>NC_137889.1:36226885-36820626 GCF_963455335.1 Martes martes | reverse complement strand
TGTGGTTTTTCACAATCATTGGGGAACTTGGAATGTATCCCCTGCGGGTAAGGAAGGACTACTATATACCAAAACTTGATGACTAGTAATTCCTCCAAAGGTTAGTTGCAATATGAAGTCTGAAACCATATCAATGACCTTTTTGTACTCTGTTACATGAAAATTTATTGGTCTGTCTTGAACATTGAATGGCTCCTTTACTCATGTATGATTTTGTGACATCACGTGTTGGTCAATTGGACATGGGTTTCACTGAGTTATGCAGATATTATAAATAGTGACACATTTCATTATAAGATATCAGAAGATCACATTCTTTAGTATCACTACTGATCTCATTAGAAAAGTCTTAAAGTATTGGGAAGTTGACAAGTTCATGGTGGTAATTACAATGTTTTCAAAATTTTGAATTTTACTTGAAAGGTTGAGTTTTGCCATTGGCAACAAATAATGTGAGTTTTCCCTAGAGTGAAAGGCTCCCATCATTCATTTTTGAGAGAACGTCTCTAGAATATTTAAGTCTGCATAACCAAAGTTTATCTGTTAGTATTTGTTTCAAATAAAAATGATATTCCGTGAAAAAGTAGTTAGTTCAGCTCACAACCCAAACAATTACACAAGGGCTTCTTCTCAAGACAATTTTCATACTTCCTTATGCAACTGAAGTGTTTCAGGTATATTTCTCATTTTATCATGTAGAATATTAAAAAGATGTTTATCAAGGGCTGAGATTTAATAAAACTAATACCTTTTACTGCTTTAAGGACTTTCTTAAATCATAATGGCATTTTAAAAAATACAAGTATGTGATAGTGTATAATATGCAGTGGAGAAAAAATTACGTCTAAGTATTATAACAAAAATAGTCTTGACCTTGCAGAACCCGTGAGTGGGTTTTGGGCATCCTCAGGAGGTTGTGGACCAGTGTGGAGTGCTTCTGCTCTTCGCTATGTATGTGGGAGCATAATTGCTGGGTCATACAAGTATCCGTGTCTTCATTACTAGACACTGTCAACTTATTCTTTAAGTGATCATAACAGTTTCCACTCCTACCAAGGGTGTAACGGATTATCATTTCTCTGCATTCTCGCCACACTTGATGACTAGATTTTTATATCTTGGTCAGTTTGTTGGATAGACACCCATACCTCACTGTGGTTTTAACTTGCATTTCCCTGTGGGAGCACCTGTTCTTATCTTTATTGGCTATTCATGTTCCTTCTTCCATCAAGCATTTAAGTATTTTGTCTTGGTGATTTGCTTGCTTTTTCATCTGTTCACACTCTTTGCGTGATACGGATTCATCTCTTTCTTTTTCTAGAACTCTTTCCCTTTCATTTTCTCTCCTTTTCTTTTATCCTGAGTTCTGTCACTCTTCTCTATAGAAATTATACATTTTTTAGGAGGCTTGGGGGTTCCTCCCCACCCCAGGTTCTTTATATATCTTGCAAAGACTGTGGTCACTGGTACTGTTAGATAGTCAAACTTCTTTTCTCCTGCAACTGTGACTGCTGCATGGCAGTGGGCTCTGGTGTCCATGACTGACAGCTTTCCCCAGGAGGGAACAGGGGAACTACACACCTAGGACATTACCCACCAGGCTTTGGTTTTCTTTAAGTCCTGTGCTCACTGCACAGGCTATATTAGTCACCAAGGATGAGAGACGTGGAGAGAAAAAGGGAAAGGAAGGAGAGCTTTGGATGAAGCGGAGAGAGGAGGAAGAGATTTTGAGTGAGGAAGGGACAGGTGAGGTGGCCGGAGGACCCTTCAAGCAGTGAGAAGCTGACCTCCAGCTATGGCTGCTCATTGGAAATGGGAGGTCATCCTATAGGATTGGGGAGTTTCCAGCCTCAATGAGGATTCCTATGCCTGCCCCACAGTTTGAAAGATGCAGACTTCTGATCTCCAAGTCCCCTGCAACGGTACACAATGTGGATCCCAGCACTTACCATGACTTGGGGGTGGGGGGGCGCTGCTGGTGGCCCTTGTTCAGTTTCTGGGCACCTCATGGGGCTGAGCTGTCTGAAGTGAGGTTATCAGTTCGTCCTGGAAGGATAAGGACTTAAAATCAGATAGAAAGGAAATAAAGAAATGGATATTTCTAAAATGAAAACACTCAAAAAGATATCGATATCCCTATGTTTATTGCAGCATTATTTACAATAAGCCAAGATAGGGAAGCAGTCTAAGTGTCCGTGCATAGACGGATGGATAAACAAGCTGTGATATATACAATGCAATATTACTCAGCCATAAAAACATGAAATCTTGCCATTTGGAACAACATAGATGGATCTACAGGGTATGATACTAACTGAAATAAGTCAGAGAAAGACAAACACCATATGATTTTACTCAGATGCGGAGTTTAAGAAACAAAACAAACACACAAAGAAAAATGAGACAAACAAGAAAAGCAGACTCTTAACTGTAGAGAATGAACCGTGGTTGTCAGAGAGGTGGCCGGGGGCGGGGGGGGGGGGGGGTGTGGGTGAGACAGGTGAAGGAGATGAGAGCACACTTACTATGATGAGCACTGAGTAATGTGAATCAGTTGTTGAATCATTATACGGTAACACTTGAAACTAATGTAACATTATATGTTAACTATACTTGCATTGAAGAGAAAATGGATACTTCTTACACTCAAGTTTGGGGACTGGTATTTATTGCTGCTAGAATCTTAGGTCTGATTTTATTTCTTATGAACAAATAATGCCAGCTTTATAATGCTGAGAACACATGCTTCCCTTCTGGCCCCTGAGTAATAGTTCCCAGCTTTTTATGTTGACAAATAGTAACAGGCCCATGCCCAAATTAATCAGTGAATTTGTAGATATGTGTGGGGTTTGGGAATCTGTCTTTTTCTTTTATTATTTTTATTTGAGAGAGAGACAGCCAGAGAGGGACCACAAGCAGGGGGAATGGGAGAGGGAGTAGCAGGCTTCCCGCTGAGCAGGAAGCCTGATGTGGGGCTTGATCCCAGGACCTTCTGATCGTGACCTGAGCTGAAGGCAGACGCTTAACGACTGAACTACCCAGGTACCTGGGAATCTGCCTTTTAATAAGCTTCCAAGTGACTCTGGTTCAGGGACCTGAGTTTTGTTTTCTAGATGTTTCCTGAGTGGTTGATGAGGGATACGGTTTCATTTGGTCCTCAGTAACTATGGTGCAAGACTGTCACCACTATTAAAGAAAATGCTTGCCAAATGCCCAGCATGAAGTAACTGGCAATTAATGAGAGGTTCTGCTGCAATGACTACTAAAGGAGGTGATGCTTGGGTTTAGTTTGAAAGGTTGAGTAGAAGTTGGCTGAAGAATGGGAAAAAGGGATTCAGACAGAGAAAGAGCAGCAGACTCACAAGAGAGCATGACGTGTCCATGTGGCTGGAAGGTAGAGCCATTAGGAGGGTACTTTGAAGGGAGGCTGCTGGAGAGGTGGGCAAGGACTGTTGTGTCTTTGCATGCCGAGGGTTTTGAGAATGGATAATGGGATGTCTGGCCAATCGATTGGAAGGAGAAAGCCTGGAACCGTGGAGACCTGGGAGGGGCTGTTCTAATAATCCAGCATCACCCACCCCACAGTGTTGTGCAGCGTGGGATCAACTGTCCCTCTCCCTTGCAGTGTGGGATCTGTGCATTAGCTGCTGTCTTCCCTTTAAGACGTGTCTGGTGGGTCATCTTTGTTATGCTAGTAATCAGTTATAATTGCACTGATGATATCCAGTGGAAAGGAAAGCAGCCATGCATTATAAAGCCAAAAGAATGGTCAAAACTCTCGCCGTGGTCTGTGGAGCCCAAGGCCATATGGAGGACGTTTGGAACAAGCATGTTACTCTCTGTGCCTCCCCTGGCAGGTTATTTCCTGAGTGACATAGGGTACTACCTTTATCTTTGGCTGGATGGCTGTGTCCCAAGTCAAGGATGCATAATGCATCCTGGGGTCACCCACCTGAGAAAGAGAGGCACAGAGGGTGCAAACTGGTAGAGGAAGTCAGCTTCCTGAACCTGCTGCTCCTCTCTCCAGAATTTTCCTTTAGATCTTGCACCTTGAGCCCCTTTCTGCCACCGGGCTTCCGGGCTCTGATTTTTATCTCTTCTATTTACGGCTGTCCTCCAGCATCTAGAACAGTGCCTGGCACATCTTAGCCACTCCGAGATGGCTTTTGGATGAATGAGTAGCCTCTGAGGAAGAGGAGGGGGTGCCAGCTGCTGCGGGCTCATCTTCCAGCTCACCTCGTTCTCGCCCGTCCCCTCCTGCAGGTCAGCCTCACTTGCTGCCGGCTCCTTCCCGCAGCTTGGAAAGGAGCTCAAGTCTCTCAGGTAAAAATAGAAACACTCTCCGGGGGCCCTCTAGCTAATATTCTGTCTGCCTCGTCTCATTTTCCATTTGCTCCTCAAACGTCTCCCATTGCCCTCTGTGTCCCCCACTCCACCGGAAGGACCCTCCACAAGGTCACGAGTGGTGCCTGCCGAGTCACTGTTTGCTTTCCAGTCCTTACCTTAGCTTTCTTGTAAGGGCCACTTCCCCAAACTCCCCACTCCTAGGGAGGAGATACTGTGTGTCAGTGAGTTTTCTTAGGTGCCTTATTCTGCTCCCGGCCCGGGTTCTTCCTGTTCAGGGGGCCTCCTCATCTTTGGGGCCCCTTAGGGTTCCCCTTAGGGTTCCGTCCCCGGCCCTCTCTCTTCCGGCTCCCGTGCTCCCTGGGGGGACTGACGTGCTGAGAGTGCACCAGTGCTCCCTTCCTACCTGACTGATCACCACTCCCTGGACTGCTGCACTGGCTGCCTCACAGGAGACCCTGAGCGGGGACAGGGACAACCCCAGGGTCTCATCTTGAGGGGGTCTCCTCCCTGAGACTGCCCTGTGGGCCATCGAGTAGATCCCTCAGGACCCAGTATTTATTAGAGCAAATTTAATATGGGACATCGGGAGTGCTTGGGTGACTCAGTCGATTAAGCATTTGTCTTCAGGTCAGGTCATGATCCCCGGGGTCCTGGGATCGAGCCCTGCATCGGGCTCCCTGCTCAGGGGGGCGTCTGCCTCTCTCTCTGCCTCTGTGTACCACTCCTCCTGCCTGTGCTCTCTCTCTCTCTCTCTCTCTGTCAAATAAATAAATAAAAATAAAATCTCTACTAAGGTACATTGGTGAAAGGGCACTAGAAGGCAGAAGAATCAGAGTGAAGCAGCCACCATCCCTGAGCCTGGTGAGCCAGGAAGAGGGGGCTGAGAGAAGCTAGAGGCTCTGCGGTGTGCTCCACGGAGCTGACCTTGAGACCATGTACAGAGAGCACACAGTGGCAGGGGATGGACCCTGGAGAGCTGGGAGAAACCGCAGGCTGGGACTCAGGGCTCTGAGGACACTGACCGGAGGTGCTGCTCCTTCTGAAGGAATGCATCAGGCTGGCTCTAGGAGGGCAAGGACATCTGTACCTACTCCTGCTGTCAGGGTTAGGAACCTCACTGGCTGTGCCCAGTGGGAAGCAAGTCCCGCTGGGCTTGTCCTTCTGCTTCCCTGTCGCCCTCTAGTGATCCTTGTCGCTAGATACTAACAGGGAGCCCTCCGGAAATGGAGCAATGCAGGCTTCAGAATTCAGGCTGATTGGGACCTGAATTGATCGTTAGTAGGTCATCATTCGCCTCCAAACCTGCTCTGTCTCCCTCTGCTTCGTGTCACAGGTAAAGCTTTACCTGTTCACGCTCCAAGCCATCCTCCTGGATGCTGTCTTTTCTCATAGCCCGTGGCTTCCTAAGCTGTATTTTAAAGTTTTCTTTCCTTTTTGTCCTAGTGTCTTTTTCATTCATGTCGACTCTTGTCATCATCAAACCAGGAAACAACTGCCATGGCTTCCTTCCTGGTCTCTTTGATTCCCTTCTTGATTCCTCCATGCCATCCACGCCTTAGCCAAAGTGATCTTTCTGGAAGTGAATCCGATCATAAGGCCCCACCATTGCGCACTCGTCCATGGCTCTTTGTGACATGAGAAGGTACAAGCGCCCAGGAAGGGCATTCTGAGTTTCTCATCACGCCTGGTCTCTGGTGCCCTCCTTAGTCTGCCTTATACCTTATCCATCACCCAGGCAGAACTACAGGTGGCCCCAAAGAGCTGTTCTCTCTCTCCACCATCAAGGTCCTTCTGAAATGCCTACCAGCTATCCCATATCCTAGCTGTCTGCAAACTCCTTCTCACGTTCTTTTTTTTTTTTTTTAAGATTTTTATTTATTTATTTGACAGAGATCACAAGCGAGCAGAGAGGCAGGCAGGGGGTGGGGGGGCAGGGTGGAGGGAGCAGGTTCCCTGCTGAGCAGAGGGCCCAATGCGGGGCTCGATCCCAGGACCCCGAGATCATGACCTGGGTGGAAGGCAGAGCTTAACCCACTGAGCCACCCAGGTACCCTCCTTCTCACAACCAGATGCCGCTGCTCTTTCTGAGGAGTCTTCCTCGATCTCTGCAGGGGAAGTTAATCATTTCTTTCTTTGTGCCTTTACCATGGCTTGTCTCTGTATTATTTACCACACTGGACTGCACATATATTTTTTTAAGATTTTATTTATTTATTTGACAGAGAGATAGAGAGAGCACAAGTAGGCAGAGGGGCAGGCAGAGGGAGAGGGAGAAGCAGGTTCTCCACTGAGCAGGGAGACTGATGTGGGGCTCGATCCCAGGACCCTGGGATTGTGACCTGAGCCAAAGGCAGTCGCTTAACCGAGCCACCCAGGTGTCCCTGGATTGCATATTTGCATTTGTAAATCTGTCTTCCTATGTGAATTAAGATTAGGTTCGGCAGCAAGTGGCAGGAAGTGTAGGTGTTCATTTCCAAGTCACGTGTCAGCCAGTAGGAAATCCCAGGGTGACTGGATGGCCAGATGCTTCTACCTGGTTGATCCACATCACTTACCGTACAGTTTCCATTCCTGGTCCAAATGGCTGGATTTTGGATTTCAGCTCCGCCCACTGGGTTCACACTCCAGCCAGTGGGGAGCAGACAGAGGAGGGGGAAGGACACAGTTCCTCAGGCTAAGGCCACCTCCCCAGACCACCAGCTTCTGAGAAGAGAATTGTATGAGCTTCCCGCTGCCGGAACACATCACTGCATACTTAAAATCACAGAAGGTGTTCTCTTACGGTTCTGGAGGCCAGAATTCTGAAATCAAGGTGATGGCAAGTCCAGGCTCCCTCTGAAGCCTTTAAGGAAGGATCTGTTCTGTGCTTTTCTCTTAGTTTCTGGGGGTTGCTGACGGTCCTTGTCACTCCTTGGTGTAGAGCTCACTCTAATCTGTGCCTTCAACTTCGCAGGGGATTTCCTCCGCTGGGTGTGTCTTCACATGGCATTCTTACAAGGACACCAGTCACTGGGTTTGGGGCCCACCCAGATCCAGTACAACCTGCTCCCAAGGAATGATGTCTGCAAAGACCTTGTGTCCAGGGCAGTCCACATTTTGAGGCTCTGGGTGGACGTGAATTTTGGAGGGACGCTGTTCATCCCAGTACAAGTGTCTTTATATCCTTATCTTGCAGCATCGGGCACACAGTAGGAGCTGAACACAGAATTTTCTGAACTGAATGCCACTGATTACTGGCTTTCCAGTATGTTTGGCTACAGTTCCCTTCAATTAACATTCCCTGAGTTTCCTTTCCACTGGGCTGGTTAATCATTTTGTGACATTTTCTCATGGAAAAATTAGAACCAAATCAGTGTGGGATGACTTCCTGGTGATATTCACACTCATTTAAAATTCATATTTTTTTTCAAAATAAGATATGGACATAGTTTAGAAGTGAAATAATGCTTTAAAGAATTAGAAGAATTTATGGCAACATAGAGCAATTTCCTTCCCATGCTGCAGTCCTGTTTCCCAGATACAACTCCTCTTCACTCTCCTGGCTGTGTCTTGTGGTGTTTACCATGTTTCTAAGGAACTTGTGCCTATTATTAATTTCAGGCATCATAGCACCTGTTAATGCCTTATCCCTGTCCCTTGGACCTTACTTCTTCAATGCAGGTGACCTCCTTCTGCTTGCCAGTATCTGCCTCTCTTTGCCTGAAGACTTTTCAGAGACCACTCCACCTATGCTCAGGCAGGCTGGAAGTGGATATAACATGAAAGTTATTATTTTGCTGAGTTTTAAGTGTATAATTCAGCAGCATTAAGTACATGGCATTTTTGGGCAAACATTACCACTACTCATCTCCAGAATTTTTCACCACCTCAATCTGAAACTCTGCCCCGACTAATGAATAACTCTATTTCACCTCCCCACCCCAGCTCTTGGTAACCACTCCAAATAAGCTTTTGCATTAACCCTTGTCTCAGGGTCTGCTGCTGGGGAAACTCAAGCCAGGATGAATATTAACTATTGATTTTGCATCATGGTCATTCATTCTTATTTTATTCAGCCAATTAAGTATCTACTGTGTGGCCGGCTGTATTCAATAAGATTTATATTATACATGTTAGGAAACGTAATAAAGGAAAATAAAGCAAAGACCACGAGTTCTATAGGTCGGGAAGCATTATTTTAGATATTTTGGCTAAAGAAGGGACCTTTAAGCGGAGGCCTGAATAATAAAGGGCAGTGAGCCATGTCCTGTTTGAGGGGAAAGTGTACCAGGCAGCGGGAATCGTCAAGGCAAGAGACCAGAGATAGGTATCAAGTGGCTGCCGATTTAGATTTCTTACTCCTTCTACTGGCATGAATACACACTCCTTCAATCTTCTCGATATAGTTATATCATGTTTTGGATAAACTGAAAAAAGACATTAGGGTTTGAAGCCAATGGCCGAGAAAGAATTCTTGAGACATCCTTGGCGCAAAAACAATGGTTTTATTAAAGCACGGGGTTGGGGCGCCTGAGTGGCTCAGTCGTTAAGCATCTGCCTTCAGCTCAGGTCATGATCCCAGGGTCCTGGGTTCGAGCCCTGCATCGGGCTCCCTGCTTAGCGGGAAGCCTGTTTCTCTCTCTCCCACTCCCCCTGCTTCTGTTCCCTCTCTTGCTGTGTTTCTCTCTGTCAAATACATAAAATCTTAAAATAAATAAATAAATAAAAGTATGGGGATAGGACCCATGGGCAGAAAGAGCTGCATTGGGGTCATAAGGAGTGGCCCATTATATACTTTTAAGTTGGGAAGCAGTAAGGAATGTTGGAAACAAGGTTTTCAGGACCTTGGGGATGGGGGCTAGCTATTGTTGGGAAAAGGCTATTTATTACTGTTTAATAAAACCTTAGTCATCAGACCCCCTTAGTCATGAACTTTAGTCACGAGATGTATATCAGTAGGTTATATATTTGGAGGATGATTGCCAACACATATCTTGGAGGGGTTTAGAGAGAAAGGAAGTTTCCAAAGGAATTTTTATATGTTAAAGTAGACTTACAGGGTCCTGGGAGTTTGGATACTTTTGCCCTTAGCAAAGTATCAACATCAGATTGTTATTCTGGCCTGTTTAAAGGACTTGTCAATGGGCTGTAGGTAGTAAGGAAATGTAATAATTTTTCTTCTGCCTTTGTTTCCCACATCATAAACTAGTAGTACCTCGTTCTCTTATTAGGCTCACACAAATGTTGTTCACTGCTAAGCCACATAGTGTATTATTGTTATAGTTCTGCTCTTACATAAACTTGTTTTTTCTAGAGCTAGAAATTCTGTTCATTTGCTTTATTTAGTGTTAGTCAGGATTTGATACAGAAGCAGAAGTACCAGGGTGTGTGTGTGTGTTAGTTCTACTTTATTCCAGGATATTTTCCTTCTGAAGCTTCTGCTTTTCTGCTCCCTTCTTTAGGTATGGGACGTGGCTACCTTGGGGTTTCTTTTCACGGCCGCTTGGGTCTATCTCTGGCTTTATGGATCCAGGCATCCTCTTTCTGGGTGTAATCCCGACTTCCTCTCCTTTTACTTTTATGTACGTACGTATGTACGTCTGTATTAGGGGGTTGTTGAGAAGACACGACTGCTGATTGACCCCTGAGCTGGACCCTGACAACAGTCAGAGGCTCCCTGCCTCCCTCCCCTGTCCTTGGAATATGGCTTCCACTTGCCTTCCCCACTTCCAGAAGCTACCTGAGCACACAGCCTTGAGACAGTGATGAGGTGCAGAGACCATCTGGACAGGATACGTAACTGAACCCAGTGAAGGCCTCTATGTAAACTCGTGAGATTTGGGGAGCGGGTCCAGAGATCTACTAGCCTTTTGCCACCCAAGACAAACCCTGTAGGTTAAGTTCCTTTGGGTTATTAAAAACCGCTTTGAACCAACCTGGAGCGGCCTCCTTCTTTCTTTGGTCTGTCCCTACCCTCTGAGTACAGGGGTCAGTTTCAGATTATACCTGGGATGCTCCCAAGGAGCTTGCAAACCAACATTATGTATGTATGCACATATGTATGTATGTGTGTGTGTGTGTGTGTGTGTGTGTGCGCGCGCGTATGCATGAGTGTATGTGTGTATGTTTGTGTATGCTTATGTGTGTGTGCATGTGTGTGTGTGTTGTGTGTGTGTGTGTATATGTATTGCTAAAACTCATCTTCTAGTAGCTTCTAGGAAATAATGCATGGGAGACAGAACTCTTATGTGCTTCTGTGTCTGAAAGTGTCTTGTTTTAGCCTCAAACTGGATTAATGGTTATGTTAAATGTTTAATTCTAGATCAAAAATTGAGCATCATGTTTTCCCTCAGAACTTTTGAGGGGCTTCTAGCGTCTGGTGTTGTTCTTGAGAATCCAATGCCATTCAGATCCCAGCTCATTATATGTGACTTCCTTTCCCCTCCTCTCCCGTCCTCTTTCTCTTTCTCTCTCCCTTTCTTTCAGTTATCATTTTTGTCCCGAGTGTGAAATTTCATGATTAGGTTTTTTTTGCCGTTGGCATTTTTCCTTTCATTGTAGCTGTGATAGATGGGCCCTGTTAATCTGCCCAGATTGGAATTTTCCTGTATTGTTTGTTTCATGTCTTTGTTAATATCTTCCTCTCCATTTTTCCCCTGTTCTCTCTTTATAGGACTTCTGTTTAGTTAAGTGTCGGACCTCCTGAATCGCTCATAAAATTTTCTCGTGTGTTCGTTTCTTCTCCTCCTCTTCCTTCTTCTTCCTTTGAGAAGTACTTTCTGAAATAGTTTCTTGATTTCATTGAATATTTTGATTTAAAACCTTTTTAATGCTCGTAATTTAGTTTGGATTTTATTTTAGAAGGAGCTTTTTGTTTTCTAATTGCTCTCGTTTGGGCATTACAGCATTCTATTCTCATTTTATGAGCAGAGCACTTTTTTAAAAAAATCTCTTTAAAGATATTGATGGTCTTTGGAACTTTTCTTCTGTTTTCCACATTGTCTTTCTTTCCTGGAAAGAATTCATTTCTTTGTTTTGGTCTTCGTATTGAATGTTTTCCTTAAAAAATCTATTGATGTTCTGCTGTCTGCCCACATTTCAGCATAAAGGACTCAAGCGTGGATGTGAAGCTCTCTGACCATGGCATGGCATTGAATCCCAAGCATCACTAAGGGGTGATGTGGCTACAAGTGGGCTTTTTCATGGGGAGACCCTCCAATGTAACTGTACATTGACGCTGCACTATTGCTTATTAATGTAGAATTCTATTTCTTGAGAAAATATTGTTCCACCTCCTGCATTGGGAGCATTTGGAGACTGGGACTGGAAGGGGATAATGGAGAGTAAGGAGGGATGGTTTCTTTCTTCTGCAGACAGACATCATTCAGTCCCTTTCTTCAGCCTCATAGTTCCCCCATGCTTGCTCATGTGATTCAAATGCCCTTTACTGAAGTCCACTCGGCAGGGGTATGAAGGGGTGCTAGGGGCTGAATGTTTCTGTCCCCCCCGCAAAATCCATATATTGAAGCCCTGATCCCAAATGTGATGGGATCTGGAGGTGGAGGCCTTTGGGAGGTAATTAGTTGGAGCCCCTCTGATGGGCTCATTGCCCTTATAAGAAGAGATACAGAGAGCTTTCCTCCCCTGCCCCTCAGTTATATGAAAATACAGCAAGATGGCAGCCGTTTGCAGGAGAGCCCTCACCAGGAACCAAACTGACCACCTTGACCTTGGGCTCTGGGGACTCTAGAACTGTAAGAGTTAAGTGTTTATTGTTGAAGCCATCCAGTCCATGGTGTTTGGTAATGGCGGCTCAAGTTCGTGTATAAAGTAAACCATTCCTTGTTTGTACAGGGATGAGGAAGAGATTTGGGAGCCTGATAATTTTGTATCAAAGTTTCCAGATGGGGAGCACCTGGTTGACTCCGTCGGTTAAGCATCTGCCTTTGGCTCAGGTCATGATCCCAGGGTGGATAATGGAGCCCTCTATGTGGCCCCCTGCTCAGTGGTCCTCCAGGTGGCAAAAGCAGCAGGAACTCCCCTTCTCCCCGCCCGGGGAAGGAGGAGAAACTCTGTGTTTGCACATCACTGTGAGAAGATAGGGAGAAGTACTTGGGGGTAAATATGGGTATGTGAGGTGTAATTGGACCGTGAATGGCTTAGGAGGTGAGGCAGACAGGCGGGCAGGTAATGTGGCCGATGCTGGATTCCTTCTCAGCCTTGGAACAGCAGGTCCCTCCCCGGTGCTTTACTCTGGTCTCCACCCCACCCTAAGGAGAATGAGAACTCAAGGAGAGTTGTTTCCAAACTCGCCTGAAAAGCTGAGTGATGGGATGGATAAAAAATTGATGGGAGGCATAAATATTGCAGGAGTGAATGTACCAGATACACTTAAGGATAAAGTTAAGGGAGAAACCTACTGCTGCAGAGGAAACCGGCTCCTGCCTGGGGACAGAGAGGGGAGGGAGGGGGGCGGGATTCCCGTCAGAGGTGGGGGGGGGGGCTCCTTGGTGCCACTCCCAGGCTTTGGGGGCTCCCCGGTCCTGGGAGATGCTGCAGTTCAGTGGTGTTCCCATGGAAGAGGATCTCCAGTGTCCGCTGGGTGGGTGGGGGGTGGGTGGGGGACACAAGCCACCTTGCTCAGCCTCCAGATTTGGCCTCAGAAAAGCTGAGGTGTCTCTGAACTCGCAGGTACTTGAAGAAACCAGATAGTTTCCCTTTTCCACAAGCCCCACAAGCTCTTCCTGGTGCAGGGACTTCCTTCTGTGTCTGGCTGTTGTCTAAAAGCCCCTGTCACCCCGTGTGGTCCCCCAGAGGTCAATGTTCTGGTGCTCTGAGTCACCGTTCTGTTTTCTCCTTCGATCCGTGTTCACCTCAGAGAACTGGCGGGAAGATCTTTCACCCCTGATGGGTGCAACGCATCCTTGCATTTAAATACCAGCTGACTAACCTCTTTCTGAGAGGCATAATGGGAACGAGCTAGAGTCTTGACACCAGCTCACAAGGAGCACCCTCTCTCCATCTCAAGCCATTTCCCATCTTTCAGGACTACTGGAGATTTAGCTGGACCATTTGGAAAGGGGGTGCGTAGATGGGAGGAGTAGTTATAGGCAACCAAGCAGGGAGTGAGAACGGTTGTGCCCAGCAGATAATTGTTTAACAACCGGCTCTTGGGGGCGGAGGAGGACCCTTGACTGGGGACATCTGCTGATCTCTGTGGTGTCAATACTCTCACCCCAACCCATTTCATGTCACCAACAGGATGTCCAGAGGCTCACCCGGTTCCTGAAGACTTAGCAGTCCCTTCCCACAAGCTGGGAAACATCTTCCCCAACACACCACTGGTCCCGCTGCCCCTGGAGGTTTAGAAACCCAAGTTTTCCAGGATGCCTTTTACCATCAGCTGCAATGGAACCTGGTATCTTGCCTACCTATGCCTCAGGTGGCCAGGAATGTGGGTTTCTCTGGTGCCAGCCTGGGTCTCTAATGCAGAAGTTAGGAACCGGGGAATCATGCGGGGCTTTGGAGAGTTCCTTTGAGCTCAGTGAGTGCCACGTGGCGTGTCTGGGGGCACCCCACAGTCAGGTGCAGGAAGAAGGGAAGGCACGTGGGAAGTCACTGCTGTCATGCGGAAAAGCCAGCGACTGATCTAGCTCCCCCCGGCTCCTAGGCCTGTAGACTGCAGTTCGCTTACCGGCTGGAAGCTTTCGGATATGGTTAATCCCCGTCTCAGAAGTCCGGGGTAACGGATGGCTAACACATATCGAGCTTCGTTAATGGGCCAGGCACTGTGCCGGCTGCACTATGGGCCTCCCCCTGACATCCCTCGGAGGTCAGGGTGATCTCTATCCCCACTTCACACACAAAGAAACTGAGGCTTGGGTTAAGTCATGTGCCCCAGCTGATGCAGCTGGGAAGGACCAGAGCTGGGATTTGAAGTTGGTTCTGTTTGAACCTAGAACCCGTCTTCCTAAACACAGTCTCCCAATTCCCAACCACGTATCACCAAACACAAAGTCTAGGCCCTTTGGTGGACATGTCCTCTGCCCTTTCCGGTGTCTGGATCTCTGCAGCAGGAACCCACAGGACCTTCTGGAACTGGCCTTGGAGGGCAGGTTGTCATGTTCGGCTGACCCTGAGCTGTCTCTAGCTCCAACCCCACAGCAGTTGGGAAGGTATGTGGGAGCCCAGATAGCGTGGACCCCAAGGATGGAGGCAAAGGTCACCCTCTGTCACGGGAGCAAATTCAATCCTGCCAACAGGGGACGTGCGCAGTCTCAGAAAAGAATCCGTTCTCAGGAGTAGTTTCTCTCTGCATTGCCGGTAAGAACAGAGGGTCCCATGGCTGTCACTAAGAACTTAGGCGCTCTCTGGAACGCTGTCAGGAAGACGCCGGTGCACAGAGGAACTCACGCAAGGTAAGCGACAATCTCAGGAGCTGTAAGACACTGTCACAGGTGCTGTTGCAGTGACAGGGGACGTTAATGACTGAGAAAGAATTGGGACCAAAGCAGAAGAGACTGGAACAGGCCAGGGTGTCTCCCCCAATCCACAGAAGATGCAATTTCAAGCAGGCAGTGCTGACTGTGTGACAGAAGGCTCCATACCCTGGAAAAAAAGCCTTTTCACTGAGTTTTCCTTACTTGATTGGTTGTGTCTTAAGAGCTCCCTCTCGCTGCATTCTGTGACTCTGAGGCACAGTCTAGTACCTGCTTACCTTTCTAGCCTCCTCCTCTCTACCACATCAAACTCATTTCCCAGCCTCTGCGTCTTTGTTCACCTGCTGCTGTCCTTGGAATGACCCCACCCCCAACACTGGGTACAAACCTTCCCACCTCCTTCAAGATGCAGCTCGCCTCCTCCTTTGGTTCTGGATCCTTCCCCACTCACTCCATCCCCTGGTGGAAACGTTCTTCCCGCCCCTGCCCTCCCCTAGCAGCCCTTCTGCATCTTTCTTGTCACACGTTTTTATCTGTATCATAGCTATGTGCAAGGAAGCTTCTGGAGGGCATGACCCATGTGGGACTTACAGCTCTACCCTCCGGAGCATCTGGCTTGGTGCCTTGCTCATAATAAGGTTCAGAAGATATTTGCTGAGCAGAATTTTTAATCTTATTTTGGGTGTGAACCTACCCCCCTCCCAAATAAAATTTGGGCAATGACCCGAATGGGTTACCTGCTGGGTCATGCCTCTGCTTTTGCAAGGATTACTGGCGAGTACCTTGTGCGTTTGTTGGTTATGCATTCATCTCCAAATATGCGCTCATCCCTAGATGAACCGATAAAATTTAATTTATTAATCCGTAAAACTGAGACCCAGACAGATCCTGACCTTTGGTGAACCCACTGCATAAAAAACACACAGCGCCACCTAAAGTAGAGTACGCTTCTGGTTAACCTTCTGAATGTCAATCTTGCACAGAACTTTTGCATTCGATGCGAGAGCCTCAATTAGATGAGGAAAGTCCGTGATAATGTGTTCAGTGCTACACTTCAGAATGATTAAGCACCGAGTCTCGCCATGCAGGGGATCCCAGACATCTAAATGGGCCGTTGTGTTGAATTTCAAGTACCTTTTCTTGGTCTGCCTTGTAAAAATGGGCTCTGTCGGTTTTAATTTTGACTCAGCCGTGCAGCAGGAAAGGTGAGGGTTGGGCAGCCAAAGTTGCAAAGGGAGTGAGAGTACCTGTCACCTTATTGGGGAAATGCCGCAGCTCAGCTGCAAAGAAGAAAATCACCTGTTGCTCCCCTGGGGGTGGGGTGGGGTGGGAGGGTGCATTGTGAATTACGTGCCTCATCGGGTGCCAGGGCAGCCCTGGACTGTCTCCACCAACAAGGCTGCTGGGGCCCACGGCAGCCCCTAGACCCACACAGCCCCCCAGCCCCAGCACCCACAGTTAGCACCTTGCAAACACATCAGCTGATCCCGGCAGTGCCTGGAGGGGAGGGCTTGCCCTGCCTCTTCCGGTGCGTGTACTTTCCCTCTCTCTGCATGTTCTCTGCAGTGCTATCACCCTAATAACCTGCCCCAGTCCCCCCCACTACTTCCCCACACCGCCCCCCCCAGTAGGAGCTTCACGCTGTCCTCCAGGCTCTAGAACCGGTTTTGTCCCGGAGTCAGGGGTGATTGAATTTGCTCATGCATATTTCAAGAAATGGGGCCTTGAGGCAAACATGCCGCCAATAGGCTTCAGTGTCTGCTCATTTTCTTTTTTTTTTAATTTGTAATTTATATATTTTTTAAATTTAATTTCAATTAATTAACATATAGTGTATTATTAGTTTCAGAGGTAGAAATCAGGGATTCATCAGTCATATATAACACCCAGTGTTCATAACATCACGTGCCCTCCCTAATGTCCAGCATCCTGTTACCCGTCCCCCTACCCACCTCCCCTCCAGCAACCCTCAGTTGCTTAGGGAACAACCAATGATGAAGAGTCTCTTATGGTTTGTCTCCCTCTCTAGTTTCGTCTTGTTCTATTTTTTCCTCTCTTCCTGTAAGATCTTATTTTGTTTCTTAAATTCTGCATATCAGTGAGATCATATGATAACTGACTTCTTTCCCTCAGCCTAATACCCTGTAGTTCCAGCCACATTGTTGCAAATGGCAAGATTTTGTTCTTTTTGATGGCTGTGTAATATTCCTTTGCTCATTTCTGATGGGTGTCCACCAGGCCCCCACCCCGTCTCTCGGTGACTTGGGACAGCAGCACGAGCCAGCATCATCGAGCCTACCTGCCAGGCCTTGCTGAGAGCGTCTCACAGATTGTCTTACTGGTTTCACCCCTTTTATGGTCATGTGGGTAGGAGCTCTTTTTCCCATATTTTACTCATGAGTAAACTGAGGCCTAGAAGGGTTAAATATTTGGCCCAGGCACCCTTTTGGTCCCACTGCCTTTTCTTTTTGCAGTCTACACCACCTTACTCATCCCCTGTAGCCCATCTTCAGTCCCTCCCCTAAGCTACATAGCTCTGTCTTCACTGGCACCAAAAATAGATCTCTGGTCTCCTCACTGCACTGGGCTGTCTCTACACTGATCCTGGGGGCCCTCCTGGTAGCCTCCCTTGGCTCCTCACTAACTCTGTGTTAGCGTCCAGCTCCTTTCCCAGGCATCGGTGGATTGTGACCCCTTGTTAGGATGCCCAGCTCCCACCATCCGCACGTGGACTGTGTGGCCACCCCGACTCCTCACTGTTCTACCAACACGTCATGCACTCTAGGCTTCTGGATTTTTTTTCCTCAAGATTTTATTTATTTGGGAGAGGGAAAGAGAAAGAAAGAGGCAGAGGGAGAGGGAGAAACAGACTCCCTGCAGAGCGTGGAGCCCGATGCTGGGCTCGATCCTGGGAGCCTGGGATCATGACCTGAGCTGAAGGCAGACGCTTAACTGACTGAACCACCCAGGCGCCCCACCTCTGGATTTTGCACATGCTCTTTCTCCCCCAGAGAATACTCTGCTGTGTTCCCACGGGCCAAGTAGCCCTTTCACTTGCATCTGTGAATGTTGTTCACAGCCCACTGTGAGCTCGTTGGGGGTGGGGACCCCGTGTTACCCGTGTTTAAATGCCAGGGCCTGGCCTAGGGCACGGTCCTAGCAGACACGTCTATACGAAGTTCATTCAAAGCCGATTTACATTCAGTGTGTTATTCCATCTTGACGGTAAGACTGTGGAGAATAAGGGAGTTTCAGTGAGGGAGACAAGGGATAGGAACCCAGGAAATAAGAAGACTGGCAGTACTCCACCAAGAAAAACTAGGAAGATGGCATGATTCCCTCTATTTGTCTGCTCAGGCCGCCATAACAAAGTACCACAGACAGAGTGGCTTAAACAACAGAGATTTATTTTCTCACAGCTCTGGAGGCTCGAAGTCCTACATCAAAGTGTTGACAGGGTTGGTTTCTTCTGAGGCCTCTCTCCTTGGCTTAGAGATGGCCGTCTTCTCCCTGTGTCCTCACATGGCCCTCTGTTGTACGTCTGTGCCCAAATTTCTTCTTTTAAGGACATTAGCCATTTTGGATTAGGGATCAGTCATATGATCTTATTAACTTAAACACTTTTAAAAGCTTTTTCACTAAATACAGTCACATTCTCGGGTACTAGGGGGTTAGACTTCGACATAGAAATTTGGAGGACCCAATTCAAGCTACAACATTCTGCGTGGCCAATGGGAACAGGACTAAGGTCCCATGGGTGGTGTTCCGACCAGCACCCTCCACTGCCGATAGAGGGGTCTAAAGGCACCCAGTAGGGGATCGACCCTCCACCATCACCATCCTTCCAGCCTCCTCACAAGACCCAAGTGTACCGAGAGGTCTGCAGAAATCTCAAACTCCTGGCCATCTAACTTTGGACAGACGGCCTTGCTGAGGGCGCCTCCTACAGGAAGGCCCTCCCCTCCTCCAGATGTCTTCATTAATGCAAACCCTCCAAGGCCCTCTGCCCTGGTCTCCCAGGGCACAGCTCCCGCCTCCTAACATACTGCCACCAACTGTGGCCATTTCTCCCTTTTGTTCTTGGTCAAATCTCCTCTTGTTCCCTAAGCATTAGCCTGTGTGATCCTGTCACTCCAGCAGCATTACCAGCTCCTTGAAAGCTGCACGGTGCTGCATCCTTTTCTTCCTCCTGGGCCCTGACTCGGAGCTGGCCCCATGGTAAGCACTCGGTGAATCCTGGTTGAAATGAACTGAAATGCATAGACATGCTTTGGTTCCAGACACTCCGTGAGCCCCAGTCTGACATTTTCTCCAGCCTTCCTCCGAGGTCCGCCTTTCTCACTCTTCCAAAGGCTGAGGTGTGCAGGGGGTGTGTAGGGTGGTCTCAGACACATTGCAAGAGGCAGCTAACCTACTGTGCCATGGTTCCCGGCTCCCTGTTCCCCTCTGTTGTCCCCTGTCCTCGCTAGATGCCTGCCTCATACACGTCCTTTCTCTGTCCTCAGCCCTTCCTCTCCAAACATATGGCAATTCCTCGCAGGGCAGAGCAGGAGGGGCAGAGTCCTGTCGGGGAAGGTGTCCTGCTTCTCTGATGGGGGTTCACTCTGTCTCACCAGAGGCGTGGCGTTGCCTGCTTCTCCCCATTCTTCCCCGTGCCTCAGGCCAATTTTTATGCCAAACAGGTCACTGAAGCCCGAATCTATAGCACAGTGCCTTGAAAAATACCTTCCCTTATAGAATAAGGAAGGAGAGTACTCCTGTTTTCCTCTTGGGAATTCACAGTCTAAATACATGTATGAAAGGCTTGGAGAAGTCCTGCGGTAAAGAAACCTGCTTGCATTTCCTTTGCTGACTTTCCCTACTTTGTGATTACTGTCCCCCTCCATAGCTCTCCCTCACAGGACAACTCTTAATATGCTGGGGACTCATTTGGACGTTGGTGCTTACAAGTAGGGCAGCAAGTATAAAGTGGAAAAGGGAAACATCTGAAAGGGGCTGTGAGAGCAACAGCGGGTGACAGGGCCCAGCGTGCTGCTCTGAGAGTCTGTGGGCTCTCAGAGCAGTCTGTGAGGTGGGAAGAAGCAGGACTCCCAGGGCCCGCTTTCTGGGCACACGCAGTGGTCAGAAGCAGGAGGGAAAATGAAGTTTCTTAAGTAGGGGCAACAGCAGGGCTGTTGACAGCATCGCTGCCTCCCCTCCCGTGCTCCCCTGCATACGTCGCAGCCTGGCTGGGTAAAGACCCTGAAACCTGAGAGCTCAGCCCACGGCTCTGGTCAAGGGTCAGGAAAGTGGAGGCCCGAGTTGCTGTCAGGTGCACTGGCAGCGGGAGACAGCACAGGCTTGGGCTTCGGTGTTCTGTTCAGAAAGGCTGTCAGGACTCATATCCATAGATTGATATTCTTCTGATGAAATTTCTTCCCGTGGCTTCAGGGAAGAGCCTGGGTGTTGGAGTACGAGGGAAAGAGCTCCAGATCTCCGTGGCAGCAGTGACCTCCTCACGAGCGTGAGGAGTGGGTGCCGAGGCTCTTGGGGGGAGCTGGGGGAAGGTCAGTGTTCCCAGAAAGAGAGCTGTAGGCTGTCTGGGCATTCCTAAAGTGCCTCCCTTGCTCCCCCCGTTCCTCCCAGCCCCATCCTAGTGGGCAGCTGGCAGGCGGTGGGGGTGGGGTGTGGGGTGGGGGCGTGGTGGGGGGTTGTGGGGACGGTGTGACCTGCCATGAGGGTGGCGCAGGTGCAGATCCCACTCAGGGAACTCCATCTGCTCTCCACCTGCAGCCTGGGTCAGACGGTGGGTCAGCGCACTCTGTTCTAATGGGAGGGCCGAGGCACCTTGGCTGCAACAATGGGGCGCAGTACGGGCTAGGCAGGGGTCACAGTGCTGAGGTGGAAAAGGCCCTAAGGAACTGAACTGGGTTGCAGTAACAGAGGGAGATTTCCTGCTCTTTTCCATATCTCCTCGTTCATACAGAAGCCCAACGGAGTGCATGGTGAGTAGGCTGAAGGAGGGGCCGCCACGCGACTGTGGGGGAACCTCCAGACTTCCTGGAAAGTCCTTGCCTTTCCTCGGAGGTGGATGCTCTGGAATCTGTGCCAGTGCAGACATTTCAGCATCTTGATTGCAAGAGATGGAAGAGGCAGGGCGCGTGGCACAAATAAATCCCCAAAGAGCCCGAGCCTCCTCTCTAACTGTTGCACTTGCTTGCATGTCTCCTGGCCATGGCCCCTGAGAGCTGCTCACTTCCCGAAGGTGGGAGTAGAGCCAGGAAGAAGAGGCTCCAAGCTGCCATAGATGTGATGGAGGAGGTGATGCCCTGGGGGGCTGGACAGCAAGGCAGGACCACAGCAGAAGCACGTATGACAGGAACCTGGTGGACTTGGGTTCACATCCTGCCTCTTTCACTTATGGGCCTTTGTCAGGTTACCAACTTCTAAGAGTCTTGATTTCTTCATCTGTAAAGTTGGATTATGATACCTGCACTCATTTATTTACCAAATAATATAAATAGGTATAATTACATACTAAGGTGTATTCTGGGTGCTGGAAGTAAAGCAGTAAAGGAAACACCAAGTGTCTCCTCCTCGTAAGAGGTTTATAGTCTAATGTGGGAGATGAAAATCTCAACGAACAATTATACACTGTGTCAGGTGGTAATAATGTCGAGAAGGAACGTAAAGCAGGGTGAAGGAACAGAGAGAGTGTACGTGTGTGGGGCTGATTCCTCAAGCACGATCAAGGAAGACATCTTTGATAAGGTGATACTTGAACAGAAACTGGAGGAAAATGAGGTGCCATACAGACATCCAGACCTTTGAAAGAGCATGTCCAAAGGTCCTGGGGTGGGAGAGGGCCTGGAAAGCTTAAGAAACAAGAAGTTGTTGTGTGTGGCAAGAGAAGTGGGGCTGAGGGAGGAGTGGGGGAGAAGAGAGTAGAGTGGTTGTGTATGTGTGTGTGTGTGTGTGTGTGTGTAGCAGGTGGTGGAATCATGTGCCCCTTGCAGAGTTACTCTAAGTGAGATGGAAAAGCCATTGGGGGCCTTGATCAGAGAAATGACATGGCCTGACATACGTTTTAGAAGAATCCCTCTGACAGCTCAGTGGAAAATAGATTTTAAGGCTGTAAATGGAGAAGCAGGAAGACCAGTTGGGGGGCTACTGCATCTTCTGGTGAGCGATGACAGCAGGTTAGGACAGTGGTGCTGGTCGTAAGTACTAGTTCAGGATCTGGATCTATTCCATAGGTAGAACCCACAATATGTGCCGGTCAGTCAGATAGGGTAGATGAATGGTGAGATGCAAAGACTGACCTTAAGATTTTGTCCTAAACAGCTTATAGAATGGATTTGTCATATATTGAAATGAGGAATATGGTAGCAAGCAAACACTTCAGTTGTGTGTGTTGGGGGGGTTGGTGCTGGAGTCAGTCAGGAGTCTGGCTTTACATGAGGTTGCTGGTGTCTGTCCGACATCCAGTGGAGGCGAAGAGCAGAGAGTTGCCCAAGACAGTCTGCGGCCCAGGGGAGAGGCTGGGGCTGGGATACAAGATTGGGAATCACCATTGTCTAGACAGTTTAAAAAACTTTGGCCCTGCATGAGATCATCAAGGGGATGTGTGAGGATAGAGAAAGGAAGTGTTCGGAGGGACCCTCCGAGGTTCAGAAGTCAGAAAAACGAAGCCATTGAGGGAGTCTGGGAAGGTGTGCTTAAGCTAGGGCGTGGCACCCAGCACAGAGTAGGTGTTCAGGAAAACCTAGCCACCACCCTCCTACCCACCACTGTGTTTATGGTGGGAGTCCCAAAAAGTGAAGTTTGAGGCACAAATAGCAAGACTCCGGAGTGTGCACGTCACCCGCTTTTCCTTCTTATTCTTTTTCTTCCCTTTCCTAGTGGCTCCTCGTTGCCCATGGTCTCAGACTCCCTTCTACTTAATAAAAACAAAACAGAACAATGAAACCTTCTGGATACATTAAAATGCCCAGCGTACAACTCCGTTCTAAGTAATGAAGAAAAGCCAAGTCTTGGGGTACTCAAGGTGGAGTGAGTAATCACTGAGCCGGGTCATCGTGGGCACAGTCAGGAATCTGGATGTGACTTTCTCCTCTTACCAACTCATGCTGTGACCTCAGGCAAGTGAGTTCATGCCTCCTGTCCTTGAGGAGAATGGAGACTTCCATTCAGGTAAGAATACCAATCAGGTCATCAATTGTCCTACTAGGACGGCATCTTGCCATTTGCTTGTCATGTTTCCAAAGCATATGGATCCAACCCTCAATTATTAAAGTAAGATAATGGTTCTTTGGTTTTCCCTCTGAGAGTCTAACCTCGAATTGTTGGCTATTCAGTACTCACCGAAGTCTGAGAGAGAAGGGTTATTTAGGGGTGACTTCCAAAGGCCCCCGACTTGTCCACTCCTGTAGGCACTCTAAGACCTGTGGATCTCATTGGACCACCAGAAGGCCAATTACTTGAACCATATTAGTTTATTTCCTCGCATAATTATCTTCTTCGAATTGTATTTTAGGAACCATGCCCTTGGCTTTAATTAAACATCCTTGAAACAATCGTGCAAAGTTCACTGCTGCATTTGCAGAAGAACTGGTGTTGCAATCATCATCCTTTGCCATTCCGGAAAAGCCTTTCCAAGAGTTTTTGTGGAGCACAAGTCTGCAGGATAGTAATAAAAATTTCATTATGGGGAAAGGTTAGTGAGTTTGGAAAAAAGCAGGTGTCCTTCCTGAAGGTCATTTAAATGGCTTTACTAACAAAAACGATATGGATCCCTGGAAAGGGCATAAGCTATGCTAGATTTCCCATTTAATTGACCATAGAATCCTATTTGGGTGACGTGTCTCTCAGGATTAGTGTTCCATGAGCCCAAAGGAAGAGGTTCTGGATGCTTCGGGCTCAGACAGTTCAGCATTGTGGACTGGCTTGTGGGAAGGCGCAGAGAGGAGGGCTCGTAAGCAATTGACAGGGGAGCCTGCCGGTGGATGATCAGTGACTAGGCATCATCAGTGCACAGTGGTCTTGGGCATTTGGGGTCCCAGGAGGCTCCCTAGCATCCGGGCTGTAACGGTTATTAACTTTGCTATTCGTGGGGGCAGGCCCTGTGACCCCTGTGTCAAACAATACACAAAGTTAAAATATTTTAAAAATGTAGTAGTGTTAGGAGAAGGGCATGGGAGTGTTTGTTAGAGTAATGCCTCACAGTAGTGGTGGGAGGGGTGCCAGTTGCTGTAAGAGCTTGCTACCTGGAAACCCCGGAGCATCTCCCTCCTCTCCCTCAGTTAGCTTCTCCCTCTTTCACTCCCAAACCTGTATACTTCATCCATCCTCAAATTTCAGCCTCTGAAGCTCTAAGAAAACCCTGGGGGCAAACTCTGTTCCTCCCCCTCACTGGGCAGATCGACCAGTATAGGAGTCCGTGCAGATCTCCTGGCCTCCTATCGATGCCAGGTTAATTATTTAGATGCTAATAATTTCAGTTTAAAGTGGGAATTGAAATATGTTTTGCTAAAGCTTCCAGATGGGGGAGGAAGGGAAGAAGAATATGACCTCCTGATGACCTGGGTCCAGGAGGACCCAGAGGCTACCGCTCCGGCTGGGAGGTAATAACAAGATGGTCAATATCACAGGCATCCTTAAGAGAACCAGCCTGGCCAAGAGGGTGTGTGTGAGGCCTCAGCCTGAGTGCCTTTCAGATGGGCAGATATTTATGTGGTGAGATAGAAGGAAGGATGCTTAGTAAGTCTTCTAGCTCAGAGGTATTTGCCAGACTCATAACTTCACCATTAGAGTGAAATTCCTCTGATTCCTAGAGCTCTTTCTGCATCCAAGAGCCCTTGGAAATGTGAAATCTCTGCGACAACTCATACCTTGCTATCAGCCAGCCGTGTAGCTCAAGGGTAGGATGGACGGTAGTGGGGATGGAGAAGGGTGCTGGTGGACCCTGATCCCTGGTGCACATACCTCTGAGGCTAAGAAAGTCCGGGACCCAGTTTAAGAAAAACCTCCGGGACCCTGTTACCCACTGGAGGCGGAATAAGGATTTTTCAGCATGGGTTTTCCTTATTTTACCATTTGGTGGGTTTGGGAGATGAGGCTCCGTGAGTTTAACTGTGGTGGCCTGGCCCGAGCCTCTTGCACAGGAGTCCAGAGGTGAGAAGAGAGAGAGAAAAAACGTGCTTTGACTGTGCGGAGCTGCTCTCTGCAGGCCCTGCCCGGGAGGAAGCTCAGCTTGGATCTTCAGAGGGGGCGTGAGAGTAGGTTCCCAGGCAGGTGACGGAAGACAGGTCAGAGAGGAAGGCTGCGGGATTCTTTCCGAGGGACCCAGCATTAGAGAGCCTAGCTCTGGGTGCAGGTCATCTCCGGCTCTCCGTCCCTCTTCCAGGCAGGAAGCAGTTTCTGTGGGGTTCCATCTGTGGGGTTCCACCAACTCCCTGAGAGGGAAGCCATTACCAAGGGCCCTAGGGATGTGGGGGGCAGCATGAGTCGTTGCCTGTGGGGAGCCCTGGGGGCAGGCATTGGAGAGATGTCCCGAGCACCTCGTCTCCACACACCCTCCTCTTTCGGGTCATTCTTTGCAGGAATCTCAGAACATCCTATGTGGCAGTGCTCCCCAAATGCTCACAAAAGAGACAGGTTACTGAAGGCGGCAGGGAAGGGCCCTGACGGGAGGAAAGGGAGGAAGGGGCCGTCCATACAGTTGTGTTCAGAGCTGTCCCTGAAGCAGCTGACGCTGACTTTACGCTGTCTGAAGGGCAGGCCCAGTGACCCTCCGCAGCCCAGGAATCCTGAAATATTTAGAAGCTCTAATGTTTGTACGAGGAGAGAACAGAGCCTCCTTTGGACGGGAAGCTCAATTATTCAGTAAGGTGAGAGCTCCCTGGGAGGCTGGGAAGGAGGGGACACGCCGGGAGGTCCGCTTCCCTGTCAGGCCCACTGGGGTGCCGAGCCCAGGAGCTCTGACTGGGGGAGGCCCCGGGCCCGGGGCCTGTCATTTGCCCTGCTCTGCAGGTGATGTGGGGCTCCCCCCCGGCGTGCTTGAGCTCTGGGGTGCTTCCCTGTGACAACGCTCATAATTAAAGTGTGGCAACAGCTTATTTGTTCGAACAGAAGCTCTGTCTGCATCAGTCTGGGGTTTGGTTCGAGGCAGTGTCTGTTGCAAACACCCCTTTCAGCTGCCATGGGCGGGGGTGAGGGGTGGGGGGGCGGGGGGCACCGTGAGTTCTGTCCTGACAGAATCTAAGCTGATTTTTGTCCTGCCCTAGCTTGTCATCATCTGCATACGTAAACAAATGCGTATGCAGGTGTGCACCGATCGGGTCTGTCTCTTTCTCGGGGAAGCGTGGTTTTCAGCAGCGTGAGGCTGGGAAGACAGACATTTCATTATTTCGCAAGTCCTGTGGGGGCAGCTGTCACACCGCGTTACTACAGCTGCCCACGGCCTGCGCGCACAAGGCAAGGGAGGGAGCTCCATCCAGCACAAACGACGATGGGGCATGGTTGAGAAGCCTGCTGCCGTTTTCAGGTCTCCTGAGGGAGGAACTTCTGAAAAGACGAGCGCAAGGAGGTGTTATTGTGGTTGAAATGGGGTTTGGTTCATTCAGTCCTTCGAGAAGCGTTTATCCCACTAGGTGCCAGGCATCCAGGGAGAGATGTAAATGCCTTCAGAGTCCGCAGCGGCACGGAAGGAAGTGCTGGAAAAGCATTGTTTCGTTCGTTCATTCACTCACTCACTCACTCAATCACTCATTCATTCATTCATTCATTCATTCACGCATAGCAACTACAAAGGGTTCAACCCATACGAGGAGCTGAATGCCCGACACTTGACATTCTGGCTGGGGACACGAGGGTGAAAACCAACAGCTATAATGATTAGAACCTGGGACAAACGGCCCCCTTGGAGAAAGGCACGGAGGAGGGAATTTTTTAATTCCCACCACTGAGGTCAAGTTCATCAGGGTTGTTCCGCGGTTTGTGTTCATTCCCACGGGAGCCGCTGTGTCCTTTCCTGGAGCATTCCTCCCTCCCCAGAAGTGTGAGGACTACCAGCCTTCTTCCCTCCTGCTGTGTCTCAGGGTCACCCAGAGGGTATCTCTGTCATCTGCACGGATGATCTGCTCATGGGCTGGCCTTTCAGCCCCCCTGCTGGGGGAGAGCCACAGCTGCGCCTCTTTGGCAATTCCGCCCCGTTCAGTCACTGGGTGAAGGCAGGCGGATGGTCAAGTTCACAAGAAATTACACATGCAGAGTCATTTAGTCTTGACTTACCAGTCCTGGTTGCTGGTGAGTTCCTAAATCCAGGGACCTGATAATTGCTGCAGAACCACTGTGGTTAAGCTGCGGGGATATTCCTTCCAGTCCCCCTGCCAGGCTCTGGGATGATAACATTTGCTCCTTATTAAGGAGCAACCATCTTTCTCGGACAGAGGACTCTGTCTCTTCAGGAGCAGCACTGCACTAAACACTGGAAGGTTCTGAATGCCAGCAGCTCCCAGCAGTGACAGATAAATGCATACAGGACAAGAAGGCACATTCACAACAGAACAGAAGCTTATGCCTCATAAACAAGGAAAGATGTTCAGTTTCTTTTCATCAAAGAAATGAAAGTTTAAAAAAAAAAGAAATAAAAGTTCTAAATCTACAATTTTTCTGCCCATCGAATTGGTAGGAAGTTTTTTAAAAGCCCACAAAATTTGCTGCTGGGGATAGAGGAAAGAGGATGTTTTCATCCATTATTGCTGGTGGGGATAGAAACTGGTGCAAACCTTCTGGGGTGTAATTTGGCAATTTTTGTATCAACAGCCTTAAAACGTTCATAGACTTTGAGCCAGTAATTTCACTTTTAAGATTTTGTCCTAAGGCAACAATCAAATTTATGGGCAAGATTTATGTTCAAGAATATTCATCTCAGCCATTAGTATAATAGAAAAAATATGAAAAACTACCTAAAACTCCCACAATAGGAGGGTTGGATAAATAATTGATGGCACAACTAAAAAATGGAAAACAGTTCATTCATTAAAAATGATTTTCTCAAAGAATATGTAATGATGGGAGGAAATAGTGAAAAAGCAGGGCACAAAAATACAAGATGGAGTATTTCAATTTTGTTAAAATTTTAATAATACAAGTAGAGAAATCGTGATTAAAATAACAGTGGGGGTTTGATTATGAGGCATCTTTCCTCTATATTCTTCTGTAGTCGGTGCTTGTAATAGAGTATCACGTATCCTCTTCGAGCCTTAGTTTACTGCTCTGTAGGATGGGACTCATCAAGCCTACACTGCAGTGTGGTTGGGCAGATCAGCCACAATCTTTGCAAGTCTCCAGCTCATTGTGATCCTCAGCAAATGGTTATAATATCATTGACAGCCGTCGCCAGTCACACATGCCCTGCTCCAGACACTGATCAGGACAACTACGGAGGCTCTTTCCTCCTCTGCTTTCACGGAGACAGCCAAAGAATTAATTGACAAAGTCTAAGTAATTTTTCCGGAAGTTCTCAGTATTAACCTTCTTCAGAAGGATGGATGAAGTTCTGCTTTTTGTGACTAGTGCAATGATCTCCATTCTTTCCACTGCAGACTTCTCTATATTCAGAACCCAGGTTCTGTTCACCAGCAGCGTCTTATCACTCGCCTTGTCTCAGAATTCTCTACGGAGAGGATGCAAACTACATATTTACTAATTAGAGAGAATTCCGGTGCCTGCAGCTGAAGAGGTTCAAAGTTCTGTTTTAAGCAGAATCATCCTCAGTCAAAGGGAAACAGTGGTTTTCCCTAACACCATGGTTTCCGCAAAAATGCCTGTTGCTTTCCTCTGTAAGCTCTGGTCTTCCATCTCTTTTTCTCTTTCTGAGGTCTGTTTGGTCTGCTCAGGTGCACCTGTTCGCTTGAGGCCGAAATTGATACTTGGTGGAAAAAACTATCTCTTAGATGGGGTCAGTTGAAAAGGACCCCCACTGTGCCCTTTTTTATAAATAGGGGCTCCTGGGTGGCTCAGTGGGTTAAAGCGTCTGCCTTCGGCTCAGGTCATGAACCCAGGATCCTGGGATTGAGCCCCACATCGGACTCTCTGCTCGGCGGGGAGCCTGCTTCCCCCCTCTCTGCCTCCCTCTCTGCCTTCTTGTGATCTCTGTCTGTCAAATAAATAAATAAATAAATAAATAAATAAAATCTTCAAAAAAAAAAAAAAAAGAATGAAAAGGGCAAAATACATGTCCTATGAGCCACTATGAATTATCCCCCCTGTCAGCCTAGAGCTTTATTTTTTAACTAATCCACACTTACCAACTGAGAAGGCCCAGCTAATGGGATCATTCTGGAGCTCTGAATGGGTGCCCAGAACAGGTGGCAAGGCAGACATAAGTGGCACTCTGGCTTTTCTACGTACAAGTATTGGGGCATCTTCTTTACAAAGTGACACATGCCAAGCTGATCTGATTCACGCGGACGGGGAAGAACCCTTTCCCTGGCAAAGTGATTAGAGAAAGGTGGAAGCTAAGGAGGAAGAGGGCTACTGGGGTGGCCAAGCACTCTTATTATTAATCAGTGTGTGAGACTGAGCTCCCGAGTTGTGAGTCAGGCAGTCAGAAACATGCCAGGCAACCAACTAGCATAATGAAACAGCTGGTAGGCTGGGGCGGCTTCCCCAGGGTGATGCCGTTGACCATCCGAAGATGAGAGATCTCTGTTCTGCTGATCACCTCACTTCCTCCCCCCTCAGAAGGGAGCCAAGAGGAGCATTGACATCACAGTTCGGGGAGCACAGTCACTCCTTCACTCCCGCTTCAGTCCCAGATGCAGACAGTTGGGAGGGATGAGCTGTGGGGGTTTAGGGGTAGGTGTGCGTGTGTTGCAGATAGGAAAGCTTCCCATTTCAGGCAGCCCTGCTCAGGGGCACCTGGGGTTCCGAGCCAATGCTCTGGACTCTCATCGGGATCCTTTCACTAGAAGTTGGGGTGACTTCCTTACCCTGCTGCCAAGCTCTAATATGAGGATGATACCCTCCAGCTACCCCGGGGATGCTGTGACGACTCAGGGAGCTAATGGAGAGCCCTACAAACCAGTGGTGCCCACAAGTGGCATTTTTACCCCGGGATAAGCTTCCGCTCTACTTAATTCATTTGAGGGGGAAAAAAAAATCCAGCTTCTCTCTGATGCTACCTGCTCAGGAGACATTCGCTTGTAATAGGATTACAGAGGTTTTATTTATAAATGATGTTTCCTTTGTTCTCCTTGTGAAATAATTTATTCTCATTGTAGGGAATTCAGAAAATACTGAAGATAGAAAAAAGAGAACAAATTTCGCCCTTAATCCCATCACCTGGAGATAACCACTTTTAATATGTTCAGCTCCTTTAGCTGACTAGATAACTAGGTAAATGAAAAACACACCCACACAGCTTTATGGTGGGCCATTTGTGTCGAGGGGAAATGGAATGTCCCATGGCCCGTGCCTCTAGCTACCCTCTGGAGATCTGAGGAGGGCAGATTTCTTTAGTTGGGTTGATTGTCTTCCTAAAGATAGTCTTGCCATCCAGTGTCCAAAGAAGGTGATACTATTGCAGTGCCTGGGTGGCTCAGTTGGTTAAGCATCTGCCTTCAGCTCAGGTCATGATCCCAGGGTCCTGGGATCGAGGCTCGAGTGGGCTCCTTGCTCAGTGGGGAACCTGTCCCTCCCTCCTTTCCTCCCTCAGCTCCTCCCTCCTCTCTTCTCTTGGCTCTTGTGTGCGTGCATGCTCTCTCTCTCTCTCAAATAAATAGATAAAATCTTAAAACAAATTAAAATTAAAAAAGATGATACTATTATCCACTGATGATTCCAAGCTAGCTGCCATTTTTCTAAACCTGAATGCATGAGACCCAGTACAAATTTAAACAATTCTTTATTAAAGACTTTAGGCAGTTGCTTCAGTAGTATACCTCTGATCATACTGTTTCACTCTCTTGGACCCAATCATGGTTGTCTGGGCATTGGGGGGGCTCCCATTTGACACCCCTTTTCTCTCACTTTGCCTATTCATTTCCTTTCATTCCTGATGTATCTTTTTCTCCAGGATGTATCTCCCCTCCCTGTTAAACAATCCAATGCCGTTCCCTCAGGTCATTTCTGTGTCTTCACATTTTCAAGCTTAAGTCATCTGCTAAAGAATAGGCAACTGCTCCAGAGGTTGGGATAATTCCAACTCAGGGCACCCTCCCCCAGGAGGTGGGGACATTGTTGACGCATGGGTGGGGTTGTGGGGGGTGAAAGATGGGACCTTTCCATGGAGGTGGCTGGCACTGGGGAAGGAATCCCAATCCAGGCTGTACCTGACCTTCTTGCCTAATATCAAAAATAAAAATTATCTCACCACCAAGAAGATGATTTCTTTCAATAAGAGAACGATCTTGTTTTTCATTTTGATATAACTTTGACTCTTTTCTCCCCATGTCATGACTGAGACTGATGCAGGCAAGCCAAGCCCGAGGACCACAAGGGGGTCCCACAGGACCCGGCAAGAGGATCCTTGGCTTCACGCAGGATGGAAATCAAACATGAGCCATCTGGAGAGAGAGAGAGAGAGAGAGAGAGAGAGAGATGGTGCATGTAAGAGACTCAGAAAGGAAAAGAGGGAGTCCAGTCTTTGCTTGGGGTCTGGGGGTTTCTGTTGATGATTGTGGTCTAGTGCACATGTCCTCTCAGGCATCCAGGAACGGGTCAGAATGAGGACAAGGTCCGTATGTGATCCTAAGTCACTCATCCCCTGAAGCATCTAGCGCCAGTGATCTGGAACGCACGTCTGATAACTTCATCCGGTCGTCCTCACCTGGTCCTCCCTTGGATGTTATCTGTTCAGGGAAATCATTAACTCCTTGTCCCTTATAAGGAGGACAGATGCCATTTGCATTCTGAGGTGTGTGTAGAGTGGCTGGGAGTCCAGGTCCTTCTAAGAATAGAAGCTGGATAAGAAGCAAAGGGAAAAAACCCCAAAAAACAGCTTTTTCTCTCCTGGGGTCCCTCCGGTTTCGCTGTCTCAAGACTTTTACTTGGCTACACATTCTTACCTTCCCTGCCTGAAATTCATCCGAAAACATTCTTTCTTACTTTAAATGGCAATGAAGAACTCCTTCATTTTCCTCTAATGACAAGAATTCCCTTTGACCCTGGTGGAGAAGTGAGCGAGATTCTGACGTTGGGAAGGTGTGGAAAAGGGAACGTCATTCTGCCACAAGTACGATGTGTGAGGGGCGAACGGTGTGTACGGATGTATGACCGTTACCAAACTTCACCTTCCTCCTCCTCCTTCTCCCTTCCTTTTCTGCCCTGTAGACCTGTCCTTTAGGTTTGGGGTGCCATGGGGGGGCAGTGGGGAAGAAGGAAAGAGGGGGCTACAGGTGAGTGGGTGAGTGGGCTGCTGGAGGAGACTTGATGCAAGAAATTTTGAAAAGTACAGGAGCAGCCACTGTGGGGTATGAAGACGAGTGGCCAGAAGAGAAAAGGCAAATTTAAAAAATAATTCTGTGATTTATAAATCCCCTCAAGGACTCTAACGAAAGTACCTGAGCTATTTTACAAGTCCTTTTTGATTGCTGGACCCTGTAGTTAAAAAAAAAAAAAAAAAAGTTCGGTTCACTTCTCTTTATCTCATGTCTCCACAAGCATTATTTTAAAGACATGTGTCTTAATGGCTGTATCCTGTACTATAATCTATTTAACCGATCCTATAGTTTTGGATAGTTAATTTCAATTATTTTGTTGTTTATGAATAGATCTAGTAAAGAATATTTTTGTCTGTAGTTCTGATGATGTCATTTTGTTAGTCAGGGAACTTGATGGTAGCTGGCGTAACAAACAGCCTAATATCCCAGTGGCTTAGCAGACGAAAGGTTTATTTTTGGTTCAGTTTACCGCCTAGGGTTGGAGTGGGGATGTCTCTTCTTCGCAGGTAGCTTTGCAGATACTCAGCCTCCTTCCATACTCCCGCCCCACCCTGCTCAGGCTTTCAGAGCCCCACACTGAGTCTTCTGGTCTGAAACACAAGGAAGAAGGAAGCTTGGAGACGGCTCATAGTGCACCTGTGAGAAATCACCCCACAGCTCCAGCCGCGTGCAAGGAGGCTGTGAAGGGACCCTAGCTTCAGGCAAAGGGGAAAGGACTTGGGTATTGGCTAAGAACTAGCCATACTGGTTTATTCTCAGATCTTTAGAATGTAAAGGGTTATGTTTCTTTTTTTTTTTTTTTTTTAAGATTTTATTTATTTGAGAGAGAGAGATGGAGAGAGAAGGAGCAGGGGGAGGGGAGGAGGGGGAAGCAGACTCTCCCCCTGAGCAGGGAGCCCAATGCAGGACTTGATTCCAGGACGCTGGGATCATGACTTTAACTGAAGGCAGATGCTCACCCCACTGAGCCACCCAGGCGCCCCTAAAGGGTTACATTCCTGTGATCCTTTGCCAGTACTGAGAATGATGTTTTGCTTATAGAGACATTGAGCTTGGGTCTTTCCACACCATCCCAAAAGCTCTTCTCAGGCTCTTTTCTCTACCCTATGTCCCCCTGGGCCCCCCAGAAGCTCTGGCAGGATACAGGACACCCTCTGGGAGGAGTCCACACCTGCTGCAGAACCATGCCTGTGTTATCCGTGTCCCCAGGTCCTTTCAGATCTCGGTGCTGGCTTAATTTTCCCAGATACAGAGCAAAACTCTAGGTGACTCCCTGGGCATTTCAAGGTCCCTGATTCTGAGACTGAAGGACGAAGGAAGCTCTTGTGAAATGTACTAAATATCAGGACTCCTGACTGGGAGGGAGGGATGGTGGGAAGGGGGAAGGTGGCCTCAGGTGAAACACCCTGACATTTCAAACATAACTGGTTGTCCCAGCCCCAGGTTCCTGGCTTTAGTAACTCCGCAGCAGCCGATGCCTGTGATTGAGCATCAAGACTATTAAATGCTAATTGAGTTCAAAAGCGTTTTCCTCCTGCTCTAAAACTCGCTGGCAATAAAGGGCTCCTGGCCGTGTCTGGAGTTATATAGTGGGGACAATGTGGTCAGCTGCCACTGTCCACCCTTGCTGTTGTTCATCTTCTCTGTCTGGGTTGGGGGGTGGCAATGCTGGTGCAGACTACTTCTTTTTAAGCAGAATGCCCGTTGCTGTGGCTAAGTCAACACTCCGGAGAGAGCTGTTTGCCCTCAAAACTTCTGGTGTTCACAGGACACTAATGTGTGCCCTGACGTCCGTCTGCTTTCTGTGATCTGTTTTTTCAGACAGGAGGATTTGGCAACCTTGCGGTTTGAAGTTTTCCTAGAGAGGGAAATTCAGGGAATTTCCTCTGGATCAATGCAATTCTTTTCTTTCCCAAGCAGCTCCTTTTCTTGGGGCGCCCGGGAGAATGAGCCTCTGTGAAGCTCTCTCTTCCGTATGTGCCTCCCACCATTCTCTGTTTTCATTTTTCCCTCTTGCTCTGCTCCTCCGCTCCCTCTGAACATCCATTCCCAGGAGATCTAGCAGACTCCCCACTGAGCCAAGAGTCCGAAGCAGAACTTGATCCCAGGACCCTGGGATCATGACCTGAGTCAAAGGCAGACACTTAACCGACTGAGTCACCCAGGTGCCCCCACAGGGACCATCTTGGCTGAGAGAACAGGAAGTGTAAATCCTGCTGATGGGCTCCTGAACCCCTGCCTTACGGGCTCTGTGTCATTTCCTCTAGGGTGTACAGCCTGGGGTCCGTTCCTAGCGCCCTCCCCATGGGTGCTAGAGGATGGCCACTGAAAAAAATGAACCAGTTCAATGCTTACCACCTCCCGCGTGCTGATGGCATGACACGGAACTTGCTGCCCTGTAATGACATTAGATGATGTTTGTTGAGCTCCTACTGTTTGCTGCAGTTCAATCATTTAACCCTTTGGGCAACACTGTGAGTTAGCACCAATGAATACATTCATCTTACTGAAATGGAAACTGAGGTTCAGTTTTTACCCCCTACACTAATATAAATCATAGAATATATAGTATATATATGTTATATATGTGTAATATACACTATACATGTTATATGTATTATCTATTTCATGTACTATGTGTTTTTAACAATCTTTGCCAAAACCTTGTAAGGTGGATGTTATTATTTTCATTTTATGACTAAGAAAGCAGAGGCTCTGACAACTTGAGAAAAGTATTTTATGTTGCTGTGTCACAACTAGCAGTCATTGAACAGAGATACAGAGATTTAAATCCTGGTAATTCTTTTTTTTTTTTTTTGAAAAAGGCTATGCTCCAAAAAACTGTTTTGGTCAAGTAGCTTAAATAACTCTCCCTCAAGGTTATCCCCAAAGCAGAAAATAGGACACCAGTGCTTTACTGGAAATTATGAAAAGGCAGGGTGCCTGGCTGGCTCAGTCGTTAAGCGTCAGCCTTCTGCCCAGGTCAGGATCCCTGGGTCCTGGGATCAAGAACTGCATCGGGTTCCCTGCTGGGCAGGAAGCCTGCTTCTCCCTCTCCCACTCCCCCTGCTTGTGTTCCTGCTTTTGCTGTCTCTCTCTCTCTCTCTCTGTCAAAATATAAATAAATAAAATCTTAAAAAAAAAAAAAAGAAATTATGAAAAGGCAGAATCAAGCAGGAATAATGAAAAAGGGCCCAAGGAGATGAGTGATGTCCCCACTGGCTAAATAACCCCCTGGAAAACAGACCCACGTTTTAGGAACTCCTCCGGTGAGGGATGGGTCTGGCTTCGGAAGAGAGACACATCCTGGGCTCCAGGCGCCTTTCAGAAAACAGAGCAGAGGACTTTCCTGCGGATCATTTAAGTTAATGGGAGGCAAACAATTCTTCCCGGAGCATTGTCTCGTCTTTTAAAAGAACCCAGAAGACACTGCTGTATACCTCCAGTTTAGACATAAATTTTGCCATGTTTTCAGTTTCGGTTAGGCATAGTTCGAACCAGAAGGGATGCTGGCTTTTAGAAAAGAGACGATGGTATAAATTTTATAAATATAAACTTTGTTAATTAAAAAGAGATAGGCAGAGTCTGTTCATATAAACTTGGCTTTAAGAGAAAGGTTGATGAGGGAGCCATTTTACTTAAATGAAGAAGAAGTTTCAAGCAATAGTTAGCAGCTGGTAATCCCTAATTTGTGGGCTAATTTTGAAGCAAGTGAATAAGTTGACCTCAGGGAAAGATCAGAGTGATGTTTTATACAAATCTGGGGCTGGAGGGACCTTGGTAAGTATCTAGTCCAATGATCTCATTATAAAACTGCAGGAACTGAGGCTGAGCACAAGGCTCAAGGAGATAAACTTGTGATGCACAAAACTCTTTTATTATTTTTTGAAAAGCTGTGTGCGTCAAAGGCAGAAAATGTGAAGAACATTTATGTTTCTGATCCTAGGTCATATCTCTCTGGTACCATTTGCCTTTAAACCCTGTTTTGGCCCTACATGGAATTTTTTTTTTTTTTTAAAGTTGTGGTCAGTAAGTTCTTGTAAAGGAAAAGAACAAAGTCAAGGACATCAGGACATCAAACATTATTTTGTTAATTTTTTGAAACAGTATGTGCATACGGTACAAAATCAGAAAGTTATAAGAGGTAAAGATTTAGCAACTGGTCTCCCTCTTGTTCCTGGCTCTGGCCGGGCAGCTCTCCATCCTTGAGGGGCTCACTGCCTGCGGGTCCCTCTGTGCCTTTCAGAGTCTCCTACCTGTGGCCAAGCGCATGTGTAGATAACGCACTTTCTTTTTCCTTCTGGTTTACACCAGGGACAGCACACTCTCCATGGCATCCTTCATCTTGCTTTTGTCATTTAGCAACGATGGCGCTGAGGGCAGGCTGCCCCTAAATATGCCAGAGCAGCATATTGATTATTTTGAATTAAAGTTACTTGAGACACAGGCAGTGCAAGGAGGGCATTCTGACCCTCCTTGTCTGCTCCGTGAAAGCAGGAAATAAATCTTCCACGTGAAAGGTACCCTCCCTGCGCTGGGAGCTAGAGAGACATTCTCACCACCAGAGACTGAGAATTCAGGGCTGAGAGGGAAGGGTATTGTAAACAAATCATGCTTGTTTGGTTTGTTTGTTTGTTTGTTTTACTAATTAGTACCCAAACCTAATTTACTTTGTCTTGTCAGTTCTTCACAAATGTATTGTTTATTTTTTCTTTTTTAAAAAAGATTTTATTTATTTATTTGAGAGAGAGCACGAGCAGGGGGGACAGAGGGAGAGAGAGATTCCCCATTGAGTGGGGAGCTCCAAGCGGCGCTCCATCCCAGGACCCTGAGATCATGACCTGAGATGAAATCAAAAGTCAGAAGCTCAATGGACTGGGCCACCCAGATGCCCCACCCATATATTGTTTCTTTGTTTAAAAGGTGTACAAGCAGCCTGCTGATGTCACTTTCAGGTGCTAATCTAGGAGACTGTTATGCGTATGAATGGAATTAAAATTTTTCCCTTCCATGCACGTGTCTTGTGTCAGTTTAATTAGACCAGCCAAAAGAATCTAGATGTTTAGGGGAAAATTTTCCCCCTCCCCAATAGCAACATACTTTGGGGAATGCTAACATGTCAGATTCCATCCAGTGCTACTTTCTTTTTAAATGCCTACACAGTCTTTTATTGTGTGGAAGTACTGGGATTTTTTTTTTTTTAAACCACATTTGAAGGTTGTGTCTTCTCTGGGCTTTCAAACAATGCTGTGATAAATATTTTTCTACATACATCATTTTACACATGTAGGAATAAATCTGTAGTATGAATTCCTAGCAGTGAAATTATGGGGGCAAAGGGATGTGTCCTACATTTTGTTGATTTACCCAATTTTCTATACCACTGGAAGAGAATGTGGTACCTGTTTCCCCATCCCATGGCCAACATATAGATTTTTCAAGCTTAAAAAAAATTTTTTTTTTGTTTAAAACTATGTGAAATTATGGTAGGTGCAAAATATTTATACTTTTTGTTTCCATTCAGAGTCAGGTTGAACAACCTTATGTTTAAGTCTTTGCAGAAATAATTATTGTTTCTTTGTTTTGCTCATTTTCCTACTGATAACTGGCCTTTTACTAGTTCATAAGAAATTTCTCTATATTAAGAAAATTAGGGGCGCCTTGGTGGCTCAGTGGGTTAAGCCTCTGCCTTCGGCTCACGTCATGATCTTGAGGTCCTGGGATCGAGCCCCATGTCGGGCTCTCTCCTCAGCAGGCTCTCTCTCTGCCTGCTTGTGATCTCTCTCTGTGTCAAATAAATACAATCTTAAAAAAACAAAGAAAATTAGTTGGTTATCTGTGTTATTATTTATGAATATTATCTCCATTTTGTTACTTGCCTCTAATACTGTTTATTGTATATCCCACCCTCCCAACCTCACTAGCCATGCAGAAGCTTTCTCTGTTGTGAGCAAATGTATGGATCTTTCTCTTTGGATTTTGTGTCCTATGGATTTTGTGTCCTATGTATTAAGACTTTTTCCATTTTTTCCACGAAAAACTATAATACAAAATCTCCTCATCGTATACTTCAAATACTTTTTAGTATTCCTGTTATTGTATTTAAGTTTTTGATCCATCTGAACTTTATTTTATGGAAAATATGCACGAAAGAATATACTTGTATTTTTTCAGATGCTAACACAGCTGTCTCAGTACCATTTCTATAAAGTAATCCATGTTTAGTGCACTCATTGGAAATGCTACTTTATTACATGAATTCAAATCTGCTTCTGGCCTTTCTATTTGTTGCCATTAATTGGTCTGTCTAGTCAAGAAACAGCACAACATTCTAACTCTTATAGCTCACAATTTATTTTAATAGTTGGTGAGGTTCTACCCTTTAAAAACATGGCTCATTCTTTTTGCTTATTTATTTTTAATTATGAAGAATAAAACCCATTTGCCTGTTTGCCCCTTTCCTTCCAAAAGTACTCATTATTTTATGAGTAATTTAGAGGGAATTGACATCTTAAAGATGCTGAATATTTCTGCTTGAGAACATGGTATGTTTTTATTCATTAAATTTTTCATTTATGTCCCTCACTGCACTTTAAAGTTTTAATCACGTAGATGTTCATATTTTTTTTATGTATCTTCCGAGTATTTTAGCTTTACTCTTACTATTACTTAATTATATCTTCCAACTAATATTTATTTTTATTTATACAAAAATTATTTAGTTTGGTATGTTAATTATATAGTCAGACATATTTATCAATATTTTTATTTGTATTATTTGTAAGTTTATTCTCTCATGTTCTCTAAGTATACAATTATGTCATAAACACATAATACTAGTTGTATTTCCTTTCCTTCAAAATTTGTATCTCTTCTTTCTTTTATAATTGTATAGGTTAGTGCCTGCAGATCTAGGTTAAATAAAAATGATGATAATATATTTCATTATTTCATTTTTTACTTTAATGGGAATGCTTGTGCTATTTCTACAGTAAACCTCACACTAGCCTTTGTGGTGTTATTTATATACTGATACATGCAAATATGTACATAAGACTTTCATAGTTTTAATGAAGTACCCATGTATTTCAATTTTATAAAAATTATCAATAATTGATTTCAATTTCATCAAGTTCTTTTTTGAAATCTACGGCAGTTTTTATGGGATTCTTTCTCAAGCATCTGATTCACTCAACATGTGAGCACCTACCGTGTCCCAGAAAATATTGCAATTACAGAGAATACAGTAACAAACAGAAAAGACAGGTATCTACCTGCATATAATCCAGGGGTAGTCAATTCTCCTTTGAGATGGTAAGATGGTAAGTTACATTAATCAACTTTTTAATATTGAATCATTCTTTGATTTCTACGGTAAGCTTTATGGAGTCATGGAACATTATATTTTTTTAATGAACTACTTGATACTGTTTGTCTTTTATTCTATTTAAGATTTATGTTTTGCCACAGAGGTAAAATTAGCCTATATTTTCTGTATGTGCTCTCTTTTTCAGATTTTGGTATCAGTATTACCTTTTTTTAAAACAGAAAGATTTAGATGATTTCCTTTGATTTAATATGATTTGAGCCAGTTTTAATAATGTCAGATTTATCTTTTTCTTAAGTTTGTGGTAGTATCCCTGTGTAAAACAACCTGTTGCCTCTTGGAGGTGTAGTTCCTTGACAATTTTCTCTCTTTCTTTTATGGTAACTGGTCTATTTTGATTTACTATGTCATTTATGTTACATTTTAGTCTCATACACTTTCCATTGTGTCTGGGTTTTCAAATTTATTTGCATAAAGATGAATAAAATATCCTCTTTCTATAGCTTCTCCTGTATTTGAGGTTATTTTCTCCTTATCATTTCATATTTTGAGTCATTCTACTTTTCTCTTTTGCTTGATTGGGTGAGTTAGCAGCTTATTAATTTCATTGTTTGCTTTTGTCAAGGAACCATTTAATTATGTATTTATCCTCCCATGTTTAGTTTCCTGATTTATTAATTTCTGGTTTTATTTTAATTAATCATTGTTTCTGTTTATTTTAGGTATATCTTGTTTTTTATTTCTGACTTGCTTATAGTATGTTTAATTTTTTCAGTTTCTTTTCATTATTAATGTAAGTACTTAGGACATTTCATTTATTAATGCATTCTTAAGGAATTTTCTTCAAAACACTATTTTAGCTATTTTCAGTAGTTCCTATTACATAATGTTTTCATAGCTAAGGACTGTAAATGCCAAACTGATATTTGTCCCCATAATGTCAGAGTTGGTATCGTGATTTTGAAGACTTTTGATTAGAGAAATAAAAATTAAGACTTAATTTTAAGATTTAAGATTGAGAAATAGTTTTCCACTTCAATATTTGGACAATAAAATCAGATCACATTAAAATAAGAATGGTAATTGTTAACAGTCCAAACTGTCTTTATTATTTTATTTTCTTAATACAAATACTGTATTTTGAATTAATGTTCATATCTAAAAGGATTAACACTTTTTTTATACTAAATTACTAGAAAAAAAGGAAATTACTCTTATCTTTGGTCTCCCAAAGTCCTTTTAAGTAACCATTTTAAGAGGAGCTGATACATAATAGTCTTATTCATAAGGAAGAAACCATAATTTACTTTGTATCAGTGTACTTCAGTCAAGAAGAACTTACCCAAGAGGTAGTAAATAGCCCAGGAAACTCCTATGCGTACATTAGCAAGAAGTAACGCATTGTTTTCATGTGACATTATTCCAACTCAAAATGCATTTATTGAGATGATTTCAAATGCAGCACTATGCTGATGAATCCAGATACATTAGCTCATGTAATAATCCTCCTAACTCTACTTTAAGATAGGCATTAATATGCCTTTTAATGTTATGGAAACTAAACCTCGGAGAAGGTTGCTTGCTCTGGGTAGGAAAAGACATAGCTGGGAATTAACAACAGATCCTCTGATTCCTCATTCGGCTCTTGCCAAATTAAAAAGAATGCACCAAATATTGGTCAAGTAGCATACCTTTTTACCCAGTATGCTCTGAAAATGGCAATTATGTCAGGCCGAGAGCTGTTTCATTCCTTCTATAAGCATACATTGAGCACCTACTTTCTACAAGGCCCTCCTTGCACAGAGATCTCCCAGTGGATGAGCTTCTCTGCTACCCAGAATGTTTGCTTATAAAAGGGACAGGTCGTAGGGCTTGGGAGAGCTGAGGTCATCAGGAATCAGAGGAGGAGATTATTCAAAAAGATGCAGACCTGGGATTCTGAGGATATGCTCTAAAGGTTGGAGGCCATGGAAGGGAGGAATAAAGCAGGCAGGAGGAAAGCTTACAAATAGTGTAGGGTATCATTTATTGTAATACACAAATAGTGGGGTTTTATTCTATTATTTTTTTAAAGGTTCTAATATTGAAAATTAGCCAATTTAATAATGACCACAGTAAGAAGAAAAAAAAGAGGCTAAAGAAAAGGAAAGGGAGGGGTGCCTGGGTGGCTCAGTCCTTAAGCATCTGCCTTTGGCTGAGGCTCAGGTCATGATCCCAGATAGGGGTTGGGGGAAGTGATTAAAGCTAAATGAGGTTGCAAGGCATGGCTTTGATCTGATAGGATTAGTGTTATTATAAGAAGAGATTCCAGCAAACTCTCTCCTCACTCTGTGAAGACACAGTGAGAAGATGGCCATCTCCAAGTCAGGAAGAGAGCTCTCACCATAACTTAACCCTGCCAGAACTTGACCTGGGACTCCAGTCTCTGGAACTGTGAAAAAATAAATTTCTGATTTTTAAGTCACTCAGTCTATGGTATTGGCAGCCCAAGCTGACTAATACAAACACATTGTATTTTAGAATAGTTCCAAACACTAGCCCCTCTTCATTAGCATCAGTGAACTTGACAGTGATCAGATATAAATAAAGTGTTAGCAATGAGGTGAGGGGACTTCCAGACCAACTGAAGAAAGTTTTATTAATCACATATACCCAACCCTCCAGAGTTAATTTTAGGCCATGTTAGGGAGCCCTCAGAACTTGATGAGGATGTTTGACAAAATAAATTGGAAAAGGTGAGGGTAGTTTTGTGTAGAGTTGCTTATGTGTAGAGAAACTCACAAAGATGTGATGTTTAGGGGGCATTCCCAATCTTTAAAATGTGAAGTGAAGAAAGGAAATCGTTCCCTCCTACAAACATACAATTTGTTACTCCAGAAGATGAAGTCATGGTAAATGGGCCAAAGGTTTAAGCCAGTGATACAATTCATTCATCCACTCATCCATCCTTCAATAAATGCCTTGTGGAGCCCTAGTGTGTTTCAGGCCCTGTGCTCTGGTCAGGTCAAGACACTGCCCGTGGATTCTCCAACCTCCAATATTATTGCATATTGAACAGCAAATATTGTTTTCATTGATCTTGGTTTTTAAAATGTTCTGTTGGTCAGGCCTCTCTGATAAACATTTGTTTCTGAACCCCACCCCCCCAACCCCGGTCCCCAACTTCTTAAGATCTTCAGGATCAGAGTGAGGAGTCCAGCAGAATTTTCCCAGCCTAGTTTTGGAGAAGCTTTACATTTACTTCATAACCTGAAGAAAGAGGTTTCTAACCTGCCAAGATGGAGAATCCCAGCTGAGCCTTTCTGCGCAACTGACTATTAGCTTCAATCAGACTTCCGCTTACGAATACGCAACATTTATGCCTTATTCTCATAGACTGGGTCATTGCACCGTACCTATTACAAGGACAGAAGGACCATATTTCCTTAAGGAAATGCTGCCCTCAATAGAGCCAGGAGGGAAGAACTATGAAAGGAACACCAGTTCATAGAAGCTGTAGATCACAGAAGCCCAGCAGTGCCTTGAAAGTTGGGGAAAAAAAAAATTAAAGGCCACTCCTACTCATGGCAGCAACATTGCTATAAATATATTGACACATGTATTCTTTTCTAGCCCTTCAATGTCTTGAGCGATAGGGACTGTTTTAAGGAGCTTGTGTCGATTTCAAAGCTTTCCTCTGGAAGCTTAAGACCTTCTTAACAGTTCTTTAATAGCTAAAAAGCAGAGTTGGATTCTGCAACTCCATCGCTCAGACATTTTGTAAAACTAATGCTAAGAAGATTTAAGCTGAAAAGTTGGCGCCATCATTCTCTCCTTCCTCATCTGTGACCCTGCTGGATCCTCCAGCCCCCTCAGACATCCATGCTGCATGATGAGAAATGGGGCTGGTTGTCATGAATCTGCTGATTTCAGAGTCAGTTGCTGAGGCTCCCTGGGAATAACCCCCCCAGCCCAACTCCTGAGAAAAATCAGTAACATGCTCAATATGGCTTATGTCAGTCTGCCCTCACAGACACCTTTTAGCCAAAAATCTTTTAAAAATCAAACATTTGCTCTTCTTTTTTTTTTTTTTTTCCCCCTCTAGGCCATCTAGGCAAAGAGGGGCATTTTATTTATTCCATTTGGTTAGATTTTCATATCTTCTTTTCTCTGAATGGCTCAATGATCAGTATAGGCTGACTTATAAGAGGAAGAAGACAATTTTGGGAATATTTGTCATGAGGTCTAAGACCGAAAATTCAAAAGGAAAGCAGGAATCATAAGGAAGGGAAGAGGCGAGAGAAAGGCATGAGGGGATACGAAATACACTGGAGTTTAGAGATAAGAGGAAAACTGGAGGGAACCTGGGACCCAAGAGCGTCTCCTCAGAATTAGCCCATCAGTCTTGCACCATGGGACAAAAGCCAGGCCCTCTGCCATGGTCTCTGTGGGAATCAGAAGTACTTGGTCATTTCCTACTCTTCATACAAGTGAAGAGACCTTGTTTCAAATTGGCCTTAATTGTCTTATGATCCTAAAATAAAGTCAAAGAAAAAAGTGTTTGGTTCCCTTAATAAACTAGGTGGTAAAGCAGAAGCATTCTTCATTGAGGCAGAAGGAGATTTACTTTGGTGGGGGATGGTGGCTAAGGGAAACCCGAGGGGATCCTACTGGCTTCCTTTTAAGAGCAGTCAGAGCTTTTCAGGACAGAGGATAAAAGGCTCAGAGCTCTACCAGCTAACTGATGAGGATCTTGGTGGGGAGAAACCGAGGGAAGCTGGTGTTCTGGACGTTGTTACAGAGGAAACCAGCACCTGTCTTCTGGAGAGCAGCCCAGAAAGGGAAATTGAAAGAGCCGAGCAGACAGGAGTCTGAGGGAAGGAGGGATGTGCCTGGCTCTTGAAGTCTGGCTGTGGTATCCTTAGGAGGTGGTGGGGTGGGAGGAGCAGACAGGGGACGATCAGGAGGCCAGAAGGAGCACTGTGAAGGGACGGGGTTATATGAGGATGAGGGTGGAAGAGCTTAGACAGGTGGGATGCAGCCAGGTGTCATCTAACTTCAGAAACCAGAGCGAGGGGAGCTCAGGAACTTCAGGCCTGTGTTTCTCAAGCCCCAGGCTTCTCACAGGTATGAAGCATCTTCCTGGAAACTCAGAGTGACAAATACTTAGGACAAATCCCTCTTTTCTCCTCCTCCTCCTCCTTTTTTTTTTTTTTTTTTTTTTTAAGATTTTATAGTATTTATTTGAGAGAGAGAGTTCAAGAGAACATGAGCAGGGGAGAGGGGCAGAGGGAGAGGGAGAAGCAGGTTCCCCACCGAGCAGGGAGCCCGATGTGGGGCTCCATCCCAGGACCCTGAGATCATGACCCGAGCTGAAGGCAGATGCTTAACCCACTGAGCCACCCAGGCGCCCCTGGGGCAAATCATTCTTTAACCCATGCACTAAAACAAACGTGGATCTAATTTGGAGTGGAACACAAAATTGGCACTACTTTAATAATAAAATATGCATACTTAAAAACAATTTTTGGCTTGTAGCAGATCACCCAGATGATACCTTTCTACCCTGGGTACTCTCTTCCACTTGCTGTACATGGATGGGGCAGTTTGAGACTTTCCTTAGGCAAGAGGAAATGAAACGTCATTGCTCAAAGCTGTGCCCTGGGCCTGGAGCATATTTTCTGCCCCTCTGAGCATCTTCTGGTCCCACTCCAAGAGCTGATCTGACATCCTGGACCAGTGGAGCGAAGTGGTTCTGCATCACATTCACAGCAGCCCACGCCAAGACCTCACTGCTTAATATCAAGTGGCGAGACATTTCTGTAATCTTTTGTGGGCTGGTTTGCCATCATTCTCCCAACAGCCTTCTAAATAATTATTCTTATTTTGATTTATAAAAGGGAAAATGACATGTGGCAGGAATCGTGAGCATGTCCAAGGGATCTCTGAACAAGACTTCTATGTTAAGACATAGGTTCTTGCAGTTAACACGACCGTGTGCGGACCTGAATTCTAGAAGGGGTCTTCATGCCACATGTGATCAACCTGCCTCGGGAAGGCATGCTGACCTTCTGAATTCAGTTCTCCAACTTCTGTCAATTGGTGCACTGCTGGACAATATTTAATGACAGCTTTTAGCTCCATATTTCTTAAGAAGAATTTAACTGAAGCAAAACAGAATTCAGGTGGGCAATTTAATCTTGCAAATCTCTGGCTGTCTCTGTCTTTCTCTCTCTTTCCTGCAGGTTATTTACAACTCTGGCTCACTAATAAATACAACCATGCCTTGAACCATCAGAATCACCTGCTTTTATTTAGCAGGGTGTTTTAAATAATAAAAGATTCCTTATGGTCTTCGAGCCTCACGAAGCCCTGTCTATTTTAATACCAACTTTCTGAAGACTCATTAGTAATTAATGAAATCATTAAGAAGGGTTCATGGTGACTGACACGTTCCTGGCAACCACAATCCCCTCTCGTACTTAGTGGAAATGTCACTGGCTCCACAGGTTTGATTTGGGGGGTGGAGTGGGCGGGAGGAGGGAGAGGGAATTAGATTACATAAAGTTTCACAACAGCCATCAGCAGGAAGGGAAAGCTGTGAGCATGTTCCTCCAAGTTTCTCTACTTAGGGAGCTGTGCTGGGAGAAGTTTTCTGAAAAACCTTTCCTTCATCCAATGCTGGCTTGAAGAAATCCTGCTAATATCATGTTTTCACCAAAACGGTGTTGTGTGGCTCAACTTGATTAGCAAAGATGTAGTGTTGAATGTCACCCTCTTTTTCCCCCCCTCATGTTTTCACACATTTCCTTCTTTCTTGGCATTGCCTAGATTTATTCTCCTCTTCTCCCTTTTAGGAACAGGATTCGGCATAAATAAATGATAACTGAGAAAATGGTATAAACAGAAGCGTCCACGCAGGGTTTCCCCGGCTTCCGAGGGAAGGTCAGGGTGATTTGTTCTAGCAAGTGGTTAACCCGCAAGAAAAATGCTGGTTCCACGGGCTGCTGTTTCGTTTGTGTTTTAATAAAGAAACCCACACTCTGGCCTGAACGTCTCAAAGTGAAACGCAAACCCCCCAGAGCCTCATGGACAGCGAACGCGCTGAAATTGTCACGTCAAGACGGGCTACTCTGCCGGCCCCCGGCCGCTCAAATGGAATTCGGTACATTTCATACCCCAGTGCATTTAAATTGTATGAAGCTGATATTTAATACAAATGCAAGTGCCAGTGGAATCTGCATATTTAATAGGCGTTCTCGAACTCTCAGAATTAAGCGGTTGATCTATGGGACACAAAGGGATCATCCTTCTCTCAAAGAGAATATTTTATGACCAGGCAGTTTAAAAGGCACTGACATAAACAACTGTTTGCAGCTCTCTCTCTCTCATCTTCAAAAGGCAAATAGTACATGTAAGGACAAGCTGTTTTAGACAAAGCATTTTAGAAAATCACTTGAAATGTTTTCCTTTTCCTTTAAGGACAACTGAACTTTTGAGAGATGCTCAAGAGAGTTCTTATAATAGAGTTTATTTCTCGTATTTACTTATTTATTTATTTTTTTTTACAGGGAACAGAGGGATAGTGTGAGGGAACAAAGCCGAAGCCTGCTTTCTCTTGGATGTGGAAGTCTTACTGCTTAAATCATAAAGGTGTTATTTATGGTTTTTACACCATGACTGAACATGCCAGATTTTCTGGGGCAGTGTCAATTTTAAATGAATAGCTAAGTTTAATTTCATCACTGCCTCTTTGTAAGAATTTCACCTAGACGAGTGAATAAAATAGAAAACAAATATTTTGCCACATCCCCCGTCCTAGTTTTTTATTCTTAATAGACAGTCACTCTCCTTTGAGCTCTACTGATATTTGGAAAGCCATTATGGAAATGACTTAATTTTGGGTGGTATAGGTCTCACAAATAAAATGTGCATCCCACATCTCATTTCCTTCCGATGCTTGAGGGAGAAGGAAGGCATTGATGAAGAGCTGCCTCATTTTCTAGAGAGAACAGAGGCCCTGAGCGCCGGGAGGGACTTCCTAGCTGCCGTTGTCACAAGTCAGTCCAGAATTTTTGCCTCCTGGACTCCAGGCTGGGCCCCCACCTCCCCTGGCCCCCCTGGGTGAGGGCTCACGGTGCCATGATTACTCCACGAGGCATAGGGCCATGCACACTTTTTGTTTTGAATTGGGTTTTATTAGTCATCCCACTCACTGGGTGTTAGGTGCTGTCTGTGGTGTTATGAAGATACACATGATGCTGTCTCTGTTCTTGCAGGGCTGGTAATATATTTAGGGAAGCCAGGCATGTACGCACGAAGCAGAAGCTCACTGGACAAGGTGGGGGGCGGCGGCACGGGGGCCTCATGCCATTTGCTTCCGAGGATGCAGATGGTGATAAGGGTCACTGTGCTTCCAGGCCGTGGGGGGAGGAACTGAAACTACAGCCTAGGCTCAGAGATGTACAGATCCCAGAATGGTGAAGGGTTAGTTTCTAACTAATCTGAAACTTGGCACTCTAAGAGCTTTCTTGAAAAGATCCCTTTTAAATTCTTTTTTTCTTCTTAAAAATATTCATCTACCAAATAATGTTGCCTATGGTTGCCTTTGCCTATGGTGAAAAAATACATTAAAGGAAATGTAGGCTAAAACTTGAGGTTTATGAATTTTTGTTAAACAAGAGAACCCCTTGAGTTCTTTCTCCTCTCTCCCCTTGCTTTGGCTGATGACATAAATCTAAACCATTAATTGAAGCCAGGTCAGAATAAGCAAAAGTGAGGGTTTGACAGAATGGTGAGCTCTGGAATGCTTGTCTCTCTGGACCTCCCAGTGAGAAAGGTGAGGAACTCCAGACTCTCACTGATTTGGAGAACAGCTCTTCTGAGACTCTGAATAGGCTGCAATGGGAAATTGTCTTCCTTTGGGGATTTAGGTGGACCGTGAGGGAAGGAACTGATGGACAAAGTCCAGTGTAGGCGCTTAATATGTTCCCCCAAATAATCTAAAATGACCTTCACATGCCCTCCAGGGTGGCCCCGGGAAAAACATCACTATATTCCTTCAGCTCTTACCTTGCTCTGCTTTCCAGAGCCCGACACAGGCAGAAACCCCACTGTTCTATTTCTCTCTGCCCTCAGGAACATTCACCCGTTGGGGGAAAAATAAGGCCAGAAAATTGTTGCTATGGGCTCTGTTTTGTGGAAGTTAAAATGCTGGAGCAAGAATCTGATTGCTTGATAGCTCCCTCTCTCCCTCTCCCCCTCTCTCTCTCTCACCCCCCACCCCTTCTCGAGAGAGCTCTCCTTCTCCCCCTCCCCCCACCCCGACTTTTTCTACTCTCCCCTCCTCCCTCCACCGGACTCCCAGTCCTGCCCCCACCCCGGGCCCCGTGGAGAACCTTACAGGTTGTCAATGAAACATGGAATTATTTCCTTTGATGGCTTAGATAATAGTAGGAGCCAAAGCAATGAGTGAGGTCTGCTGAAACCAATGCAGTCCTGCCCGGGACTCGAGAGCCAATCGCAGGAGCAGAGGGCGGGGCGTCGGCGCCAGCAGATAATTGCTAAGTGCATCGCTAGCACAGTTGGGCCGAGCTGCCGAAAGGTCTGGTCGCAGAGGCAGGAACGCGTAATCGTCAGCGTGCTCCATCCCGACAGCATCCTTCCACGGCTCGGCAGGGCAGCGAGCCTCAGGACACCCGCCCCTCCGCCCCGCGGAAAAGGTACTCCTGCCTGCGTCCCGGGGGGTGCTGCTCCTCCCGCGGGGCCATTCTCAGCGGCTGGCAGTGTAGCAGATGTAGAGGGATTGCAGAAAGAAAAGTTTAGGGGAGAGAACGCGACAAAGGTGGGAATTCACCGTCTTTTGTTGGGATGAAAACAAGCTGGCAATTTAGAAAACTTCTGCGCTGTCTAAACTGGCTTTGTTTACTCCTCTCCCAATTCGCTGCACTCAGGTCTGTGGAAATAGGTCTGGGCTGGGGCTCGGGTGACTGCACGGTTGGGGTGTAAATTCAGGTTTGTTGGGTGAAGGCAGTTGGACCCCTGGATGTGCTGCTTCCTGGCAAACCCAGCACTGGGAGGCTGATGTTGAGAAATGGTTGGTGGGGTTTTCTGCCAGAGGGTCTGCCCCCTTTCCATTACCTCGACCTGCCTTCCCCCAACTACGTGACCTTCAACTTGAGTCCTTCCCCAAACTTCTGTCTCCTTCCTCCCTCCTACCCTTTTGCCCACTCTGTCTCCGCTTTTTTTTTTTTTTTCTTGGTGGGAAAATAAATTTCCCGGGGGGTGGGTGGCTGTCCTGTTTGACCTGATGGGCATTTATGTGCCACCCAACTTGGTGAGAAACCGACGGAACAGTTCTCAGAGGAAAAGAAATTACTTAATTGATTAGCTCCTGAAAACTGGAAGACTGTCTGGGTTGGTGTGTCCTGAAATAAAGGGGACGGAGCTAAATGGTATCCCCTGTGAAGGTTACACCCTTATCAGAGAAGGGCTGTCCAGGGCAGAGCACACCAGTGGCTGTAAGAGGCGGAGGGCAGACCCCTAGGGGCTGCCTCTGTTTAAGTGTGCAGGTCCATCTGCGCCCCAGAGGGTGCAGGAACCTCCATCCACACCATTTCTGATCATTGCTCTTCAAGCAAGAAGCTCGCCACGGTCGGCAGCTGGTTCAGCCTCGAAACACCCTTGTGCATTCTAAATTGCAGGACCACAGGGGCCTTACTTGCTCTGAGACCCACTTTTGGGTCTGGGGAAAACTCCTCTCCTGGAGCTTCTGCAAATAGGAGGTGTTAGCTAAAGCGTCCTAGGAAGCAAGGTCCCCATGGAGAGAAAGGTGACGCGCTTGGTCTTGAACTTCCTGCCAGCTTTGGCGCAGGCAGCTCCTACTTGAACGCCCTACAGCCCTTCACCAGGTGTGCCTCTAAACCTGCTGGATGCTCTGTAGCTGTCAGTCCAGGACCCATCTTACAAGCCCCCGGAGCTTTGAGGGAAGTCAGGTGAATTGCCTCACCCTGATTTCTATCCTAGTCCTGAAGCTGGGGAGTTCAAGTCCCAGTCCTGGCAAGAAGTGAATATCCTGGGAGAGACATCCTCCAGCAACCCCTTGTCCCTATGACACCCTTCCTGCTGAGATGCGGATGACAGGCACCCTTCTCTGGCTCCACAAATCACTTTCAGCTTTTCAGTCTTTTCTTTAATGGCCACAACAGGTCCTCCACCTCCTTTAGGAAGCTATTTCAGGGGGGAGTCCTTATTGTCGAAGATCTACTCACAATGATGATAAAAACAGCTGCCTCACTTTTTTTGTTTGTTTTTTTTTTGGTCAGGATACAGTCAGCTTTCTCTTCTGCCCATGTTGTCTGACAGTAAACAGAACAAACTTGCAGCCCTGCAAATTATGCCTTTTTGTTTGGGAGCCTGGAGTGGACGTGGAGTTTTTGTCTGCTGTTGGGGCGAATTTGGTCACACACCTTCTCCCCTGTGGTCTGTCTAGGGCATGGGACCCCCAGAGAGCTCAGAAGAGGCAGCACCCAGCAGGTGGGGCGGAGTGTGAGAGGGGGCACTTCGTTTTTCCAGAAGGCGGTAACAAAACTAGAAAACGCTTTTGAGTTTCAGAGGTGCCTCGAACCCAAAAACTGGCAGCGAAAATTGAGGGTCCTTTCAATTGATGCCGATCTGCTAGATTTCTATCATGATAGAGGACATTCAAAGTAAGGCTTTTAAACCAGCTCCTGAATGGTGACTCATGCCCGGGAGAGGAACAAGACAGGGTGGGGGGAGGGAGCAGAGGAGCCTTGGGAAGTGCAAGTGGGACACACGAGGAACCCTTGCCTTGTCTTCTCCCTCCTCCTTATTCCTCTTCCTTGTAGTTCCTCATTTGGAGCAAAGATCGTTAAAATAACAACTCTAGACTAAAAAAAGCATAATGGGAGCTGAAGAATAATTGATGAAATGCAAAACACCACCCGTCACCCGTGCAACTTCACCTTGAATGGGGCATGAGATCCAGGATCCAGCCCCGCCGCTGGGATCCACTTTGGAGAATTCAGTCTCTGGTGTTAGGCTGATTGGTTCCTTGCGAAGCGTGGTGCCTGTTTGTGTGTGAAGGGACTGATTGGTGCTCGGAAAATTAAATTTGTTATTCGTCATTTCACGGAACATGGTAGCTTTCGCCAGAACCCTGGCAAGCTCCAGCCGTAGATCTAGCATTTTCTCCTCTCCCCAGTTGGGCGACTAGGCTTTCTCTCTTTTAACTACTGTGCTGAGTGGGGGTTGCCTGTCTCTGCTTTCACAAGCCCTGGGTGACTTACCTGGCAAGTAAAAGTCCCTTCCTTACTTTTCTGTTCTCTTTCTTGTCATCTCTTCTCATCATAAACACTTCAGTAAATAATCTCTTCACCAACCTACTTTGATCTCATCACTTTGTGCCAATTTTTCTGTTAAAGAAAACTGTCCCCTGAAAATAGGGTTCAAAACACATGAACATTTTTATCTGAGAAGAGCCTTTTAGTCCTTCTATTTTAAAATTTAATTTTGTGGTTTTTGGGGAAATCAAATAAGCACATTTACTGTGTTAGGTGTTTTTGTGAGTCCTGTTGAGATGTCTTCTTTTTTCTCTTGAGTGAATGTTTGAACCCCCTAGTTGTTCTGGGGGTGTGTGTCTGGAGGTTTGAAATAGTCTGGAGGATCCCCGTCACACCTGAAAGGTGAAGAGATTGGAGCATGGTGCTTCTTTTTCATCACAGGGTGAAAGCTGTTTTGAAATCTAGGCTCTGAAATGTCCTCACCACACAGGGTTATTTTCCCCTTCACTCTTGGGAAAATTTCACAGCCCGAATTATTAATAAGTACTTCACCGGACTCACTTTTTCTTACACACACACGCCCCCTTCGTCCCTCCCCACTTGGGTCTGTTGCACACTGAACGATCTTACTTAATCTGATATATGCCTCTCCTTCTTCCTTTCCTTCTGATTCTTCCTTCCTGTCACTTAAGGGCAGCCTAGAGGTTGAGATTTAATTTTCGACACCCTGCTCGCCTCACTTCTAGAATGGTTAACAAAGGGGAGTCAAGAATTCTGGGATGCCGGTGGAGTTGCCCTGCAGGAGCAGTGAGGCAATGCTTCACCATGTTCTGTTCCATGCAGCCCTCCCCAGAGCGCCTGGGGGGGCACCCCTCATAAGAGAGCCAGGGGGGAGGGTTCTGAACGCAGGCCTGTTAGATGCCCAGGGACTCTACCAGCAGGACCCCTGCTGCTCCGCTGTCCTGAAGGCCCCCCACCCTCAGCCCCACGCCTACATAGGACTGACCTTGGACACATTAGACAGCAGTGAAATGCACCTGTCATTCCCCCAGTCCCTTTGTTCTTTGTTTCCTTCTTACCCCTAAATCTCTCTCTCCAGAGCTAGAAAGGATCAAATCTCCTTATTCTTACTAAGGTGTAAATAGTGAAGAGTGTGGCCACTGACAGTGTTTGAGTTCTTAATGGAAGTCAAAGCTGTTCACAGTGGAGTTGCAGACATCTGCCTCGGGGTTCAGAAGGGGGAGTTTGGGTGGGGAGTGTCTGGGCCGTTGTGGACCTTTGTTTTTCAGTGAAGGCTGGTCCTGCTCTCACCCGGTCAAGGACATGCTGCAGCCACTCGGGGGGTTGTGCTGGCAATATTTGGCATCTAGCACTCGGAACCAGATCCCTCAGCCGTGACCACGGGCACAGCACCTATTTTGCCTGTTCTGACCTCAAGTTTCTTCATATATAGAGCTAGGGGCTCGGACATTCTCACGGATCCCCTTTCTGCTCTGTCGTTCTCCTTGGATGCTGCTACTGGAATCCTAGATCCAGCTGGGGATGGTGGAGCTTCTGAGGGACCCGGAGCTGGCGGCGTGGGCTCTAATGCGGGCCACGGAGCCCAGGGACGCTGTCAGAGCTGGAATCCGTGAGGGCAGGTCAGAGGGATGGTGGCTGCTCCGCCACAGGAAAAACAGGCTGAGGGGTGATGTAATAACTGATTTTGGTTTAGGAGGGGATGCTAGATGGAGGATGGCGACCAGCTGTTCTCCATCTCCAGTAGGATTGAACGAGAGAAAATAGACAGAAATTGCAGCAGATGGACTTAGATTAGGTATGAGGAAGAATTTTCCGTCAGCAAGAGTTGTTAAAAAGGGAAGGTTGTGGAGCCTCCGTGATGATCTTTAGGAAATGGATAAGCAGAAGATTCAGCTGGAGGAGGAGGCGGAGCGCTGTGAGGAGACTGTAGGAGGGGCTGTCTGGTCCTGGGATCCTGGCCCTTGCTGGAGGAGGAGGAGGAGGAGGAGGAGGAGGAGGAGGAGGAGGAGGAGGAGGAAGAGGAGTGGGGGGCGGAGGCCCTTTGTGGTTTCTCAGGAACCTCACCTTTGCTCTGAGGCTGTCAAAGTGGCTGAGAGCCAGAGTCCCCGAGAAGGCAGGGAGGGGTGTGGCCAGCCTACATGTCCCTCCAGGTACCGTCTTGATTGACAGAGCCTGTCTGCTGCTCAAGGCTCTTCAAATCTAATCTTTCCTTTCCAGATGTGGCAAATGAGCCCCAGAGAGGGGGCAGGCTTTGGTGTCCTCACGCCCTGACCCGACAGCAGAGCCAGGACCCGAACCGAGGTCCTCCAACCCTTCAGTCCATGTTATTTGCTTTGTAGCTCATTTTTTCTCTTGCTTCCAAATTGAATAGACCATTTACTTTTTCTGGGCTCCTAATTTTTCTCTGACCGGATGGTGGAGACAGGGACACCTGCCCTCCGTTAAGCAGAGTTTATGGAGTGCCCTTTCTGAGCACGGTGTACTCAACCCCACCTTCCCTGATTTATGCAGCAAACTCTTCCCCTCAGTGGGTGACTGGGCAGGGCTGCCACAAAGCCAGGGCTGGGGGAGTGCCTGCTGGACACTGGAACAAAAAAGAGGGGAGCGGGTACAGCGGGAGGAGGAGCAGGAGGAGAGATACGAAAAATATTATTCAATCTGAATCGCACAGAGCTGACAGACTTGAGACATCTAGTTTCAGCTCCTGGTCAGGTAAATGAAAGGAGAGGTCCGCAGCACGCATAGGATCCGGATTAGGCCCTTCTATCACCAGTTACCTTTACAAAAACAAAACAGAATTTGGAATTGCCTTCAGATTCTCATTTCTGAGAGAAGTTTCTATGATGTAGGGCTGAAATTCCACATTCCTTCCAGCCAGACTTGATTCATTACTGGCCAGACAGATCTGTTGGGTGTGCTTGGAGCCCCCTGGGAGGACCCTTCGGGGAGACCCCAGGGATGTTGCACACTACGGCAAGGGGGTGTCCAGAGGCACGTCTCTGTGCTAACAAAGGCACGCTGAGCACTGTGCGCAGTGCTGAGGTGGGCACCGGGGAGTCCGTGTGAAACGGGATTGGCATGGTCCTTGTCCTGTGGGAACTTGTCAGGAGGACCATTGGCCTCCGAGGCAGCCAAGCCGTCTGTGTGTCTGAGGAGGCAAAGGGGAAGAGGGCACAGTGGGCGCCAAAGGCCTGGCTGCCGGGGGTGGGGGGCAGGGGGGGGTGAGACAGCCTTGAAGGGTGGAGAGAGCTGGGGAAGCTGAGGGAGAGGAGGCAGGGGGGAGGTGGGGAGAGCACAAGAAAGGACAGAAAGCCAAGGGGCTGCAGTGCCTTTCCTGGAAGGTGAAAGAACCCACGTGTGAGAAGCTGGAGGAAACAGATGGGCAGGCTTACCCTTACTTGGTATGGTCAGGGGAGGCCTCCTGGAGAGAGTGACACCCGACAGGGGCTTGGGGAGTAAGTAGGATCCTACCAGGTGGATGCCGGGGGGTGGGGGGAGGAGGGCAGCCGCACTGGCAAGGCTCAGAAGTATGAAACAGCACGGTGTGTCAGAGCACTCTGAGTAATACTTGGGTGTTGCTGTATCTGAGCACATGAGGTAGGTTTTTGGGGTGCGGGAGGGAGAGGGGGTGGGAGTATACCCAGGTAGGGAAGGACCAGCTGGCCATGCTGAGGAGCAGAAGGGTTTTAGGCAGGAAAAGGCAGTCCCATTTGCATTGAGGACAGGGGAGTTGTGGAATGGAGGGTGCGGGTGAGGTTTGGGAGAGGCGAGGCTGGGCTCAAGGGCTGGTCCCGATGTCATTTGCTGCCATCCAGGTGAGCAGTGTTGAGGGAGGAAGGAAGACCCTGGCAGTGGGAGAAGAGGAGGGGACAGCATCACAGGGTGACACTTTGACTTCCTAAGTTATCCTCAGTCAGGTGAAAATGAAGAGCAATTTTTCATCCCCTGAAGGAGAAGCTGACAGGTGACAAGGCAAGGTCACATGGGTAGGTGAGGGAGAGAGAAAGAGAGCGGTGCCCCCCCACTGAAGGCAGGAAGGGAGCGGATGGGTTTCAACTACAAGGAAAGGATGTCAGCTAGACATTAGCATTAATGCCTTCATGGAGGGATTGTTAAACACAGGGACAGGGTCCACAAAGACCACTATGAACTAAATCTCTTCCCATCTACTGTTAAAAAATCAGTCTGTACCTTGATAGAAGAGTGGGCAAAGGATGTGAAGGGGGAGTTCGAGCAACGACAAAAGAAATGCAAATGTCCAGAAAAAGACGTACCAGTGTCCAGCCTCTCTAATAATTACAAGAGTACATTAGAAATAAGATACCATTATCCACCTGCCAGACGAGCAAAAATGAAAACGATCCACCCTGTGTTGTTGTGAATGCCAGGATCGTGGACATTTGCAGACTTAGCTGGTGGGAAGATCATTTGCAAACACGGGAGTCATGTCTCAAAAATATACCCTCTAAACCAGCAAGCAATTCCTCTTCTAGGAACTTATCCTACGGACATAATCAGAGCTGTGCAAAATAGTTCTAATCAAGGATATTCCTTTCAGCATTATTCATTATAACAAAACATTGTATGGGGGGATTAATTAAATCTAATACGGCTCATCCATAAAATGGAAATCAAGGAAGCTATTAAAGTTACATCGGATAATACATAAGAATATGGGAAAATGCTAATAATATATATTAAGTCAATAAAGGTCTAAAAGTAAACAGGGTATAAATACAATTTTATAAAAAAAAAAAGAGAGATACATACAAGTCATGAAAAATAGAATGGAATACAATATATCAGAGTGATAATGGTGGTGATGTCCGGGTTTTAGGAAACATCTGATTCTTTCATTAAACTTTTCTATATTTTCTGAAATTCTTATGGTGAAGAGAAGCACTCTTTTAAAATCAGTTATTCAAACCACAAATATTGGAGTGGGGACTATACGTCTATACATGTAGCAAGTGTCCGGCTCCGTCTGGCTCCCTAAAAGTCATAAGGCAGCTGGCCAGGTGACCTCAGTCCATTCGGTGAGATCAGATAAATGCTCAAAGGCAGTGCAGCATGGGCCCCCCTGCCCAAAGTCGGCTTCCGATGTTGGGAGTGTGGGATCTCTTGGCCGGGAAGGGTGACCACTGGGTGGGGGCTTGGGCAGGCTTGCTCCTTCCTCCTTCCCTCCTCCCCCTTCCACACACATCGCCAGCCTTGTTCCTTTCGGTGGTCAGACCCAGCTTCGCCTTTAGGTGGTGTGTTTGCATGCTTCACACCCATCTGCAGATGTCCTAAGTGAAGTTGAGTCTCAGAGAGGCTGCGACAGGGTCAGGGTCAGGGTCACAAATCTAGTGAGTGGCAGAGCTAGGTGACAAGGAACTTGGGTGTCTGAGCCCGTGCTCCCAGTCTGGAGTGGGCTGCTTTGTAGAGCTTTTTGTGCTATTGAGGATAGCTGGCAGGTTTCCAGCAGGAAGGTGTGGAGCCACCCTCCCCTCCTTCCCAGAAGCCATGCCTTCTGCTTAATTCACTTATTAATTAAGACCGAGTGACTGCTCTGACAGCTCCCGACAGCTATCACATTTAGAGGAGTGACTTTGGGTGCGGAGGGTCTACAGCCTTGCCCTCCTGCTTCGGCTTCCTCGCCAAGTGCCTCATTTGCGGCTGGTTTTCCAGACGGCTCTTGCTTCCCCCCGGTGCTTTCCTTTGTTGCATAAACTCCGGGCAGCCTGAGAGTCCCGTTCTCTGTGCAAGTCACGGCTGCCTGGCTCCATGGTGTGTGCCCAGGCTGCGTGGAGGCTCTCCGAGGCACTTTCCCTCAGCAGGGCAGGGGGCGGCTCTGAGGGGCGTATCCTTGTGGCTTTCATAGGCTTACCTGGGGAAAGTGGAGAGGCCTGCTAAAACGTAGGGCTGGATGAGGAGTGGTGTGGGCCACGTGGCTGATTTGCTGCCCTATTTACTTTAATAATAACACACATTGGTATGGTGTTTTGTATTCACAAGCCTCAGAGGCGGAGGGGGCAAATGTCTTTCTCCCTGTCGTGCGGGGGAGGAAATTGAGACTTGGAAAGGCAAAGCCACTTGCCTTGGTTTGTATGGGCAGCAGGCAGAAGAGCCAGCATGGCACAAACCAGGTTTTCTGCCCGCAGACACCGCCCTGCTCATAACTGACAAGGGCTTCTTGCTGGCTGCATGTCCTGGGGGCCACAGGGGTGGGCCACAGCACCCTGTGTGGCCCTGGCGGGTATTTGGTGACTTGGTTGACATGAAGGGACTTCCAGAACACGGTGCATTCAGCTGAGTCCTGTTGTGAGCCCGAGTCCAGTGGGTGTTGGGAAAGGCGGGTGCCCATGAGAGGCTCGTGGAGGATGAGGGAACTGAGGCCTGAAGGATGAAGGCGTTTGGGACAGAGAGGGGACCTTCTTGGTGCGAGTGGCGATCCGGAGCCAAGAAAAGGCATGCGATGTTGGAGGCCACTGAGGGGCTGTGTGGCTGGTCAGGAGGTGTTGGGGAGAGGATCTATGCGTTTCCCTCATCCCAGGTTTTTCATTTTTCAGAATCCCTCCTGTGTAATAAGCTCGGGCAATGCCACTGGGAGAGAGGAGGTAATGGGTTGGAGTTTTCCTATGGGCTCCCTCCTTCTCACTGCCTCTCTTGATTTTGCTCCCGCTGAAAATGAAATTGCCCTATAGGGTTCCAGAAGACAGGAAGGGGCAGTTCGTCGGTTCCTATTCTGCCTGACCTCCCCTGTCTGCCTGGAACTTAGGATTTTCAAAGTATGAGAAGAGGAAGGAAACATGATGAGCCAAAAGGAAAAGGAAGAAAAAGGGAGCAGAGTGGGGAGGAGGCGGGTGACTCAAGCGCGGTGTTTGGAAACGAGGGAGCAACTTCTAGCACAGTGAAAAAGCAGAAGCAGAAGCTCTTTCTAAATTGTAGATTTTTTAAAAAAAGATTTTATTTATTTATTTGACACAGAGAGAGAGACAGCGACAGAGGGAACACAAGCAGGGGGAGTAGGAGAGGGAGAAGCCGGCTTCCCGCGGAGCAGGGAGCCCAACGTGGGGCTCAATCCCAGGACCCTGGGATCCTGACCTGAGCTGAAGGCAGAGGCTTAATGACTGAGTCACCCAGGCTCTCCTAAATTGTAGATTTTTAAGTGTGACGAGACATAAATTAGAAAGGAAAAAGAGTCTGAGACTAACCTTTCTTTTCAAATTTTTCTTTTTTTTTTTTTTTTAAAGATTTTATTTATTTATTTGACAAACAAAGATCACAAGCAGGCAGAGAGGCAGGCAGAGAGAGAGGAGGAAGCAGACTCCCCGCTGAGCAGAGAGCCCCATGCAGGGCTGGATCCCAGGACCCTGGGATCATGACCTGAGCCGAAGGCAGAGGCTTCAACCCACTGAGCCACCCAGGTGCCCCCCTTTTCAAATTTTTGAACCTGTGGTCATCAGCCTCATTTTGAAGAGGAACCCGAGGCGGGTGTGGTTCACATAGCTGGCAGTGGTGGATGACAGCCTGGTGTTGTCAGCTGTGCCACCCATCTGGCTCGCCCCTTCTGCTCCAGGCCTGATGGCCCTGGGGGTCTAGGAGAGGGAAAGGGGGGGGTCCTTTTGCCTCCAGAGCAGCCCCTTGTCTGTTTCTCCATCCTGCCTCCTCCCGGTTTCCAGAAGGCTCTGCAGAGAGGTGTGGGGAGCCGCTGGCCGGGAGGCCCCTTGTCGCTTGGGGACCCAGTGACTTGTCTATCCCATGCAGAATGCCTCAGGCTGCAGGGCTGGGAGAGCTTGAGGCTGGCCCTGCTCTTTGATTTCACCATGATGGAAATGATGGGCTTCTCTCCCTCATCCTTCAGTTTCCTGAGCAGGGATGTGAGCTTCTGTAATGTTCTGTGTTCACTTATTCATTGCTCAAGATAATGAGAATTGACAGTCACTGCTCTAAGGTTTTAGGACACAGTTAGTGGACAAAACTGACCCAGTCCCCCATCCCCCCCGAGATGCTATTCCAGTGAGGGGAGACAGATGGCAAACAAAGAAGTCAGTTTGTAGGAGGGCCGAGATGTAAAATGGGGAAAAATGAGGGAGAGCAAGGAAACGTGGAGAGGATGTGGGGAGGGGGTGTCCAGGAGGGTCTCAGTGACAAAGCAACACCAGAGCAGGGACCCAGGGCCGTGGAGGGTGACCCCTGAGGATGTTTGAGGGAAGGGCAGTGCAGGCCAGGAGAGGTCCTGCAGCTGGAGATACCGGGGGACGTGGTGGCGGGGAGGGTTAGAGGTAGCCATGAGGCCCAGGGGAGCTTCATCAAGCCCCTGGGAAGTTTTGAGCAAAGGCGTAAAACAGTATGTGATTTAAAGGGGTTGCTCTGGCTGCCTGGTGCATGCCCTGAGAGCATGTTATAGGAGAGCTGTGTGGAGGCAATGACCCTGGCCAGAGAGGGTGGTGGCTTGGATTAGTGGTAGTAGTGGGGGGGAGTGGGGGGGGGGAGGTGAGGAACAGTCAGATTGTGGGTATGTTTTGAAGGTGGATTTCGTGATGGGTTGAATGTAGGGTTTGAAAGAAAGAAGGTTCACAGATGATTTCCAAGGCGTTTGGGATGAGATAGAAAAGTCCATGGAAGTGACGAATTGGGGGGACACAGGAGGTGAGAATTTTGTTCGGGGAGATGTTAGACGTCCACAGGAAATGCCTGCTAGTCAGTTGGGTTATGGGTGTCGGGTTCAGAGAAGAAGTCTATGCTAGTGAAAAACCTTGGGAATTGTCCGTGTATTGATAATATTTAAGGTACGGGGCCAGATGAGGTAACCTTGAGAGTGAGTGTAGAAAGGAGCTACAGAGACTGAATTCTGGGAACCCCAATACTTAAAGATCTATAATAGGAATTGGTGAACTTTCTGTTGAAGAGTCAGAGAGTAAATATTTTAAACTTTCCAGTCCGTATGGTCTTTGTTGCCATGAGTCTGCTTTGCCGTTGCAACAGGAAAGCGGCCACAGATAACAGGTAAATGAATGAGTGTGACTCTCTTTGGTGAAACTTCATTTACACAATCAGGCAGCTGGCTTCTAGGGCCTTGTGTGCTGACCTTTGTCCTGGAAAGGGGGGACGAACCTGCAAAGGAGACAGATAAGGAGCAGCCCCTGAGGTAAGGTTGCCTCAGAACCGAAGTGAGGCATGTTCAAGGAGGGAGTGATCAGCGGGATCCCATCCTGTGTGAAGTCCGAGGGGACTGAGAACAGTAGCAGGGAAGTCGCCAGCGAGCGGAAGGCGTGTGAGGTGAGGGCCTCCTTGGAGCAGGTTGGTGGAAAGGGTTGGGTCTAGCTCAGGAAGAAAAACTATGGAGAAGTGGGGCATGAGTGTGTGTGTGTGTGTGTGTGTGTGTGTGTGTGTGCTTAAAATGGGAGAAATATCAGGCTGTATGTGCTGGTGAAACAACCCAGTCAAGCACACAAAGGTGATGTGGGTGACAACTGCTGGAGTCCTGGGGAGGGGGAGGGGCTGGGATCTAGTGCCCGGGTGGGCGTGGCCTGGCTGGCTGAGTGGAGGGGGGGGAGGGGGGAGGGAGGGAGAGGTAGTCAGGTGGGTCAGTGGGGGGTGTGACTGAATCAACACGGCCAAGATGAGGGTGTGGATTCAGATTCCTCAAAGAGTCTCAGATTCCCACAGGCCTGGAGCGGCCTACCCAGGTGGCTCTTGTACTGCTTTTTTTTTTTTTAATTGAGCTATAATTGACATGTAACATTATATTAGTTTCAGGTGTACAACCTAATGATTTGATGTATGAATATATTGCAACATGAGCACCACGGTAAGTCTAGTTAAATCCATCACTGTGCATGGTTACTTTTTTTTTTTTTTTTAACAATTGTATTTTGAGGAAAGAGAGTTGCTGACTTGAGATTGTATCACTCCTCCAAAATCAGACGGTTATGTGAGGTGAGAGAGACCACTGGCCTGGTTGGGGGTGGGTAGGGGAGGCCCACTGCACTTTTTTTTTCCTCTCCTGCTAAAGCTTTTTTATCTGAAACGTCTTACTGTTTACATCTTTTTAAGAGGCAGGAGAGAGGAGGGAATGAGAGGAGGATTCCTCTCTCTAATTTTTTTTTAAGATTTTATTTATCTATTTGACAGAGATCCCAAGTAGTCAGAGAGGCAGGCAGAGAGAGAGGGTGGGGAAGCAGTCTCCCTGCTGAGCAGAGAGCCCGATGAGGGGCTTGATCCTGGGATCACAGCCTGCGCTGAAGGCAGAGGCTTTAACCCACTGAGCCACCCATGCACCACCCCCCGCCCCCTAATTTTTATGTGAAGACATTGTCCGGGGGAGAGAAGGGACCTACCCCAGGTCCTTCATCTGAATGTGGAGAGGACCCCATAAGGTGGAGGATGAACCCTCCCTCTGGTGTCATCCTCTCAGATGCCCTAGGACAGTGAGGGGAGAGGTGGAGAAGCAGTCTCCTGGCAAAGTCCCTGTAGTCTGGGAAGTGGGAACTGTTCACAGAAACTAGAAAGAAATAGAACACCTCCTTAGTTCTAGTTAGATGCCCGTAGGGAGAGAGCAAGGAAGACAGGTGAGGGAACAAGTGGCATCGGTGGAAGGAAACTGACTTGGGTGCTTTAGAAAAGAGAGCAGTCTAAGATCATAGACCCAACAGAAAGCAAGGCAGATACTTTGCTCCAAGACTATGCCTTGTGGGTGGGTAACCCATCTTGAGGGGAGTGGGGGATGCTTGGGAACTTCAGAAAGTGTGCCGAGGGACCAGGTTTACCATGATGCACTGTCCTGTGCAGCCCAGGAAGGGGCATAGCCGGGTATAAAACCAGACGTGTACAGGACACGTGACTGTCCCTGGGCCCATTCGGGTTTCAGGGAGGGCACTATTCTGGGATGGCAAAGGGTCCAAAACCCCGTGCTCACTTAGGGAATGAGGTTGTTTCCAGGAGTGATAAATGCCCTAAAGGAGTTTGTGGTTCAGGGCTGACCAAGGAAGGCAATGCACTCATCTCTTCTCCAAGTCTTATTTCTTGTGGTCTTTTGGAGATGAAGTAGAGAATATGGAAATGCAGAGGTGTAGGGACCCAGAGTTTGTCCAAACCTAAGTTATCTCCATGTGCCGGGCTCAGACCGTCGGTGTGGCTGCTCCAAACTTTCATTTCCCCAGCTTTCAAATAAATGAGACCATCTCATAGATTTGTTGTAAGGATTAAGTGGAGTATTAGCTATAAAGTGTCCAGCGTAGTGCCGATAATAGAGCAAGATGCCAGAATCTATGGGAATGCAGGCTGACAGGGGTGTGGGTGCGAGGGCGGCTTCTCTCTAGGGATGGGCCAGGCTGGGCCAGGCTAGTGGTGGGCGGGGGTGAACAGGTCACGGATTCCATGTGCTTCTGCTGCAGTAGCCATCTCCGGGTGGCTAGTGAAAAGGTTAGAATACCTGTTTCTGGGCTTCAGAGCTCCAGGGCTTCTTCCCAAATATTGCTGGTCAAGGGACCACAGAGGGACAGTATAGAATTACCAAATAGTGCAGTGCCTTCGAAAAAAATAAATCTGGGGAAAGAAACTCTGAGAGCTGCAAGAACCATAATATTGAGAGAGATTTAAAGGGAACCCAAAATCCCTGCAATGCTTAGAACAGCAGGAACATAGATTTCTCACACTAATCAAGTGATTTGTGGGAAAATCCCATCCATCTCCCTAACCTGAGCAGAATCGAGCAAACGATGGCTGCGAGTTGCACAGTGAGCTCTGAGGCAGGCGTGAGGCTGGTTTATGACCCTGCAGAACTTTCCTGCGGCATGAATTCCAGGCCAAGCAGGTGACCACCCAAGGAAGGGAGCCCCCTCAGCCAGCTCCCTATCAGCTGTCAGTGCGAGGTGGTTTGTGGGGTAGGAGGGTTTCTCCCACCTGCCTGTGGCAGAGCTTCTGGGGAAATCCTCTCATCCGCTGAGAGGATTTCACGTGTGTGTGTGTGTGTGTGTGTGTGTGTGTGTGTGTGTGTGTAGGGGGGGAGTCTGAGGAGGGATGGTGGTGGACAGGTACCGGCCTGTGCACTTAAACATGACATTGACATGGGAGCTGTCTGTCAGGAGATACTCCTGTCTCTGCATGGGGGGGACACTTCTCATGCGCCCTTGCCAGGGCTGTGTCTTCAACCCCTTCCTTGCAATCCGGCCCCACTCGGTGGATACTAAGTATCACTTTTTTTGATTGCGAATGGATATTTCTCAGTCTGGGTTTAGTTAAATTCCAGGGCTTTCTGAGCAATCTCAGGAGGGCTTAGGTGAAGTCGGTTTAAACTTTTTGCAACGTAGAGAGGAGACACTGGATGTGTCACACTTGACATGTGGGGAGATGGGTGGGTGGCCGGGTTGGGCTGAGGAAGGAGGGGTTGGGGGTGATGTGTGAATTTTGGCACAAGCCTGTAGTGTCAAAACATCCAAAATGCTGCGGGCTGTTTTTCTACACAGAAAAATAAATCCACTAGAGTTCAGAGAAAGAGGAATACAGTGGCTAAAGACAGAAAAATGTTTTACTCTGTGACTAATCCGAACAGCAGAATAGTTAGGCGGGTGGGGTTCTGGAGTCAGGCTTGGATCCCGGCTCGGAAAGTGAGCTGTTTGACCTTGTCAAAGTCATTCAGCTGGGCCTCAGTTTCTCCCTCTGCAGCAGGAGGATGAGAGGGCCCACCTTGCCAGGATGCCATGTGGTGCTGAGGTAAGTTCCTGTTGAGCTCTTACCGCTGATAACAATGCCAATGATAACAATAATAAAAGTGCTAATTAAAATGGAAATGAGATGCCATTTTCCCAGCTATAAAATTACTGAAGGTTAAAAATGACATTGCTCAGTGTCATGGAGATATGATAGAATGGTATAAGGTCCTATTATTAGAACTGTAATTGGTGCAGCCTTCCTGGTAGGCATGATTTTGGGGAGTTCCGTACTTTCGAATTACTTCTAAGATTCTATCCAGAGGAAATGATCAGAGATGTGAGGAAACGTGTGTGTATGAGAGCGTACACTGCGGTGCTACTAGTTTTTCTGAAACACTGGAATCAACTTTCCCCCAGAGCAGGGAACTAGTTACACAGATTATGGTACATCCATACAGTGGAGTAGTAGGCAGCCAAATAAAAATATTTGAAGAATGTTAGTGACATGACACCATGCCCATCAAGCTGTAGGTTTGATATTTTCTAAACTGCCTAATGAAATACATACATAGGAGCATAAACATGACTGTAGTACATGAAGATGTTAACAGAGATTCTCTCCAGATGGTGAGATTATGGATGATTTTTTTTCATTTCTGTATTTTCTTCTGCAGCTCCAGATATCTTAGAATGAGACTTTATTAATTTTTGTAATAATAAATAATAGTACATAAATAATATAAAATATTTATATATTATTTATATATTAAATATATTAATATACAATAAATAATATATTATATATTATATTATATATAATAAATATATAATAAAAGTAATTTTAAAATGATGGAAAGAACAGGAGATCTGGTAACCTGAATGGATCAGGTGCTTGTCCTGTTTGCATAATATTTCTCTGGGGATCAGGCCTGGTGTGGATTCCCCTGAAGCTTATTGGGAGGCCGTATGTGGATCCTTCTCTCCCTACCTCCCTGACCAACGCAGAAGAAGCCAATGTCTTGGAGATAAAAACAAACATTTGGAGGCAAGGGTGCAGAAGCGGGTGTGTGGTGAAGCCAGCAACAAAAAAGCAGATAGCTTGCCCTGGTTTGCTCTCAGCCTTGAAATCCATTAGTTTCCTGGGAGCCACAGATGGTGACAACCCACGTGTCTTGTCACTACCGAAGCCATACCCAGACTGGAGCCTGCTGCCCTCTTTCCTTACGGTTGTCACCAGGAAACCAGGAAGAGGTATCTTAAAACAGCAGCCCTGCCCACAGGATGCTCCTAGAACATGGGGGCTCGAGATGCAAGGGGGGATGTAGGCCACTTGGCAGTGGCTGTGGTGGGTCCAGGGTCAGGTGTGTCTTACAGGACACTGTGGTCCCCAGCCTGAGCCAGGTTACAGGGGTATCTCTCCTATCTCTCCTATGGCATCATGCATGTTGAAGCATGATGCCATGGGACATCTGAGCAGAATGTTCGCAAATTTTTAATTCACTAAGTGTACTGATGGAGCTGGCTATGTCATAGAAATAATTCTTTTATTCAACAAATACCTCTTGAGGACGTGTCACGTGTCGGGTCTGGAGTTAGGTACCAGATATTCCCTGGTGAATAAAACAGAGACCTCAACCTATGTAGAATTTACTCTTTTTGTGCGTTGGACAACTTAGTTCTGAGATATATATCTTTCAAAATCTGGAATTTTTTTCATATATTGGTTTTGCTGAAAGTAGGACACACTTGCTTTAGGTCTGCGGGATATTGTAGAAATAGTGATTTTATTTTTTCCTTTAGTGCAGGTGTCCCAAGTGTTATATAAGTTTAAATATTTTTCTTTAATTCGTCCTTATGACATCTCTGCGAGATGGGGCAGGGAGGAGGTGCTGCCTGCCTTCAAATGAGGTGTGGAGAGGACATTTTTGGCTCTAACTTTGGTCTTGCTAAAAACGTCAGGGCGGCTGCTGACTTGAGTTCAATGAGGCTCTTTCTTGATTGACTGTTGATGGCCACTAGCCACTTGGAGGCCCTTCGCTGAGGAGAGGTTGTATGTTCTCTGCCCTCTGGAAACTGCTCATTTACCTCGGAACTTTTTTAAACTTGAAAATACAATGGCTATTGTGTTATTTTTTGGATTACACTCGGAGCCAGAATCAGGTTCCCTAAGATCCTCTGAGGTATGCAGGATTATGTGTAGCAAATGTATATTGGAAATTTGTAAAGATCCCGCCTTCCTCTGTATGATATGTTGTGTCTGCTTTGGAACGCACCCAGATGTTTTGCTTCTTTTAAAGACCTGACATGGCCGTGGCCGGCTCTATAAATAGTAGCAAACATCAGCTCTAATGCTGGCACGATGTTGGTTTTTTTTTCCTACCACCCACTGAGAGTCTTGGGAGAAAATTTTCTCTCCACACATGTGCGTGCGTCCACACACACACTAATAGTTATATTTAGACATAAGGAAAAACCCTGAATGTGTTCAAACACATATGCATTTTGTTTCTTTTGGTTTTTAGGAATTTGGTAAAAAGGAGTTAAAGAGCTTTCAACAACAACGGAAAACAAAATGACTTTCCCAAGTATCTACAATGTCCAGGCAGAGTGCTCGATTAAATTACCCCCTGTCACCAACACTCACAGGCCAATGAGAGGACAGCTTTATTAGTAACTAACTAATCGTACCAGACTTCTTGGGCATAAAATGTGAAAAGATTCCTTTTATAAATTCGTGGAGATTTTTTTTTTTTTTTAAGATTTTATTTATTTATTTGATAGGCAGAGAGCGCAAGTAGGCAGAGAGGCAGGCAGAGAGAGAGGAGGAAGCAAGCTCCCCGTGGAGCGCAGAGCCCGATGCGGGGCTCGATTCCAGGACCCTGGGATCATGACCTGAGCGGAAGGCAGAAGCTTCAACCCACTGAGCCACCTAGGCGCCCCCCTAGGGATTTTTAATAGTTGTAGAAAGAGTTGCTAACAGTTGTGTTAGTTTGCTAGGATTGTGGTAAGAACGCCCCACAGACTGAGTGGCTTGAGGAACAGAAATTTCCTCTCTCACAGGTGGAAAGGCTGGAAATCTTGCATTAAGGTGCCTCAGGTTCATCCTGAGGGTTTGAGGAAAGGAGCGGCTCCAGGCCTCTCTCACTGGCTTGTAGATGACCATCCTTCCTGTGTCTCTTCGAGTTGTCTTTCCTCAACATGTCTGTCACTGGGTCCAAATCTCCCCCATCCTAGTCATGCTGGATTAGAGTCTACCCTAATGACCTCATTTTAGCTTGATTACCTCTGTTAAGAACCTGTCTCCAAATAAGGTCAGGCTCTGAGGTGCTGTGTGTTAGAACTCGGAATGTGAATTTTCTGGAGGAGGGGGTACACTTCAAGCCACAACCACAATCTTTTAGGTGATACTTGTACATCTGGGAATTTCTTGCCTTAAACCATCTGGGATTGTTAATATTTCTCCCCCTCTTCCCTCACTGAAGAAGGACTTTCCACTTCTCACGTTATTTTTGAATTTAACTTTACTAACTCAATCCCCGCTATGGTAGCCAAACCCATTTCCTCTTCTGTGGAGCAAAGAGAAGACAGCTGGTCATCAGCCTTGGTCTAGTGGCTTAATAGCCATCTGGAAGGGCGTGACAGTCCGTCTTTTCTTTCTCCCTCATGTCTTGGCCTCCTTGCGGCCTGACCAGTGGGCTCCTCTAAGGAATGTCTTGGGGGAGGTCCTGTCCTCCTCCGGATGGGTACCCCTGGGTCCTGGGAGCAGACTTGGCCCTGCTGAGGGGCGTGGGAAGCAGAGAGGGCAGGGAGGAGGTTATCTGCATTCGGCCCCCAGCCTCGCTGTCTTCTGGGGTCACCAAACTCTGACTGCTAGTTCACACACCCCTCTTCACACCTGGTGAAGACACCGTATACCACACACAGCACCTGTTTCCCCACTGTTCTTCTTCTCTTGGCAATCCCATAGGTAATAAATAGTATTTTCACTGCCAGTGGGGGGCTGTGAGCACCAACCAAAACGCTATATTGTAGTTATTACTATTCAGACACACTCATTCATTTCTTTTTCTCTAATCAGCTGCTCACACAAATACGCTGTATTGTGTTCAGTGCTTTTCAGACACATGCTCACTAGCTGTTTCTTTTTAACCCATTCCCATGTCTGAACCAAGCTGACGTGCTCCGTGGTCTCCCTGCTCAGTGTTTCATGTTATACCCACAGTCATCACCCCCAAGGGGATGGTGTTGGGGAGAGGCAAGACTCAGACTCAGGGCTATCTTTGTAGTAAGTGTACCTGCCTGGACAGGAGATTTTAGGTTCACTCTCATAGATGACGCTTGGACAGGAAGCCAAGGAAGAATCTAGAGTTCCTCTAGGGAGAGCTAGAAACCTGAAGTACAGGGATAGAGCCAGGTGTGGCAGGTGTGCTGCCTTCCTGGATGTTGCGGGGGAATGTAGTGGCCAGTTCTGGGGACAAGTACAAACAAGTTCAGGGCTTGGAAGACCGGCAGGTGTATGTTCTTTCCCGGGCGTCCATGTGCCCTGCTCCTGACGTTCTAAGCAGTACAGCCAGAAAATCCAGTAGGACAATGGGAAGAGGGGGAGGCATTTTTCTTCTGTTGAATTATGAATACAGACACCACCACCACCTTTGGCTTTGCTACTAAAATAAGCCATGTCAGAAGCCACACCTGCTGCAGCCAGTCAGACGGAGAGTTATAATTAGGGAAGGCCTTGGGCCACTGATCAGATACAAGCACTAAAAAAAGTTCCAGTAGCCAAAACGCATTCATGTGCAAAAGTGTAACCATTAAGAAATTGTGTTTAAATTAGGTATGCTTAGCGGCCCTGGGGAGGATGCAGAGGAAGGAATGCCAAATGTAAAGCAGATTTTGTAGTTTTCCCTAGGGAGTGGGAGTGAAGGGAAAGCTTAGGAAAGCTTCATCTCATTAGCTTGGGGGGGGGGGCATTCTTTTCTGTCAACCACGGCTGTGTGGCCCCAGTCGTAAGATTTAGTGGCTGGATCATTCCAACCACACGGTAGGGAACTGCTAGGTGAATCCTGGAGTTTCACTCCACTCGGGGGCTTCCCCGGTACAACTTATCATTTAAAAACAAATATACACACGCTATCCCAGTACCTTCCATCCCCATCATCTTGAGGTGAGCCCAGAATGTAACTCTTGCTCTCTCCGAGGTTCTTCAAGAGGATGCCAAGTGGTGATGATCTGAGCAGCTGGATGTGACAGGTGCATCCTTACGCATGACACAGTGGCCCACAGTGGTTCTGCTTCTCGAAGAGCACCTAAGCACAGACATTTGATGGGACCCCCCCCCAAGTGTTCAAGTGTGTGCCGAGGCCACAAGAGGCTCAGGCATTGACCCTGCCCACGAGCTGCATGATGCAGTTGGGGAGAGAGACATACCTCAAGTGAGCAGAGGACAAGGACATATTGAGTGGGTACTAGAGAGTGCAGCAGACATACGGGAGAAGGTGACCATTGGGTGGTGGACAGAGAAGGCTGCAAGGTTAAGTACAAGGAAGGGTTGAGCTAGGCTTAGTTAAACTTAGGAAGTAAAGGAGAGGGAAGAAGCCAGGGTCTTGGGCCGGGAAGGTGGCAAGAGCAGAAGCATGAATGTGGTAGGGGAGATGAAAAGGAGAATGACTTGAGGTTTCTTGGCCACTATCCTGTGAGGAGTGATGATGCTTTGAAGAACAGTCCTAGTTTGTTTTCTATAAAGCAGAAGTGGTGAAGGGGAAGGACACCTCTAGCTCATCACAGAATCCCGAGCAACTGGCCTCAGCAAGCCCTTTCCCTGCCTGGCAAGGCTGTGGCTCTTGTTCAACCCATTTCTCCACTGCCTGGCTGCACACTGCGTGCCCTGTGCCCAGTGAAACCCCAGCTCTTCCTTAAAGACCCTCTGTTAGCCCACTCTCAGAATTGGCCCCCTCTACCTCTATCCCTCTACTTCTCAACTCTACAGGTTCAAATCCTACCCCATCCTTCAAGGTTCAGTTTCAATGTCATGTCTTCCATGGCAACTGCCCCGATCTCTCCTCTCCTGACCCTGGCTCTCAAGGATGCTCTAGTCACTTCTGAGTATTTCTCTTAAATGTTGTTACCACTTACTAGTGAATATTGATTGAGTACTTACTATGTACCAGATGCTATTCTCTCTACGTTGGGTAAATCAATGAATAAATCAAAGACTTCAGCTCTCCCTGAGTTTACCTTCTAACTGGAGAAAACAAATAATGAAAATACAAATGATACAAAAGTAGATTATATACAGTTTTAGAAGATTGATAACTTTGCAAGGGGTTGGGAGGGACGCGGTGGCTGGGTGATGGACATTGGGGAGGGTATGTGCTATGGTGAGCGCTGTGAATTGTGTAAGACTGATGAATCCCAGACCTGTACCTCTGAAGCAAATAATACGTTATATGTTGTTAAAAATAATAATAATTTAAAAAAGAAACAAAAAAAGTAAATGTTATTGAAAAAAAGAAAAAGGAAAGCAGAATACTGGGGGCAAGAGGTGGGGTTGGGAATGGTGAACTAGGGACAATGGCATCAGGTTACAATCTTAAATAGGCTGGTCTATAAATAGGTTCCTGAAGAGAGTTGCATGTGTAAAGACTTGGGCAAAAGCCCGAAGGTGGAAGCAACAAGGAGGCCGGTATTGTTGCTGTTGTTGTTTTAAAGATTTTATTTATTTATTTGAGAGACAGACAGAATGAGTGATGAGGAGGGACAGAGGGAGAGAGAGAAAAAACAGACTTCCTGCTAAGCAGGGAGCCCAATGTGGGGCTCGATCCCAGGACCTAGAGGTCATGATCTGAGCTGATGGCAGATGCTTAACTGACTGTGCCCCCAGGCACCCCAAGGAGGCCAGTATTGTTGTATAGACTGAGAAAGAGAAAGAGAAGCAGAGAAGGAGGTCAGGGAAGGAGGTCAGAGAAGAGCAGGGGGGACAACATATAGGGCCTTATAGACCAATTTGAAGGCCTCACAGAGACAAGCAGGATTTTTAGTAGAAGAGTGATACGATAAGACTTATTGTTTAAGGGGCGCCTGGGTGGCTCAGTGGGGTTAAAGCCTCTGCCTTCAGCTCAGGTCATGATCCCAGGGTCCTGGGATCGAGCCCTGCATTGGGCTCTCTGCTCAGCAGGGAGCCTGCTTCCTCCCTTCTCTCTCTCTGCCTGCCTCTCTGCCTACTTGTGATCTGTCTGTCAAATAAATAAATAAAATCTTTAAAAAAAAAAAGACTTATTGTTTAAAAGTCTCACACTGGATGCTGTGTTCAGAACAGACCAAAGGCAGGGAAAGGTGGAAGCAGGAGACCAGTGGAGAGGCTATCGCAGTGGTCCAATGGCCTGCACTAGGGTGGAGGCAATGAGAAAGTGGTCAGATACTTTGCATATTTTGAGTTTTTTTAAATTTATTTTTTATTTTTTTTTATTGGATAGTTAGCGATACAGGGGAGAAAGGAACCAAGAATGACTCTAAGGCTTTTGGCTGGAACAGTTGAAAGGCTGGAGCTGCCAGTGCTGGTGATGGGACAGGCTGTGAGGAGGGGTGGTGGGCCCGTGAGGAGTATTGGAGCTGGTCCTCCTTGACTGGAAACTATGTAGCAGTAGGTACATCATAGGCACTTTGCCATCTCCCCAGGGACTCGGGAACTGTACTTGATGGGTGTGTCATAATCTGGGGCTGTTAGGATTGCAAAGAACTCTGGCTTTGGGAGGACATCAGTTAATTTCTCAGTGATTGTTTGGATCAGATCTCTGTGTCTGGCTGCTTCCCCAGCTGGGCGTTTTTGCTTCTTTGACATCATCCAGAGGTTTAGTGACAGGTCTCCAGCAGAGCAGGGATAGTTTGATGAGGATTTGATCTTAGGTGGATTCATCTCATGAGCCACCAGGACCCTTGATAGAGGCACAGAATATTTTGTTGGAACTAATCTTTTTTCTCCCAGTCATTATCACACCTAATGAAGATGATTAATTGGTGTTAATTAGTATGCCAACAGAGTGCGAGTACTGTTAAAAACTAAATGTCCCTTTTGGATTCTGGAGAGACTAGAATGGGGGTGAGGAGGTTTAGCAGGGTGTGTTTGGGTTTGCATATAGCCCCATGCTGCAGAGATTTCTGGTCAGAATCCCACTTTGTTGGTAGAGAGATTTGTCTGGAAGCATACCCAGGATAACTCAGGGTTACTTTGTTAAAATTGCTAGTGGGGCTGTACCCATGATTAGGATTGTTGACATTGAACCTGCTTACGTTTATGTCATTGCAAGAGCAGACTCTTCACCCACAGGTACTTATGGAATGTCTTCTCAGTGCCAGCCCTCATGCCCAGTCATGGGGGAAGAGAAGGATGTCTGACACACTGTCCCTGTCTTCAACTCTCAGTCTATTGGAGAAGGTGGATGTGTAAACAGGGATAGGTTGAGTGGAGCCTCAGAAGAGGCAGAGGTCAGTGTGTCAGCCAGCACCAGCAGGGCTTTCTAGATGGCGGCTGAGTTGTGTGGAGAAGAGCGTGAAGTGGTTCTGGCAGATGAAACAGAAAGGCTGTTCCAGGCAGATGGGAACAGTGTGAAGGGAAATGAAGCTGAAGAGGCAGGCCTGGCCATGAAGAGCCTTCTAGGCTACAACAAGGAAGCAACAGATAGATATTAAAGGTTTTTAAGCAAAGGAATGATGTAAATTAATGACTGGGTCCCTAGAGTGTCAAGAAAGAGGGGTTGGAGAGGTGGGATCTGGAGTCCAAGAGATGAAAGGTTTTTACAATAGTCCAGGCCTGTATGATGATGACCCGGATTAAGGCATTAACGGTAAAGAGCACTTGGAGAGGCACTGATGCCTTGCTGCACCTAGGTTACTTTTGATTCTTAAAACTCCTCTGTTATGGTTATGACATTTACTAAGAGCTGGGAACTTTCCTCACTTAATCTTTCCAATGACCCTGTAAGGTAGGTACTGTTAAGAAAGGATATGTGAGGGAAACTGAGGCACAGATTTGGGTAAGAGGCCAGAGGTCTCCCATAAGCAGGGATTTCACAGTCCATGCCCTTAACCACATCTGTTACCGCCTCCAGGATAGGTGAAATCATCCCATTTCATGCATGAAGAGATTGAGGAAGAGACAGGAGTCTTTGCGGAACGAGGAGAATGGAAGAATCTAGGATGGCTCTTAGTGTGGGGATTCTCCGATCTCAAGAAATAGGAAGATTCTGTCAGCGGGTCTGAGCGTTCCACAAGGGGCAGTGTCTGGGGTGGCAGTGAAAGAGAGGAAAAGGCATGTGAGTGTGTTCCTGTGGGGAAAGAACCTTCGATCGGAGAAAATACAGTTCAGTTGTCACACTGTCACCAACACCCTTCACCGTTTCCTCCTCTGGAGTGGGAGCAGTTGGAGTGTGGTGGGAGTAGAATGCCCTCCCGTGAGCCTCGCTTACTTGATTAATATTAACACCTTGAGTCCTCAAGTGTCTGAGGGTGGCACGGAGGTTGTCAATGTGGAACTGACATCCTCAAAAACAGCGCAAGTTGAAAACAATGGCGTGGGCTCTGCAAGGTCACATTTCCCAACTCCCAGTGCTGTTCAGCCAGTTGGAGAGCTTCTCGGACCACACTGGGGGGACCTTGTTTGACCCGTTTCTGTGTGTCTTGGTCTTCCAGATGACAGAGGACTCTCTGTGGGGGCCTCCCTCTGTCACTCGTCGCTAGATGACTTGGCTTTCTCATCGAGGCCCGGAAGCTGAGGAGGCCGCCTCTTGAGGAGAAAGCATTTTGTCTAAGTGTGGCTGCAGGGACTTCCTCTTCAAGGATCTGTGGACCCTTTGGGGATCTGTCACTCCCCATGTGTGTAGCCTTGACACTGCTCTGCTGCATTAAGGAATCCCGGCCCAAGGCCACTGGGAAGGCTGCTATTGATTTGGAAACACCTACCCAGTGACAGGGAAAGGTCAGAGCGGCAGTTTTCAGTGACTCATTTGCATCTTGGATGATGTTCTAAAATAGCTTATTTCTGAGAGCCATTAAATACTCATAAGTGGGCATTTTTGTCGACAGAAAAACAAAGAAGGAGCGACATTAACATTATCTTTTCTGTGCACATGTGGCTGTGTGTCTGGGGAAGCCTGATTTGGGGCTTGGCTTGCCAGTCAGGTGACATGGGGGGTTTCTCAGATGGGCCAAAGGCAGCACATCCCTCCAAGCTGCGGCTGCCCCCTTCCTTTTCCAGAAGGATGCTTCATCTAAATCTCTTTGTCACCTTGCGTGGAGGATTTTTTTTTTTTTTTTTTTTAACCTCTCCGGGGCTTCAGAGACTGAGGTTTATTGGTCCTGACAACCCCTGATTATTTAAAATCCTGGAGGCCACGATTTCTGCTGTGCTGGTCCACGGAGAGTTCAGCTGGCCTGCCCCTGCTGGCCACTGTGGTCGTTCGTGCTCTCAGGGCCGCATGGCATAAAACCTCTCCTTAAATTCTAAAACAGTTAACTAAAACTAAAAACAAGCCAGTCCCCTGTACTCCTCCCTGCCACTGCCAACCGGCAGCCCCTCTGTCCTCAAATTCAAATCTAGGTGTCTGGGGATAGTCTTGAAGCAGAAGAAATGGTGCATGGGTTTATTCTGGGTAGGACCCATGGGGGTGCAGGGCGAGAAGCTGCTGGAGGGAGTGCTGCATTGTCCTCACTGCCTTGGCATCCCTGCTGACCCCCGGGACAGGGCCAGAGGCCTGCCTTCCCAGGAGGGGACTTTGAGAGCACAGTGGACACATCTACCAGGATGTTCATGCTTCTGTCCAGGGAGGGAAGGCAGGAGGTGTGTGTGGGGGGGTGGTGGTGGGAATCACTGTTACCTAGCAACAGCCACATCTAGTGACAAGACTTGTGTCTGAGAGAAAAAGGTTTTCGCTGGCACCCTTCCCCAAGCCAGGGAAATCTGGGGTTGCTCTGTGGGGCGCCCCCTTTAGGGTTAGTCACTATGCGTGCTTTTCCTGCCCTGATTAGAGGCCTCCTGCTGAGGTGTGATGTGTGTGTGGGTGTGTGTATGTGAGTGTGTGTGGGAGCATGTGTGTGAGAGCTTGTGTGAGCATGAGTGCACACAAGCATGTGTGTGAGCATGTGTACATGTAAACACATGCATGAGCATGTGTATGCATGAACACGTGTGTGAGCATGTGTGTTGAGTGTGTGCGAGCGTTGTGAGTGTGTGTGAGCATGTGCAAGGATAAGCACTGTGTACACGGACATGTGTCCATATGTGTATGCGCACATGTGTGTGAACATGTGTGCACACGAACATGTGTGTGCTTGAGCATGTGTGAGCACATGCATGTGTGAGCATGGGTGTGTGAACATGTGTACACACGAGCATTGTGTGAGCATGTGTGGTGTGAGCATGTGCATATGTTAGCATGTGTGTGACCATGTGTACAGATGAGCTTGTGTGTATGAACATGCCTGTATGAGCATGTGTGTGAGTGTGTGTTTGAGCATGTGTGTGTGTGTGTGTGAGCACATGCATGTGTGAACATGGTGGCCATGATGGGGAGTGAGGTGCAAGCAGCAACTCCATCGGTCTTGGAATCGCCCTCTACTTTCAAGTAGAAGCCTCCCTTTGGACTGACCGCAGCATGACCACACTTCCCAGATTTGACCACGTTGGCCCTAATTTCAGATGTCCTATTCTACTCGACAATCATGTCACATACATTTCCCTGAAGGCCCCAAATTGTGATGAATTTCTTTCACATTAGGCTTTAATCTGAGCTGAAAAACACATATATTTAGGAGTGGTAACTCAGGAGTTCTTATTATCATTGTAGACTCCACAGGAAGCAGTTTATCAAAGCCTTTCCTGAGAGCACTTCTCTAATGGAGGAGAAAAGAGCAGGAGGAATTGGGGCCATCCAATGGAGGGGTCTGGTAGGCTTCCCTTGCAGAGGCAGAGAAGCGCTAACTGGAAAACAGGCTGGACATGGAAGACTGTCTAGATCCACGTCTCGGCATCGTCCCAGGCTGGCTGGCGTGTCTCACTCGTCCTTGGGAAGACTGACTCACTGTTGGTGATGTTGTCATTCATAGCCTCCTGTCCTGGTGGGGAATCTTTTTCATGGTTTTTTTCCTACCATCCCCTTGCTTCCAATCCTCCCTAACCTTCTCTGCAGTGCCATGGAGATTTCGACAATTCCTGCCCACTGCAACCAAATGCTCTCGATATTTCTGGAAAGAGAGTTCTGGTGGTCTTTTCTTCACTGCCCCCAGTTATTTTTGTTGTGTTTGCATTTTTTTGAAAGAGGAATGAGTAGACTCCTTAAGAAATTCCTTCTCTTTTACATACCCTCTACCTGCCCCGTATCACTCTTAAGCAAATGGTGCAGCAACTCTTGTATAGTAGAAATTCTCGCCCAGTGTCTCAGTCAGGCCGTCAGACACAAGCTCCATCTTCACCTGACAGTGGAGTAATAATGTGCTTCCTTTGAAGCGTTCCCATTCCCTTGGGGACGGAGAAGGTTTCAAGTAAACTGTCTCACTCATCAACCAACCTCCTTGGAAGGTCGTGGAAAGGTCATGGGGCTTGCTTTACAGATAGGCGGGCTGGTGAGGAGAGGGAAGGGTGACGCATGCATCTGGATAACTATGAAAAATAAGCAGATGGCTCAGCAAACAAAAGCTCCTCCTCAGAGAGAGTGTCTTTTAAGACTGTGTTTGCTCTAGTAGCCTCCTCCGTAGACTGGAAAGGAAGTCTCTGCTTTATTTGCAAGACCACAGTCTAGCCTCACTTTTTGGCGCCATTTTTAAGGTCCAGAGTTGCAAAGTTAGCTTTCCTTCATCATTTGGCACATTCATTCAATTCCTCAACACTTATTTTTGTCAGCATCTATTATGGACGTGATGTTTGATGGACACACACAGGCCGGAACTACTGTGTAGCTCTAAGAATCCATCTTCCATCTGGGAGGAGAACATATCACGTGTAAAGAAAGTCTAACACAGAGGTCTTGAGTAGTATTAAGGAAGACACAGATGAAATAAATTGCTAGCTTCTAAGGAAGGATAATCTTCCCTTCCAGAATTAACTAGAGTTCTTAATTTTTATCTTGTGTGAAATTGGAAAGATCCTCAAGGATGGTGATGAAAAGATTAGGGAATGAGATCAATGAGAAAGAGCTCACGGGTCTGTGCTGCCGCCGCCAGAAGACAGGTGGGGAGGTGTCCTGCTGATGACTGCCAGTGGCAGGGAGGGTTTCTTCAGCAAGAGGTCATAGGGCATTCTAAATTTGCATCAGAATGAGGCTATCAGTGATAGCTCTTTTTTTTTTTTTTTTTTAAGTGATCTATCATCACTCAGCAGATTGTATGATGAGTTTTTTTTTTTTCTTTAAGATTTTATTTATTTATTTGACAGAGAGCGAGAGATCACAAGTAGGCAGAGAGGCAGGCAGAGGGAGAGGAGGAAGCAGGCTCCCCACTGAGCAGAGAACCAGATGCGGGGCTTGATCCCAGGACCCTGAGACCATGACCTGAGCTGAAGGCAGAGGCTTTAACCCACTGAGTCACCCAGGCTGCCCTGTATGATGATTTTTATGCACATTATTCACTCACATTTTTTGTTACTGAGGAGAACCGTGTGTCAGTTACTGTCCTGGACACAGAAGTGACTAAGCCAAAGTCCCTGCCCTAATAGAGTTTGGGGATCATCTCATTTTGTCCCTATAATAACCCTAGGAGGTACATATTTTTATTCATCTTTTACAGAGAATGAAATTGAGATTAAAATAAGTTAAATCTGTAAGGACTGTGCCAAATTCAGGCGTAGTAAGTGGCAGGCTGGAGGTTTAAGTCTAAGTCTGCCTGACACCACAGCCCCGTGTTACGCTCCTTACCCACAGGCAAAGAATAATCCTCCAGATATCAGTACAAAGGCGGTAGGCACAGTCAATTGGTAAATATTTATGGGAGACTTATGTATATATCCAACTAATCGCGTATTACATAACACAGTGGTGTTATGCAGACAAACCAAATGTGGTACAAAGTTGCAGAAGAGGAGTAAATGTCCTTGGTGAAGGTGAAAGTTGAACTGGGTCTTCTAGAAGCATGAGTGGCACTTGTGTGGCTAAAGGGAGGGTCTTCCGGTGAAAGGCAGTAGCACAAACATGAGTGAGGATAGGTGGGGACAAGCATGAAGCATGTAAGGTAGAAGGAAGAATGGTTTGTGGAGCAGAGGGTTCAGGTAGGGTGCAGTGGCCAATAGGGTTGGATAGGCGGAACAGAGCCCATTTTGCAGGACTGTGAGGTCAGGAAGGAGAGCTTCAGTTTTGTGTCACAGGTAAAATTATAAACTTTTTAATAAGGCAGCTCCTAAGAGTGTTGGTGTTTAAAGTCATGAATCTGGTGGTAGAAGGCAGAAGAGACTGGATGAGCAGAGCCTGAAGTCAGGGAGGCTGACTGATGTACCTGCCTTTGGGAGCAATGGAGAGGGATGGATAGATGTTCCTCAGGAGCTTGTTAAAATAAGCGTTAAACCCTAGGGCTCAGGAGGGGGTTGTGATGATCTTTGTTTGAGATGGGGGGGAGAAGGGAAAGTTCTGTGACCTTGGACTTTGTTTTGCACTAAAAATTCTAACCCAAATGTTTTCTTTTCTTCAGCTTTCATGTCCTGGCCCCGTCTGAGCCCTGACAATGTCCATGTGTGGTCTGTGATTAATGGGCTTTCTTGATCCTGGTCTCGGGACAGGGAGGTGTTATGTCCTGAGAAAGCCATTGGAATAAACCCTTAGATGGTGCGGGGCGGAAAGTGTGCCAGATTTAATTCTTTGTTCATGGTTCTGGGGCAGAGTGTAGCTGTGCCTGCAGGCAGGTGTCCCAGAGCAGTGGGGAGCACCAGGGAGAAAGGAGGATGACTTTTCCCCCACAGAGGTTTCCAAGCTGCTCTGGCCCATGGTGGCTTTGCCTACTGGTCTCCTGATATCCCATGGCTCTCTTGATTTTGTCCACTGTTAATATTTTGAATCTAGGACTTGGACTTTCACCTTCTGCCCAGGGCCGTGAAAATAGCCCAAGACAAAATGCATAATGGAATTAAACATTTTTACATGAATATACTTGCATATCATTTGTTGATTCTTCGTTCAACACATATATTAATAATATATTATTGTATATATTATACAAATATATTAATGTGCTCGACTTTTGAACAATGTGGAGGTTAGGGGCACTGTGACCCTGAGTGGTCAAGAATCCCAACTTTTGACTCACTCTAAATTTAACTGTTAATAGCCTGCTGTTGACTGGAAGCCTTTCTGAGAACATAAATTAACATAAGCCATTGGTTAATGCACATACGTATTTTATATGTCACATGTATTAGATACTGTATTATTATAAGAAGGTAAGCTAGAGAAAAGGAAATATATTCAGAAAATCATAAGGAAGAGAAATATATTTATAGTACTGTATTTATTGATACAGTAGATTTTTAGATTTATTGAAAAAAATCTGCATGTAAGTGGACTTGTGCGACTCAAACTCACATCGTCCAGCTTATTTGTGCCGGGCACTGGGCTTGCCTCTGCATTACAGCTGAGGACGGCAGTCCCTACTCTTGTGAAGCTTGCACTGGGCTCGTGGAGACAAACAAAGGAAATAAACAGGCAAATTCGGTAGTGTTTTACAAGATAGTAGGTGCAGGGTGGAAAAATAAAACCACACAGGAAGACTTGGAAATGCTGGGGGAAAGGTAGCAGGAGATGATTGGAATTCTACATAGAACCGTTACGTGACATTTGAACAAAGACACAAAAGAAGGGAGTGAGCCATGTGGCTATCTGAGAGAAGCAGCAGCAAGTACAAAGGCCCTGGGGTGGAGCTTGCCTGGCACGTTTGAGAAGCAGTAAGGAGGCCAGTGTGGCTGGAGCTAAGGAGCGAGCGTAGAGCAGCAGGTGACTCAGACAAACAGGCAAAGAGGGAGGAAGAGCGCAGGCCATAGACAGCATGCAGGGCCCTGCAGCCCCTGTAAGGATTTTGGCTTTTGCCCTGGAAGATAGGAGAAGCCACTGGGGAGGCCTGAGCAAAGGGATCACAGGACCTAACTTAGGCTTATCAGGATCACTCTGGTTGCTCCTTGGAGATTAGAATCTATGGTAGGAAAGGACATGGAGGGACATGGGGGGAGAATATCATAATAATGTAAGTGAAAGACATCGGTGCCTTTCAGCAATGCAGCTATAGGGATGGTGAAGAGCTGGGTGTATTCTGAAGTTAGAGTAGGGGAAAGAAGAGTGAAGGGTGACTTTGTCAGCACAGCTATTCCAATCGAGTGCTTGCAAACCATGGTCACTCTGTGGGCACCCACTGCGCTTACTGCACCCTCAGGGTGCTGCTTAAACGCAGACCAGCGGAAAAAAGTATAACATAGTTTCTCCATTGGTGTGTCCTATGTGTGTGAATGTGTGTGTATGCATGCATGTGTGCATATACGTGCATGAGTGCATGTGTGCGTGTTGCCTTTCCCGTGGATATTCACATCCACGGCAACTGAACCCGTTAACAGAGGGCATTCTCTCTGGACTCCCAGGCTCTTGCGAGCTACTCACACACCGGAGAGAAGCAAACACTTCCCCTTGCCATGGGTAGAGCATTTTACTTGCACATTTCGCAGGTGTTGCCCTCCTTTTAATGACCCATCTACTTCCTTTCTCAACCCCCTCCTTTTTGGAAGTTATAAAAAAAAAAAAAAAAACTGCACATAAAACAGCCAGATGTGAGCTCAGTCTCATCAGTAATCCATAAAACACCAAACACACCCCACTCATCTCTCATGCTTTATGAAAAGTTAAAATTAAATCAGGGCAGCGTTATTAAGCTAAGTGATTTTTGCTGGATTCGGATGAATTCCTGTGTGTGCCACATCGTTTGTTGGAAATGTGCCTGGGGTGCCTGTGGGCTCGGAATGCACATCCACCAGCTATTAGTGGAAATGGATCCGCTTACAGCGGGGCATTCGAAGTTTCCCAGCCCTGGGACATCGGCGCAGTGTATAGAACCTTCATGCCCAGCCCTGGATCCTTGGGTGCCCACCCACCCTTGCAGGTGGGAAAGGGAGACAGGGCTCAAGCAAAGCAGTGCAGCAGCAGATGTCATGCCTTTGCAACCATGGGTTTCGATTCCAGAGGAGAGCTGCAGGAATCACCTTCTTTCTAGGGGCCCTGGACAATTGGTAACAACAGTACCATCTTGAGGGTGCTACGAAACAGAACTGTTGATCTGCCCTCTCAGGAGATATTTGGGAACACCAGGCTGGCTTGGAGCTTGGCTTGTATACCTGGCGTGGCTCCTGGAGCTGAGGTTTTAGTCGACTCATTCATTTTGCTTCATGGTTCTCTTTCTTTTGGAGAACGTGAAAAGTCAGTTGCTTTGGCATCCTATAATCCAAACATCTGTTGGGAAAAGCAGATTGATGTTTAGCAAACAGTAGGAGAAGGAGGTCCATCTTTTAGGACTTGGACTTTCACCTTCTGCCCGGAGCCATGAAAATAGCCCAAGATGGAATCACAAAGTCTGGGCTTGAGGCTTTGCTTTATAAACTGAGGCTTCGGACTTCAAGGGACTGATTTTCCAAGTTCCGGCTTCCTTTTGGTCCCAGGAAAATAAGAATGAGAATGATGTAATCCCTCTCAGGTTGTTGCTGGGAGAGATAAACTGTGTATTTAAGTCACCCAGCTGGGGGTTAGCATGGAACAGATGTGGTGTCAATGTTCCTTGCTTATCCTTTGTGGACCTGGGAGGAGAGAGGCCGGGGGTCACTGACAGGTTGCCCTGGGAGCCAGATCATGTCCTGTCTGGAACGCCTCTCTGCCACTAGGCAGGGCAGTTCCCCAGCTGCAGACACGCACAGCTGTCCTCACACTCCAGTGGCAGGGATGGAGGAATTGTGCGCAAGATTTTGTTTGAAGGAGACGTTTTCTGAGGGATATCAGTCTTGGCATGGACTGGCACATTTGATTCTGCATTTACGACTTCCTTTTTGTCCTGGACGTTGTAGTGCAAAACATCGTGTGAAGCTCAGAAGTGGGAGAAAGGAGCATTTGCCACCCTTGCTATGAGTCATTTAGAACTTGTGAATTCAGCAAAAGATTGATTCTTTCAGCCTTTGCCTTTGCCGAGATACACACACACACACACACAGACACACACACACACGTGCACACACGCGCTCATGCACAGCGACATTTTAGGGGAAATCTCGCATCAAAATCTGCCGATGCAATTTAATTTCCCATTTTTTTACCGACCCTGTTCAGTATTCATTCAGTAAAATTTTGTGCCATGTGCTAGGTCACTCTTATTCAAAGAACTGACTTCCTAAATAGAGAAAGAATTTCAAGAAGTGTTTCAATAAAAGTGCTCAGGATTTTATATTTTTAGGAACTTGGTACTTCATAAATATTGGAATTTCATTTCATCCAAATCGGCATCAGTGCGTTTTCAATTTTTGATACACGGTGACATGGAGTGCAGTTTTTGAGAAATGTAATTTGGTAGACTTTTTCTAGCTATCTCCTAATGTGCTAGAGGCTGTCTCTGTATTTGCTCAAGTTCAACATCTACCATCACAGCGCATAAAAATATCAGTCCCTTGGGCAAGTCATGACTGTGCTGTAGTCAGAGACCAAGAATTTAGAATTGAGACACTGTGCCACTTGAATGACCGGGAGTCACAATGTTGTCATCAGTCACGGCTGCCACCAACAGGTACCCACGCCACACAGGGTAGGCATGGCAGTTGACCTCTTCTGTATTGCCACTAAGCTGCCTCAACCATTGGAGTCATCCCTTCCCACCTATATGGGGAGGACTGGAGGTACCATCATGGCTACCTGTCCGAGGATCACCTAGGACCCTCTCTCCTAGAGCCTCCTCACCGTTAGAGAGCGGTTTTTCTCTGTTTTTCTCCAAATTCTTTTGAAATGCAAACAGTATCAGGTAGGTAACATTTTAGTGTTATTTTCCTCATGGGCATATATTCAGTGCAGGAAGGGGAGAAGAGGAAACTCTCAGAAGAAATGTATATCACAAGACAGGCCATTTGCTGCTGATTTTCAGGACACTGGCAGTTGGACCGGCCTTTCTGTCCAGGGTGCAGTGGGCCAGATTTCCTGAGCCAGGGACAACACGACTCTGCTGTATTTCTATCCAAGCAAAAGTCAGATGTGTTCATTTACTAGGGAAGGTCATTTCATCAAAGCGTGCAATTCCATGCCATGTGCAAACATTGCTTGCGTACTTTCTATATGTCGGACATTGTGCAAGGCACAAGAGATGAATAAAATATGAATACAAATAGATTCCCATATTCTAGGGTTTTATGATCTTGTTGCTGAGCAAGCAATAAGGTGTGACAATTATTTTATATAGGTAGATGCTGCAGTAAAATTGTGTGTATAATCTTTAAATGAATACTTGATCAGGAGTCCTCGTGGTGGATAGCTTTACTTTGGTTTCTGACATGAATTAATGATTTTCAGACGGTCTTCCATAATTGGTGTCTCATAAAATTTACTATTCTGATTAATTTGGGGAGGGGATGTCATCTCTTCCCCTGTTTCAATGACTGCCATTATATGGATTTCTCTCAAATTTCTATCTGTGATCTAGTTCTTACTCGGAGTTGCTTTGTACATTCAGTTGCGTCCTAGGCATTTCTCCCTGGAGGCTCCATAGCGATTGAAACTTAACCGGTTGTAAATTGGACCCATCTGTGCTCCTCCTCCCGGATTCCCCTTCGACCTCCTCCTGGGTTGTTCTCTGCCCCAGTGAATGGCCCCACCATTGAAGCCAAATGTCACCTCATAGGTCTTGACTTTTCATTTTCCTTCCAAGGATCCTCAACACATGCAAATTCTGCTTCTTATTTATTTCTTTTGTACTTCAGTTTTCTCAACATTCTCTTTCAGTTCTAGAGTAGCCCATCATGGTTTTTTATACACACTCTTAACTGGTTTTCCTACCTTCAGTCTTGGTTTCTTTTGAACCATTTTCCATGCCATGGTAAGAGTCATGCCCATCTGGTCACCTCCCTTCCCTACTTAAGGCTCTTCAAAAGTCCACGTTGCCCTTGTGATGAGTCCAGACTCTTTCACAGGGCTTACATAGCACTGTCTGGTTTGTTTCGTGCTTTTTTTTTTTTTTTTTCCCTCTCCTTTTCCAGGCTCATCTCTTGCTACTTTTCTTGTCCTCCAGAAGGTCATTGGATCACTGGACTGGCTTTCTGTTCCCCGCATGCGTTATCTGGTTCCAACCCTCGATCCTTTGCACAGCCTCTTCTTCCTGTCTTTTCAGTCTTCATTCATCCAACACATACATGCAGAACACTTAGCATGTACCAGGTCCTGTACTGAGGGCCGGTGAACAAAATAGATACAGTGCCTCCTCTCCTAGGGTTTTGAACATGTCAAGGAGGCCAGTACTAAATATGAATATGCAAATGACAATAAGTGAGGGAAGGGACAAGGGCTGTATAAATGTGTGGGAAGGGCCTCATTTAGATGGGGAGGAGCGGTCGGGAGGGCTTCCTTGAGGCAATGAGGAGATCTGAGACCTGCTCCTCTTTGGAGTCTTTCCTTCCAGAAATTTCTGCTGGCCTTCCCAACTGTGAGTTTAATGGCCTCCTTAGGGCTCATGTAACATCAGACACTTTCCTGTTAGATTTTTTGTTCCATTGTGTTGCAGTCACCTGCCCATCTCCAGACTTCAAGCTCCTTGAGGGCAGGGTGAGAACCTGGTTTGCTGTCACTCCAAATTTTAGCACACACGTAGATGCTCGTGAATATCTGTTGACAATTTTAGGTAAAGTTGGAAGCATCCCAGTAATGTGAGAGACACCGTAGTATGTAGTCTGTGTTCCCTGCCAAAATTCTCCATGCGCTGAGCGGATTTGGGAGCCATTATCTTAATGTCCAAGGTGGCCAACCCACATCTCTAGAGCCATGTGTCACTCTCCACTGTGGCTCTTCAGAGCTCCACGTGTGCCCATGGAAGCAAGCAGGAAGAGACATTGCCATTTCATTGTCCGAAGTAATAATATCACAATGAAACGAAATAACACATCCTTTGAAAGGACCTACGATCTTAGTGGATATTATAACAAGTGAAAATGTCTGTTCTAATCCATAAATTATTTATGCTGTACATTCTGAGGGGCAAAGTGTGACAATGACTCTGGTGAATACTAGCTCATATCTGGGTTCAGTTTGGCTGCCGCTCATCTGATGGGTCCCTTGCCTCACTGCAGGCTAGTACTAAAACCACACTAATGACCATTTTGCTCTGGATTAGAAGATCTGTTAAAAAAAAAAAAAGGTTTTTGTGGCTGGGGTCATTACCAAACACCACATATAAACAAATATTATCCATATTTTCAGATGTGGAACTGAGACCGATACCATCTGTGACTTGCCCCAGGCTCAGATCCCAGAGCTGGGTTTAGTCCTTGATCCAACTGGCCACAAAGTCCTGATCCCTTCTGCTGTGCCACATAGAATTGTATCACTTCTTGATGAAGAGATTTAACAACCTCTTCCTCCAGACGAACCTCAACATCCTTTCGTGGATCTTAAGGTTGTTTAAGGAATCAGGCTGAAAAGTAGATGTAGGAGATGTTGACAATACGCGTAACTGCGGCATCTCTACGTGGAAATGTGGAATTCCGTGGTCCTTCCTACCCTTAACCCTCATGACTTAACTCGGCTATTGCTAGTTATGGAGGAGCTTGGTTAATACTGCAAGGTAACATTTTCGCCACTGCCTTTGCAATTGGTATATCTCTCATGGGAACACATGGCATTTGCTTTGACACCGGATGGGACATGTGTAGACCAGTAGCAGAGTTACTGTATCTTACCTTGGGTTTCTGCTCTTAGTGAGAGCTGTTAAAAGGCCACTAAATGCAATAGCTGGCCTGTAATTCTCCTTGTTTGCCAGTTACCTCTGAATCCTTAAAGTGTGTGCGTGTGTGTGTGTGTGTGTGTGTGTGTGAGTGTTACTAGACCCTCCATCTGCCACTGTTGGGGAACATAAGAGATTGAAGATTCGGGTTTCCATGCATGTACTGCTTATGGGGAGAGGAGGGAGTGGAGAGGAAAAGCAAGGAGTGCCAGTCTTCTTTCTGCCAGTCTTCTTTCTTCTGTTTCTACTGCTGGTTAAGCCTCTTCATCCTCTTGTGAGGTCGGTGGGGCCAACCGTCCCCGTTTGGGAGAATTACCTGAGATTGCTTTGCTCCCCTATAGCTTCTGAGGCAGAAGGGTAGTAGGGAGACCTTGAAGGCAGGCATGTGACTTCACTGGGTATTTTGCATAAATCTAATTTCCCTGGAAAACACAATCCTTCTGAAGTTGCTGAGGTCAGGAAGGCAAGGCGGGCCCTGGCAGCCGTGGCCCAGCTGAGGAGGAAACAGCATTTACATAGTGTTTATTCTGTGGTCAAGGGCAATTACAAATGCTATCTTTGGGCCTCAGGAGACCCTGCCTCAATTTAGTTACATATAAGCCAAATGCATCCTAATGATAGATAAGAGGATGCCAGGAAACAATACGCTTTACCCCGGTCATAAACATGGCTGTCATTTGGGGCCAGAGAAGGTAACTGGCAAAGACCCATGGATAGGGAGTGTAGATGGATTTCGCGTGTTTGATCGTATTGACAGGAAGACAAAGGCAAATGAGCATGGTAGATGAGAAGAGCTGTGAAGAGAAGGAATGAGAGGGGTTTATTAGTATCTGGAAACTCAGGTGAACTCTTCATGGATGGAGCAGACAATGTGAGCTGAGGGGTAGGGAAAACCTCCTCGTTTATCTGCTGCTGGCCGTCCATGGAGCCCATGATCTTCCAGTTAGTTGTTCCTCTGGACTAATGCATGAATCTAACACCCACAGAAGTGAAGTCATCTTCACAGACTCACATAACGCTTTGACCTGTCATCTTTCGTAAGTGCTTCCATATGCTTGCTTACTAAAACTGTCAATGCAAAGAGGAAAAATCACCACCTCGTCTCCATGAGTGAGAGAGGGGCTGTTCTGCTCCTTGTACTGGGAGATATCAGGGAGCTTACAGTGTAATACAGGGTAAAAGACAAAAACCAAGTATTGCAAATTATAAAGAGTACGTTTTGAAGGAGTTGAAAGTGAACACCATCTAACTGATCTAACCATCTAATTGATTTCCCTGTTTTATGAGTGGCAAATTTCTGTCTCTCCAGGAAGGTGAGAGCTGAGAAAAATTCAGAGGATGAGATAGTACCAGCATGATTCGGACATCGTTGAACCCCTTCCCTGTCTTACCTAGCCTGTGTGGACTATGACTTCCCAGGGCTCATGAACTGTCTAGAGTGTGAGGGTCTTGTGTGAGGTGACCACTGGGGGGACTCTTCTTTAAAAAGCAGTGGTGAAATTAATAAGTAAGGAAACGACAGATGCTGGCGAGGATGCAGAGAAAGGGGAACCCTCTTATACTGTTGGTGGGAATGCAAACTGGTGAAGCCACTCTGAAAAACAGCATGGAGGTTCCTCAAGAGGTTAAAAATAGAGCTATTCTATGACCCAGCAATCACACTACTGGGTATTTACCCCAAAGATACAAATGTAGTGATCGGAAGGGACATGTGTACCCCAATGTTAATAGCAGCAATGTCCACAATAGCCGAACTGTGGAAAGATCCTAGATGTCCATTAACAGATGAATGGATAAAGAAGATGTAGTGTATATATACAATGGAATATTACTCAGCCATTAGAAAGGATGAAATCTTACCATTTATGTCGGCATGAATGGAATTGTAGGGTATTATGCTGAGCGAAATAAGTCAATCAGAGAAAGACAATTATCATATGGTTTCACTCATATGTGGAATATAAGAAACACTGCAGAGGATCATGGGGGAAGGGAGGGAAAACTGAATGGGAAGTCATCAGAGAGAGAGATAAGCCAGGAGAGACTCTTAACTCTAGGAAACAAACTGATGGTTGCTGGAGGGGGCGGGGGTAGAGGGATGGGGTAATTGGGTGATGGACATTAAAGAGGACGTGTGATGTGATGAGTACCTTGTGTTATATGCAACTGAAGATTAACATACCTCTACATCTGAAACTAATGATGTACTCTATGTTGGCTAATTGAACTTAAAAAAAAAAAATGTAGTGGTGAGCGTTATGATAGCACCAAATACTGGAAGGATAGAGCTATTCATGTACAGGCGAGATCCACAGACAAGTTTCACTGTCATCAATATTTGTCACTGGTCAATTCTCTTGGGGAAAATGCTCCAGCCTCCATGAGAATTGGCTCTGATTCTACCAAGTGCCTTTGGCTCTGTGGTGGAGGGCTGTGGCTCCCTGACCGTACCATGCCTGTGGATTTGCTGGGAGATAAACAGGTTTTATGTCTGCTGAAGGTGTCTCTGGCCCTCTGCTTGGAATCATCAGAACTTAGCAGCTGAGAGCCTGAGGGATTTTGAGTCTTTTGGCACCAGGGCCATCAAAGCAGCCAGCAGAAAAGCCCATAACCACCTCTGATGGATTCTGGTGGGCTCCATTAGAATTCAGGACATGCTGGCTTTGCAGGGTAAAAGACCACAGCTTGTCAGAAAAATAATGCAGGCTCAAATGGCTTCTGGTCTGGACAAGCCATTTACAAAGAGCCTAAGTTAAGTGGGCAGGTGGCCAATTTTTGAAGTCTAGTGTCATTTGAAATGAACACAAACAGCGGGGGATGGAGGAAAACCGTGAAAGCCACTGTGTTCAAATTAGCTGTGGGAGTTTTAGATATTGTTAGTGTACAGTGTTCATCTGGTATAAATTTCATCTCAAAAATGCCCTACCTGTCCTTGGATTTTGATCTCTCACTAAATAAACTCTGTGTGTCCTTTTGTTTTGTTTTTCCTCAAAAATTAGCCCATTTGGAGCATCCCACAGTATTTCCTTTTCTTTTTTCTTTCTTTTACCTAGATGTAGGAATGGACCACCACTGGTATCTGGCCAGAGTCTTCTGCTTTTCTCTTCTGTGTTCTTGTAACTTCCAAAGAACAATTTGCACGCATCCTTCTGCCATCCTTCCTCCCTGCCTGTGTTGGCTCCAGTGCACCTGCAGTCTTTGGGCTGGGGCCATGGTCTTTAGAACCCATGTTAGGTTCATTGCTGGGAGCACGGTGGGAGGAGAAATCCAGAACCCTGAACTGACTCTGCCAAAAGGACTGACCTGGAATCCCCACCTACCTAACCCACCTGAGTTTTGCAGGCCCATAGTCTGCATCACCTTGGTGCTCTGAATTCTCTTTGTGATCTCTATTTTATTATTACTGACATTCTCTTATATGCTCAGGGAATATTGCTGTCATTTACATAACTATATTTTAAACACCCAGGGAAAGGACTTTGTCTTCATCTCTTTTGTGCTGTCCTAGCCTTGATATCTACAGACAATTAGAGTAGGTTCTTGAGGAACCTTCCATTTCAAGGCAAACAACTGAATGTACTTTTTTCCAGGATACTATTTAAGCATTCAAGCAAAAATTAGAGTCTTGGAAAATTTATATCTCTCATGATCAACTTGACAGCTTTCTAAACCTTAAAGGCTTTTCTGATGAGATGGTTGATATTAGTGAATGTTCTTTTTTTTGACATTATATAATGAAATTTGTCAACACTTGGAAGATCTATGTAATTCAGTGATGGTTTTTCAGATGATCAGTGCATGTTGTTACAAAATCGTTGATGGGAGAAAGATCTGTCCAAAATGCAAGATAAACCAACAGAGTTTACTATAATGGAGTACAGAAAGTTCACTGATCATGGTTTCATATTTCACATTGCAATTAACACTTAACCCTTGTCAAATTTTGGTGTAGCATCAAAGAAAAATACACATAATGATCTGATAAGGCTATTAAATCTTCCCTTTGCAACTACATATCGGTGTGAACTGGATTTTCTTCATATATTTCAACTAAAACAGCACCTTGCAACAGAGTTGAAAACAGACACAGATACTAGAATTGAACTCTATTAAGTTAGACATAAAAGAGATTTGCAAAAATATAAGACCATGCCACTCTTCACACTAATTTTTTAAAAAACAGTTTAAAATATTAACCTTTTATTTTAAAATAATTTTACATTTATAGAAAAATTCAAAACACGGTCCAAAGAGTTGCTGTGTGTTCTTCACTCGGTTTCCCTTAATATTAACATTTTACATTACCATGGTATATTTGCCCAAACTAGGAAATTAATATTGGTACATTGCTAACTATGGACATTATTTGGATTTTCCTATCAATGTCCTTTTTAGGTTCTGGGGTCCAGTCTTGGATACCACATTGCATTTAGAATATAATTAATTTTATATAAATATTAAATAAAAATATAATGGTTTGTTATTATCGTAATATAAGTTAATAAATATTTTTTAAAAGTTCAGTTTTAATTTCTAACACAGTCAATACTGATAGATGTAACCCACCAAAATCTTTTTGGATTCCCCCAAATTTTTAAGTGTGTAAGAGGGTCCTGAGAACAAAACGCTTGACAACCACTGACCTAGAATATACTGTAAGAGGAGAGTGATCTTATTTGCCAACAGCTAGCCTGTAAGGACGGTCCTGTGGTTGAATGTTTATATAATGTCTCTGGAGAGTTTATTCCCTCCTCCCATCCCTCAGTGCAATCTATAAATACACATGGGCATGCAAAACTAAATTCACCAAGAGAGAACCTGGAGACAGCACAAGATCAAGCCACGTAGTTGGGTCAGCCCACAAATGTTTACGGGGCTCTGACTGAGTACCTGTTGGCATTCCAGGCCCCGGGCATAGAGCTATCCATGAGCTAGAGGGAGTCTCTCTCCAAAGAGCTTAAATTCTTTTGAGGAAAGTTAGACAACACATAAAAAAAAAAAAATCACATCATTTATATATTGGTATTTGCTCTAAAGCAGAGAAAATAGGGTGATATGGTAGAGAGCAGTGGCAGCAGGAAACAGGTGGGTGGGTACGTATGTTGGGTTTGGTAACATTTGGAGGAAGGCAGCCAGGTGAAGGTCTGGTGCAGGAACATTCCAAGTATGGGCTTGGTACCTTCCCGTGGTTGGAGGGGAGGCCAGCATGGCTGGATGGTGGTAAGTGAGGAGAAGATTTGGGCCAGGAGGGGAACATCCAGATCAAGTAGGGCTCGTGGACCAGGTAGGGGGTTTGGGTGTTATTCTCGTTGCCTGGGAAACTTTACTGGGCTGTAAGCAGGGGAGTGAGAGCGTCTGACTGGTGAACTCAACCTCGCTGTATGAAAGATGGGCTCTATGGTGGCAAGATAGAGACAGGGAGAGCAGTTAGGTGCCTTGCAGTAGTCCAGGGGAGAGATGATGGAGGCTCAGGCTCCGGGTGTGCTGCTGAAGGTAGTTAAGACATCGTCAGGTTCAGGATCCATTTTTGAGTTAGAAGCAGCGTGTCTTCCTAATAGATTGGATGTGGGCAGGAAGGAAAGAACAAATCAAAGGGGGATCTGAAATTTCTGTCCTGAGCAGCTGGATGTATGATTGTACCATTTGCTGCGATGAGCAAACCTTGAAGGGAGGTGAATTCCCAGATGGTATTTAGTTCTCTTTGGATTCAGGTTGCGTTTGAGCCCTGTTGAGTACCTGAGTATATACACTACAATCTAACGGAGCAGATATTGGTCCAGTATCTACTCTGCTCAAGACACTGATCTGGGTGTTGAAGGAGAGCCTCATGACACACACACACACACACACACCCCATGTTTATCTCTCTCTCTCATCGTAATGCTTTGGAAGCAGAGAAGTGGAGTGAGTAATGCCATCTGGGTGAATTCTCCTCTCTTCCCACCTCATTAGAAGGGCTATGTTGATCGAGGCACAGGTACAGACGAACATCTAGAAATCAGGGTGGTGTGTATTCTTCAGGGGACAGGAGGCATGTTTGGGTAAGCATTTTGCAATTTTCTGGAACGCAAGGGATAGCAGTGTAATGTCTTTTATCTCTTTCTCCCTAGAATCTTAGAGCATTTCATCTTACTCCCCCTCCCTGTGTCTGTGGGAGAGAGGCAGGTGGGAGGATGTCATTACTTATAAATATATTACGAGTAAATAATGAAAGTAGTCAGAAAATCAGAAGAGAAGACTGTTCCTTGTGGAGTGTCTGGCCATGTTTGTTTGGTTTAAAGATGATACAAACGGGGCAGGGGCGTGTTAAGAGTGACCTGCCGTCAGCCACGGTGTGTGCAGGTCAGGGCAGAGTCCAATGCACTTGGCTTTCTTCTCACTTGCCTCCTCCCACCCTTCCATCATTTCTAGATTTGCAGGTTGGGCTCTCTGGCTCTCTCTAGGTGGCTGTGCAGGTCTGACCTGGCAACCTGGGATGCCAGCACGGGGTGGTGTCCCCCAACCTGATGGCAGCTTGTCTTCCCTGCATGACTTACCATCTGCCAAGAACAGAGAGCGCTGACCTGCAGGGGACCTCAGAGCTCTCCTTGGTGCCAACTCTGGAGTCCTCTCCAAAACAGATTCTTTGGGGGTGACTGGAGCAATGCGGGTGCCAGCTTTGTCTTTAAGAACAGGAACCATAGTGAAGGCAGTTTGGATCTGAGGAAGGGAATGGCTGAAGAATTATATAGTTCCCCCTGCCGAAGTAGTAAGAGCAGGGATTAATGATTTAATCCCTACTATGCACAAAGAACTTTTAGGTTTATCTTCTTTGTTCTCCTCATTCCTACTTTGTTGATGGACACACTGAGGCTCAGAGATTAAATGACTCCCCCAAGGTTGTTTAACTAGCAGATGGCTAAGGCAGCTCTCACGCCTTGATGTACATGTCGCTGTGCTTTTCCTCCTCTATTATATTCTGCTGCCTAATTCATGCCTCACTCAAGTCCTGCTCCCCCCCCCTCAAAAGTTAAGTTGCCCTAGATTCCTCCAAAGAACTAAAAATAATCACTATCTTTCTGGGTGCTGGTGTTGGTGGGGGCCTTTATTTAAATGCTTTATTGCATTGTAGCTACTCAGGGAGAACCCCCAGACATGCGGAATCTGGGGTCACGGAGAGGAGAGTGTGACTTTTGCATAGAGATGTTTCGGTGGCTTTCTTTCTCATGGGCAGATGTTGCTTTGGGACAGGATCGTTTCCTTCCAAATATCACTATTTCCCATTCAAAGCCCTTTCCCCTTGTTTCCCTGGTCTACCGGATTTCATTTCTCTCCATTCAGGGTAACACTGATTTCCCAGGACAGCTGATGGCGCGGAGAGGTAGACAGAAGGCGCACCTAAATCCAGGGTTCCAGCAGATAAACCTCCCCTCACTGTCAAAATTACTGCTGCCAGAAGGTTGCTTGGTCCCTGTGGTTCTGAGGAGAAGTCTGGGGCTTAAATTAGAGGTCATATCCTTGTGCTTTTGAAATAGATCCCTCATAATCCTTCGGCAGGTTAGCGCTCTCTGGAGGCCAGGAAGGGCTGACCTCAGGTTTTCTCATCTGAGCCCTGCGGGCACGGACTTGATTGAAGCAGGTTCAGCCCGCACCTGGTGGATGGACTTTGGCTGCCACGTAGACGTGATGCCGGGGAGCCCTTCCAGGACAGAAGTCACCTCTGTAGGTGCCTTCATTTAGGGCATTTTTTTCTTGCAGTTGCCAATGATGTGGAGCTCCTTGGGAGAGGAGCCTGCCGCTACATGAGACCGGCGGGCAGCCCCGGGCCTAGAGCAGCACCTTCTGGAAGTGTGTAAGAGGAGTGGGCAAACTCCTCTTGTTACAGAGGCAAGTGTGGAAATTTCCCTGGAATGCCCTTTGGCCTCTTGCCTCTTCCCCTTCTCTGCCCTGCCTCGGTGCAGGGCTCTAGCTAGAGAGACTGTGTCGCTTTGGGAAACGGCCAGGCTCTCTGTTTGTTCACTTAGCATGGCAGGGAGGCAAGAATAATGCAAGGGACTTCACCGGCATCACGTGGAGCCCTGTGGTTTGTGTGGCATTTTCACGTGCCACGTGCCACTTAGTTCTCATTACACCTGAGTGTGGTCAGCAGCACGAATAGGACGACCCCTGTTCTCTTGATGGAGAGGCTACAGCACAGAGGTTGGTTTCTCCAGGGTGCCTGAATGGCCCCATTTCTCTTTTAAGAGGCCTTGAGGAAGGGGGAGGCATTTAAAATCCCAACAGGAGCCTGAACTTGTGCTTTTCGTTTTCCTTCTGCAACAGAGACCTACCTGGAGCCTTTCTGCCCTTAAAAGGTCAAAGGGACAGTGCCAGCTCTCCCTGAGAGGTCATCCTGAAACCTTTTCCCTGGCCGCTGGGGTCAGATCCATCCCACAGAGTCCCTCTCCTTGCGTCCCACCTGTGTCCCCACCCGGAGGGAAGCAGGCCCTCCTGCAAAGGAGGAAGCCAGGGTGGGGCGGAACATTGGGGGAACGTCGGGCCTTTTGCTCATCAACACTTTCACCATTTATCAAAGGAAATGAAAAACAAACAGAGCAGCAGTTTTAATTACTCTGCATCAAGGAGGTGATCAAACATGCAGTGACTTTAATTACGGAATCCAGAGGCAGGCAGCTCTGCGGCGGCCTCATTGAGCTGTGTGGCTGCTGCAGCCTGGTCCGGGGAACACTCTCCCTCTGCAGAACAGACCTCCATGGTCCCCAGACCCCAGCTTCAGGACCTCTGTGCTCCTTTCACGTCTGAGAAAAACACGTGGATACTGAGGGATTCTGTCTCCCTTGGGGGCTAGAGATTGTTGGGTGTGAAGGTCAGGGCAACGGCAGAATGGTTCGAGAAGAGAGAAACATGTGACCTGCAGGTTGTAGGAAAAAACAACGAGGGTTATTTGGGGGACCCTTGGGAAGGGAGCCCATGAAGAGTTTGCTAGGTCCCGGGTCTCAGCCAGAGGCAACTGGTCTGCAGACTACTTAGTGCAACTTTGGCAGGTCTGCTCTCGGATGCTTCTGGAAGGCTATTGTGAAGCCGCTCTCTCTGGGGTTTGAACTGGGTGGAAGTCCAAACCTGGGAATTCCGGGATTCGCAGACGAGGAGTGGTCCTGCCTCCTCTCTACATGGAGCCCATGTGTCAGCTGGATGCTGCCTTCTTTGGACGTCTTGCCTCCTTTCGGGGATGCTCCTAATGGACACCCAGCTCTGTCCTTGTTAAATACGTTTTCATCCTCGCCGCCCCCTCCAGCCTTAGTTTTTGCTTTTGTTTTAAACTAGCAAGCGCCTTTAGCCTGGGAGGCCAAAACATTTCATAACAGGCTTTTTGTGATTCCTTGGCACCGTGAACACAGGTTTTCACTGTGTTCTCACAGTGGTCTCTTGGGGTGCTCGCCGTGTCAGGACCATCTTGCCTGAACACGAGCAACTGTCTTGCCTGCAGTCAAATTACCGGATGCCGCTATTTTCTCCGAAGTGGCCACAGCCAGGAGGTCGGTTGGAGCATCTCACCCACCGCAGTGGGGACTGCTTTATCTCTCAGAAGCAGCACAGCACCTACTGGCACGCAGCATCCGGGAGGACCAGGAGCCTACACGAGGGCGCTGGGTTTGTAATTGCCTGGCGATAGCCATTAATAACCTTAGACTTGTTGTCCTCTTCCGTGGGCAATCAGCAGAGCATTGACTCTTGAAACAAGGGTATTTTCCCTGGAGAAGCAAAGCGTTTGAACATAATAATGAAGATGTATAAAGCGTTCTGTTTGATGCTCTTTAGCCATGTTGATCTGGGAACGGGTCCACGGTATATACACACTTCTTTCAGAAGACCTAAGTCACAAGGAAAGGGGAGAGTTGAACTCATCGGAAGGGAGGGCTCTGAGCACTGGAGATGTGTTTTTTTGTTTTTTGTTTTTTTGTTTTTCCCTCGTGGTTGATACACAGTTCTGAGCCTCGCTCAGCCCCTGACAATCGGGATAATTGGGGCTTCATCTAAAATAGCCCCTTTCCTGGTGCACAGGGTATTACGTATCTTTGGTTTTGTTCCATTGACACATAGTCTGCAGTACTGAGTTCACTCTGTAGACCTCCTCCTGCAAGAACCTGTTGTTTCTGGGGCGCCTGGGTGGCTCAATGGGTTAAGCCTCTGCCTTCGGCTTGGGTCATGATCTCAGGGTCCTGGGATCGAGCCCCACATTGAGCTCTCTGCTCAGTGGGGAGCCTGCTTCCCTTCCTCTCTCTCTGCCTGCCTCTCTGCCTACTTGGGATCTCTCTCTGTCAAATAAATAAATAAATAAAGTCTTAAAAAAAAAAAAAAAAAGAACCTGTTGTTTCTGCACACGCCAGGACCAGAAATGCCTGCATTTGAACTTAACCTTGCCACAGTCCATGTGACACGAGGCAAGTCACTTAATGTCATTGGGCTTTAGTTTCTGCTGTCAGAGGGGAGCTAAAAATACTTTTACTACCCTGAGTGAGTTTAAAATTCGATGATGGTATGCGGAATCACTTTAGAAAGTTAGATTTGTTGCTAATCCAAGGCAAACTATTATTTCGTGTAACTCCTGTGTGAATATGTGTTTTTTGTTTCTTTGCCTTTTGCCCATGTCCCCTACCTCATCATTTTTCAGTTGTCAGGCCTGTGGGTTATTTACCCTTGGGCATTTTTCAGAGGCCATGGCTGGCCTGAAGAAGGTCGTCAATGTCGGATGGTTGGGCATTTGCTGAATTGTTCCAATTTTGGTGGTATGAGTTTTGTGTTTTTGGAGGTAGTGTATAACACAGCCTGTAAACCTGAGAGGAAGGCAGGGCTCGATCCTGAGAATGAGTGCATGGCCCTGATGGATTTAACTGGAACTGTAACTGGGATTGTTTCCCCCTTACACTCCAAATTGCCCAACTACCCCCAAATCACACTCGGCAGCAAATCCATTCAACAAATTTTTGTTTCACTGATAATCCTTGAGGGGTTCTTCATCTGAGCCTCTCCTATCACTGGGATGCATTGGTGACTTGCAGGCATGCCTTCCCCAGAAAGAAGACAAGGAAGTCTCAGGTGTGACACTTGAGTGTATAGACCTGGCAGATGTTGAATAAAGAATGTGCTTCTGGGGAATAACCACTGCGGGTGTTGGAGGCTGGAGAAGTGCTCAGGACCTGGAGATAAACCCCTGAAATATCTAGAATTGCTATTCCTGCCTCTTTGGGAAGGTCAGAGGAGAGTTTTTAGTCCAGCAGGTCGAAGGAGTGTCCATGCCTTTGGAAAGCCTTCTGCTCCCTGGAGAAACGGGTTGCATTCATCTCCTCCTCAGCCTCCTCCTCATAGTCTATGCTCTTTTCCAGCATACAAATGCCACGTTGCAGTCAGCTGCACACGGGCGTCCTGAGACTGCACTGGATCTGATCCAGCGGAACCTGGTAGATTATACACGTGGGGCCTTTGTCAAGAGCTGGGGAGCTGAATGGTAACAGAGGAGGTCACCCATGTGATGGGATGGGATGAAGGATCTGGTTCCAATTTATAGTCAAGATCCCGGCAGTGAGGGACTTTGAGATGGTGAGGCTTCATGCAGAGAGAGAGGGGAGAGGGAAACCCAGATTGTTCGCTGGCCTTCCCAGCCTGCACAGGCTTGATTTCGGCGTTACAGATGCTTTGGAGAAATCATTAGGAAATGTATTTTCTAATATTCTGCAGTAACTCTGGTTGACTGAAGACCAGGCAAGGACCAGCCAGATCGGAGCTCTGTAATTATTACCTTCCCCTTGCAGAGATTTGAAGTGGATTAAGTGATTAGAAGTGCCTAATTGCTACGGGCTCCCTTTACGACACTGGCAGGTGAAGACAGCTTGTAAATTACTGCTTTCTCCTGACCCTGGATCAAGTGGGGCAGCCCAGGCAGGATCTCTTGACAAAACTGGGCAGGCAGCAGCTGCAACTGGCTTTGCCTCTCCTGACCAGGAGATCTGGAATTCCATCAGAGCCTCAGATTATTTCTCCTTTTGGCAAGTGGGAAGGAGGGAAGATCACTGAAATGTTTTAATAAAGATTCAAGACCCCTAAAGCAAATGCTGAAACACAATTTGATTTCAAAGCTTCAGAAGGATGGCTGGATTTAGTCAGGAGACATGGCTGGAGTCCCTGCTCTGTTTATGTTAGTTACGTGGACCTCCTACCGACCTTTCCTTGGGCACACCACAAAGGCTTCCTGGGCCCCAATAACCACCTTCCAGCACAACTGTGAGGTTTGTGTAAAGTCACCAAGTGGGACTACTGAATATGGCATAAAATGCCTGGTCAGTGTGTTAGTTTCCAAGACATGAAGGTGTAGGCAGGATCACGCTCTCTCTGAAGGCTCTTGGGGAGAACTCTTCCTTATTTCTTCAAGCTATTGGATGATCCTTGGCATTCCTTGGCTGGTTGACGTATCACTCCAGTCTCTGCTTTTTGTTCTCATATGGTGTTTTCCCCCATTTGTCTGTCCAAATTCCCCTCTTATTATGAGGACTCTAATCAGGACCAGCCTTAATTCAGTATGACCTCATCTTAGTTTCATCACCTGGGCAAAGACCCTATTTCCAAATAAGGTCATATTCACAAGTCCTGGGAGTTTGGATTTCAACATAACTTTTTAAAGAGACACAATTCAACCCATAAGTCAGTAAATGTTGGCTATGAAGATGAGTATCTAGGAGCATTTTCCCAGATGTCCCACAAATGTGGTCTGAATAGTGGATGAGGCTTAGTTAAGGCCATGGGGTGGGGTGGTGTATTTGGTGGGAAGAGGAAGAGTTGGTGAACTCACTTGGTACCCCCGGGATGCTACTGCCATCCATAGGCACATTTATTTTTCTAAGCGTTGCCTCTTGTTTCAGTTAAGACCCAGTGTAAAGGAGGGATTAGTGATGGGGGAGGGGAAGACAGTATACTGACCTCCCCTTCCAGACCTATTCCTAACCACAGAGCCCCAGTTTGTAATTAGAGAGTAGAGCCCCTCCATGGCTTCTAAGACACTAGAATGTCTGGACAAGTTGGTCTGTGCTGCCTGGCTCTCCTTGGAGAAGGCCCTGCCCAGGACAGCTCAGAGATGTCCTGGAGGTGTTTTTGGAGTTGTTTCCTTTGCGACCACCCTCTGGGCTCTTCTAATAATTTTAAGGATAAGGCTCAAAGACTAAAACCAGAAAGTGCTATTTAAAAATTTTTTTAAAAGATTTTATTTATTTATTTATCAGAGAGGAAGAAAGAGAGAGAGAGAGAAAGAGCACACAAGCAGGCAGAGAGGCAGGCAGAGGTGGAGCCAGAAGCAGGCTCCCTGCAGAGCAAAGAGCCCGATGCAGGACTGGATCCCAGGACCCCGGGATCATGACCTGAGCCGAAGGCAGCAGCTCAACACCCTGAGCCACCCAGGCGTCCCCAGGAAGTACTATTTAGACATGGTTGGCCACCATTTTGGTTTTGTTACTACAACACTAGCTGAAGTGTCTACAGTGGTGCTGGGCACTGAGTACAGCGAAGAGAGGGTTCTCCTTCTAGAGGCTCCCAAGGGAGTGAGGGTGCACACAGTCATAGGAGTGCACTGTGTCTGTCATCTGTGGGTCTGCACAGAGAGCTAGGAGAACCTACCAAGGCCCTGAGGCAGGACAAGAGGAGGAGGAGGGTATCACACCGAAGGAACAGCCAACACATGGCCTCACGGGCTGTTGAAGAGGTAGGAACACAGTGTAACATTTCGCAAGGTAGGGAGGGAAGAGCAAGCAGGGCATGTTATCAGCAAGGCATGGCAAGCCTTGGGCATAGCTAGAATCTGTTGACCATGGAGCTGGACAAGAGGCTTTCCTCGTCCCCAGATGCATTTCCATTTCAGTGGGAGTTAAGAGTTGTTCAGGTTTCAAAGCAGTTCTCATCGGAAACCGTAAGAGCAGCTAAGGCCCTGGAAGAGATCCAGCCAGTAACTGAGGCCAGTTCCTCTTGTGTTCATGACAGAAACACATAGTAATGTACTATCTTTCCCCTAGGGTCACAGTGACTGTCGCTCTAATGACATCTCCAAAGAACACCTCTTACTGTAAGACGAAACAACCTATGTTGTCACTGCTCTTCTCACCCTCTGACACCAATATCCGGTGGGATTCTATTGTGTACAGCTTCTGTCTTGTGGGACTCCACAGAAGATTAGCAAGGAACTCCCCCGGGTGCCAGGTGGCTTGAAATATCTCATTAGGAATAACTGTGTGGGAGGAAACTATATTTTTAGCAATGGGGAGGAAGTGTTCCTGAAATATGACTTATTTGACATTATGGAACTTAGAATCATCATCAGTTCAAGTCAGATGGCATGATGGTAACTGTAACCACACTGGAGACCTCAGATCAAAAGAATGGGGAGATGGGATTCAGCACGAGTCTATTTCTCTTTTTTGCATATTATGAAATAGTGTGGAACCTGTCTCAAGGTACAGCATTATCCGGAAACAATTCTTAGCCTATTATTGCACAAATGATACTCTGCAATTACGTTTATGGCCTCTTGGAGGAATTCTGGAGTTTTGGGAATCGAGGAGGTCTCTGAATTTCTGACAAGCTGAGGGTCGTAGTGGAACTACTGTGTGAGGTTTGCTTTACGAAGAGGCAAGTGAGAAGTGTCTTGGTGAGGTTTTGCCAGGAGATAGACCCTACAGAGTTTACTGTCCAGAATGTTTGCTGGGAATGACTCCTGGGATGGATGTCCAGGGAAGGGAGGAGCAGAAGTAGGTCTTTGGTGCAGGCACAGTACTTTTAGTGAGCCCCAGAAGAGTTCTGGGGGCTGTAGTGGCCTGTAGGAGTTGTCCCGTGTTGGATGGCAGTGGCCAGGCTTTTTCATCCTTGCATTCATCAGTCACTGGATTTGGGCCCTCTGGGTAGAGGTGCGACCTTCAGTGAGACGGCTCTCCACAGCAGAGACCATTCCTGAAGGGAGGACGCTTGAAGCCTGAATGCCAACTCCACTGCCCGCCATTGGGGCAGGTTCTTCCTCAGAAGGGCAGCAGGGCCACACATCTGCATGTCTACCACAAGAAGTTCCAAGGACTTATGTTGATGTGGGTGTAGACGAGTCACAGCCCATCGACTTGGGAGGATGGCCTATTACTTTTGCTTGGTGAGAAATAAGAATCATTGCTTGTGATAAAATTACATCGCTGGGGTTCAGTTTTGTATGGAATCAGTACTTAAATTTACTTCCCACTCTGACCCTACCATTTTCCCATGTCACAGGTCTCTGGGTTTTATAATTCTTTTTTTTATCTTTTAAAGATTTTATTTATTTATTTGACAGACAGAGATCACAAGTAGGCAGAGAGGCAGGCAGAGAGAGAGGAAGGGAAGCAGGCTCCCTCCTGAGCAGAGAGCCCGATGCGGGGCTCAATCCCAGGACCCTGGGATCATGACCTGAGCTGAAGGCAGAGGCTTTAACCCACTGAGCCACCCAGGTGCCCCTGGGTTTTATCATTCTTGACAAAATACTTGCCTATAAAATCTGAGAATGTGGCAGGAGAGTTGAGCCTGCCCTTACCCAGATGCTCCTCCTCTGGGCCCCTCTCCCCGGCCCTCCTGGCCTCTGACCTGGGAAGATGGTCTTTCTTGGGCATCTCTACATCACTGGCTCCCACCAGTCAGTCAGAAGCCCGTGGATCTCCCCCAGTTTAAAAGGGGAGCTTTGATTTCCTCCTTGCTCAAAATGATTCCTAAAAGGAAGATAGTAAATGTTCTGGACTGGCAGTAAGGTGTGAGCAAAGAATGTTATTTTAGGAGTTAGGTATCCCCATTTTGCCTTTGACTTACAGGGCAAATATGATTAAGCCCCATAATCTTCATGGGTGTCTTTTCTGAGTCTCTGTGTATGTGAAGGATGAGGCTAGGTGATGCCTGAGGTCCTTTCTAGTGTTCTGATTTCTTTATACGGATCTCCATTGTAAGATAGACTCCTTCCTCTGTTATCCACTCAGTTCTGGTTGCCTGAGTCCCATGTCCCTTTACATTTCCCCTGCCTCAACTTCCGCCTGCAGCTAGTGTCCATATTCCATGACACTGATCTACAGTTCCGCTGAGCAGCCCCTCCTCCCTCCCAGCAAATAGGGAAGATAGGTAGGAGGGAGCAGGGGTGGTGGCATTGACCTAGGGTCAGGCTGGTAGTAGCGGAGAGATGAGTGGCTTTCAAAGGGCATCACCCAGCCTCTACTTGACAGACTTGCTTTTTTTCCCCCGAAGCCAGAAACTACTCAGCCAGGTGATAAATCTATAGCAATATGGTTTCTTTCATTACCTGGAAACTGCCCAATCTGTGCTCACCTCAACTGAAAAGATGAGAAGAATCAATTCGGGGCAAGAATTTGAAAGTATAACCACATTAGGAACTGAAGTGGTTAGAGGTGTACTTCCTCCCAACATCAGGGCTGTTGCCAGACAGCCAAGCTGTCATTTTTGGCGAGGTGACAAGACCCCAATACTCCGATGTGAGGCTCTTGCTCATTACCTGGTGTCCCAGTGGTCATGACCATCTGCTCACTTTGCCCCCTCACAAGATGGCAAAGCAGAATTTGCAAGACACCAGCACCAACATGCCAGGGGACAAGTACACTAAATATGTTCAGAACAGAAGAGAAATGGAGTGGCCCTTCTAGAAGGGGCCACTGCTCTCTGGGGAGGGGCTCCTAGTTAAAAATACTTTAAAAAAGTGGGCTCCTAGTCAATGCCCAGCACACAGGCCATGTCCTAAAATGGTGCACGCTTTCCCGTAAATTGCTTGATCTTACTTAGAACCCCTGTTTTTTACATCGCATTCCCTTCAAATGAAGAATAGGTTGGGACTGTCCTGAATGAGCATCGTCAGTGAGCTCTGGGCTGTCTAATGCTGTGACCCAGAGCACTGAGCAAAAGAAGCAGTGTTAAAATCCAATCTCTCCAAGTTTGGACCTTTGAATGTCTCTGGCTTTTTCCAGCTCCCTGATAAAGCATGTTCAATGTGTGATTAGGTAAAAAGTACACTTCTGTGTAATTGTTTTCCAGATAGTCAAGCTACTAATGTTTGAGTTGAGCGAGTGAAAGTAATGCTTGATACACTGTGGAATCACAGTGGCTTAGTGCTGTAGAGGTTGACTTCCCAGTCACATAAAGTCCCATGGGTGTCATGGCTTGGGTTACAAGGGGCTCTACTCCTCTTAGTCTTTCAGGAATTCTGGCTTTCAAAGACCCTGCCTTATTTACACGTGGCTTTCCAGATTGACCAGGGCACCAGTATCGAACCCGCAGAAGAGAGAGCAGACAGAAAGCCATGCAGCAGGCTCTTAATGGTTCCGCCTAGACATGTTCACGTCCCTTTTGCCCATATTCCATGGGCTAGAACTCAGTGACATGGCACAGTAACTTTGGGAAAGGATGGGAAATTCAGCCTCATCTTTTGTGGCTGGTGAAAAGGGAAAGAAAAATGAATAACTATGTCTCTCTCTCTCTGTCTATGTCTCGGAGTGGAGGATTAGTTTCCAGAAAATCATGTCTCATCATTGGTGTGTGCATGACATCTGTCTACCTATCTACCCATCATTACCTATCTGTTTATCAGTTACCAGCTTTAATAACAGAAAGAGCACCCCCACAACTCTTTCCGAAGCAAAGATCTGGCAACAATGTGTATTTTGTAGTATGACTTTCTTTCATCCTGCCCTTCTGAAATAATCCTCATTCTGAATCCTGTCCTCATTTTTTTTTTTTTTTTTTTTTGGCCAAACGTTTTTAGAATTGTATCTGGTCTACATGTATCCCCAGGATGTGTATATTTTTTAGTTGCTGTGATTTTAAGAAAAGGATCTTGGTGTATGTGCTCTTTGACTTTTCTCATATACATATTAGATGGCTACAATCCATCCGTATTCTGATGTGCTACCGAGCTTCATTTGTACCCGACTATACCTCAGTTCATTTATCCGTGCTCCTGTAGATGCGCAGTTGGACGGATTGCAGGTTTTGCTGTTTGAACAATGCTACTATCATCGTCCCTTACCTGCCTTGTGTTGTATATGAGCAAAAGTTTTTCCTGCCTGTCAACTAGGAATGTGGTTGGCAGGTTGTTGAACTTGATGAAATGTTGCTTAACTTTCAGCTGACCCTCCTGTCAAAAGATGTATGCAAAAATCCTGTGTGTCCACACCTTTCCTAACACTTGATATTGTCAGATATTTTAATTGTTACTGATGCCTTTATTATTTATTATTGGGCACAATAGGCATACTCCTATGTGCTTGGCTTTCTCCTTGCAGTTAAATTCCCTAAGCTATCATTACTTTCACTACTGCTTGCTGTCACCCAAAGCAAGAGGTGACAGAAGATCTCAAACCGTCTCTCAGATCGGAAAATAATTCTGACCCAAAGATTTCACGGAACAAGCAGAACTGCACACAGCCTTTTGTCAGTTTCTGGGTAGGTGGTCTCTAACCTGGCAATGTACTAATTCCTGTGTCTTCCCATCTTGGCTGCTCCAGATGCATATATGTGAATGCTACAATGTTGCTGATCGTAGAAAAAGCGGCAGAAAAAAATGGAGACCAAACCGATTCCTCAGAGAAGTCAAGTTTGTATGCTGTATTGGAGAATGGAGCTGAGCATGTCTGCTGGCTGACTGACAGCCAATGCAGCAGCCTCAGAGAACGGATTCAAATGAAAGTAATAGTTTTCCCTGCAACGGCTTGGTCCAGCTTGTCTGTGCCCTCCTCTGAAGTTGGATACAGGTGCAGAGCTGTGCCTCCGAGCCCCGGATGTGATAGCTGCATTTAAGTCTGCCCTCAATCTGTCTGGTTCAGTAGGGGCAGTCTTGTGAAGATAAATCATGTAAACAAGTTACAGTAATGGAATACTTATTTATGAACGGTATTTTCGAAGCCTTGTAACTGCTGGTAGAAAGAAAGGTCTTGTTGGCTTTCAGCTTGTTAAGAAAATCCACCGGTTTTGAGTAGGCACTTCCCTCTCCCAGGTAGCTAACAAGCTGGAAAGTGAGCCGTCCATGTTGGCTTTCCTCCTTTGAGTGGTGAGGGAGGAGGGGGGAGCATGTGCTTTAAAATCTGAGTGGCTTTTCCAGCTGAGTGCACAGCCCGTTACTTGAGAGAATGAGCACGGGAAAACGTAGGACCCCTGTTCCACTCCCTCGTTTTTTCTCCACCTCTCCTCCTATTCTTTTTGGGCTAGCGATCTTTTTGTTTCTGTTTGCCTCTGGCTTTCCTCCTCTGGTGGGGGCTCTGCTTTTGCTCTGGCTTGAAGTGTTAAGCCAGTGGAAAATCCGAGCTCTCCATCCACCACTGATGTGTCCCCTCCGAAAGTGAAGAAAAGGAAAATACTTCTGACCCGTGGATGGGCAGAAGGGCTGAAGTTTACCCATTAATAGCCCACCAAAGCGAATGACGTCTTCCCTGATGACGCCGCCGTCACGGCGCCCAGACCTGTCAGCCGGGTGCCATTCTTGCCAGAGGCCTTGGGTGCTCCCCCTAAGCGGCCTTTGAAAGGGCCTTTCGGAAATGCAGACAGAATGGCTTTCATCCTTGGGAGTATCTGCTGGTCCTTTCTGTCTCCGTGCATAGCCTCTGTCTCTACAGTTAGGTAGAAGCAAAGGTCTCACACTTAGTGAAGGCTGTTGGGCCGTGGGGCAAGTGGAGATTCTAGAATGACATACAGGAGAGCAAGAGCCATTGTCTACCTGTGGGTGGGAATATTTTATTGATGTGTAGATGGAGACAGGAATCCTGTTCATGTTTATGTTGAATGGTGTCCGCCAGATCCCAGGATGTGAATATTTTCCACAAGATCAACCCTTGTAGGTTGTTCATTGTTGTAAACCTAGTGGCTAGACAGGACTATGCACATAGTAAATGCTCTATAAAAATCTGTTTAATGAATAAAGGAGGAATCTTAGGGAGGCTATCAAATATGCTGGACTTGGGCCAAGGCCATTTGGTGAATTGTCTCACAAAATCTAGGAGGGGCTAGAGTTGTCTGAAGCCTCAGACTCTTCATGGCCTCTAGAGCCTGCTGTTTGGACTTGCACATTCAGGCAAAGGACAAAGGGTGGGGGAGGGGACAAGTGGCAAGGAACCAGGCACGCGCCCCCCTCCCCCCGCCCCCGATGTGGCAGAAGCACGTGCACGTGCCCACATGATTGGCCCCGGCTGGGGGCACACTTGCTGCTTTCCTTCCCAGATGTTGCCAGGCTGGCCTGTGCCATCTGTGAAGAAGACTGGCAGATTCGGTTCCACGGCCCGGGGCCAAGGGTGAGGCACGTGTGCCCAGCAGTGGCGGAGGCCTTGTAGTCAGGAATCAGAGAGCCCGGTTTTACACGGGAAGGGAATGCTACCATTAAAAGGCAATTATTCAAGTGGTGTGAGTCAGCCATGCAGCTTTTGGCAGTGCCAAGCAGGAGAAGGAGTGGTGTGGGGAGTTTTTTCTCTCTCTCTCCCTCTCTCTCTCTCTGTCTCTTAAACAAAGCTCAGGCTGGCTAGCAGAGCCTGCACCTGCGTGTGGATGATGTTACGGGAAGGGCCAGGACTGCCAAATTCCTTTGTCTGAACAACATCAGGAATGGGGGTGGCAGCATCAGACCAGAGAGGGGGAATCCAAAGATTCTTTAAGCTGGTCCTGTATTTGACCTTCGCCGGATCTCAGCTGCTTCTCGGGGAGGTTCCAGGTTCCCCTGTCTGGCCACCTGTGGGGTGTGTGGTGCATTAAAGGCAAGTATGTGCTGGAGGCTGGAGGCTCCCTGAGCTGAGCTGGGGCATCCGAGCTTCATCTGTGCCGTCCTACGCTGCTCCCTGCCCCCTTCCTCTTGCAGACTTTCATTGAAGACCAAAACGCTTTCATTTCTGGAGTGCCGTTCATGGCTGTTTTCCTTCTAAGGCTGCTTGGTCTGCTGCCACGGCAGCCAGCCCTGTGCTGCCCACTTCACATGGAGGGAGGCGTGAAGGAGACAGGACAGACCCTGCTTCCAGCTCATCCTCTGGGCTCCGGGACCTGAGTGGGGGTGGGTGGTCATGGTGGAGATGCCTGCTGAAGCCGCAAGCTCGTCCCCCAGATCTCCCTCCTTTTGTTGCTAGGGAGGCTAGGTGAAAGGACAGTGGCGGGGTCTGAAATGGGAAGGGAACAAAGACCAGGTCATGGCTGCAAGAACGCCAAAGGTGGGTTCGGGCTCAGGGGCCCTTTGGCAGGTGGAATGAAAACTCAAAGATCACAAAGGCTGATTTGTTTTGTGCTGAAGGTGGGCCAGGTCTCATATCTTTTCCCTTTCTGAGCAGAGTGGCATATCCCCTCCAGTATTGATAAAACAAACCAGGGACCGTTTCGATAGCCTTTGGATACTAGTAATTTTAAAATGTGGCTGAATTTAGATAGCAGCGGCTTGGCTCATGTCTGTTTCATGTTCCTAACCAGAGGACAGTTCATTTTAATTGGTGGCATTTTCATCTACTCATCTGCTTGTCAAATTTGAAAGAGATAGAAGTTCCATCTCTGCTTTGGGCAGGAGGAGGTAGAGGTACAGAGCTGTCGAGAGCAGCAACCTTCAGAGCTGGGCCCTTTGGAGGGAGTGGGACGTGGTTTAGAAGGTCTTAGACTGGACAAAGAGATGCCAGCCAGACGGGACAGAAGCAGGGGTGGTTTTTTAGGGTGTCAGGTCAGGGGGGAGGGCAGAGGCTGATAGTGGCTCTGAGGGTGAGTTGGTCAGGTTATGGAGGCACAGACAGGCAGAAGCAGACTAGGGTGTCTGGGCAGATGATAACACATTCCACCCTGGTTCAAGAAAACACAGGCAGGAGAGTCTGGGCCATAAGCAGTTAGAGTTTGCATGGCTTCATCTGGACAGTCGGCGCACTCCAGGCTACAACAAGTGAATTCTGGGGAGGACGTCTGTCCTCTCCTTTCATGTTAAGTATTTGTAATGCTGCTCCGTAGCCTGGCAGTAGGGGAACCAACTGAAGGGCTCCTGGCGCTGAGTTCTGCCACAAAGAGGCAGCCCAGGGTGAGGGTAGGCCAGTAGGCATAGTCAACCCTGGCTCGGCACCCTGACGGCCACTTAGGAGCTGGGCGACCTTTGAGCAGTTACTCAACTCTTTTTTTTTTTTTTTTAAAGATTTTATCTACCCATTTGACAGAGAGAGAGAGATCACAAGTAGTCAGAGAGGCAGGCAGAGAGAGAGGGGGGGAAGCAGGGTCCCCACTGAGCAGAGAGCCTGACGTGTGGCTTGATCCTAGGACCCTGGGATCATGACCTGAGCTGAAGGCAGACGCTTAACCCACTGAGCCACCCAGGTGCCCCTAGTTACTCAACTCTTAAGTCTCAGTTTCCTCATTCATATATGAGGCTGATGCCTCTATCTGCTCTTTTGAGGGAATTAAATCAGGGGGTAAGTCCATTAGCACTAAGCCTGGGTCAGGAACAGCACTTACTATGTTTATAGGAGTAAAATACAATGTCTTCTCTTTCTGGGCCCAGAACTTTCATGAGGGTCAAGTGCTGTTGGGAGAGGAGCATCAGTAGATGCCCCACAGTCCCTGGTACTAAAGATTTCACCAAGTCCTATGGAGCAGTAGTTTGGAAATTCAGAACTCTACCCCTAAAGGCAAGAGTAGTTCTTTAGTTGAAATTACTATGGGTCTGAAATACTGTTTTTAAAAAAATTTTTCTTTGTTTATTAGTCACAGAGAGAGAGAGAGAGAGAGAGAGAGAGAGACAGAGAACATGAACAGGGGGTGCAGCAGGCCAAGGCAGAAGGAGAGGGAGAAGTAGACTCCCTGCTGATCAGGGAGACTGATACGGGGCTGGATCCCAGGGTCCTGAGATCATGACCTGAGCTGAAGGCAGATGCTTAACCCACTGAGCCACCGAGTCTGAAATGCTATTTTTAAAAGGGCTAGTGAGGTGAGAGAATGAGTTCTTTATTGAAAACGCCCAAACCTGTGACACGGCACCCACTGGTGGGGATCACCAAGCCTGGGGCTTCTCCCTCCATGGGACTAGGGTGAGAGGGATGCCTCCCTAGGGAGCAGGACTGCTGTGGCTCCCTCAGGGCTACTGCAGTGAGTGGCTGCAGGTCCAGAGAGTGGTCTAAACTTGACTTTGGATGGCGTGTGCTGTCTTTTGTGTCCCCCAGGAGACAGGACCCAGTGAGATGAGCTCTGGTGGGCAAGAGAGAAGGTGGGAGAGTATTCATCAAACTGTTCCATCTGCCAGTATTGGCACCTACTGGCAACAAGAATAGGCTTAAATGTTTATGAATTGTGGGATCCTCATGGGCATAAGGCCTGAGTGTCAGCTGGCTGTAGAACTCAGTGGAAGTGAGCCATTTTTGTGGGTGATATGATTAATACAAAAGAGAAACCCTGTGATGACAACCAAAGTCATAACTTCAACACATCAATTCTGTAATCTTCCCCCTTAGTCTTTAATGTGGTTCTGATTATTTCTGTACTTAAATATTTACAGCATCCCTCCTGAAAATAATAATAATAATAATAATAATAATATGAAATTAATAATATTCATCATAATGGTGGCAATATCCATTTTTCAGTGTCTACCACATGCCACCGTCTTTGTTAGATACTTTTTATCGACATCATCTCTAATCCTCGCAACGAGCCTGTGAGAACGTTTCCCCTGTTTCACAAATGAAGAAATGGTGGTTCCGGGAGGATATGTACCTTTACACTCAAAAATCTTGCTGGCAGGTGCCTGGGTGGCTCAGTGGGTTGAGCCTCTGCCTTCGGCTCAGGTCATGATTCCAGGGTCCTGGGATTGAGCCCCGCATTGGGCTCTCTGCTCAGCAGTGAGCCTGCTTCCCTCTCTCTCTCTGCCTACCTCTCTGCCTATTGTGATCTCTCTCTGTCTATCAAATAAATAAAAATCTAAAAAAAAAAAAAAAATCTTGCCGGCAAGCAACCAAACGTGGATTTGAACTAATGCCTTTTTCCTCTGAAGAGCCCTGCCTGGGTTTTGGGATCTTTGAGTCAGAAGCTATCCTGACATTATCCAGAATGGAATGGTATGAAGAATGTTACTGTTGGCCATGAAGCCTCAGGTTTCTCTGGCTCTTTAGGGTATGTTCCTAAAATCTGTTCTTGAGAAGCAGAAAGCACAGAGGGGAAGGCTTCCCGTCTGCATCTAAAGATCCTAAAAAAGGCCATTCCTTGCACCTTGAGAAACATTTTGGGACCTGCTGTTTTCCCTCAGTCTCCCCTCCTTCCATCTGGGGACTGAGCTTTGTGTACTTTCTCTCCCTGCATTTTGCTGCCTCCTTCCCTTGTGTCACACATTCCCCAGCAAGCCCCACGGAAGCCCCTTGCATATATCTTCTCATGCCTACTGGTAGTAATATTTGTCTCCATGCTAGCGAGAAGAATTGGAACCTATTGAGTTTGAACCCACTTCCCTCCACTCTAATCCTATTCATTCTTAAATTTTTAACTCTTGTAGAACCTCCCTGAAGAATTCCTTACAATCCCCCTTGTCTTCTCAGTTCCTGTATTGCTTTCTACACTTGCTGCCGGTGCCTTAGGTATTTGTGTGCATGTTTCTCTTCTCACTCAGTAGCTCATAAAGATTTGGAAGACAGGAGTTGTGCCCTCTGCCATCCCTATGCCTCGCACATAGTAGATGCTCAGTAATCATTATTGAATAAACAAAAGCTGTTCCCCTCCATATCCCTCTTACTTGTTAGACCTAGCTACACCTCTGAGTCTTACACTGTCACTGCTACCAGATGTAAATAGATTGATTGCTATATAGAGACTTGGGACAGCACATGAGAATCTGATCAGACTCCTGTTGTAATACTGCCTCCAACTTCCCTCTGGCTTCTTTGGTAAAATACAGGTAGCACTGTCCTCTGTGAATACTGAGGAGTGATCGGTTATTCACATCTTGGGTGTTTGCTTTGGAATGTGCCGTTGTGGGGAACCCTGAGGAAGTTTTCATTCAGATCAGTTTCAACTTCAGGAAGTCAAACTCCTTCCTTCCCGTGCTCTCTCTCCCTGCTCAGAATGCCCCAGGACCTCAGAATGTAGTACAGACAAGATGCCCCAGGTTTGGGGTTCTCCACATATTGACTTCCATGAGACAGCGGGACTGACCAGTTACTAACCAATTAAGAGCCCTGCTCTGTCTCTGCGCTAGCTGCTGATTCAGGACCATGGACAAGGCTAAAGAAAGGTAGTCTGGCTTTCCTTGTTCTTACCAGCTCACCTGTACTTTTGAATCTGAGAATTCTATCCCAAGCAAGTGGGAGAAGGGAACAAATCGCAGTCCTCTTCTTGGGGAATTCCACTCTTTGAATCATAAATCAGGCTCTCTATTTGTCTAAAGTGACCTACACAGAGAGTTCTCTTTTGGGAAAAAGGCCTTATGCACAAACCAGGCTGACACTTGCCTTCTAATTGCTTCCCACTGTAATTTCACTCATTCAGCTTTTCCATTTGGGCCTTGTGGATTTCAGAGGGGTCTTTATTGCCCTTTTACTGCATATGGGCCCATTCCAATCGATATTCTTATATAAAACAGTGGAAAAAGCCATGATATTCTCTTCTTCCTTTGAATTTTTTTTTAGTATACACATTTTTATATTCTGCCTTTAAAGCTATTTCTGCTGCACAGCTGTTTTACCGAGACTCAGACTCCTACGGGCCCCACTTGGTCCGACACGTACCTTGAATATCCTTTCACAGTGTTTGATTTCTGCAGTCGGTTGTATAATGAGGAAGGAGTGTGCAGTGAGTTTGGAGATTCCTATTAACCAGGTCACCCATGAATCTATTTTTGTGCACTTCTTTATTAGAAATAGCAGGGAACATGATGATATTTAAACACAACTACTTATAGAAGCTTGGCTTAAAAAATACACCTTAGTAAGTTTTCTTTTCCCATTTGACATTTCAAAATGTTGTACTACATTTTCCCATCATCAAAACACCTCTTCTCCATTTGCATTCTGGGATGTGACTAGAGACCATTATACACGACAGTAGATATTTTGGACGGCCATTTGGATTTGTGATCCTCCGCCTGATTAGACCATACCTGAAATGTTTATTCTGTTCTTGGCACTGCCTTTGAAGATGGGTCATAAAGAAATAGACACGAACCAAGATGATAAGTCAGGACAGGGGTTGAGAGTAGATAAAAGAGAGCTATCGTCAAGCACTTGAGCACGGATATCTCATGAAAAAGGAGAGTAGAATTTTTCTGTGTTGCACCTGAAGACAGAATGAATGAGTGAAGCTACAGTGGGACAGATTTTGATTCAACCTGAAAAGTACCTAACCGTGAGAGTTGCCAGACTCTTTGGAACAGGTTGCCATGTTAGGTAGTGAGCCTCCAGGCACTGCAGGTGTTAGACTCCAGGCTGGCTGAGCTTTCTGCCAGGAATGAGCCTTCCAGAAATAACAGATCCACTTCAGCTATGAGAGTCAGTAGTCCTTACTATCTGGCATTACTGTTGGTACTCAGGGCATTGAAAAACCAGAGCTACCATTGTCTCTTAGGAGCCGAAATTGTGAATCCTTTTGAATTGTGAAATTCAGAGCAGAGCATCCAGTGCTCTGAATGGACCATTACAACCAAGGACAAAGATAAAAAGTGAGTTTTCTGTTGTTGAGGCAGTAAGCCTTTTATTTCAGGTAGGTGCTTTATTTTATAACTCTGCTATTTAAGTGGTTTAAAAAATCACTTAAAATGCACCACCATCTTTTATTTTGTTGTATTGGTTAAGACTTGGCCAACGTTAGGATATTATTAAGAATGTAACGATGAGCCCTTTCAAATGAAGAGAGGTTTCGAGTTTATGTAGTATCTTCTCCTATATTTCCCCTTTCGATTTTCATCACAGTTCTCTAAAAAGGCATGGCTAATATTTTCTCAATTTGTGTAGGAGGAAACTAAGACCTAGCAGGTTTAATGACTCATTTCAATATCACATGACTGGCAAGGAGTATGAGACTTGAGACAGATTTGGAGTGTGTAAAGTGAAATCATGCAAACCAGGTGGCGTATATGGCCATGCCAATAATCAGCGATGTGACTTTAAGTAGTCTCACAGATAAAATGAGGGCGTGGGAGCAGGATGGACTCCAAGGTTCCTACCACATCCCTGTTTGAAATTCTCTTGCCTTTCTGTATGCATGCTGTCAGGCATAGCCCTTACTTTTTACCTGGCTGGTAGGAGGTAAAATGGAGTGGAGTTTGTGGGTTGGAGGAAAGCATTTGGATGTGCTGCTGTGCATTTCTATGGTGGTAATATTATGCTTCAGATGCTATGAGATAACTTTGTGACAGATCACTTTCACAAGCTGGAGACTCCTGGCTGCATTTCAATTCAGGGTTTGGAATTTGATGATATGTTTATTTACTTTTGTGGGCTCAATTGTGGTGCAGAATGATGGAGGTGGCTTTTATGCATATCAGTGAGCATGAATGGTGAGGGCTTCTCACTTTAAAAAGTATAAGCTTGCAAGAAAAGTTATTGTTGAGCCTGATTTTATTTTTTAATTCTGTAAGTATAGCTACTGAACTCAAAACTAATATTTTTATTGCTTATAAGGTTCTTGACAAAGCTAACTTATTTCCATGTATTATAAAAGTAATGTATGTCCATTGTAGAAAATTAAAAAAATAAATAAAATTCCATAAGCAATTCCCTATAATTTCTGAAAGATAACTGCTATTAACACTTTGTTAAAACTTCCTGGGACTGGGGCACCTGGGTGGCTCAGTTGGTTGAGTGGCTGCCTTCTGTTTGGGTCATGATCCCAGGGTCTGGGATGGAGCCCCACGTCAGGCTCTCTGCTCAGCAGGGGGCCTGCTTCTCCTTCTCCCTCTCCCTGCCACTTCCCCTGCTTGTGCTCTCTCTCTGTGTGAAATAAATAAATAAAATCTTAAAAACTTCCTGGGATGCTTTTCTGTGCACCTATACATATTTAAAAATATGTCTGATTTGTCAGAAAGAGAAAACTAAAGGTGCATTTCTGTTTTGTATGTACCAGCAATTCTATCGGGCGCTTATGAGAAAATTACAAACTCCATGCTTTACTGTGGTTAACTGACATGGTATCACCTAAGGAGTAGGGAGGTCTCTGCCACTGCCACCATCCTGTGGTCTGTTGTTGTGCTCCAGGCTTTTTCACACAGTTAATGTCCTGCATAAACATCAAAGCAGTGGACTCATTTTTCTTTTCTGTTGATTCTCCTTTAGCCTGATGAAGTCCTCCGATATCGATCAGGATTTATTTACAGACAGTTACTGCAAGGTGTGCAGTGCACAGCTGATATCTGAATCCCAGCGCGTGGCTCATTACGAGGTAAGGATGGCTTTTCCCACTCGGTGTGTTCAGTGGAAGAAGGAGGAACTCGGCCTGTGGTCATAGGACTTGAGGACAGCTCCTTTGGGTCTCAGGGCAGGTTTTAAGAGCCACAGGGCTTGAGCCTTTACATGCTGAGATCAGGCTGGGGCAAACGTGCATGGGTAGGGTCGGGATTGAGGCTTAGGTACATCAGTCGCAGCTCTGGCTGCTTCCCAGATTTTTTTTTTTTTTTTTTTTTGTACCTTAGCCCCTGAAGACTCAGTGGGCTTTCTCTACTCGTTAAATCTGTCATTGTTCATCCCTGAAGTTCCTTTCGGGGGCATGGGGCAGGACACATTAGTGCCAGCTTCCCTTTCCTTCTTTGACCCTGAAGATAAGCTCAGAGGCTTTTTGTTAATCACTGTCCGGACAGATGACAGCATCCGTGAATCAGCACCAAATTCCTGACACACGATGGCTACTTCCCTAAACGTGTTTATCAGCCTAAAGACTTCCCCTGTAAAGCTATAACAAAGTTTTAAAATCCAAATGCTCTTAAAGGACCTAATTCCGTGGCTCTGGCTTTTTAGGATGGATGAACAAAGAAATGGCCGCCTTTTAGTCTTCTATTGAGAACAGAAAATAAGAGAAGAGAGGTTGGCTAATGTCTGGGGAGGGAACAAGGTGCTGCCCCTGGAGACAGTGGGAAGCCGGGGGGGCCCCTAGATGCTGAGTGCTGCCCAGGGCATATTTGCTTTTTGAGAGAACATACACCAGTGGGAACATGAGTTTTCAAGTGTAATAACTTGTGAGTAATTTTAGATTGGAGGGCTTAGCCAGCCATTTTCTTTTTGTCTGACAAGTATGACAAATGCCAGTTGTCACTGTCACTCATACTCCTCTGAACCTCCGGTTTCTTCTGTGCACAAGGAAGAAAACAATATTAACATGCACACGTACACACCCAGAAACACAATAAACTGACCCTGTGTATTTCTCAGGATTTTGTGGGGACCAGACAAGACCCATTGAAATAGCATTTGTGAAGATGCTTTGGAAGTTACAAAGTGTGCCGTAACACACACAATTATGTTGCTTTTCATTATTAACTCCAGTGCAGCAATATTCTGATGAGGACAAATAAAACTTGCTCTCCTGAGAAAACTTTTAAAGATCACAACCTGTGAAAAATGTTAGCGTATTCTTTTGTCAGTAGGCAATCAAGTGTTAGAAGTAAATGAGAACTCAAAACAATGATCTCGAATGGAAGACATCCATCTTCTGAAGTTAAAAACTTTCTAATTTCCGTGTGTGTTGCTTTGTAGACACACGTGGTTTTATTAGTATGATTTCCCCAGTTAAGAAAAATCAGGGAATTGGTTCCTGCCCCCACATTCCACAGCTTCCTATTAGCCTTTTATGTTCTCTCTTTATTAGACTTTTTATGTTCATTTTTAATCATCTCCTTAGATTCTTGAGGACAGGAACAGAGTTTTATTCGTTTGATCTTTCATAATTCCTAGAACAGTGCCTGTACCTCCCACATGTGCCCTTAGCATCTGTTTACAAAACTATCCTGGGGGCGCAGACCAGCATTGCTTTATTGTTACCTGAGCTAGAAAAGTCATGTCAGAAAATTGAAAAAAAATTTTTTTTTTAAGAGAAAGATCTTAGCTGCTCAATTAACAGTTTAGTTATCTGAACTCAAGTTTCCCTGTTACCAGTCTGCATCCTTTCTGTGGCACAGTTTAATTGTTTAGACGATGTGTTACTATTTGTTGCCTGTAGCATAGAGGAGGTAGAGAAAAGAAAGCAGTTACAATAGATCTTCAATTAACAGTGTTACACATCACCAAAACAACATTAAATGCATTGCCATGAAGCCTGGATGGGGGACTCTGAATGCTGTTTCCCTCCCTGCTTCCAGGCCAAGGTGGGGCACTTCTTTCGGAGACAAACAGCATGTGTGCTGTTTCTGTAAAGCAGTTGGGCATGTGAACAGGGTTCACGCCTCCTGAGATCTCTGGTCTTCTGGCTTCAGTCAGGAGGCTTCCCCAGTCACTTCTTCATCTCTAAGAGGATGGCTTCCATTAAACGATTTTGAAGGCCATTGGAGAACGGATAATCTGATCCTAATCATTTGCCCCCTCCTTCCACTACACTCTCTCTGCTGAAAATCGCATGAAGAGTGGGTCTCTGTGGGTCTGAAATCCCCCTCAATTCATCGAAAATGTTGTCACGCTGAGTCTCAATGCTCTATCACTGATGTATTGCTTTAACTTGATTTTACTCAACTAGCAAATATTCCCAGCTTCCCTACGGGGCGAATCAAAAAGAATCCACTGTGTACTTTCCACAGGTCCTGCCCTATTAATGTTAGTTATTACAGGGGATTCTGAAGCTGTGTGAGAAATAGTCTTTGCCCCCTCTCCCCCCAGAAGCTCATAAACTTCTTGGGAGGAAAAGCCGTGGGTAGTTCAGTGTGTTGTGAACATGTGTGTGATATGAGAACATGATCTACAGAGTTCTGCTGCCTGTTCCTATGGAGCAGCTGATCCTATGTGATCTAAACTGTGTTAATTCTTCTGCCCCTTTGACTTTCTGATATGTGTTACATCATGCTGTTAACTTTTTAGATCTTTTCCTTCCCAATTCTAAAGAGTGAGCCCACCACCAAGAGCTATTATGGTCCAGGAAGGTTTGTTGGGAATGTCATGAATTATCTAGACCTTGATGGATGGGTTAAGTTTAGGGTTGCTAGAACGAGAAGTCTTGGCATCTCCAAGGAGCATTGCAGAAGCTGGGTTGGCAGGAGGGAGGATCTGTGTCAGGGAGAGGAGGTGCACACAGTAGTATGATAGAGGTAGTGGGGGGTCAGAATGTAAAGGAAAAGGGACTTTGTACTCTTGTGTGGCATTTGGGAATGTAACAGGATAATTGAGCATTTCTGAGTGACAGTCCATTGGTGGCGGTCAAGGTGTATTGCTGGGAAAAGAATAGCCTTCGTATGACTTTGGCTGTGAGATTTGTGTGCCAGTCCTTTGAAGTAAAAGAGAGAAATAGAACAGATGGGTTAGTGCTTAAGAGTTGCATGCTCCATTTAAAAGCCTCAACCTTTGTACAGGAGGACAGAAAAACCTAATATATGTCTAGTGGACCAAACTCTTCCATGCTCTAGTCTTAAAATCTCTTTTTGCATATGAAATCCCGAAGTGGAAAAAATGGGACATATAAAGACATTATTATTTTTCTTACTTGCTAAGCATTAATAACATGTTAATGTTTTGGTGGAAAATATAATTAGATGTTGTCTCTGCTCACTGAGGCAGTAGAACAAGGGAGGCACAGACACAGAGGGGAAGAGAAAGCTTTCTCATGTGCCTTTCAGCAGGTCTGCATATTATAGAGGTTAGAAATAGTTCCCCAGTGAGACAACTTGAGTGGTTTGTTGTAGTTTTAAGTGGCCGAAGAATCATTTTCTGCAAAAGGAAAGAGTTGCTTCCAAGAGTGAAGGAGTGATTTCCTGGCCTTGCAGGAAAAAGATGATTTGTGTAGGGAAGACTATGAGAAATGAAACCAAAAGGACAGAGATTTTTTTTTTTTTTTTTTTTTTTTTTTTTTTTTTAGTAGACCTAAAGGAATAATATGAATGAATGATCTAGAAGGAAAGAGAAAATTCTTGTCAGGCAGACCCAATGAAGTCAGGCATAAATGTGACAATCCTTGCGGCTTGCCCCCTCCTGTGAATGCTAATATCCCTTGTGTTGCTTTGTCATGTAGGTAATCAATGGTTCCTTGTGAAATCAGTGGCCCAGGTGTCCTGGCACTACAGACAAGACTGTAAGCTTCCTGAGGGTAGGCAAGAGTCATGCACTGAGTTTCTTCAATTACTTCTGTAGCACCCACTGTAGAGTTTGGCCCATGGTGGTTGTTCTTTTAGGCTGCAGGTTGATGAAGAGGCTGAGGCTGGGGCCTGGAGGAGGGAAGCAGTGGGTCACGTTGAATGGAAACATCGGTGGGTACAGCAGAGGAAGTATTGGTATACATTGGGAGTCAGTCTCTACTCAGGAGCTGGCCTCAAGGTATAGGTGATGGTTTTGTAGTTACAGGAAAGACAGTTCTCTAACTGATGAAAAACCCTTCAAACATTTCTGAATCTTGAAGTAATGTGAGTCCTGACAAATGGACCCCTATTAAGCGACCCAGGAGAGGTGGAGTCCAGGATTGTTCTCTAGTCAGATTCAGCGAGCACGTAGGACCTACAGAGGTCCTAAGAAATGGATTTTTCCTGTTTTTCTTGTTTTGATTGTCTTCCAGTAGAACTTTGGCTTTCCATAGTTTCTGTTTAATCCAGGGGACTAGCCAAAGGACAGTCTTCTGGTCTGTAAGTTGGGTAGCAGATGGGATGTAAATGCTTTGTGGTTAGACACAAGGAGGTGAAATTTGAGGTTCCTAATATGTGCTGATTAAAGCAGCATGATTGTCTGTACTACCCTTGCTTCTAAGGGCTTTTCTCCCTTCATCTCTCATACCTTCTCAACTTCGCTCTTCCCTTTTCTTTGTCCTCACTGAGGATGCATGCAGGCTAGACAGCTCCTTTGCCATGTTTGAGAGCTGTCGGTCAATATCATGTTGTGTTTCTGCAGCCCATCGATCCTACCAGGTACTGTACTAACTGCACTTGAGTTCTGTCAGGGCTCACTGGGTCAGCAGCCATCCTGGGCATTGTAGGTGATATGCTCCTGGAGAAGCAAATGCTAACGGGGTGAGGACAGTAAAAGATCTTTATAGCAAGGTTCCTGTGAAGATGCTTCTTTGCACCGTACATTGAGAATCACTGTTTCAGTCTCTCCAAATCTCTTACTAAGTCATGACATGCTTAATTTCTCCCAGATGCTGTTAATACAATTATTGGCTCATTCGCCGAAGCTAAAGCTATTCTTGTTACCCTCTGTAATGTCAGAGGACTTCAACCTGTTCCCCATTGCTTTACCTCTATTTCTTGACCATTTCTTGAGCTTCTAAAAATGTCTTATTTTTCTGTTGTCTTATTCCAGCAAGCCCAGTCATTTTATCCGTTATCACTAGTTAAAGTAGTTCACTGGAACACCAAATGAATGGATAATGAAGAGGCTCCAATGAAGAAAACAACAGTAGGCTGAACACTCTGGGCAACACACACATTAGCTAAGAATGGCTGGCGGATGGTGCGTGCTTAATGCTCATTGGTTAAGGGTAGGAAGAGGCTGTGCTCCGTGCACTCTCATTTGCTGAGAGCATATGACAAAACTTAAGGGATTTTAGGAACTAGGCTTCTTTCCACTGGCCAGAACTCAATCACATGGTCCCACCTATCTGCAGGAGAGGGTGGGAAAAATAATTAATATGTGCAGGAAAATGAAATGGGTTCAACAAACACATAAAATTATCTCTGCCACAGTCTACCCCTCTGTTCACCAAATATCCATTCCATTTTTCTTTTAACACGTAGAGTACATGTCCCCTTACTTTAACCCTCCAGCCCAGTTACTTTGCTCAGCTCAAATTTCAGGGTCTCCAGGAAGGGAGTGGGTCTCTCCATGAGATGTGGTTGTGATTCCCCTTGGTCCTGCTGCTTGTGAGCAAAACAGAAATGTTACCTCTCCTCCTCCTCCTTTAGAGTGGTGATGACAAAGCTAATATTTCTTACTCAGAAAAAGGAAGAAAAGAAGACAGAGAGTAATCACTGGCCCATAGCAGAGTTGGCATCCTGCAGAGCAGGAATTAGGAAGTTCCTCTTTTCAGAAAGAGGGGGGGAGTTCCCCAAATAGATTCTGATCTTCCTCTGTGAGAAGGACTTTCTTGTTCATTTTTCCTAATGAGCCCTGATTCTCCACCTTCCCTCCATAGATCTTCCCTGTCCAACATCCTTGTCGCTTCTGAAATGGATCTTGGGTCCTACACTTCCCTTGGCGACTGCCAGCATTCATAGCCCATTTCCTTCCTCAGACTGATTTAAGGCACGCAGAGCATTCAAAGCTTTTCTAATTCAAAATAATAGTTGCTTGAGTAATACAATTCTCTCAGTATCTCAGTAAAATAGAAGGCTTATGATTTACTTTTTTTTAGAAAGTTTCATGGGTTGTCACCATACAGTTCTTTCCTAGACACAATTTCAAGGTTGCTTGTTTATTTTATTGCTTCCTCCTCTCTGTGCCTCTTTCTTTTCTCAGTTTCATGGTGGCCATTTTCAGGTTATCTAAAAGTATGTGGAAAGATCACACCCTTAATCCAATGTTTGCCAAAGTCCTGAGTCACAATATGCAACTGAGAAGTCTCATTGGGCGCTCGACGTGCAATGTCTTTTACTACACATCTTTCATTTTTGGTTACTGGAAGCAATTAGCAAATGGCTTTTCTAACTAGGTCCCAAATTTCCGGAATAACTCTTCTTTTTTTACTTCTGTCTGCTTATGTGCCAGTTACACATTACAGTTCTTAGAGTTTTTTGATTCTTTTGTAAAAGACCTGACCAACAATCAGTAGCAGAAAATTAGTAGCAGACTGCATATATCAAGTGTTCTGCCTTCCCAAGCTGTTCTGGTTCTTTTAGAACTATAACCATCTCCTAGCATAGAACCATCTAGTTCCCCTAGCATGGTAAGCTCAAAGAGCAGGTGTCTACCTTCCATGGTATCGTAATCAATAGTTTTGGCCATGTTTTGCCACTATATAACCTGGAGCTATTGTTTTTGTACCCTCCCTACTTGCCATCGATCTAAGTTAAGTCAATGTCAAACATTTAAGTTTTGTTTGTTTGCTTATTTGTTTGTTTTTTCTTTTTTATGGGAGAAACTCCATTTCTATGCTGGACAAGGTAGGCTAAAGGTAGTAATAAACAAAGAAGTAAAAATTATTTATTACTCACATTATAGCCCATTGTGGGTTTCCAGAGGGGGGTTTTGTACCTCGTAAGCATTTAGGACTCAAGCTAATAGAGGGTCCACCATCTTTGCTCCTGATATTGCCTTGACTGTCAGAATCCACCTGGCCCAAGGGGCACTGATGGGCAATGTGGGTGATTTGTGCAGGACATTTTGGGGGGCCAGGCCTGGAAGAGAAATCATGTCCACACACATATCATAAGCCAGAACTCAACTGTATCTTCTGACTGTATGAGAGGCTGGGAAGTGGGCTCAGCTGTGTGCCAAGGAGGAAAATGGAACCAGTTTGGTGAGCACATAGTGTTGTCTCTGTGTACCATATGTGTGTGGCACTATAGGCACATGGTGATTAGGAATTTCTTTGGGTATTTTGGGTATTTGGGGATGAAATGGAGGTGGAGAAGAAAGGGAGAAATAGAGGAAAGCCCGTGTATTCCAAAGGAAGTGGGCCTGGCAAAGAAACATAAACAATTCTGGACATCAGGAGTCTGGAGGCTGCCATGAAGATGATGCCTGTTCATTGCAGTGCTCTGTAGAAAACTGAAGCGAACATTTTGTTTGACTAAAAGACAAGGGGATAATATGCTATCAAATTCGGATTTTCTCTCCAATTCCTGACTTGATTGGTCAAGCACAGAGGTTTTCCAGTTGGCATTTGGGGTCTTGTGTAGTGGGTGGTATGTTTGACATGTATGATTTCCCCTCTGCTCCACCTTTTTGGGCTCAGGCAACTGGTCCCCCAGGCCCTCCCCACACTCTGGAGGTCCGGGAGCAACTTCTGCAGGGGTCCAGTTGTGCGCCAAGGCTGAGAACACATACAGGTGTCTCAGTGTCCTCCTAAAGATGGATGTTTGAGAGAAACTTCTATGTGCTCTCCCTTGTGAGAAATGTTCCTCTGCTGAGAGAATAGCTTATTATTGGCAGTCGACTCTCTGATCTTGTTTCCTGCTTTGTTTTCACCACCAAATTCATGGCATGTCCAGCAGCTAGACAAAGGTTCTATGTAGGATTTTACTGTACTCACTTCACCTCTGGATACTATTATTCTGTTTGCCTTGTTTTATTATAAATCTGTCTCTCTCAATTATTTCTTTTATCCTTTTGCATTAGATGTAGATGTAACTTGATCTGTTACAGTCTTTGACAAAAATAGTGTGGTATAAATATGTAAATATTTAATCTTTCTATTTTAGCTTTTTATTCCTTTTTCTGGAGTGGCAGTAAATTCACGTGATTCAAAATTCAAGAAGCATGAGAGAGTGCTTCTGTGAAAAGTCCCCCACCTAGACCTCCGCATCCCAGTATTCTTCTTGGATGAAAACAATGTGCCAGTTTCCTTGAAATATTCTACACATATAGATGCAACTAAATTTTTCCTTTGAAATATTTTCTGCAAATGGCGACATGCTAGACCCTTCATTTTTTATTTGTTTTAATTGTGCCATAGTTCTTCTTATATAAATATAATTCATAAAGAAATATTTACTGAATTGGCTGGTAACTCCTTGGTAGCATGGATATAACTGGGAGAAAAAAAAGACTTTCTCCCTGCGAACTCCCATTGAGGGAGGCACATATCTGTTGATTTTCAGATCCCAGCCTATGCTGGTTGGTTATTGACAGGGATGATTTTTCTTCCAGCTTTCCATTCCCAGCATTCACCTGAAAACATATGCATTCCTGACCTCCTCATCACTAAGCCATCTGGGCTTGCTGATTTTTTTTTTTTTTTTTTAAGATATTAGCAGACAGAGGATTCTTAAAGGCTAATGACCTAAATAAGTGGGCTTGAGTGTTGATTTCAGCCATGTGTCTTTGTCTACATTTCTTCTGATAGTGGGAGAAAGTGTTGAGGACAGCATGCTTTCCTCCTCGGTGATTTGAGAATTTAATTAGTTTCTTCAGGCTTTTTCCAAGATGACTTAATTTCGGGTAGAATTTTTCTAACTTTGAATTCCATCCCTTTCTCTGAGGATCATATAAAGACACAAATGTACCTTATGCCACCTCTGAGTTGTTTCCTTCTGTTCCTACTGCTCCTGTCTCCTCGTTCCATCTTTCGGGAATCCTTGGTCTCTGGGAGGCCTCCACTATGCCAGCTGCCAAAAAGCCTCTTAAGTCCACTCTGTACTGATTCAAATATAGAAACAGTCCTTCCTTCACCTTGAAAAACCTACAGGTAGTTTGAAAGTTTTTAGATTTTACTAATAGGAAACATAGAACAAAACTCTTTTCTATCTGCTACCAATCTTCCTCCTCTGGGCTTCTAGAGGACCCGTTCCGGCCTTGCAGTCACAAACTTTGCCTCTGACCTGGAATGTTGCCCTGCCTTCTGATCCAAGAAACCCTACTCATTTCATGTTTTCATTAATTCTTTGTAGCTCTTGACTTACTGCAAACAAGTCTATCTTCTAGAAACTAAATTTCTCCAGGTTCTGCCTGAACAATGCCTCTTATCTAATTCCCTGGTGTTCTATGGCCCTGAAGCCTGCCCCCATGTTTAACCTAGGAGCCCTTTGGGATGCTGTCATTTGCTTTAAAGCCCCAGAGCAATGTCTTCCTCTTTTTCCACTTCATGGAAAAGTTCATGTTCCCTTTTGGTTCATTTGCTAAACTCTCTGTTTTCTATCCACGGGGTAAATTCACTCTCAACTTATCCTGAGAGCAGGCCAAGCAGGGCTGAGTTATAAAAGGAGCTTCTGGTGTGTTCCAAGGTCAGAAGGCCTGTGTTGTAAGTACAATATTAACAAAGTCACTTAACTCTTCCAAATTTTAGCACCTTCTTCTGTAATGTGAGAAGATACAGAGTCTTCTTTCATTTTATCCCCACTCATCCCCATCCCCACAGGTAACTATTTTATTAGGTTTGGCATGTTCTTTATTTGTATATGTTCTTTAAAATACATATTGCTTTGTGGGCATGTATACTTTTATTTCAGATTTTATTTATTTATTTATTTTATTTCAGATTGGCTTTAGATGCATAGAAAATTTGCAAACTGTGGAGTATTTCTGCGTACTCTGACCCAGTTTCCCCTATTATGAACATCGTGCATTACTATGGTGCATTTGTCATGGCTAGTGAAACAATACTGATACATTGTTATTATTGTTATATAACATATAATGTAAAGTGTGAAGTCCATATTTTATTTAGATTTCCCTAGTTTTTTAAAGAAAATTTATTTTAAGATTTTATTTATTAATTTGACACAGAGAGAGACAGCACAAGCAGGGGGAGAGGCCGAGGGAGAGGGAGAAGCAGGCTCCCTGCAGATTGAGTTCCATATTGGAACTCAATCCTAGGACTCTGGGACCGTGTCCTGAGCTGAAGGCAGTGACTTAACCAACTGAGCCACCCAGGCACCCCAAGATTTCCCTAGTTTTTAACTAGATACACTTTTTCTGTTCCAGGATCCCATCCAGGAATGCGTATTACATTTAGACCTTATATTTCTTTAGGTTCCCATAGACGGACAGGTTCTCAGACTTTCCTTGTTATTGATGGCCTTGGTAATTTTGAGGATTTCCGGTCAGGTATTTAGTTGAGTGACCTGCATTGGAGATTTTTTTTGAAGTTTTTCTCATGATCGGTCTGGGGTTTTGCATCCTTGGTGGGGAAGAGCTCAGAAGGAAAGCGCCATTCTCATCCCGTCATATTAAGGGTAGGTTATCAACATGACTTATCACTGTTAATGTTCACCTTCATCTTCCAGCTCAAGGTAATGTTTGTCAGGTTAATCCACTGTAAATTTACTTTTTCTCCCTTTCTATAGTGTGCTCTTCAGAAGGAAGTCATTACGCACGGTGTAGGCATGTATTTTTAATGTATACAAATGGCATCATGATGTGAATCTCATCCTTATCTTGTTATTTCAGTCAGCAGTGTGTTTCTAAGAGCCACTCATGTTCCTGCAGGATGTCAAAAGTCTTGCTCCTGACTGCTGTGCAATATTCATTCCATGTATCGTATTTTGATTTCCTATTCCTTCAGGGATGGACACTTAGGTTGCTTCTGGTGTCCCACTCACCTGCTCACCCAAGCAACACGGTAACAAACATCCTTAAACAAGTTTCCTAAAGAACGTGTGTGGGAATTTATGTGGCACGGAGATACAGGCAGGAGTGGAATTAGAGCACGGAAGTCATTATTGCTTACTTGTCTAAGCCTCGCTTATTAGCACGGTGCTATGTAAGGGATCCCATATCCACATCTCTGTCAGTAATTGGCTTTCTTCCACTATCTCACTTTTTTCCTAATCTGCTTGATATTTGATATCTTGTTATTTTAAATTGCCTTTCTGTAATGATTATGAAGTCTGAAGAACTTTGTGTATACTTATTAGTCCTTTTGTTTTCCTTTTTCTGGTCTTCTGTCAATTTTTCTACTGATATTCTAGTATTTTTCTGTTTGATTTCCTCATATCATCCTTATTGAATTTAGGCATTGCAAATATCTTCTGTTCGGTCATCTTACTAAAAGTAGTCATGATGCCCTTTGTTAATTTTTTTGTTAAGCTTGTCAATTTTTTTTTTAAAGATTTTATTTATTCATTTGACAGACAGAGATCACAAGTAGTCAGAGAGGCAGGCAGAGAGAGAGGAAAGGAAGCAGGCTCCCTACTGAGCAGAGAGCCCGATGTGGGGCTCCATCCCACAACCCTGGGATCATGACCTGAGCTGAAGGCAGAGGCTTTAACCCACTGAGCCACTCAGGTGCCCCAAGCTTGTCAGTTTTTATGTGATAAATTTAACAAACTTTTTGCCTTACGCTTTAAGAAGTTCTTCCCTTTGATCGATCACAGAAACATTAAATATACTAGCTTCTGTTAATTTGACACTTGTCTTTTTTATATTCATGTCTTTAACTCTATTCGGGGCCTGCATTTATATATAGTGTATAAGGTAAAAATCCACTTCGATTTTCCTGTGTGTGGTCCACCAGTTTTCCTACCACCATCTGCATCCCCTTCTTTCCCATAATTTATGGTGTTATCTTTACCGTATGTTAATTTTCTTCGGGTGCTTAACCCCAAACCAGATCTTTCTGTACTGTTCTGTGGTCCTATTTTTCTTCATCTGGGCCAGTCCATGCTTTACTTCATGACCATTCCTTGAAATTATGTTGTAGAATCTGAGAGTGACCAGTCATATCTCTTTGCTCTTCTTTTGCAGAGTTGACTTAGCTATGTGTGCAGTGTGTAATTTCCTTGTTCTATAAATGCTTGAACAAATTCACAAATTCAGCTATTATTTGTATTGGAATTCCATCAGATTTAAGAATGAACTTGAAGGGGCGCCTGGGTGGCTCAGTGGGTTAAAGCCTCTGCCTTCGGCTCAGGTCATGATCTTAGGGTCCTGGGATCAAGCCCTGCATCAGGCTCTCTGCTCAGCAGGGAGCCTGCTTCACTGCTCCTCCCCGCCGCCCCCCCCCCCCGCCGCCTACTTGTGATCCCTCTGTCAAATAAATAAATAAAATCTAAAAAAAAAAAAAAAAAGAACGAACTTGAAGCCAATCAGTATCTATAGTATTGGGTCCTATTGAAGCAGGGATATCTATGCACTTCCTCCATTTTTAAGCCAATTTCTACATTAAAACTTTTGAAAAATATAACATATCACACGTGAGCACACATACAATTGTTGCATAATTTAGTTCTTCATAATATATGCATTCTGTTCCATTCTTTTCTTTTGCTAAGATTTAATCATTACTCTTCAACTAAACTGTAATCATGTTGAAGACAAGGGCCATGATTTTAATTTCTTCTTTTCTTTTTTTCTTCTTCACTATTTCAGCCTAGTGGGGCATAATGAATACCAGGGTTTTTGGTTTTGTTTTGTTTTATTTTTTACATAGTTGTCTCTTTTCCTCCCTCTTTAGTACTGGTTTGCTTGCCCCTTCCATCTGCCTCCCCTGGGTCAAAATGCCTAATGCTGCTATGTAACAGTAACTCATGCCTACCTCCATTTATCGAGTGAGGCTAAGCACTTTTTTTGTGCAGCGTGGTGCATTTTCTCTGGGGATGAGCAATGTAACTTAAAACTCTGCTGTGTCAATAAGTCAAGGTGAGTTTTCAGCTTTATACAACTGCATTCCCAACCATTAGAAAGATGTTAACATTTATTGCCAAGCTGTCTCTTAAATATCCTGTAATAAAAAGCCAAAATATGCTATCTTTTTTTTTCCAATTTCACCCCTAAGCTGCATTTTCATTACCACATTTTCTTTGTAAAGTGCTGTAACATTCTTTATTGAAATTTTTACTGTTTCAGGTGATCCCGTAATAGTCTTCTTTGATCTAAAGGGAAAAAAAAAAAGAGTTTTATTTTCTTGAGAGAAGTGTCGTAGTGGATCCTCTTTACTTTGCTAGTGATATAACTGACCCCTACCCTTTATGACTATTACTGCCTTGTGTCTGCTTTCCAATCTATATAATTACGATGATCCAGAGACATGATTTGACCCTTACCCTAACTAAATGCATCTAATAATAAGCTCTGTGATAATGAGGTTTTCCTGGTTTAAAAGCTGTTTTAATCTGATTGTGTCACTGGGCAAAGAATTAATCAAGTCAGTTTGCTTTGGGACTGTGTGCTGTGAGAAGGCAGGACCACGTTTGAAAGAAATAATTAAAAGTCTGATGCTGAATAAGTTGAGGCCACTGACAGAAGCCTGAGATCCCTTGGCTCTAGTACTTGGAGAACGCAAATGTCTCTGGGATGGCTTGGCATGCCTGAGATGAGACACTGGTGGTGATATTTATGGACTAATCAATATTCTGATTCTGTGGAGGAGGAGGAAACGGAGTTTTGAGGTTAATCTGATGTCACTGGGTCTTTATGCCATTTAGAATTTTTCACGAAATGTTTTCTGATTGCAGGAGTACGAGATAATGTGTACTACACTAGCACCTTAAAGAGCAAAGTATGTTTGCTCAGAGAAGCAATCCTAGAGCTAAAATATTAATGCAACAGAGATACACATTTCTCTTTTTAACAAAAAATAAAGAGCGGTGCTGGGTCGTATGGTCCAGGGCTATCCCCTAAATCTTTGAAAGATGTGGTCCACCTGCAATAAAACTTGTTCCATCCGGTGTGCTCAGCCTTGTATGCTGACTCCAGAATTCAGAAGGGTCTCATCCTCCCCCCTGGGAAGGCGCACATGGGAAGCTGCAAGTCTCCACAGCTTGTTTTTGTGACAATGCTGTATAGAAGGACACACTGGTTAATAGGCTTATATGTAGGTCAACCAAGTAGTGCAGGATTCCGAGAGGTGGGTGACTTGCTGCTATTTCTGAACATTTGCTTCCGAGTTAGGGGTGTGATGATGAACGCCCCTGATGTTGCCTACATTTATTCTCCCAGCATATTTTTTGAATGTCTACACTCTGCAAACGTGCCATAATAGATTCCATTTGCTTCCTCTATGGGGATCTCTAGATGAAAAAGACAAAGATACTGTACTTATTTCAGGTAGGGAGTGAAGGCAGGACCGGAAATGACAGCCGTACAAATGGGAACGGGGTAAGCAGCCTGAGAGTAGCATAGGTCTGTGTTATTTATCACAGAGATTTACGATGACTTGGCTAGAAAGAAAATGCAATTTGACTTATTCGTCTCTATTTAATGAAATGTGAAAATGAGAAGAGCTGCCCGAGTCTTGTCTGTAGACTAGATATGTATTGTAATGTATTAAATAATTAAAAAGGGGGAATGTGATTGCTTCACGTACAGAACAAAGCCCTGATTATGGCAGCACATCTCTAAAAATTAAGGCTGCTCAAGGTCACACTTCAGGAAACCTTGCTTTTTATAACTGGGGCATTTGTCCTGTGTGTGATTATAAGGACGTAACCTGTCCATGTCTTCAGGAAATAGTCATTTCTAATGCCTGAGTTAAAAAGAAAGAAAAGAAGAGAAAAGAAAAGAGAAAAAAGAAGAGGAAACAAAATGATTTGCAGTGATGCTCAGTGTTTGGTTCCCTAGAATTTTAGGAGTTTGTAGCACTAAGAACTGTCCATATTTAAGACATTTGGAATGGGGTTTCTCAAACTGGGCACATGGATGTAATCTTGAGATTCTTCATATTGTTTTATACTTAGACAAAAATTTTATACTTAGACAAAAATTTTTTGTTTAAAGTGGGGGGGGTGCAGAGGGAGGGGGAGAGAGAGACTCTTAAGCAGGCTCCACTCCCAGCATAGAGCCCGACATGGGACTCGATCTCATGACCCTGAGATCATGACCTGAGCCAAAATCAGGAGACCAACTCTTAACTAAGTGAGTCACCCAGGAGCCCTTAGACTTTAAAACTTTTTAAGGATAATTTTTAATGCCTATATCTGATCAGATTTAAAGATGAAACCTTCTTCTTTCCTGTGATAACAATTAAAAGACATTTTTTTGTAAGGTAAGACTTTAGATTAATAAGTTATTGTTTCTCAGGTAGGAGTCATCAGATCCTTGAGAATTTCTTCTTTTACTTACAGTTGAGAAACAGTGGTTTAAACCATTGCTGCATATTTGATTACTCCTTTACTATTTGATTACTCCTTTGGGGGCTTGATATATATATATATTATATGTATATATAATATATATAATATTAAATATATATATATTTAAAAATGAATTATAGATATATTTTTGGAATGCTTTTATTTTTTTTAATTTTTAAAAAATAATTATTTTATTATGTTACATTAGTGACCATACAGTACATCATTAGTTTTTGATGCAGTGTTCCATGATGCATTGTTTGTGTATAACATCCAGTGCTCCATGCAATCTGTGCCCTCCATAATACCCATCACCGGGCTCACCCATCCCCCTACCCCTTCCCTTCTAAAACCCTCAGTTTGTTTCCCGGAGTCCATAGACTCTCATGGTTCATCTCCCCCTCTGAGGCCCCCGGTCCTTTTCCCTTAGGTGCTTAATATTTCTAAATGGCTTTTATGCCAATGATTTCCAAAGCTGGTCAGACAATGATTTATATTACTAAAGTGATCACTAGATTGATTGATTTAATGGTTGACTTAGTAATTTCCTAGGTATGTTGGTGATATCTTAAAGTTTTTTTATACAGAAAAATTTGTGACTGGCTGCCTTTCTTTTGTGTATTCAAACAGAAAACCGTTTAGGAGAGCCCTGGGAGCTCAAACTCCCGTGGTGAAAGGGACACATCTGTGCATTTGGAATAAAGAAAAAAGAAAGTATTTCCCTTCCTGTTTGACTCTTTTTCTCTCCATCCATACATATTGGGGATGTCCTATATATGTGTCTCTGTCCATGTATTAGAGAGGGAAGCAGTGGTTTTGATTCTCTCTCTCTCCATCATGTATTATCTATCTGAGAGACGGACACAGACAGGCAGACACAAGGGAGAAGCTGAAGTCGACACTAAGGGAGAAGTAGCAGAGCACATATCCTCTTCACAGTCAGCTGAGGAGGCTTTGGTCTGGGGGGAAAAAATAAACAAACAAACAAAGCCCCCGGATGGTAGAAGTGTTTGGAAACCTGGAGTGGAGAAGGGGTTGGGGGGTGGAGGAAGGTGACCGTCCTGTGACTTCAGCCACTGTTTTGTTGGCTGGTGAGACACTGTGCTGGCCCAGGGTGAAGCCCTGGGAGGTAACGTTGCAGAAGAGAGAAGCAGTAAAGGTGAGGGAAGATTCATGTCCCCCGAGTGCCGCGCTGGGAAAGCCAGTGCGCGTTGTTATCTACTTCATCAGTGAAGATTTCCTGTGTCGGGGCTCACCGAAGTCGGAGGCCATTGAGACTGTGAGGAGCCTCAGCAGGGACCTCCGGGGTTCCAAAATAGGGTAGATTTATGCAACATGTGGAAACTCGAGGCGGCTCTTCGAGGTAGAATCAGTCAGGGGGTAGAGATGTTTCTTGGCATCTAAGTGATCTTTCCCGCTTTTCAGAACGTCTTTTTTCATTTGGCTTGCAAGTGGGGTTTGAAAAATAAGATGTCCTGCCCACTGCAGCTTGTCGTACATTAACAGCCTGGTGTTAGGACCTTGGAACACAGCCACACGGGTTGGCAGGAACACATCCCATCGTGGGGTTTCATAAATATTTGCGTGGGAGCAGAAAGAGGACACAAGAAAGTTCTTCCCTAAGTAGTGTGTGTGTGTGTGTGTGTGTGGACATTAACTTGCAGATCAGGTCTCTGGCACAGCTGCCCTGGCTCATGCTTGGATTTAAAGTTCTTTGAAGGCTTGCGCAGGCCAAGAGGAGGCAGGGGACCAGCAAAGAGCCAGTCACTCAAGCTGTTCGGTGTATCTGAGTCCCTGGAGAGGGTGAAAGGCCTGGGTCGGGACACGGCCTCTCCTAGGACCCTCAAGACCCTCGCCTGCTTCCTACCTCGCTCACCCATGGAGGGCTTTGGCCTGGACGTGGGGGTCTTGCCCTACGTCCCAAGTGCCTGTTCTAGTGTATTTACCAACAAACCAGTCTCATGGTGGAAGTTGTTGACGGGTGAGGAGTGTGTGACTGGACAGCTGACTGCCTGCCTGGTATGCGCCTCGCCCGGGACCTTATTTGTGGCACTGACCAAGAATCAGCCCCGTACCGGTCTTCGTAGGCATCACCTCATCTCATTCTCTCAATGACTTTCAAGGTAGGTATGATTTTGCACTTGCGCTTTGAGGAAATTGCAGTTCAAAGAAGTTACGTGATTTGCCCAGCAGCAGTATCTGGGCCCTGCTATTTAGGAAATTTCCCCAGCACCGCCTTGCCGGGTCCTGTCACACTCCCCTTTTTCTCGGTCTGAGAAGGGACAGGGGGCCCTGCAGTGATTCAGCAAGTGTGTGCTGTCCCCTCAGAATGTACCAGGCCCTGAGCCTCAGACCTAAGAATACGGGATGAATGGTGCTGTCTCTGTCACAGCTTGGGTCCCCTGGAGGGCCAGGATGCCCGCATGCACGATTTTAGACACATCAGTGGCCCTCAGGCGTCAGGTCTGAGCCTCCCTGATGCTGGGACAGCAGCCATGCTGTGTTTTGGTGGGGCGGGCTGTGGCCTGTGATGGGGGATCATCAGGCGGGACGCTCAGAGGAGGGCCCAGCCGGGCTCTGAAGAGTGAGGAAGGTTTCGGCAGTGAGACTGGATGGAGAAAGGAGACTCCAGGCCTGGGACTGGGAGATTTTGCCCTGAAGCTAATCTTCCAAATACTGTGAGTGGCCCTTTGACCTCGAACATCATGCAGCTTTCCAGACACTCAAAAGGAAGAGAGAAAAACAAGGGGACTTTGGTCAGAAGGGGGAAAAAATTCCAGCTTGGGTTCGATGAAGAGGCAAAAGCAAATGCTGTGAAAAACGCGTCAGGCTTACAAATCCGGGCCCCTTCACGTTGGGGTCTCTGTAGCAGCTGTGAGGGTGACCCTGGAGGGAAGGAGATACCATGCTAATTAGTGCCCTGAAGGCAGAACTCTAGGTCTGCAGTTTTGGAAGTTTGTTTTGTTTTGGTTTTTAAATACCACGGAGACAGTGATAAAAGGCCTGGGGAAATTCAAGGGTTGTGGTTGGTGGTCAACTCCGTGAATTGCTTTATGAATTGCTGACTTAAGCACTCATTCCTGGACTTCCTTTCTTCCTCCTGTGCTACACAGCACAAAAAGAGACATCTTGAGATGGAATATCAATTTCTTGTTTTCGTTTTCAGTGCCGATCAGGGTAACTCATGCAGGGACAATTTCTCTGAAGGGAAGGGCGGAGGGGTGAGGAGAGGTGAGTACTGAGGCTGCCTTCACTTTTGAGCAGGGCAGCAGAGGTGAGGTCCTGCCTTTCTCTCAAGAGCCCCAAATCCTGGGGCCTCCGGTAGGTGCCTTCTCCCCTACAGATGCACACCTGCTCAGGTCGACTTTTAAGGCAGGTGAAACATGGCGTGAGATTTCCAGTTTCCATGTAGCCGCTCCTGCCCCACAGCCGGCCATATGGGGAGAGAGTGAGGTTTTTCTGATCCACAGGGATCACAGCCTAAACCTCCCCATCTCCTCACATGTCCCAGTTGCTATTTAAGACTGAATAAAAAAAAAAAAAAAAAAAAAAAAAAGAGTGGTGGGGGCATAGAAAATGTGGAAAATTCAAAAGTCACAGCCATATTTTTAACCACTTCTTTTGCTTTCCAGGTTCATTTTGCGATAGGAAGGGACAAAAACCTGTGTAGGCAGCATCTTGAATAAACCCTAAGATACTTGTGGTGGTAGTGAATGGAATATCAAACATCACACTGGGTGCTCCAGAATGCCATTGGTTTGTAATTTGCAGAATGGAAAACGCTTATTATAAAGTATGGGGAAGTTCTTATATGCAACATTAATGTAATGGGTCATACAGAATAAATCTGGGGAGAAGGTTTATACCTTGAGTCCCAGAGCCTGAGACTTTTAAATCACTACTCCACTGATGAGAACAGCTCCCCATTTGATATATCAGTGCAGCCAGTCAGAGCAAAAAGGGAGCCCCCAGGGAGGAAGCAGGTGTGACACTAAATTCTTCCCTCAGCCTAGGGACAGCTGAGACTCTGAATCGAATTTCCGTAACTGTAAATTCTACAGTTAACTATGTTGGCTAGAAATTGCACTAAAAAGCAGTCTCATGGTCTGGTGATCATGGTATTTCATGAGGATATCTTGCAGCTTTCAGTTTGTGCCTTTAAATGCCTGATAGGACAGTTGCAGTGCGTTTCTGTGTACTTAGAATCGGGTGCAGAGAGGCCTCTTTGCAAGAATGCACTGTTAGGGATGCTCAGGCCGTTATTAGCCATGACTGCTCTTGGAGGTCCGCCCCCAGGTCAGGTGGTAGGACGGGATGCGTGGCCATAAATATAGGCCCAAGGTTAGGGCTATCAAGGCCAAGTCCGGAGGAGATGTGTGATTGGACAAGGGTCTGGGAAGTGATGACCATTATGACAGGACCATAAAATAAGATTGCTGATGAGAGCTTGGTGTGCAGATTAGGAAGCAGAGCCCCAGGGGGAGCTTCTGATGGCTTTGCCTTGGGTTTCTTTCTTTCTTTCAGATTTATTTTATTTATTCGAGAGAGAGAGAGTGCGCATACACATGAGAGGGGAGAGGTCAGAGGGAGAAGCAGACTCCCCGCTTAGCGGAGAGCTGGATGTGGGACTCGATCCTGGGACTCCCGGAACATGACCTGAGCCAAAGGCAGTTGCATAACCAACTGAGCCACCCAGGCACCCTTGCCTTGGGTTTCTAAGCGAGACCAAGTATTTCTGCATTTATTCCTCTTCCTTTCCTGAGTTTCCACGGCCTTCTCTATTGTCAGGAGGAGGTTCCATTCGCCACTCTCCCCCCATCTCCCCACTGCTTCATCTGTGGGTTCTTGACCCCCACTAACACGACCTTGTCACACAACAGCAGCACACCTGCGTTGATAACTGCTGGCCATCTGGTCCCCAGCTGAGACAGAGCCCCAAGGAGGAGGGGGCTGAGGCTGAAGCTCCAAGATCGGGGCATGCCTGGAGTGGGAACACCTGTGTCCAAAAGCGGGGTGGGGCTTAGAAGGGCAAGGGAACGATGTGTCTGAACCCCATCACCATGTGCCTTCCTGGTCTGAACTGCAAACCCTGCTGAAAGGCCTGTAGCTTCTTCCTTCGTTGTCACTCTGCTATCCCTTAGCTGGTACACAGGGAATGAAAAACCCAAGTAAACTCCTCAAGAAGCAACCTAAAGAAGCCTAACTCTTGCCTCCCTTTACAGAGCATGCCTGGGACCTTCAGGCTGGTAAAATAGTTCATGAAGTGCAACATAGTGGGTATGCATTTCTTCTGTTCCAGGTTTGAGTTAGCATCCGTAGTGGAGACCTGTGGTGCTCTGTCATGTGCTGAGCAAAAAACATTTGTGAAGCACTCAGTGTCTGATCAGGGCAGATCCCAGCGCCTCCAAATGCTGATGGAGTCTCTTCAAACGATGGTGCAGACACGCTATGTCTCATTGAGGGTGATTCCCTCCTTCACGTACGGCAACATCCCAGGAAAGCTGGCGAGTGGCGGTATCCTAGTCCTATGCCAGGTTATGGACCAATGTGAATAGATCAGAGGATTTTATTTAGTGATATCTATATTTCAGTTTGAGTGACTTTTCTAAAGCTAAAAATAAAAACTGCCTTTTAACCTCACCTAAATCAGCCTACACAGATAACTAGTTCCGAGGGAAATTTCTCTTTTCAGTGCAAGTGGACATTCTGTTGAACTGAATGAGAATGCAGGAGGATGGGGAGAAATAAACATGTTTTGTTTTCCACGGATGGAAGCTCGCAGATGTCCTTGAGGAGCGTGCAGTTCTGGGGCAGAAAATACACAAATGTGTGCTTCTCCCAAGATAGCAAAAAGTGGGGGGGGGGCAAGTCCATCACACTTTTCCTAAAGAAGGTAATGAGAAGAATCTAGATGGATTGTAATTACAGATGTCACAGCTCAGGGGACCCCTCAACCTTGAGAAACCTCAGGGCCAGAAAAATGACGTGGATAAAAAATGAGCGGCCGTAGTCCTTGCAGGACCCATAGGTTTAAAAACATTGAGACGTGGCTTGTCACGAGCTATTCATTTTACTTGGAAATGTTTGCAAGTGTCGGACTTTTAAGCATGACTCGGAGATAAGATTAAACATCACCAGAGCTTTGGAAACACCCCCAAATGGAAAATTCGTAATGCTCGAAAGGAAGCAGCAAATTCGCAAAAGGATTTTAAGGCCGTTGTTAAGTCGTGCTATTAGGAAAGAAAGGTCAGCCTTAGGCAGATTGGAAAATTGATGGAGCGTGTCTTTGGGACTTGCCTGTGCTCCTTGAGGGCCCCTTCAGCGGACACGGAGCCTGCCGCTCCCCTCCGGAAACATACAGCCTATCCCAGTCTCTCTTCCCTTGTCCAACTCTCTGCTGGGTGATGAAAGGCAAGGGTTTTTTTGTTTGTTTGTTTGGTCTTTTTTGTTTTTTTTGTTTTTTAATAGATTTTATTTATTGGTCAGAGAGAGAGAACACAAGCAGGGGGAGCAGCAGGCAGAGGGAGAAGAAGCAGCTGCTGAGCAAAGAGCTAGATGCGGGACTGCATCCCAGGTCTCAGGGATCATGACCTGAGCAGAAGACAGATGCTTAACTTAGCCACCCAGGCGTTCCCCGCCCCCCCGTTTTTTTTTTTTTTAATTAACTAATTTTTTTAGAGGAGTTTTAGGTTTACCAAAAAAAAAAAAAAAAAAAAAAAGAAAAAGAAAAAGAAAAAGAACAGAGTACAGACAATTCCTATACAAACCCTTACCTCACAGTTTCTCCTATGATTCTCATCTTGCATTCATATGGTATTTCTGTTGCAGTCGGTGAACGTGCACTGACACATCATTATCACCGAAAGTCCATCGTTTACCTGAGGCTTGACTGTTTGCGGTGTACATTCTATGGTCTTTCAGGATGTTTCCAACATAGAACCACACACAAAAGTGTTCAGTGCCCCAAACACCCCTTCTGCTCTACCTGTTTATCCCTCCCTCCTCCTAAGCCCCGGGCACCCACTGGTCTTTTCACTGTCTTCCTAGCACTGCTTTTTCCAGAATGTCAGAGAGTTGGAATCAGAGAGGATGCGGTCATTTGAGATTGGCTTCTTTCTCTTAGCAATATGCATTTAAATTTCCTCCAGGTGTTTTCATGGCTCGGCAGCTCGTTTCTTGTTTTCTCTGAGTAACATTCTGTTGTCTGGGTGTGCCATAGTCTGTTTATCCACTCACAGACTGACAGACATCTTGGTGGCTAACGTAAGGTTTTTAATCTTTAGATTATATTAGAATTGCTAAAATTGATAGGAGAATGTGGCTAATGCAGGAAAAAAGTAAATGTTGCAGTCTTTTTTTTTTTTTTTAAGACTACTTTTAAGTTTACTAGAAAATGGAGAGGAAGGAACAGAGAGTTCCCGTATACTGCTTTGCACACCCTCCCCACCCCGTTGCCAACATCACTCATTAAAGTAGGACTTTTTGTTTTTAAACCCAAGAGGAACCTACATTGACACATCATAACCACGTGAAGTCTCTAGTTTACTGAAGGTTTCTCTCATAGTATTACATATTTCGTGGCTTTGGACGGAATATAAGGAGGTATCTCCATCATTATAATCCCATCCAGAGTGCTTTCACTGCCCTAAAAATCGTCTATGCTTGGCTCATTCATCCCTGACTCCACCTCTACTTCTGGCAACCACTGAATTTTTTATTGTTTCCATAATATCTTTTCTGAATATCATATAGGTGGGATTGTGCAGTATGTGACTTGTTCTCACTGACTTTTGTTTTTTACTTAGTAATATGTATCTAATTTTCCTGCATGTTTTTGCACAGTTAGATAACTCATTCCATTTTAGCACAAATAGCCCGTCATCTGAATGTACCTCAGGTTACTTATCCACTCACCTGCTGAAGGACATCTTGGTTGCTTCCAAATTTTGAGAATTATGAATAAAGCTGCTATAAACATCTGGGTGCAGATTTTTGGTATGGCCATAAGTTTTCAGTTTTTCTTCTTTAAGTCAAGACTTTTTTCCCTTGATTATCAGATAAACATAAAATTGAACCATAAGAAATTCCCAACATTTGACTTTTTTCACTTACAAGGATAGCAGTTTAACGTGGTTGCACATAATATATGCTCATAGGATAGAGCTCGAATACAGGAGTATTGAAAACTAAAAGTGGAACAGGATTTGTGTTATAGGTAAAGTAACATAAAATTAGAGAAAGGATGTATTCTGTCTCGGGGCCCATTCAGACTTGTCTCAGCCCAAGACATCTCCTCCCAGGCAGAATCTTCTCTCTGCTCACTGAGCATCTCGGCTGGGCAGCAATACCACTGCATTTTGAAGCCACCTCCTCCCCCTGGAGATGACAGCCCTCAGCCATGCTGTGACTATCCCAGCTAAGCCAGCAATGCCTACAGTGACCTGATAGATGAGATGGCCCATAGACACCAAGGCACAGACCTGGCCTTCTATGGCTTCTCTGTCTATGGCATCTAAAGCAAACAAAACCCTTGAGGGACGTACTGCTCCGTGTCCTGCAAGGTGCACTGGCCTCAGGTCACCAAATACTAAAAGCCTCTATGTGCCGGGTGTTGTTTTAAGCTCTGGAGAGTCAACGAACAATTCTGACTAGCCCTTGCCTTCAAGGAGCTTTCACTGAGGAGGCCTGGATGTAGGAGAGGGGAGATGGGAACGAATGTCCTGACTCAGCCCGAGCTATCGTGAAGGACCTGTGTGACCTTGGCAGGCCACTCAGCCTCTCTGAGCCTCTATATTCTTGGAGGATCAGAAACGATGGGCTAGTATATTTGAAATTACTCTGTAAATTATGCACTGCTCTCTCAGGGTCATGTCTGTGGTTATTGGCTTTCAAACTCTGACTTCTGCTTTGCAAAGGCTGGGCTTTCATAGGCTGAGGGCCTCGGGAACTCGAGTGCCTTTTAGTTTACACGCTACCTTTAATTCCGTTGCATGGTTTTGGAACCTGCCTAGTCTGTGCTTCCCCCGGGGTCTCTGTCAGTCATCTTGTAGGTCTTCGCTCCTCCCCTTGTGCATTCAGTTGCTCTGAGTGTTCTGGCAGGGTCCAGCCAGGCTGGAGACAGGGGCACGCAGAAGGTTTCCCTGAAGAGATGATTTATAAAGGCAAGATAAGAGTTTAGGAAAACCAGTGAGGAGTAGTGCACCTACCCTGGTTCCAACAGCAGTTTACCACTCCAGGAGATGCAGAAGCTCCGTGGTCCTTGGAACCTGGGGATTCTGGAGCACCTGGAGAGGGCCAGGAGGCAGGAGCTGTGGCTTTTGGTGACAGAACCAAGGAAGGCACTAGAAAAGCACGGCCTAGCAGGGAGGTAGTATGGAGGCAGGAATAGAGACCCTAGATTCTTTCTCTTCTGCTCTTCCACACAGGACCACTTACATAATACAGTGCATGGGATGTTGTTCAAAAATTATGAAGAATTTCAAGATGGCGACAGCAGAGTATTAAACCAAGTGCAAGGCCATTCCGAGTGTTACGGCCTTTGTGACTGTGTGGGTTGCGCGGTGTTGACCATGTTTATAGCTTCTATCAACTTGATGCTTTAACATTTGCTCTGCAATATAGACTAGAAATGCCTTGTTCTGGACAACCTGAGGAATATGCCTGAGTCACCTTGCCTTAGCCTCCTGCCTCCCTCCTCTCCACCTCTGACCTCAGGAGGCCACTTTTCAAATACAAACCAGCCAACCTGGAGTCAACACACATGATTACCTCCTTCGTTGAGCTCTCCCCTCAGCCGGTACACACCTGTCTCAATCATCCCAGGGCCAGGTACCAGACAAGTGAGGACAGCCTCTGTGGCCCAGAGCATATTGAAACTAGTCAAACAAGCCAATCCCAGGCTTGCTAACTCTGCCTAGCCCAGTCCTTCCTCTGGAAACCACAGTAAAGGCTGTTGCCCACAGTTCTCCTCCCTCTACATCATGACTGCCCCGGTGATTCCTTGTGTGGTTCCCTGAGGTTTCCTGGCCTAAGAGTTGCCGGCAAGTCAGGGCACAAAACCCCAGGCTTCAAGGCCCTGTGGTCTGCTTACATTTCTACCCAGAAGGACCCAGGTGGTCACCGAGAGGGCATGGGGGTGCAGAGATGGTCAGATCTCAAACTATAATGATTAAAGACATTGCTCCCTAATCCACACACACACAAAATTCCCAAAGTACCTCCTTAGTGTAATGTGCCCTCTTCCCTTGGGAACTGTGAGTGAGAGACTATCTTTCAAAAGCCGTTGTCTCCTCATCTTTTGGCCTTACTATAGCTCCCATTTTCTATTAATGCCCTATACTCAGGACACATACCCATGAAACTGTCCTGCTTGCATGCCACCCGGGGACTGAACCTAAGCAAAGGCCAGAGGGCAAGAAGCCTGGCGGGAGAAGTTTATACAGATCAGCATCCTGAGACCCCCAGAATAGCAGGGGTAGGGGGAAGTAGATTTGCTGGGGAAAGCGCACCCAGCATACACCTCATCTTTCCCAGGAAGGTAGCATGGTTTGACATTTATTCAATCAGTGCATGGAGGACCTAAACATTCCTCATGCTATTGTCACTGGTAATCCCTTGAGGACCATTCTGATAAAGGTCTGTCATTATTTGCCGGACACAGGAATCACTTTTCTCAACAATTTTATTGAAGTGTAATTGATGTACATTAAAGTGTATATTTTAAAAATGTATACTTTGATAAGCTTGGGCATATATATATATATATAGATATATATATATGCCTGTGAAATCATTAGCACAATTAAGGTTGAGACCATAGCTCTCTGTCTCAAAAGTTTACTGTGTCTCTTTAAAAGTCCTTCTTTCTGACTCTCCCTCCCCTCAGCTGTATCAGGAACGAACTGATCTGCTCTGTGACAATGCATTGGTTCACATTTTATATAAATGTATTCAAATCATACATAATCTTTTTCCTCTCCCTTCTTTCACTTTAGATTCATATATTATGAGTATCAAAAGTTTGTTCTTTTTAATTTCTAAATAGTATCCCACTGTATGAACATATTTGTTTATACATTTACCTGCTGATGGACATTTGGGTTGTTTCTAGTTTTTAGCTGTAATAATAAATATATAATATATAATAAATATATAATAATAAAGCTGCTATGAACTTCATGTACAGGGCTCTGTATGGACATATGCTTCAATGCTATTGGGTAAATACCTAAGAGTAGAATGATTTGATCATACGGTTGGTGTTATGGACTGAACTGTGTCTTCCTAAAACTTATAGATTCAAGTCTTAACCCCCTGTACCTTAAAATGTATTCGTAGAGAGGGCCTTTGAAGAGGTCATTAAGTTAAAGTGTTATCATTAGAGTGGGTCCTAATCTAATATGATGGGTGTCTTTATAAGAATAGGAGATTAGGACACAGACGGTACAGACAGAGGGACTACCATGCGAGGACAGAAGGAGAAGGAAGCCTTCTATAAGCCAAGGAGAGAGGCCTCAGAAGAAATCGAAGCTGCCAACGTGTCAGTCTTGAGGTTCTAGTTTCTGGAATTGTGGGGAAATATAAATGTATGGTGTTTAAACCGTCCAGTTGGGGATAGTGGTTCCGGCAGCCTTGACAAACTAACACAGTGGGGTGCATGTTTCCCTTTTTAAGAAATTCCCAAACTGTTTCCCCAAGTTGTTGTACCATTTTGCATTCCCACCGGCAGCAAAGGAAAGTTTCAGTTGCTCAAATCTTTCTGAGCCCTGCTATGGCCAGTCGTTGTAATTTTAGCATTCTCTTAGCTGGGTAGTGGTCTTTTCTCGTGGTTTCCTTGTGGCATTTTCCCAGTGGCAAATAGTGTCAACTGGGCATCTTTTCCTGTGCTTATCTGGCATTTGGAGAAATGTCTGTTCAAAGTCTTTGCTTCTTAACTGCATCTTTTGTGAAAGCAGTACTTCTTAATTCCAGTTAAGTCCAAATTTAATTAATTGATTCTGTTCATATTCTATGGATTGTCCTTCTTGTGTCCTATGTATAAAATCTTTGCCTAATCCATGGTTTCAAAATTTCCTACTTTTTTTTCCCCCAGAACTTTTATTATTTTAGATTTCACAGTGAGATCTATGATCCATCTGAGTCCATGCTTTAATGTGGCGTTAAGTATGGATCAAAGTCTTCTTTTTCCTCTTTTTTTGTTTTCTTGCCTATGGCCATCCCTTTTCTATTGATTGCTTTTGTATCTTTGTCAAAAATCAGTTTCGCATGTGTGTGTTTATTTCTACCAGTCCATTCTGTCCTATTGATCTATTTTTTTTTTTATTGATACCAATACCACATTCTCTTGATTACTGTAGCTTTATGATAAATCTTGGTAGGGTTGTGTAAGTCCTATAACTCTGTCCTTTGTTTTCAAAATTGTTTTGACTATTCTAAGTACACTGCAATTTGTATGAATTTTATGATCAGTTCAATAGCTTTTACAAATAAAAAGACTGCACAGATTTTGCGTGGAATTGCAATGAGTCTGCAGAGAACTTACAGGACTGACATCTTAACAGAGTTGAGTATTATAATTTATGAGCACAGTACATCTCTTCGTTTATTTGTCTTCTTTAATTTCTTTCAGTAGGATATCACAGTTTTTAGTGTATGGTCTTGCACATATTGTGTCAGATTTATCCCAACTATTTCATATTTTGGTCTGTTATAGATAGTGAATTAAAAAAAAATTAATCCCTGGTTTTTTAGTTGTAGCACATATGGAAGTGATTTTTTTTTTTTTTAATTCATTTGAGAGAGCTACAGAGACAGACAGAGAGAGCATGAGCAGCGGGAGAGGGAGAAACAGCCTGTCCACTGAGCTGGGAGCCCAACATGGGGCTCGAACCCAGGACCTAGTGATAATGACCTGAGCTGAAGGCAGATGCTTAGCAGTGTGAGCCACCCAGGCGCCCCTTGAAGTGATTTTTAAATATCTGTCTTGTATCCTGAAACATTACTAACTCAGTGATTAGTTCTAGGAGCTTTTAAAAAAAAAAAGATTCTGTTGTGTTCCCTACACATACAATCATGTTGTTTGTGAACAAAAACATTTTTATTTCTTCATTATGAAGAAATAAATGGAGACCACTCAAATGAGAACAAGCAAAGGCTATTTATTCATAGGTTGCTATAATTAGGGAGTCAGCCATCATCACTTGCTTTTGGCAGAGGCTCAAAGGCAGACAGAGGAGTGGGAAAGCTTTATAGTTCATCAAAGGTAAGGATTCGGGTATGCCCTGACTGGAGGCTCTTGGCAATGGGAAACTATAGGTGGGTTAACCAGGAGCGGGCTTTCCTGTGATTGGCTTGGAACTGACATTTGTCTTTCTTCAGTTGATCCTAAGCTGAAAACAGGGGGAAACTATTAGGGAAGCTTCAATTATTAATCACATTCTGACAGTTTTGGGCTATTGCTACAGGCATTACTGTTTGGCTTCTTATAGTGGTTTGTACAAATAGAATTTTGACTTTCTGGACCAGTTACTGCAGGTAGTAGGTTGACTTTCATAACTGGTTACTACTATTATGTGTCAGAGACCCATCTTTACATGTAGTCTGGCCATTGTCCATTTGTGTATTTAGCTTTCACTTTATAATCTGGATGCATTTTGTTTCTTTTTCTCACTTTGTTCCACTGGTTAGAATCTTTAGTGCAATATTGCAAGAAGTGAGAGTGGACATCCTAGCCTAATACATCATGAGGAAAATATTCAGTTTTTCTCACCATTAAGTATAATGGTAGCTTTAGCCTTTTTATCAAGTTGGGTAAGTTTCCTTTTATTCCAAGTATGCTAAAATTTTTTTCAGGAATTGATGTTGGATTTTCTCAAGTGTCTTCTCTGCATCTATTGTGATTTTCATATGAGTTTTATTCTTTTTCTCTCTCCTTTTTCTTATTTACTTTTTAAAGGTTTGGCGAATTCCATTGATTTTCACATATGAAACCTACTTTGCATTCCTGGGGTAAATTACTTAGTCATAATGTATTATCTATTTTATACATTGTTGCATTTGCTTTGCTAAAAATTTGTCAAGAATTCTTAACATCTATGTTTATGAGGAATACTAATCCAGTTTTCTTTCCTTGTAATATTTTTTGTTTTGGTATCGGAGTAATGCTGGCTTCACAGAAGGAGTTGAAAAATATTCCCTGCTCTTCAATATTCTGGAAGAGTCTGTGTACAGTTGGCATTATTTTTTCCTTAAATGCTTGGTACAGTTTATCAGTGCAACTATCTGAGTGTGGTATTTCCTTTGTGGGAGGGTCTTTAACTATAATTCCAGTGTCTTTAATAGATATGCCATTTTTTGGTTATTTCTTCTTGGTTATTTGGGTTATTTCTTCTTGAGTTAGCTTTGGTAGTTTGTATTTCTCAAGGAATTTTTAAATTTTATCTAAATTGTGGAATTAATTGCCATAATGTTCATAATATTTTCTTATTAGTTTAGTATCTATAGAATCTGTAATGATGTTACCTCTCTCACTCGTGATATTGGTGATTAATGTCTTTTATCTCTTTTTTGGCTGATCAATCTGACTAGAGTCTTATCAATTTTATTGGTCATTTCAAAAAACAGCCTTTGCTTACATTGATTTTTCTCCATTTTCTTTCTGTTTTCTTCTTTCTTTTTTCAAAGATTCTTTTTTATTTGACACACAGAAGCAGAGAGATCCCAAGTAGGCAGAGAGGCAGGCAGAGAGAGAGGGTGGGGGGAAGCAGGCTCCTCGCTGAGCAGAGAGCCCAATGTGGGGCTTAATCCCAGGACCCTGAGATCATGACCTGAGCAGAAGGCAGAGGCTTAACCCACTGAGCCACCCAGGCGCTCCTTGATTTTCATTTTGATAGTTGTCTTTTTCTATCATCTGCTTTCATTAGGATTAGTCTTCCTTTTCTAGTTTTGTTTTGTTTTTTTTTTAAAGATTTTATTTATTTATTTGACAAATGGAGATCACAAGTAGGCAGAGAGGCAGGCAGAGAGAGAGGAGGAAACAGGCTCCCTGCTGAGCAGAGAGCCCGATGCAGGGCTCGATCCCAGGACCCTGAGATCATGACCTGAGCCAAAGGCAGAGGCTTAACCCACTGAGCCACCCAGGTGCCCCTCTAGTTTTTTTTTTTTTTTTTAAAGATTTATGTATTTATTTGAAAGAGAGAGAGAGCAAGAACAGAAGCCCAAAGGGCAGAGGGAGAGGGAGAGAGAATCTCGAGCAGACTCCGTGCTGGGCATGGAGCGCAGTGCAGGGTTTGATCTCATGACCCTGAGATCACAGCCTGAGCTGAAACCAAGATTTGGAGGCTTAACTGACTGAGCCACCCAGATACTCCATCCTTTTCTAATTTTATAAAGTAGAAGTTGCAGTCCTTGATTTGAGACCTTTCTTCCTTTTTTTAAGATAAGCATTTTGTGCTCTCAATTTGCCATAGCATTTTCAAATTCTCTATATCATGGATCACAGTGTTAACTTTGATTGGGACATTAAAAATGGTCATGTTCTATCTTTGCATTTTATAGGTAAGGTATCATAAATTTGTCATCATTTCAAAGCTAATATATGTTCCCCCATTAGTGTTCAAACAATTAAAAAAAAAATTCTCTTGTGAAACCACTTTGGGAATGCATCTTACTTTTATACTCAGAAACAAACGTTAAATTTCTTATTCTGTTTTAATCTTTGTAACAGATTTCAAAAGTATATTCTACTTACTCGTTCTTGGACGTGGAGTCGCCTTTGGTAAAATGCAATTCCGGTTTTCTTCTGTTAGCGTGACCTGTGTTTTTGTGCCTCTATGCTAGGGCCCAGACCCTCCAGGGAGGGGAGCGCCATTAGACATATGAAAGCCGAAAGAAGATCAGGAAATGCCAGGCTGAAGAAAACTAGCCGAGTGAACTCTCTGGCCAATGACTCAGGAGGCACAGGACTGAATGAGGAGGGTAAATAAATGGCTGATCATGGAAGGGGATGTTGAGATTTCTCAAGAGAATGACTAGATGGAGCGTGCTGGCTGTGTTTTCTGTTGCTAGCCGTAACTCAATCAGAAATAATCCACATGCCAGACGACTTAGGCTGATAGTTTGACCCTTGTCTCAATATGATATGTTTCAAGGGTTTGGAGAACAAAGGAAGGAGTGAAGGATTGTCATGTAATTATACACACGATTTATTTGCTTCAGCCCATGGCCATTTAACTCCTCTCATAGCTGAAATACCACGGGATTTTTTTTTTTTTTTTGTAAAGTTGATCTAATCTACCAAAGAAATCTAGAAAGTTAATAGGGAACCAACATTAGTTAATTTCCTCTCTCACATTGGCTCTAATTTCATGAATACACTCTCAGCTGAGAGGAATAAGATTTGAAATACTAGGAATTGGATTTAGACGGGACTTAGAATCACCCTATCACCCCTTGTCGAAGTCCAGAAAAAGGATTGCGTGGAGGAGAACAGATGGTCGTGTTTAAGGCACTAATTTCTGCTGGATTCCTAATTCAGCAAAGAAGAAAGGAACCAGCAGCCGCAGCCTCGCCTTGGCTGCTGTGTTTTGTCATGTAAGCCAGAAACAACTGCAATGGGCTGTTGAGGAGATGAAGACAGCTAAACCCTCTATCCTTTTTTAAAATAGTAATCATAATTTTTATACCCTTATTCACCAGTTTTCAAATTTTTAGTACATTTATATGAAACAGAAAATCAATCAGCAGGTGAAAAGAAGTGAGGTGGGCTTACTTGAAATCCAGTTAAAAGCAGGTGGCAGGGGGCGCCTGCCTTTGGCCTCTGCCTTTGGCTCAGGTCATGATCCCAGGGTCCTGGGATCGAGCCCCACATCGGGCTCTCTGCTCAGCAGGGAGTCTGCTTCCTCCTCTCTCTCTGCCTGCCTCTCTGCCTCCTGTGATCTCTGTCTGTCAAATAAATAAAACAAAATCTTAAAAAAAAAAAAAAAAAAGCAGGTGGCAGGAGGGAAGGGGCTGTGATGGTGTTGTGTAGTCGTGTCATGCCGATAACTCCAAGGTGAAGATGGTGTTCCTTGTCCAGCCTGAATGCGTGATTACACCGGGTAAACTCTTCTCAGTACTCTTGGGCTGACTTTATAGATGCATATTTATCTGGAGGTTGACTTTTGAGAAAAGATTCTGAGTCAAATTGGATTGTCAAGAATGATGAGGGTAAAGAACAGATTATAGAATAGTATCTGTTTGAGAAAGGCAAGCAGAACGAGTTTGACAGTTCTGTTTCCTTTGCTTTAATTTCAGTCTTCAGACAGCAGGACTAATTAATGTACACTATGTAATCAATTCAAATCAAGAAGGATTGGACATCTACTGTATATCAGGCCTTGTGAGAATCTGGAAAATTCACACATTGCCCTTTGCCAGTGGTTGTGGTTTGGGGCTACATGAGCTGTGCTGGAGTTACTAGATATGTATGAGATATGCAGGAGACTATTTTATGAATTGCTCAAATGAAAATAATGAAGAGGTTAAAACATATGATAGAGACAACGAGAGCTGTGAGGGGTTAGAATAGGATGAAATTAGTGTCTGGAACAAACTGGGGAAGAGTTCATAGAGGGATCAGTCTTGGAAGAGATGTAAAAATGTTGTTACATGTGGGTATAGTGAAAGCTATTGTGTGTCCAGGAGTTGGGAAGGCAATTGACAAACATACAGAAACAGAAAAAATATACATTTTGTGATCTTATGATAGTAGAGGGAAATTATCCTATTGGTATGGCATTGTAGTTAAGACTTAGTCTCTGGAATCAGAAAACCTTGGCTCATATTCCGGCTCTACACAACCTACTCGTTGGGCAGCCTTGTACAAGCTAAATTTAAGTTAACATCAAGTACAGAGGGATAAGTTAATCACATTCAGAGTTTATAATTCTCCAAATTGGTCTATGCAAGGTGTGTCTCCTGTTTTTTACTTACTTATGTACTTTTATGCCCATACACTAGGAAGGACTTGACCTTGAGCAAGGTCTGTAGCTGAGGAACCTGCAAACAGTTGACAGCCAAGGGCTGTGTGCTGACAGCACTCCCAGTAGCAGGGGCAACAAATTCTCCATTGAAGAGGATCTGAGTCGTGCATCTCCATGTTCATCAAAATGACTAAGCTGGGGGCACCTGGGTGGCTCAGTGGGTTAAAGCCTCTGCCTTTGGCTCAGGTCATGATCTCAGGGTCCTGGGATCGAGCCCCACATCGGGCTCTCTGCTCAGCAGGGAGCCTGCTTCCCTTCCTCTCTCTCTCTCTCTGCCTGCCTCTCTGCCTACTTGTGATCTCTATCTGATAAATAAAATCTTAAAAAAAAAAAACGACTAAGCTGTCTTATGAGTTCTAACTGATCTATTGATTCCTTCAATTTTTCTAGATAAATGTTTTTATTAGTATTTACAAACAATGAATTTTAGCTTTTTCCTTCATATTCTCAGATCTCTTTTCCTTCCTTTCTTCCTTCCTTCCCTCCTTCCTTCTCACTGTTTCTCTCTCTCTCTCTCTCCGTTTTTTCCCCAGTGGTGTTAGTGTTTCTAGTGCTGTGTTCAGCAGCAACAATGACGGTACTTATATTTGTCTTGTTACTAGTCTTTAAAGGAACATAATCAGAATTTTTTCATTAAATGTAATAGTTGTTGTAGAATCTTCATATGACCTATTGGAGAAAATAACATTCCTATCTTTCCCCAGCTTTTTAAGCTTTTTAAAAAGTATACATAGGGGGCGCCTGGGTGGCTCAGCGGGTTAAAGCCTCTGCCTTCGGCTCGGGTCATGATCCCAGGGTCTTGGGATCGAGCCCCATGTCGGGCTCTCTGCTCGGCGGGGAGCCTGCTTCCTCCTCTCTCTCTCTCTCTGCCTGCTTCTCTGCCTACTTGTGATTTCTGACTGTCAAATAAATAAATAAAATCTTAAAAAAAAAAAAAAGTATACATAGACGGTGCATTTTACCATATGATTTTTCTGCATTGTTGAGGTATGGTTTTTCTCTTCCTTTACTCTACCAATGTGGTAAATAACATTGATTTTTTTTTTTTTTGATGTTGTGCCATGCTTGCATTCTTAGATAATCCAGGATTGATTGTGACACATTACCTTTTAAAAAAACACAGTGTTGTATTCAGTTCATTAATTTTACCTAAAGGTTTGGCATCTACATTTTAAAAATTTAATAGACTTTGTTTTTTTTTGTTTTTTTGTTTTTTTCTAGAGCAGTTTTAGGTTCACAGCAAAATTGAGAGGGAGATACAGAGTTTCCAATAGACACCCTGCCCCAAACAAGTATAGGTTCCCTCATTATCAACATCCCCACAATGTTGGTGCATCTGTGGACCAATTGGTAAACCTACACAGATACTATAGTTTACCTTAGTGTGACATCCCTGGTGTTGTACCTTTTACAGGTTTGGACAAATGTATAATGACATATATCCATCATTACAATATCACAGAGTATTTTCACTGCTAAAATTCACTTTCCATGGTTTTTTCCTTCCCTAGAATGTCATATAGTTGAGCACATTATAGTATGTTGCCTCTTCATGCAGGGTCCTTTCCCTTAGTAATATACATTTGACGTTCCTCCATGTCTTTTCATGGCTTAACAGCCCATTTCTTTGTATGACAGCCCCTTGTCAGAAGTAGGACAATTTAGCCATTCACTTATGGAAGGACATCTCAAAACTTGCTTCCAGGGTGAATAGGTGGCTCAGTTGGTTGAATGTCTGACTCCTGATTTCAACTCAGGTCATGATCTCAGGGTTGTGAGTTCAAGCCCACTGTCAGGCTCCACACTGGGCATGGAGCAGCTTGGGATTCTGTCCTTCTCCTTCTGCCTCTATCCCATCTCCTACCCCTACTTGCGCCCTCTCTCTCTAAAATAAATAAATAAAATATTTTAAAAAACACCTTTCTGCCAAATTTTGACAATTATGACTAAAACTACTGTAAACATCCACGTGCAGGTTTTTGTATGGACATAAGTTTTCAATTAAAGAGAAATCAGGACTTCTTTTCTGATTAACAAAGGAAAAAAGGTTGATCCAAATGGAACTGTCAATATTTGATCATTTTTTCGCTTATGGAAACATCAGTTTCACAGAGCTCAGTGTTCATGAATGTGGTATATTACACTGATGGATCTTCATCTCTTACACCTCACATCTCACGTGGTTGTGGGTTGTAATCCTACTATCTCACACTTTTGCTTTTTGTTTTTTTTTATGATTTTGTGTTTTTGTTTCATATTGGTAATGTCTTCTCAACTCCTTAAAATATTTATTAATCTTATTTTAAATTTTTGGTTGGTAAATTCCAATATCTTTTCTTCACTTGGTTTTGTGTCTGCCTGCACTGTTGTCCCAGCTAGAGATGGGAACTTGAAAGGGGAGCTAGACCCAGGAGGAAAGTTGATGACTTCTTTTTGGAAGTATTGGATTTGAGTAGGATAGTAGGATGACTAAGGGAATATTCTGAAGGCAGTTAAGAAGGGAGTGGATGTTGGGAGGGAGAAGGAAAGAGGAGATTGTGAGAAATGAAAACTGGCAATCATAGAGGCTGAGAGCTGAGAGATGTCAGAGCAGTGCCTCTGCCCAAAGCTGCCTTCTTTCAAGCATTCCACTGCATCTGGAAATGTAAACCCCTGCTGTGTCTCTCTCTTGTCCCACTAACTGAGGGCAGGGAGTGACTGTAGGGACTCTGGGCACATCTGGGGAGTATTTATCGAATAGAATGATCTTTTACTGAACACATGTATCTCTTAAACCACCCTCCTAGAGAGGCTGGATTATTTCAGAGGTTTCCAATTTTCCTGTAATCATGTTATCAGTTTAAAGCAACCAGCAAACAGACTAAAATCAGGGATTTTGAATAAGCACATTGAAAATCAGGTGGTGGTGGATCAGCCGGTGAGAGCAGGATTGCAGCTGGCAGCCACGTGCATGTTTCCCCTTAGGGTCTGTAGGGTAGTACTAACCAGAAAAACTATTGCTGAAAAAATTAAATATGCTTCTGGACTCTTGACTCTGTTTGGGGATTCTAAAAACAACAACAACAACAACAACAACAACAACAACAGAAGCCTTCTCTTTCTTGGTCATTAGGTGAATAAAACTACCAGCAACTAGCAGCACTGCCAGACCCTTCCTAATTCAACAACAGTGAGGATTCCCATCGCTGCCCCACCTCAGTGGGTTAATTTCATGTGCAAAAATCTAGCTCAAACGTTGTTGGAAACAGTAGGGTGGGGAGAAATGGATATGTCATTCTGTGAATATTATTTTACACTGAGAAATGTTCCTAATGAATTTGCTGATTACTTTTTTGACATTATATTCATTGCAAGTACACCAGTGGAACCTGACTTTAAAATATAAAACTATAAAACTTTTTTGTAAGTTATGGAGTCTCTTTGTCAGGCAGAGTCTACTGTTTTGTTAGTCTATTAAATTTTTTTTTTCTTTTCTTCTTTTTTTTTTTTTAACTTTTGCTGTGTTTACACTGAGCCTTAATTGAGTTCATGTTATATAACCAGAGTCACCTATTTATTTCAGCTTTGTTGAGGTATAATTGACAAATAAATTTATAAGATATTTAAAGTGTACATCATGGTGATTTGATATACTTACACATTATGAAGGGATTTTCCCCCATCCAGTTAATTAATCTATCACCTCACGTATTTTATATACATATGTATATATGTATACATATACATATATACATATACATAATATGTATATGTATATATATGTATATATACACACATATATACACATATATACATATATATGTATACATATATACATATACATAATATGTATACATATATACATATGTATATAATTAATATATTATGTATATTTTAATATACAAACATAATATATAAATACACATATAAATATACTATATACATATAATATATATAAAAACGTTTAAGTTCTACTCCTTTACCAAATTTCAATTATACCATATATTGTTATAGATTATAGTCACAGTGTTTTAGATTAGAGAGATCCTCAGATCTTATTCACCTTAAGCTATAAGTTTGTCCTCTTTTAACTAACCTCTCTCAATTTTTCCTTTGCCCACACCCTCCCACATTCCCTGGGCCTGACAACCATTCTTCTGCTCTCTGTTTGTATTAATTTGACTTTTTATTTATGTATTTTAGATTCCACATGTAAGTGATACCACACAATATTTCTTTTTCTCTGTCTGGCTTATCTCACTTAGCATAATGCCTTTGAGGCCTATTAATATATCTAACAAGTTGCAGAATTTTCTTCATTCTCATGACTGAATAATATTCTGTGGTATATATAGACCACATCTACTTTATCCATTCATTCACTGATGGATGTTAGGTTGGTTCCATATTTCGGCTATTGTGAATAAGGGGATTAAATCAGTAATCAAAAACCTCCCAACAAAGAAAAGGCCAGGATCAGATGTCTTCGTTGGTGAATTCCACCAAACATTTAGAGAAGAAGTAATACCAATTCTCCTCAACCTCTTCCCCCCAAAAAACAAAACAGAATGAAACAACTTCAAACTCATTTTATGAAGCTAGCATTTCTCTAATACTGAAACCACACAGGGACAGTACAAGAAAATAACAGCTTTATATGCTTCATGAACACAGATGAAAATATCCTCAATAAAATATTAACAAACCAAACTTATAGTACGTTAAAGGGATTACATGCCATGATCAAGTGGAATTTATTCCAGGGATGTAAGGATGGTTCAACATCTGAAAATCAATCAGTGTGATACACCACATTAGCAGAACAAATGATGAAAATCATATGATTATCTCAACAAATATAGAAAAAGCATTAGACAAAATTCAAAATTCATTTATGATAAAAACTTTCAACAAACTGGGAACATAATAAAGACCATATAGCTAACATAATAAAGACATAATAAAGACCATATAGCTAAAATTCAGTGGTGAAAAACTGAATGCTTTTTCTTAACACCATGAACAAGCCAAAGATGCCCACTCTAGCTCCTTTTATTCAACACAGTGATGGAAGCCCTACCCAGAACAATCATACAAGAGAAATAAGAGACATCCAAATTGGAAAAGAAGTAAATTTTCCTTTCCCTGCAGATAACATGATATTATATGTGCAAACTCCAAAAGACTCTACCAAAAAACTGTTAGAGCTAATAAATTCAAAGTTGCAGGACAAATCAATATTCAGAAATCTGTTGTATTTCTATACACTAATAACAAACTATCAAAAAGAGAAATTAAAAAAAAAGTTTCATTTGCATCAGAAAGAGCAAAATACCTAAGGATAAATTTAACCAAGGTGGTGAAAGATATGCATGCCGAAAATTACAAAACATTGATAAAAGAAATCAAAGAAGACATCTTGAAAATTAGAAAGATATCTTATGCTTGTAGATTGGAAAAAAAATTAATATTGTTAAAATGTCCACGCTACACAGAGCAATCTACAGATTCACTATAAACTCTATCAAAATTCCAAAAGCATTTTTCACAGAAGAACAAACAATCCTAAAATTTGTATGGAACCACAAAAGACCCTGAATAGCTGAACAATCTTGAGAAAGAAGAACAAAGCAGGAGGCATCACACTTCCTAGTTTCCAGCTGTACTACAAAGCTGTAGTAATTAAAACAGCATGATATAGGCATAAAAACAGACCCTCGATCAATAGAACAGAATAGAGAGTTCAGAAATAAACCAAAAACTATATGATTACTTAATTTACGACAAAAGGGACAAAAATATCCAGTGGATAAAGGATAATCGCTTCAATAAATAGTGTTTGGAAAACTGGATAGTCACATGCAAGAGAATGAATTTGGGTCCCTATCATATACCATACACAAAAATCAGTTCAGAATAGAGTAAAAACTTGAATACAAGACCTGGAACCATAGAACTCCTAGAAGAAAACAGAGAGGATAAGCTCTCTGACACTGGTGTTGGCAATGACTTTTTTTTTTTTTTTTTTGATTTGACAACAAAAGGAAAGTCAACAAAAGCAAAAAAAAAAAAAAAGGCAATAAAACAAAAACAGACTAGAGAAAAAAAAGCTTCTCCTCACCTGGCTATGTAAATAGTTAACAAGCATTTATAGAGGAACTGTGGTGTGCAGAACTCTTAAAGGTGCATTGTAGGGATGGATCGGAATTTAAAAATTTAACAAGAAATAGAGAATTCAGTCACAAAAACAGAGTTTTGCAATTATGTGGTACATGCCAACGAGTCTAAAATAATAGCATGAAAAGATAATCTAATGTGAAAATGTTAGACAGTGCAAAGAGGCCATATATGAGCCTTCCTGCTGCTGTTGTCCTTATTGTGGTTGTCTGGGTGATTGTCCTGCCTTGCTCAGCTAGCCATCTGTTTCATGAGGGCAGGGACTCTCTCTTACCTTGATTTCTCCCCAGACTAAACTTTCCTCCAGCCAAATAGGTGGAGACTGCACTAATGTCTGTCCATGGTAGTGATGGGGTTAATCTTGGAGGACTTTCCACGGTGACGTTTTTATAAAGTGCTGAATTTTTTCTTATCCCAGACAAGAATTTCATATGAGAAACCATGAGACCTTGGGAAATGATAGACCAAGATTGGCTCATATTAAGCTTTCACATTTCAGAAGGATTTTATAGCTTTGTTGCTTCAAATCACCCAGTCTTCCCTGATTTTAATTACTGATCACACTGGCTTTATTTTTTCCCCTCATCTCTAACTTTAACTTCTTTACAAAGGGCTTCTGGGGAAATATCATTTTTCCCCTGAACATTAAAAGAGAGGTCTAGATGAGGCATGCCATATTATTTATCCTCCAGTGTTTTCTTATTTTTTATGTGATTCTGCTTAAAATGTGCAGACATCATGGAGACATATTTAGCTCCATCCTCACACCACAGAAAAATGGTTCCTCCGCACTTTGGTGGTAATTTAATTTTTTGAGTTGCAAGACTTTGATTTAAAATTGTAATGCATTGATGTAGTCACTTGTGTAGGCAGACAGAAGTACAGATTTAATGCAAACATGTTTTTACACAGTCATGAATATTGCACATCCCACTATATAGATTTTTCTCCAACAAAAATTAATTTTCCTAATGCTTGTTTAAGATAAGCATTCTCATTTACATTCTCTTCAAAGAATATTTCAGAAAAAATGAAATGACTTAGTGCTAGAAACTCTGCTTTTCAAAAATGGACTGACTACTGTATATAAGGAGAAAGCCTCCAATAGAGCACCTAGTTACGAGGATGGCACATGTCTTAATCAGCTCAGGCTGCTATAACAAAATACTGTAAAATGGGGGCTTAAGCGACACATATTTACCTTCTCATAGTTCTGGAGACTAGAAGTTTAAGAGTGAGGTGCCAGCAGGGCTGGGTTTTGGTAGTGTCTCTTCTTGGCTTACAGAAGGGCTGCCTTCTTGCTGTGGCCTCACAAGGTCTTTCATCTGTCCATATGGGAAGAAGACATCTCTGGTGTCTCTTCCTCATCTTAAAAGGACACCATTCCTGTTGAATTAGGGCCCTGCCTTTCTGACCTCATTCTACCTTAATTAACTCTGTAAGGACCCTATCTCTATATACAATAACATTAAAGATTAGGGCTTCAGTACGAATTTTGGGAGAGAAACAGTTCAACCTATACAGTACAAATGCCCAGGATACTATAAGTAAAAACTAAGAAACATATTACCTTAGGCCACAATAGCTTGCATATTTGACCACACGTTAAATGAAACTTTACTGGGGCGCCTGGGTGGCTCAGTGGGTTAAAGCCTCTGCCTTCGGCTCAGGTCATGATCCCAGGGTCTCTGCTCAGCAGGGAGCCTGCTTCCCTTCTTCTCTCTCTGGCTGCCTCTCCGCCTCCCTGTGATCTCTGTCTGTCAAATAAATAAATAAAATCTTTAAAAAAAAAATGAAACTTTACCAAACCAGCATCTGATGAGTGGGGAATTTTTGGAAACAGTGGGGGAATTGTATGTGTCCTTTCCCAAGCCTCCTCTACCTCACTAAGCTGATTCTGTAGGTGCCATGGTGTCCTTGGCAATATGACTTACTCTGAATCTTGACTTTTGTATCAGTTATAGCAGTTCCTCAGTTTCTTCAGTTTATGCTTCATGCACAGTCTTCATCAATTCACCTGCTGAGAGTTTTTCCTGCAATGTGCACGCTCAGCAAAATGTCTGCAGGAGTTGTGGCTTAGAATTCTCTCTGGTCTGCAGGCTCACTGCTTCTCTCTAACCTGCACTGCAGTAGTGGGGTACAGAGATGGAAACAGATGATTGATGGGTTTGATTTCATTTTAGAATGAGAGGGAATGTGTAACAATTATGTACATACCCCTTTCAAACTGTTGTTTTGATTAATCAAGGGTCTTGGGCTCTTGTTCTGGGATTGTCTCATTCTTTGATCCAGGCCTTCAGTCACTCAACTGAAAACCCTTTTTGGAACACTGACTATGTGTGATAGTTGAAGGGGAAAAAACAATGAACAAAGTAGATATAATTTTTGTTCTCTGAGAATTTATAAGTTGTGGGATCTTGAGCAAGTCTTTCAGTCTTTTTGAGACTTATTATGCTCATCTTAAGGTAGGAAGGACTATTAGAATGGTAAATCATCAATGCCAAAGTGAATCTTTAAAATTATGATCCCCCCATTCCTGGAATGATTAGATCTCTTAAAGAATTTGGAAAGCTTAAAAAAAATACAAAAAATTGACAAACTGAAAAGGCAACCTACTGAATGGGAGAAGATATTTGCAAATGATATATCCAATAAGGGGTTACTATCCAAAATATACAAAGAAGTTCTACAAATCAACACCAAATCTCTCCACCCACAAATAATCCAATTAAAAACTGGGCAGAAGACATGAATAGACATTTTTCCAAAGAAGACATACAGATGGCAAACACATGAAAAGATGTTCAACATCACTAATCATGGGGGAAATGCAAATTAAAATCACAATGAGATATCACTTTACATCTGTCAGAATGACTGGAATCAAAAGACAAGAAATAACAAATTTTGGCGAGGATGTAGAAAAAAAGGAACCCTCATGCACTGCTGATGGGAATGTTAACTGGTATACCCACTGTGGAAAACAGTATGGAGTTTCCTCAAAAAATTAAAAATAGAATTACCATATGATCCAGTAATTCCACTACTGGGTATTTACCCAAATAAATTGCAAAAACTAATTTAAAAAGATGTATGCCACCCTATGTTTATTGCAGCACTATTTACAATGGCCATGATATGGAAAAAAACCCAATTGTCCTCTGATAGATAAATGGATAAAGAAGATGCTATACTGTAATAGGAAAAAATAAAGAGAAAGGAATCCAAGCATATCACTATAGAAAGCCATCAAACCACAAGGGAAGAGAGCAGGAGAAAAAAAGAACAGAGAAGAACAAAAACAACCATAAAACAAGTAACAACATGTCAGTAAGTACTTACCTAACAATAATTACTTTAAATGTATTAGGACTAAATTCTCCAATCAACCCACAGGGTGATTGAATGAATGGGGAAAAAACCAACCAAACAAACAAAAAAACACACCAGGAGATTGATTTCAGACCTAAAGACCATGCAGACTGAGAGTGAAGAAATGGAAAACATTTACCATGCAAATGGAAATTAAAAGAAAGCAGGGGTAGCAATACTTATATTGGACAAAATGGACTTCATTTTTTTTCCATTTTTAAAATTTTATTTCTTTTCAGTGTTTCAACATTCATTGTTTATGCACCACACCCAGTGCTCCATGCAATACGTGCCCTCCCTAATACCCACTAACAGGCTCACCCATCCCCCCCAACCCACGTCCCTCCAAAACCCTCAGTTTTTTTCTCAGAGTTGATAGTCTCTCATGGTTTTTCTCCCACTCCAATTTCCCCCAACTCAATTCTCCTCTCCATCTCCCAGTGTCTTCCATGTTATTCCTTATGCTCCACAAGTAAGTGAAACCATATGATAATTGACTCTCTCTGCTTGACTTATTTCACTCAGCATAATCTCTTCCAGTCCCATCCATGTGGATACAAAAGTTGGGTATTCATCCTTTCTGATGGAGGCATAATACTCCATAGTATATATGGACCATATCTTCTTTATCCATTCATCCATTGAAGGACATCTTGGTTCTTTCCACAGTTTGGTGACTGTGGCCATTGCTGCTATGATCATTGGGGTACAGATGGCCCTTTTTTTCACTACATCTGTATCTTTGGGGTAAATGCCCAGTAGTGCAATTGCAGGGTCATAGGGAAGCTCTATTTTTAATTTCTTAAGGAATCTCCACACTGTTTTCCAAAGTGGCTGCACCAACTTGAATTCCCACCAACAGCGCAAAATGGACTTTAAAACAAAGACTATAACAAGAGACTAACAAGGACACAACTTTATGATAGAGAACAATCCAAGAAGAGGGAATAACAATTGTAAATATTTATGTACTCAACATGGGAGCATCTAAATACATAAAGCAACCATTAATAGACATAAAGGAAGAAACTGACAGTAATTCAGTAATATTGGGGGGACTTTTAACACTTGACTTACTTCAGCAGATAGATCATACAGACAGAAAATCAAGAAGGAAACATTTGAATGATACATTGGACCAGATGTGCCTACAGATATATTCAAAATATTTCATCCAAAACAGCAGAATCCAGATTCTTTTCAAGTGCACATGGAACATTCTACAAATTAGATCACGTTAGGCTGCAAATCAAGTCTCAATAAATTTAAAAAGATTAAAATACTCTCATGCATCTTTTTGACCACAATGGTATGAAACTAGAAATCAATCACAAGAAAAAGACATGGAAAGAACACAAACACATGGAGACATTAAAAAAACATGGTACTAAACAATGAATAGGCCAACCAAGAAATCAAAAAGGAAATTAAAAATCATATATGGAAAGAAATGGGAATGAAAACACAAACAGTCCAAAATCATTCGAATGCAGCAAAAGCTGTACTAAGATGAAAGATTAAGACAATACAGGCCTATCTCAGGAAGCAAGAAGAATCTCAAACAACCTAACTTTACAGTCAAAAAAGCTTAGGAAAAGCACCAATCAAGTCCAGATTCAGTAGAAGGAAGGGAATAATAAGGATTAAAACAGAAATAAATGAAACAGAAAACAATAATTAAAAAAAACCCCAATAGAACAAATCAATGAAACTAGGAGATTATTCTTTGAAGAGATCATTGAACTTGATAAACTTTTAGACAGATTCATCAGAAAAAAGAGATAGCACAAATAAATAAAATCAGAAATGAAGATGGAGAAATAACAACTGACACCACACAAATAAAAAGGATTACAAGAGAATATAATGAAAAACTGTATGACTACATATTGGACAACCTAGAAGGAATGGATAAATTCCTAAAAACATTTAACTTCCTCGAACTGAATTAGGAATAAAAAACAAAACAAAACAAACAAACAAACAAACAACTTGGACAGATGAATCACTAACAATGAAACTGAAGCAGTAATAAAAAACTGCCAACAAACAAAAGTCCAGGAACAGATGGTTTCACAGGTGAATTCTACCAAACATTTAAAGAAGAGTTAATACGTATTTTTCCTCAAACTATTCCAAAAAATAGAGGAGGAAAGATAGTTTCCAAATTCATTCTATGAGGCCAGCATTATCCTGAAAAGAAAAATGGATAAAGACACTACACAAAAGGAAAAAAAAAAAAAGGCCAATATTCCTGATGAATTGATGCAAAAATCCTCAACAAAATATTAGCAAACCCAATCCAACAATAGTAAAAAACAAAACAAACAAACAAACAAAAAAACAAAACAAAACAAAACCCCACACACACATTCAAGGGGAGGAGCAAAATGGAGAAGGAGTAGGAGACCTACACTTCCTCTGGTCCCTGGAGTTCAGCTAGATAGTTATCAAACCATTCTGAACACCTACAAACTCAACAGGAGATTGAAGAAAAGAATAGCAGCAGATCTGTGAACAGAAAAGTGACCACTTTCTGGAAGGTAGGATGTGTGAAGAAGTGATTCTGAGGTGATAAATGGGATGAAGGACCGTGGGGATGGGGGGAGGAAGCAGACTCTGTCAGCCATTTCCTGGCAAGTGAGAGAGCAGTGGAGCACAAAATCATAACTTTTAGAAGTCTGCCCCAATGAGGGACATCACTCCAGAGGCTAAGCAGGGGTGGAGCCCTTGCAGGGACAGTGTGGTCTTAGGACTCTTGGGGTCACAGAAAGACCAGGGGTGTCTGAGGGTGGCAGAGCTCTCAGGTATTGGAGCAGGGAAGCTATAGAGCTGAGCAGTGGGCTCTCAGCTCAGGGTTATCTTAACTGTGATCTGAGGCACACCTGAGCCAGTGCTCTACAAGCAGAGACCCCACAAGTGGCAGATCTGGGGAGATGCCTTCCTTCCTCCTGCAGGAGGAGCAGTGTGGGAGCATGCTGCAGGAATCTTCTGGGTTTGGAGACTCCAAATGGGCCCGTGCGCCAGAGATAGAAATGCTTGGTCACAGTCCAGGCGAGCATGGAGTGTGGCTGGAGACCAGGGAGACAGGAGGGATTGACTACTTTTCTCTGATGGTGCACTGAGAAGTGGGGCCCCAGGCTCTGGGCTCCTACGGGGATGGGGATTGGGAAGCCGCCTCTTCGTTCTTGTCCTCCAAAGCTGTAAAGAAAGCGTTCAGAGAACAAAAGCTACCAAGAGTGAACCTGAGCAGATTACTTAGACTGGCCCCTGACAAGGGCAGTGCAATTACGCCTCAGGCAAAAAACATTTGAGAATCCCTGCAACAGGCTCCTCCCCCAGAAGATCAGCAAGAACATCCAGCCAAGACCAAGTTTACTGATCAATGAGAACTGCAAAACTCCAGCACTAGGGGAATACAGCAAATAGAATTCATGGCTTTCCCCCTATAATTCTTCAGTCTTTCAGAGTTAATATTTTAATTTTCTTTTTCTTTTAAAAAAAATTTTTCCTCTTTCCAGTTTTAACCATCTTATCAATACCTTTTTATAAAATCTTTTTAAATTTTCCCTTTTAGTCATATTCTGTATCTTCATTGTATTTAAACTTATTTTTTGTATAAATGTAAGTTTTTCCTTCTTTAAAATTTTGGGATACAGTTTCTTCTAAAACACCAAAATATACTCTAAATCTAGCATATGGCTTTTTCTAGTCTCCTGCCTGATCGCATTCTCTCCCCTGACTTTTTAAAAATTTTTTTTCTTTCTTTTTTCAACCAACTTCTTATCTTATCAATTCCTTTTTAAAAATCTTTTTTCATTTTCATCTCTACATCATATTCCATTCCTTCATCATATTTACCCTTATTTTTATATATGTATAAGTTTTTCTTTCTTTAGGGTTTTGGGAGGCCGTTTCTTCTAACGTAACAAAATATACCCAAAATCCAGTGTTTGGCTCTGTTCTGTTCACCAGCCTGATCGTATTTTTTTTTTTTTTCCTTTCTTCTCCCCCCAGTTGTGGGTCTCTTCTGATTCATTAAGTGTATATTTTTCTGGGGTTGTTGTTGCCCTTATAGCATTTTGTTCTCTCATTCATCTATTCTTCTCTGGACAAAATGACAAAATGGAAAACCTTACCTCAAAAAAAGAACAAGAGACAGTACTGCCTGCCAGGGACCTAATCAATACAGACATTAGTAAGATGTTGGAACTAGAGTTCAGAATGATGATTGTAAAGATACTAGCTGGGCTTGAAAAAAAAGCATAGAAGATACTAGATAATCCCTCTCTGGAGAAAGAAAAGAACTAAAATCTAACCAAGTTGATATAAAAAAAGGCTATTAATGAGGTACAGTAAAAAATGGAGGCTCTTACTGCTAGAATAAATGAGGCAGAAGAGAGAATTAGTGATACAGAAGACCAAATGATGGAGAATAAAAAGCTGAGAAAAAGAGAGATAAGCAACTACTAGACCACGTGGGGAGAATTCAAGAGATAAGTAATACCATAGGACAAAACAATATTAGAATAATTGGGATCCTAGTTAGAATGGCCAAAATTAGCAAGACAGGAAACGACGTGTGTTGGAGAGGATGTGAAGAAAGGGGAACCCTCTTACACTGTTGGTGGGAATGCAAGTTGGTGCAGCCACTTTGGAGAACAGTGTGGAGATTCCTTAAGAAATTAAAAATAGAGCTGCCCTATGACCCTGTAATTGCACTACTGGGTATTTACCCCAAAGATACAGATGTAGTGAAAAGAAGGGCCATCTGTACCCCAGTGATCATAGCAGCAATGGCCACAGTCACCAAACTGTGGAAAGAACCAAGATGCCCTTCAACGGATGAATGGATAAGGAAGATGTGGTCCATATACACTATGGAGTATTATGCCTCCATCAGAAAGGATGAATACCCAACTTTTGTATCCACATGGATGGGACTGGAAGAGATTATGCTGAGTGAAATAAGTCAAGCAGAGAGAGTCAATTATCATATGGTTTCACTTATTTGTGGAGCATAACAAATAACATGGAGGACATAGGGAGATGGAGAGGAGAAGGGAGTTGAGGGAAATTGGAAGGGGAGATGAACTATGCAGACTATGGAATCTGAAAAACAATCTGAGGGTTTTGAAGGGGCGGGAGGTGGGAGGTTGGGGGAACCAGGTGGTGGGTATTATGGAGGGCATGTATTGCATGGAGCACTGGGTGTAGTACATAAACAATGAATACTGTTACACTGAAAAGAAATAAAAGAAAATGGTCAATTAAAAAAAAAAAGAATAATTGGGATCCCAGAAGTAGGAAGAGAGGGGCAGAAGGTATACTGGAGCAAATTATAACAGAGAACTTCCCTAATTTAGGGACAGAACAAGCATCAAAATCCAGGAGGCACAGAGAACCTCCCTCAAAATCAATAAAAATAAGTCAAAACCCCAACATTTAATAGTAAAACTTACAAGTCTCAGAGACAGAGACAATCCTGAAAGCAGCTCAGGACACAAGGTCTGTAATGTATAAGGGTAGAAATATTAGATTGGCAATAGACCTATCCACAGAGACCTGGCAGGCCAGAAAGGATTGGCGTGATATATTCAGAGCACTAAATGAGAAAAACATGCAGCCAAGAAAATTATATCCAGATAGGCTGTCATTGAAAATAGAAGGAGAGAGAAAAAAGCTTCCAGGACAAACAAAAATTAAAAGAATTTGCGAACACCAACAGCCCTACAGGAAATATTGAAAGGGGTCCTCTAAGCAAAGAAGAGAGCCTACAAGTAATGTAGACCAGAAAGGAACAGACACAATATACAGTAACAGTCACCTTATAAGCAATGCAATGGCACTAAATTTGTGTCTTTTAATAGTTACCCTGAATGTAAATGGGCTAGATGCCCCAATCAAAAGATACAGGGTATCAGAGTGGATTAAAAAAATAAGACCCATCAATATGCTGTCTGCAAGAGACTCATTTTAGACCCAAAGACACCTCCAGATTTAAAGTGAGGGGCTGGAAAACCATTTACCATGCTAATGGACATCAAAAGGAAGTTGGGGTGGCAATCCTTATATCAGACAAATTACATTTTTAACCAGACTATAATAAAAGATGAGGAATGACACTATATCATATTTAAAGGGTCTATCCAACAAGAAGATCTAACAATTTTAAATATCTATGCCCCTAACATGGGAGCAGCCAGTTATGTAAGTCAATTAATAATGAAATCAAAAAACACATTGACAATAATACAATAACAGTGGGGGACTTTAACATGCCCCTCACTGAAATGGACAGAACATCCAAGAAAAGATCAACAAGGAAATAAAGGCTTTAAATGATACTGGACCAGATGGACATCACAGATATATTTAGAACATTCTATTCCAAAGCAACAGAATATACATTCTTCTCTAGTGCACATGGAACATTCTCCAGAATAGATCACATCCTGGGTTACAAATCAGGTCTCAACCAGTACCAAAAGATTGGGATCATTCTCTGCATATTTTCAGACTACAATGCTTTGAAACTGGAACTCAATCACAAGCAGAAAGTTAGAAAGAACTCAAATACATGGAGGCTAAGGATAATCCTGCTAAAGAATGAATGGGTCAACCAGGAAATTAAAGAAGAATTTTAAAAATTCATGGAAACAAATGAAAATGAAAACACAACTGTTCAAAATCTTTGGGATGTAGTGGTCCTGAGAGGAAATTATACAGCAATACAAGACTTTCTGAAGGAACAAGAAAGGTCTCAAATACACAACATAGCCCTACACCTACAAGAATTGGAGAAAGAACAACAAATAAAGCCTAAATCCAGCATTAGAAGAGAAATAAAAAAGATCAGAGCTGAAATAAGTGAAATAGAAACCAAAAGAATATGAGAACAGATCAATAAAACTAGGAACTGGCTCTTCAAAAGAATCAAAAAGATTGATAAACTCCTGACCAGACTTAACAAAAGGAAAAGAAAATGGACCCAAATTGAGAAAATTATGAATGAAAGAGGAGAGATCACAACCAACACCAAAGAAATACAGACAATTATAAGAACATATTATAAGCAACTATATACAAGCAAATTAGACAATCTGGAAGAAATGGATGCATTCCTAGGGATGTATAAACTGAAATAGGAAGAAATAGAAAGCATGAATAGACCCATAACCGGTAAGGAAATTGAAGCAGCAATCAAAAATCTCCTGAAAAACAAGAGTCCATGGCCAGATGGCTTCCCAGGAGAATTCTACCAAACACTGAAGAATTAATACTTCTTCTCCTGAAACTGTTCCAAAAACTAGGAATGGAAGGAAAATGTCCAAACTCATTTTTTGAGGCCAGAAAACCTTGATTCCAAGACCAGACAAAGACTCTATCAAAAAAGAGAATTACAGACCAATATCCCTGATGAACATGGATGCAAAATTGTAACCAAAATAGTAGCCAACAGGATCAAACAGTACATTAAAAGGATTAGTCACCACAACCACATGGGTTTTATTCCTGGGCTGCAAGGTTGATTCAACATCTGCAAATCAATCAATATGATATAATACATTAATAAAACAAAGAACAAGAACCATGTGATACTCTAAGTAGATACAGAAAAAGCATTTGACAAAGTACAGCATCCTTTCTTGATCAAAACTCTTCACAGTATAGGGATAGAGAGCACATACCTCAATATCATAAAAGCCATCTGTGAAATCCCACAGCAAATATCATTCTCAATGTGGAGAATCTGAGAGCTTTTCCTCTAAGATCAGGAACATAGCAGGGATATCCAATATCACCACTTCTATTCAACATAGTACTAAAAGTCCTTGCCTCAGCAATCAAACAACAAAAAGAAATAAAAAAAATATAAAGGCATCTGAATCAGCAAAGAAGAAGTCAAATTCTCACTCCATGCAGATGATATGAAACTTTATGTGGAAAACCCAAAAGTCTCCACCCCAAGACTGCTAGAACTCATCCAGGAATTCAGTAAAGTGTCAGGATATAAAATCATTGCACAGAAATCAGTTGCATTTCTATACACCAACAATAAGACAGAAAAAAGAGAAATTAAGGAGTTGATCCCAATTACAGTTGCACCCAAAATCATAAGATACCTAGGAATAAACCTAACCAAAGAGACAAAACTATAAAGTACTCATTAAAGAAATTGAGGAAGACACAAAGAAATGGAAAAATAATAAAGTTGCTAAAAGAGAATTTAAGATAATAATCCCATTCCCAATAGCACCACAAAGAATAAAATACCTAGGAGTAAACTTAATCAAGGGAATGAATGATCTGTATTCTAAAACCTATAAAACGTGGGTGAAACAAATTGAAAACAACACAAAAAATGGAAAGATACTCTATGCTCAGGGATTCAAAGAACTGATATTGTTAAAATGTCCATATCACCTAAAGCAACCTACAGATTTAATGCAATCTCTATCAAAATACCAACAATATTTTTCATAGAACTACAACAAGTAATCCTAAAATTTGTATGAAACTATAAAAGACCCTAAATAGCCAGAGCAATATTGAAAAAGAAGAGCAAAACTGAAGTTATACAATCCCAGATGTCAAGATATACTACAAAGTTATAGTTATCATAAGAGTATGGTACTGGCACAAAAGCAGACATTTAGATCAAATATATCAATACAACAGGATAGAGTCCAGAAATCAACCTATGTGTTTATGGTCAATTCATCTACGATAAAGGAGGCAAGAATATGCAATGGGAGAAAGTCTCTTCAACAAATCATGTTGGGAAAACTGGACAGCTACATGCAAAAGAAAGAAACTGGACCACTTCTTATAACACACACAGTAAACTCAAAATGGATTAAAGACCTAAATGTGAGACCTAAAACCATAAACTCCTAGAAGAAAACATAGGCAGTAATTTATTTGACATTGGTCATAGAAACATTTTTCTAGATATGTTTTCTCTGGCAAGGAATACAAAAGCAAAATTAATCTATTTGGACTATACCAATATAGAAAGCTTTTGCACAGCAAGGGAAACCATCAACAGGACAAAAAGACAACCTGCTGAATGGAAGAAGATATTCGCAAATGTTGTATTCAGTAAGGAGTTACTATCCAAAATATACAATGAAGTTCTACAAGTCAACACCAAAAAAAAATCAAATAATCCGATTAAAAAATGAGTAGAGGTCATGAATCGACATTTTCCCAAAGAAGACATACAGATTGCAGACAAATGAAAAAATGCTCAAAATCACTAATCCTCAGGGAAGTGCAAATTAAAACCACAGTGATGTATCACTTTATGCCTGTCAGAATGACTGGAATAAAAAAGACCAGAAATAATAAATGTTGGCAAGGATGTAGAAAAAAAGGAACCATCATGCACTATTGGGAATTCAAATTGGTGCAGCCATTGTGGAAAATAGTATGGAAGTTCCTCAAAAAATTAAAAATAGGATTATCATATGATGCAGTAATTCCACTACTGGGTATTTATTTACCCAAAGAAAATGAAAACACTAATTTGAAAAGTTACATGCACCCCTATTTATTGCTATAGATGAATGGATAAAAAAGCTATGGCACACACACACACACACACACACACACTCTATAATTGATAAATAGATAAAGAGGATTAGGATTACCTTTATCTTTGTGAGTACTGAGATTATATTGTATACCTGAAACTAATATAACCTTTTATGTTAATTATAGGTAAATAAAAAAAGAGGATGTTGTATGTGTGAGTGTGTGTGTGTGTGTGTGTGTGTGTGTGTAATGGAATAGTACTCAGCCACAAAAAGGAATGATATCTTGCCATTTGCAACAGCATGGATGGAGCTAAAGGGTATCATCTAAGTGAAATAAGTCAGGGAAAAACAAATACCATATGATTTCATTTATATGTAGAATGTAAAAAACAAAATAAATTAAAAAACCAAAAAGCAGAAACAGACCCATAATTACAGAGAAGAAATTGGTGGTTGCCAGAGCAGAAGGGGACTGATGAGCAAAATGGGTAAAGAGGAGTAGGAGGTACAAGCTTCTAGGTATGGTATGAATAAGTCATGCAGATAAAAGGTATAGCATAGGGAAAGAGTTAGTGGTATCGTATTAGTGTTGTATGGTGACAGAAAAAATTTAAAAGCATGCATAAGAAAAATTGAGATCACCTATGATTCATGATAGGCAATGTTAACCCTTTGGTATGTTTCTCCTTAGATTTTTTCTATGTCTCTGTGCACATATATGATACAGATAAATATATGTTTGTTCAAAAAATTTGGCATCATTTATATTCTTGTTTGAATATGACTTTTTTCTTTATATTATTTCATAGATTTAAAAAATTTCATTAGTATTATTAGTTTTGGTAATCTATCATACAGATATAATATTTATCCCTCTCACTTAGGATACTTAATTTATTTTCTCAATTTCACTGTTATAAATAAATAGCAATACATGTTTCTCCTTCCTTAAATCAATTCATAGAAGTAGAATTGTTGGATTGAGCAATTTTTTCTGTTTTGAATATATATTGCAACATTTCCATCCTGGAAGCTTTTATCAAATTACATGCCTAGCAACTATGTACCAGAATCTTCATTTTCCTGTATCTTCACCAATATAGGTATGTTTATATTGTAAATATTTGTCCGCTTTATGGCAAAACAGGTATTTTTTTGGTTTAATAACTATAATGTAGAATTTGGAGAAATTGTTATATGTCGTTTAGTTACTTGCTTTTCTGAAATTTCTGTTTATATCTTATTCCTATTTTAATATTTGTTAGTGAATTTGTTAAAGTACTGTTTCTTAGGTATTAAACCATTTTATTTTACATATTGCAAATATTTTTCCTGCTTTATGGTTTGCCTCATATGTATTTCAGATTATTTTTTAAAAGTATTTTTTAACTATCTATTTTTTTAATTTTTTTATTAACTATCTATTTTTAAAAAAGATTTTATTTATTTGATAGAGACACAGTGAGAGAGGGAACAGAAGCAGGGGGAGTGGGAGAGGGAGAAGCAGACTGCCCGCTGAGCAGGGAGCCCGATGGTGGGCTGGATCCCAGGACCCTGAGATCATGACCTGAGCTGAAGGCAGAGGCTTAACCCACTGAGCCACCCAGGCGACCCATTTTTTCCCACTTCTTTATCCTTTCCCTCTGCATTCTAGGAAGTGTCTCTGTGTTGACTTCCACACTGATCTGCAGTGTTGATTCTGCTGTTGTACTGATGTGAAAGACCTTCAAAATGAAAACAGGATATTTTTAATGTCCTTTTTTTATTAACTCAGGCAGTGCATCTTTATTGCCGTCAGCTGTGCTATCTCATCTTCTAGCTTTTACCCTCAGTCCGTATTTTCTTGAATTAAATGAATGAAGTATGTACACTTAAAATGTACTTCCATTTATTGTAGGAAATATTTTTACAAGTAATTGCCTTATGTCTTTTCCTTGAGAGTTTTCTGAAGGCTTCTTTTCCATTGCAGAAGTTTTTCCTGGGTGCCACTGATTGTTGGGAGAAGAGAGGTCATGAAGGCCTGCTACTTGTCCCTAGTGTGTGAGGATTGGCCTCTGATCTTTTCATGGTACACCTGAAATTTTGCGGCATCTTCTGATCTGATCCATTTGTAGGACGACTTCAGTAGCTTACGTAGGAGGCCTGGAACTTGGGTCCTTGGACAGTTCCAGCAGAGGACATTTATTTCTTCCTCACTCGGGGTCTTTCTCTTCTGAGCCCATCTTCCACCCCAAGTAAAGGGAGTTTCTGTATCCAGCCTCCTCCCTGTGTTAATAAGGAGAGATGCATCACTCTGGGAAAGCGTCCCAGTGATCAGAGGGGATCTCCGGCACTTGTGGTTTTCTCTTTGTTGACCTTGACTTCCTAGTGAAGATGTACTCTGGCTTTTCCAGGGCTCAGCCCTGAGGCCCTCAACCTGGGAGTGTTACCCAGGGTTGTGCCAGGGTGCCTCCTTCTTCCTGAGAGCTGGAGCCGCCATGTCACATCTGCCCATCATTCTCAGGTAGCTGGGGAGTTAGACCCTTGGGATTTGCTGTCCTTCCTTTAATCGGCTCCCCTTCACCCTAGAATGAGTAGAAACAGCTCAAAATCGGTAGCATGTGAGAATGACTGTTCTGTAATTATCAGTCTGTTTCAGGTTTTCCCTTTTTCTTATAGTCTTTGGCTTATTTTAGCTGGTTTCTGGAAGAGGTATAATTAGATACCTAAGATGAAATAAAATGGTGAAGACTTAACTAAGAAATCAGGAATGGATCTTAAAGCTTATTTGAAATAACACCTCTCCTGCCAGCCTCACAACTGTGACTTGAGGATAAAATGAGATGGTAAATGTCACAGGGGTTTTGTTTGGAGCATTATGCAAATACTAAGTTACTTTGTTATCTTCACATTTTATGAGACCAGAAACCAGTAGCCTTGTTGGAAGCAAATTTGAGTTGTGAATTTTTTAAGGGTATGTGATAATGGAAGATGGTTATTTAGGTGAAGCACAAAGCCATTCTATTTCGATGTGGTCCACCCCCTTCTTTCACACAATACATCTGAAATAGAGGTTTGTCTTGTTCTTTATCCCCCCAAAGAGAAGGCTGGCCTGAATTTCCACTTTAGATGATTTCTTTGAGTGCCAGGAGATTGTTTGAGCCAAAGAAACTAATCTGCAGATAGGTCTGCCCCCTGCACAATGCCCAGCATCAGGGGCAAAGGCTTTAATTAAAATGGAAGACTTGGTAATTTCTGGCCTATCTGGGAAGCTTAAAGTTGATGTGGTTTGAATGAAAGTAATGACTTTTGCTTAAAATGCAAATATTAATGTGAGAGCCAGGGACTGACTTTTGGTATAGCGAGAGAGATTGCGATGTCTTTTTCGTGGCTTTTCCCTTGAAAAAATGATCCTTTTCTTCCCCGAAACTCTGTAATATATACACTTAACATGTAAGGTACTTTTTACTCCTTATATTTCCTTTAGTTGGTAATTTGTCTTTTTAAACTCTTAAAAGAAGTGCATATTTTAGGTATTGACAAATCTTTGAAAAAATCATAAGGATTGTTTTTTTGTTCATATTTATTTGGATGACATAAATACATTTCAGAAGTGGTTTTCCTTCCAGTTTGGTTTCTAGATGGCCTTTGTCCACTGTGCCCATAATCTTCGTTTAAATATAGGAAATGGAATGACCACATTGTAAAGAGGACATATATTTACCGTGGCCTTTGTATGTACCAAAACAAAGTTTTGAAAGTTAAAGTAATATGTATTCCTCTTGGATTAAGTAGGCTTATCTAGTTACCAAGTATTGCAGTGAAAAAAATGCAATGCATTTTGAATGTTGATAAGAGGGTAGATGGAAATGTGGCCGACTATATCAGTATATGAACTTATGGGTATAAAAGCATTCCAGATCACTGTGCTGTTTACTAATTATAATCATTATGAGTAGAAAATAGATGTACAATGGAATTACATTGTAATTACAATGGCTTGAGCATTGTGAAGTTATTACTTTTATAGTAAGGGAAAATTTGTTGTAGAAATAAAGAAAATCATCCATACTTTCTCTTCCGTAATAAATCATGCTTGTTTTTCTTTTTCCTTTCCACTTCTTATTGATATACTTACAGATTTTTATATAATCTTAATCACAGTATGCAAGCAGTTCAGCATGCATTAGGTAGAAAGCACTTCTTCAATTTCCCACTGAACATACAGCCTCTTGTCCAACATGTAACTGTCTCCCCGATTTGCTGTTCCTAGTTCGGTCATGCTGCAATGAACATCTTCACTCAAATCTAAGTTTAACTTTTTTTGTGGGAAGGTTTCGTTTGTTTGTTTGTTTCTAGAATCAGTTCAGAGGAGTGAGGTTACCAGGCCAAAGTTCAAGCAATTTCTGGTAGGTAAGGAGTTGAGAGGAGCCTGTTGGAGGAAGATGCTGAGGGTGACTCAGGGCGTCCCGCTTTGAGGAAGAGGTGAGAATGCCAGGAAGAAAGGAGAGGACTCACTAGATGAGTCGCACCCAGGTGTTGAAGACCCCAGGGCTGAGGCAGGCGAGTTTAGGGCGCCTGGGAGCGATCTGCTAGCAATCTCTTTATTCTTGTCAACTGACATCATTTGGGAGTGGCTTTGGGTTTCAGTCAGTCTAACTGGAAGGGTATGACTCCACACTCCCATTACTGAGAAGTGGACTGTCTTCTGGGTTTTTACTTCCTGCCCTAAGTCAGGGTGGGCTTGTGTGGCACTGGGTCCAGCCTCGGCAGTCTGGGAAAAGGAGCAGGAGGACAGAGGCAATAGGAAAACAGTTAAATGATGAAGCAGAATGCCTCCACCATCATTCCAGAATGAGGTGGGATTTTCCAAAGCTCTGTTTTTCTTCACCCATACCCAGGGGCAAAGGCAGAACCTGGAGGGCAGTCAGTCCTTCTTCCATCTAAACTGGAGTCTGGGAGAGCTGAAGGAGAAAAATGAACAAGATTGCTAATAAGACTTCGATTCCAACATCTCTCATCACTGATGGCCTCACGGCAGAGCTTACCATCATATACTTGCCTTTTCTGTTCATCTAATGGCTTTTTACCAGTTTTGTCCAACCGCAGTTAAACAACCCAGTGAACTCTGCCTTTGCCTGGAAAAGTCTTTTTGAAAGAAATGTAATAATTTAGCAAAGAGAAGAAATCCCATCACAAAACAGGATGCATTATAAGATTTCCAATTTTGCAATGATTTTGTTCTCTGGAAATCCAGGGCTTTGGGCAGATTGATGGTGTTAGGTACTGAGATCCATTCTTCTAGGGTAACAAATGCAACATTGAAAGCCCTCTTCAGCCGCATTTGAGCTCATGCTGGTATTGCTTTGTCTTTTCACTAAGTACTGGTCTGTTGTGCCTTTCCCCAGCCCTGCCTCTGGGACCATATTCATCATCTTGCAGGTTTTTAAATGTTCTTTTTTCTTTTTTGCCTGTAGGCATATTCTTAACTTTCCCACTGCCCCTTCCTCCAAAAACAAAACAAAACAAAACAAAAAAAAACAAAAAAAACCCTAGAAAATGTATATAGATTTTAGTAATCAACATAATTCTCTGCAAAAAAACCTTCACTAGTCTGCACTGCATCATTCTCAAAAGCATGCAGAAGCTGAACAGTGCTGTTGAAATAATCTGGCACAAGTCCACATAGGTCTCTATTTCTCATCCTACCAATCTCACGGGCAAACAAGACTCCAGGTAACCCTTGATTACAACTTACAATTCAACCTAGAAATGGCTCCAGATACATTTCAAAATCACATTTCAGTGCTTTTATGCATCTGTAATATCTTTCATGTTCCATTAGCACTTTTAAACTCATTTAAAGGCCTTGAAAGTGTTCAATGACTTTATTATTATTATTATTATTATTATTATTTTACTTTTTAAAAATTCTTTTCCTTTTTTAAAAAAAAAATTCTTTTCAGTGTTCCAGCATTCATTGTTTATGCACCACACCCAGTGCTCCATGCAATACGTGCCCTCCTTAATACCCATCACCAGGCTCACCCATCCCTCCCACCCCACTTCCCTCCAAAGCCCTTAATTTGTTTCTCAGAGTCCACAGTCTCTCATGGTTTGTCTCCCCCTCCAATTTCCCCCAACTCACTTCTCCTCTCCATCTCCCCATGTCCTCCGTGTTATTACTTATGCTCCACAAATAAATGAAACCATATGATAATTGACTCTCTCTGCTTGACTTATTTCACTCAACGTAATCTCCTCCAGTCCCATCCATGTTGATACAAAAGTTGGGTACTCGTCCTTTCTGATGGAGGCATAATACTCCATAGTGTATATGGACCACATCTTCTTTATCCATTCGTCCATTGAAGGGCATCTTGGTTCTTTCCACAGATTGGAGACTGTGGCCATTGCTGCTATGATTATTGGGGTACAGATGGCCCTTCTTTTCACTACATCAGTATCTTTGGGGTAAATACCCAGTAGTGCAATTGCAGGGTCATAGGGTAGCTCTATTTTTAATTTTTTAAGGAATCTCCACAGTGGCTGCACCAACTTGCCTTCCCATCAACAGTGTAAGAGGGTTCCTCTTTCTCCACATAGTCTCCAGTACTTGTTGTTTACTGTCTTGTTAACTTTGGCCATTCTAACCGGTGTAAGGTGGTATCTCAATGTGGTTTTGATTTGAATCTTCCTGATGGCTAGTGATGATGAACATTTTTTCATGTGTCTGTTAGAACCATGTTTTTTAGAAGCACAATAAAGGAATGAAAAAAGTGATAAAGAAGGAAAACCAGGCTGAGGGATTTACATCATATCCTGTCCTGTAAACAAGTTGCAATTTGCTGTGCATTCTCTGAAACGTTCTCTGCTCTGCCTGCTTGCTTTGCCTTTGTGGCTAATCTGTGAAAGCAAGCCATCATGCATGAGATTGGCTGGTCCCCGACTGTAAGTGAAGACAAAATTAAACCAAGGCCTGGAGAAGGAGGAATTCAGTCCTGAACAAAGGGAGGGGTTCGGGGATCAGAATTAAGTAAGATGGATTCAAGGAGAATTCACATCCTAGCACTGAAGATTCAGAGTTCAGGATTGGTGCCCGCGCTGGTGAGCCACGTTAAGTTAAGCATTATGTGGATTGCCATTTTTCACATGCACTGCCTCATTTGATTCTCACAGCAATCCTAATAAATATTATGTTCATTTTGTACGCAGAGAAAATGAGACTCATTTTAGCTATAAACAAATTAGACTGACTTGCTCAATATCACCCAGCCAGAGAGCCTCAGAGCCGTGCCTGGCTTCCGAACTTGTGACTATTTGTGCTCTTGTCACTTGGCCATCCTCAGGTAGCAACTTGGAAATTAGAACTGTAGTGTTCTTTCTTTCTTTCTTTCTTTTTTAATTTAATTTAATTTTTTTCCCGAGTTCCAAGATTCATTGTTTATGCACCACACCCAGTGCTCCATGCAATACGTGCCCTCCTTAATACCCCCCACCAGGCTCACCCATCCCCCACCCCCCCCCTCCAAAACCTTCAGTTTGTTTCTCAGAGCCCACAGTCTCTCATGGTTCTTTAAAGGGGAGGGAAGTTCAGGTGGGCTCTCAGTTGAGCAGAGGAGTGGAGGGAAGACGGAACTAGGATGCGATCAATTTCTCCATGCTGGGCCTGGACACGTCAGTACAGGTAGAAAGCCAGAGTCCGTTGCTAACCCTGTGGCTGATGGGGCTTTATGGTTGAACTGTTTTGCCTGCTTGCATGCAGTTTGGGCTCTGATCAGTGCTCAGACTTGCATTTGATGTCCTTTTTTGCCCATGATGTCTGATCTGGAAAATCTTTTTTAATAGCTTATTAATGAAGCTCCAAAATGGGAGAACCAGTCAAAGAGACTTCTGTTGGAGATGCTATGCTTGCTGACTCCCAGGGGGCATTGTCTGTCCCCAGCTCCTTAGGGCAGGGCAGCGGGAGTTCGAGACAAGGCCGGGGACCCTGCCTCCCATCACAGCCCATCCTTGTACTATTCTCTCTCTGACCTGTTCTTATTTTGAGGATAATTAAATATGTGATTCACTCCAGGCTTAAACATCCCAATGCTTTTAGCTTTCTTTCACTGTCTTTTCTAATTCTGAAATTATGTTGGCTTTGTAACTTTGGGCAAGTCGCTTAACCTATCTGAATCTTCACCCTGCATAATTCTCAGGAGCATGTGGAAGTGTTTTTAATGAAACTTTACTACTTTGCATATGCAGTCACTGGCTATGTGTCTGAGGATTTAAAATGCCTTCTCTTTCATAGTATCTGCTTCTGCTTTTCCTTCCCAGAGTCGAAAACATGCAAGCAAAGTCCGACTGTATTACATGCTTCACCCCAGGGATGGTGGGTGTCCAGCCAAGAGGCTCCGGTCAGAAAATGTGAGTATCTGGCACCCTCTGATATCCTCAGATGATGTGTTCAGTTTGCTGAGAACTCTGAAGGTCTAGAAAGTAAAGTCACGTCTACCTTAGCAGGAGAGAGCTAAGGGAGCAGAAATAGTTCTCATTAAATACGACAGAAAATATTACACATTAGCAAGTCTTTTTCGTTTTCCCTGCCCAAACGTTCCAGTATGGTGTCGGGGGACTTCGCGATGATTCTGTGCCAGAGCAGAGTGGAGAAAGACTGTCCAGAGGGGACAGAGAGCAGCTGGGTGAGGGGAGGCAGGAGCCGTCACAAGAAAAAGAGTAGGAAAGATGGCTTAAGGAGAAATCCTGTCAGATATATGAGATACTTTGCTGTTTACATATTTTATTTTTCCTTTGGTGTATAAAACTGAATGCCCATTTATTAATTTATAATAAAGATTGTGCCTATCTTGCAAATAAAAATATTCAGGGTTTTTGATCAGTGCCTCTCTCCCCGAGGGAACATTCACTTGGGAAGAAAATGACAGTTAGGAGGTTGCTTTGAGGACGTAAAGTTAGAACGAAGGGTTTACTTCAGCCAGGCCAAGGCAGGGACTGATAAAATAAATATTCCTTCCTCTCAGCAGGGGTTTCTTTTCCTAACGAGTGGAATATTCATATCCATCCATTGCAGAGGTCCTCTGTGATAAACACTGCAGATTAAACAGAAATCACTTGTCCTTTGAGTTCTGAGGAGGCTGCAGGCATGGAATTCATACCCTACGCTCTCGCTTGTGCTTGTGATCTCTTTCTCCTTCTGCTGCCAGATAGATACCGGTCTTCTTTTCTTATTAAAAATTAATATATGATCACTGAAGAAACTTGACAAGAAATGAGCTTGTGTATTCTTCACAGGAGAAAAAGAGAGAACAAGAGGACTGCTTATGACCACAGGTAGTGAGCATCAGGGCTGGTGTTAATGAATTCCAAGCACATATCTTACATCACGAAACGAGCTGTTCATACCCAGACTAATCCGGAACACTGTGAAGTTGTCTTGACCGCTTTGGTGAGGCAGCATTTAGAGCTTATTAGAGGCAAAAGGTGTCATGAAAACTTTTTAAACTGCTAAGAAATGGGACAGAGACTAGTTCTTGTCAGCTCTTAGCCTTATGACCTTAGGCAAATAATTGATCTCTCAGAACCTGTGTCCTCAATGAGGCTATCATAATCACACTTTCCTTAGGATTTTGTGAGGTGCACACTTACATACCAAATACTGAGGGAAAAAAAGATGAATAAGGCACAGACTTGCCTTAAAGAAACTCAGAGTTGAGTGAGGGACATAAACATTGTATAAAAAAATTGCTGTGATCCCACAATGCAAGTGTTTATTTAACATTCTGCACAAAGCTCCATGGAGACAAAGGGCAAGTTGATCCATGCCAGGACGAGTCACTCAGGGATGGTGTTTCTGAGAATTGGTATTTGAGCTGGGGGTCTTTGGGCTTGAATGGATTATACCAGTTGGCGGAATTGGGAGCGAGGGAGCAGACAGGTGCATTCTTGGGTATATTCCCATCAAAAGAACTTACTAAGCTCCAGCAAAGTTGGCCTGAGCCAGCTTTCATGTAATTTCAGAATCCTGTAGCTATAGCAGAGTCCTGTTTTCCATCAGGCTCTATTAGCAGAGAGAACAGAATTAGTTCCTTTTCCCTGAAATCATCCAGTGATGATGCTCATGTCCCTTCATTCAGTAGCCATTTTGTGTAGGGTTCATAGACAGTTGACAATTAGCTCTTTGAACACGGATCATTTTCTATCTACTCAAGTTCTAGTCATGAGTATTGTACTTATTTATGTCAGAGCTCCTAGGGAAGGCTTGACTGGGCAGACAGATAGGGGGCACTGGGACTCACACTGGTGTTACTTGGGGACATGGATCTGGTCAGATCCATGGTTTACTCCACTCAGGTTCTGGTTCTGCAAATAGTGTTGGGGACAGTTTATGGAGGGGAAGACGTTTGGATTTTCAAAGCAAGAAGTATTTGCAAAGATCCTTTACCAGTGAGCTCTTTGAGAACTTTTGCTTCTGGTGTATCCTGGAATCTGTGTATCTTTGAAAACTTGGATCTACCAATGATTTATTTCTTAAATCATTTCTATAGCTTTTCATAGTCATAACATAAGGACAAATCAGTAAGCAGGAAAGAAGCATAGTGAACTTACTTAAAAAAAATTTTTTTTTAAAGATTTTGTTTATTTACTTAGAGAGGGAGACAGAGTCAAGCAGGCTCTGTGTTAAATCCAGAGCCCGACACGGGGCTCGATGTCATGACCCTGAGATCATGACCTGAGCTGGAGTCAAGAGTTGGACACTTGACTGACTGAGCCACCCAGGTGCCCCCATAATGAACTTACTTTTTAAAAGAGATATTTGATGCTTTTATTAGAGTGTATATACATTTCATAGGTGAATATGTCATTTGCCTTAGGCATTTTGACATACCAGATACAGCATGGAAGCCACTGCAGTCCCTCACTAGGGCTGTGAAAGTTAATATTGGTAATTATTTGGCCAACTTTCTTTTTTACAGACTTATACCCAAGGATTGGAAGACAGTATACAAATAGACAATGGCCAGCCATATATAAAGAGAGAAAGAGAACTTTTATGCACTTAAAACTAAAGTAACATTGGGTTTCAACTATAACTAAAAAAAAAAAGTTAAAAATAAATAAATAAAATTAGAACTTTGACCCACAACCTATAGCAACCAGCCTTGGAAACCAACCCATTAATATATAGTAACCAGCCCAGGAAGCCTGCCTAAGTTAAACCTAGAGGAAGCCAGACCACTATCTCTAGTAACAATCCAGGAAGCCAAACAATAACCCTTGAAACAATAGGCCCCAAATAGTCTGGACATGAGGAACATCTGATAGCTTTCCTAACTTTGGTCCCTGCTTCCACCTTGGAACCAACCAGAGAAAGCCAAATAGGCATCCCGAAGCAAGCACATAAGGATATGCACTTGTAGTTTGCCTATTTACAGCTTCCACACACGAACAGCCTCCAATCAGGGCACACCTGAGGCCGCCCCTTTATACTGTTACATACCTTTCCCACCTGTCTTGCCTGCGAGTCTTCTCCAAAGGCATGAGATGGTGGCTAACATCCTGGCTATGGGAAACTCTGAATAAATAGCCTTTCCTTTTTCTCATTCAGTTGGTCTTTACTTCCACGGGGTTGCAAAATGGGGATAAAAAGGACATCTAATGTACAGTTTTCTCATAAGGCCCAAATTAGATAGCTCCTTTATTCAGGACTTCGTTTTCAAAGGTCCTTCTCCCAGGAGTTGTCATCATTGCTCCCCTCTCCACCAATACCCTGTGTTCTTAGAAGAATGTAACACTCTGTTCCACGTGCCTCTCCATTCTTGCCCAGCCTTCCCACGTCTCTGTTTCCAGGCTTATGATGGGTTTGTATCCCAGTCTTACCTTACTGAGAACAGTTTCATGGCTGCCCTGAATACCCCAAAATTGAGTGACTTCTGAAAACAGAAAACTTGTTGCTGAGTTTCCATGCCCTGACTATGCATGAACCTGGGGCCCACACTGATTCCTGAAACTGATAGGGCTGATGAGTAACAGCAGCTCTCCCTTCCTTCCCACTTCTTCGCCTTCTGGGAATACATAGTAACTCCCAGTTTACAACCAGATGAACAGAAGTGCCTACTACTAGTCCCAAGGTCTATTGTCATTTCTACTCCAGGTGATTTGACTTTCTTGTTGTTTCTCAAAAACATAAAATTCATGTCTGCCTCCTATCCTGACATTCCCAGCTTTTTAAATTCCTCCCTCAATATCCTTTACTGTTTAGAATCCTCATCTGGATATTCTATGGTTTTGTTTTTTTGTTTTTGTTTTTTTTTCCCCCCCCCTGAAACTTTAGAGTGAGGCATTTTCCTCCTGAGGCCACAGAGTAAAATTAAATGTGAAATAAATTGTTATAGTTGATTGCCTTAGAGAAATTTTCTGTAATCTTGTGAGCATTAGAGCCAAAAAGGACTTTAGAGAACATCTAGTTCATTGAAAGTCTCGGGTTTTCAAGTCACTTTTTAGTAACTTCTCACCTGCTTTGGGAAAAAAGAAATGTCTACTTATGGAACAACATTTTTAAGTAAAAAGATGATTTAGTTTTGTTTTTATTCCGTAAGGATAAGTAACTGCCAGCAAAAATCACCAATCGGTATTAAGTAAATAGTGTTTTGACATGGAGTTAATAGAATTCCTTCTAAAGAGAAACTTGACATTTGGTTAGTGTGTTCAAGCTTATCACTTTTAAATACTTATATGATTTCCTATAGGTCTGGAACATTCAGCGGAGCTGGAGAACCTCCAGGATCACTTTTATGGGTCCCTAAAGTCCTGGGTTTCCCCATCTTATGCCAAAAGTGAAAATAAGGCCCTAAGCAGTACCATGACTTGCCCAAACTGGTCAGGCCTGAGATTGAGACCCTCCTTGCTTCCTTAAGTTCTATTCCTATGCTTCTCCCCCATATCTTGAAATTATATCTTATATTTAGGTGTTGAAGCCATTGCTGGGTCCATAGCCAGAGAGCACTGCTGTTCTGGGGCAAAGTAATAATAGCTGGTGGTTAGCACGCACTTCCCACTTCCATTCTAAATGCTTTACATACATTAACACATTTAATCCTCATTCCTGTGTAGGGTAGGAACTATCATTATCCCCACTTTACAGAAAAGCAAACTGAAAGAGAGAAATTAAGTCCCTCAACTCTGGTTACAACACTGGTAAGTGGCAGAGACAAGGCTGGGGAAATACAAAAGAAAACCAAAGAAAACTCCTCTGGTACTGCAAACAAGCTCCCCATGTCACTTCCAGAGGTAGGTAGCAAGCAGCTAATAAGTCCGAGGCATGTAGAGAGAAAGGACACGAATCCTTCCCCAACAGAGATCAGGATCTGTTTGGGGGCAGTGTCCAGTGTGCAGTCATGTCTTCTAATACAGTGTGATAGCTGCACAGGTGTGACCACAGACATCTCCTGGGGCAATGTCTGGCATATTTGCATGGGTCCCCAACCTCTTCTGGTAGAATGAGGCTGGACAGAATTGCCTGGAGAAAGCAGACTGAACTGATTCTTGAGGGACACGTGGGGGTGAGTCCAGTGAATAAGGGCAGCAAAGGACTCTTCTTTTTTTTTTTTTTTTAAAGATTTTATTTATTTATTTGAGAGAGAGTGAGAGAGCACAAGCAGGAAGAGAGACAGAGGGAGAGGGAGAAGCACGTCCCCTCTGAGCAGGAGTCCCACACAGGGCTCGATCCCAGGACCCTGAGATCATGACCTGAGCTGAGGGCAGATACTTACTAACCCACTGAGCCACCCAGGCGCCCTGCAAAAGGTTCTTCTGAGTGTGGAGTCAACATGAGTAATGTCTTCAGGGAAACCAAATTCGAAGGTATTTCTAGAGCGTAAATGCCAGTGGGCGGCTGTGTCAGATTCCCAGGATTGCTGTAACAAAGTCGCACAGACTGGGTGGCTAAAAACAACAGAAATTTATTTTCTCACAGTTCTAGAGGCTACAAGTCTGAATCACGGTGTAGGCAGGGCCTCCCTCTGGAGGCTCTGATTGAAAATCGGTTCCATGCTTCTCTCCTCGCTGCTGGTGGCTGCTGGCAGTGCTTGGCGTTCCTTGGCTCATAGCTGCATCACGCCAATCTGCTTCTGCCCTCACCCGGTCTCTTCCTTGTGTGGGTCTCTGTGTGTTCTCTCCTCTTCCTGTAAGGACGACTGCCACCGGATTTAGAGCCCACTGTAACAATCCAGTATGATCTCATTGTAATTAATTCATCTGCAGAGACCCTATTTTCCAATGTCACCTGTTCAATGTGGACGTGAATGTGGGGTGGGAGGAGCACAGAATTCACTCAGTGCAGCAGTGGAGACCAGAGTGAAGTGTGGGATGGTGGGGAGAGGTTCAGACGTATATTAGGCATAATATTAGCATTTACTTTGTCAAAATGTGGTTTTCTCCAGGGGTCTGCAGCTCAGTTCATGAGCACTTCTCAAAGAGAGGTGCGTTTACCAATGAGAGCTGTGTGCTTTGGCTTCCAGCTGTGCATTTAGAGCTAGAAGTGGGGATTTTGTCCCTGGCTTAGCTGCATATATTAGTTTTATAACTTTGTTTTGGACTTTCTAAACCTTAATTGCTGTGGTTGTAATCAGGGCCTCTAAACGCTGCCCGGTCTACCTCTCAGAGTCGTTAAGGGGCTCAAATAAAACCTTCCTCTTCGTGAAGCTGCAAGATACATGGTAAAGTATGTGTGGACTGTTCTTTCATTGGGTTTTTCATTTCTGTCTATTGGTTCCCATCTTTCATCCCCACCGTGCAATATACAATTCTCTAGTCCAGTAGGGGCAGGCCAGTTGTTTTCCTCTAGGACACCTGAAGGGCAGTTAGGACATCAGTACGGGTGAGATCATGCAGATTTATAAAACAAGGGTCAGAAATAACTGCTGGCCAGACTCAGACCACTGCCTATTCTGGTGAGGTCCACAAACCAAGAACGGTTTTTACAGCCTTACGTGTTTGGGTCAGGGGAGTGGGGAGGGATTAAAAGACTATATTTTTTCCTTCCCTATCCCCCAAAACCCCCACTCTGCCTCTCAAATTCCTCATATCAGGGAGATCGTATGATAATTGTCTTAAAAAATGAAATAAGATGGGATTGGGAGGGAGACAAACCATAAGAGACTCTTAATCTCACGAAACAAACTGAGGGTTTTTGGGGGGAGGCAGGTTGCGGAGAGGGTGGCTGGGTGATGGACATTGGGGAAGGTATGTGCTATGTATGGTGAGTGCTGTGAATTGTGTAAACCTGGTGGTTCACAGACCTGTACCCCTGGGGCAAATAATACATTATATGTTAATAAAAATAATTTTAAAAAATAAATACAATAAGAGTATGTTGCCGTGTGAAAAATACATGAACTTCAAATTTTCATGTCCACAGATCAAGTCGTTTTGGAATGCAGCCATGTTCAATGTTAACAGCTCTATTCACAGGGCAGCAGCCAAGCTGGGTTGCTGCAACAGACTTGATGTCCCACAAGCCTAAAATGTTACCCCTCCGGCCCTTTACAGAACATGCTTGCTGTCCCCTGTGCAAGCTGGGTAGTTTTGGTGAAGAAAGAGGGGTTTTGTCCCTCTTCTCGCTGGGCGTCTCTCTACTCGCAGGAAGGATTCCTTTACATCATTCTCATTACATACTCTCAAAGCTGCCTTGTCCTTGTTCCTTTAGAGCTTTAGTTTCCTTGTGGCCAGTTGAAGGTTTTGGCCAGGAGAAAGTACCATTCCAAACCTCTGAGTGAGAATAGACACCTGGTGTTTTGCTTAGGTTCTCTTAATGCAGATAGCTTGACATGTCGGAACGAGTCCTGTTAGACGAATTTGTTTGAAGCCGGCAGCACTGTGGAAGCAATGAGGAGAGTCGGTTTCTTATGCCATCTACACAGCAAAGCCAGCTCAGGGTAAACCAGAACTCCTGGTTTTTTGAGATCATCCTGATTCAGAATACACATTCTTGTCCCTACAAATCACGGGTATGTCCTGCAAGGTCCAATATTTCCTCTCTAAAGTGTACCCAAAAGTGGAATCAAAATTTTGTTATACAGACACACCAGATAATAATTTAAATGAAAAAAACCCCAGAACTCCTCATTAATGTGAATGTGCAGCGTGGCATTCGGCTATCCATGACTCTCTCTGGGCCCCAGACTAGACCTCTAGCTTGGGACTGTGGTTCTGAAACTCATTTATATCATAATTATTACTTTGATCTAAAATCTGATCCAGAGGGGAAGAAGAGAAGGATGCATCAAAAGACAGCTATGAATTTTTTTTTTTTTTTCCCTACAACAGAAGTAGTGTAGTGGGTCTTTGGGTCTTTGATTCTACTGTTGACATATCCTTGAATCATTCCCTTGTTATCTAGTCACTAATTAAGCCCTCCTTATGTGTCAAGCTCTATGCTGAATACTTGCTAGAAATGTCATTTGAATTTGACAAATGCAAGTAGGAATCTTTAGTGCTTCTATTTAAAAAGGGGTTAAGGGACACCTGGAATGCTCAGTTGGAAGAGCATGTGACTCTTGATCTTGGGGTTGTGAGTTGGGTATAGAGATTACTTAAAAATTAAAAAAAAAATCTTTAAAATTATTTTTTATTTTATTATTTATATTTTTTTAAAAAGATTCTATTTATTTATTTGACAGAGAGAGATCACAAGTAGGCAGAGAGGCAGGCAGAGAGAGAGAGCGGGAAGCAGGCTCCCGCTAAGTGAGGAGCCTGATGCAGGACTCAATCCCAGGACCCTGAGACCATGACCCGAGCCAAAGATAGAGGCTTAACCCACTGAGCCACTCAGGCGCCCCTAAATTTTTTTTTTTTTTAAAAGGAATGAAGTCTAAAGCTTAGGTCAAATATCTTATCTCAACTCCCAGACCTTGAGAATGATACAGCCAAATTCAAACACAATACTGTTTGGTACCAGAACTGGAACTCTGTGTTACTGTATGGGCTTCATTTATTCATTCTTTTTTGTTTGTTTGTTTGTTTGTTTGTTTTTAAAGAAATACTGACTTCCTACTAAGAGTCAGGTACTATTTTGATTGCTGAGAATGTCATGATGAAGGAAACAGATGCAGTTGCAATTTACAGAGTTTATAGGATAGTGGGAGAAATGGGCATTTTTTTTTTAAAGCATACAAATATATAAATGAAGGACAGTAATGGAAAAGCATAGACTAGGGAAATCATAGGTCTTTGGGATCAGAGAAGCTTTCCCTGAACAACTGATGCTTCAGCTGTGTCTGAAAGTTGAGTGGGGGAAGCAGAAGAATGCCAGGCAGAGGGAGAAGCATGTTCAAAGGCCCTGTAGTCAAAGAAATCATGGCACACTTAAGGTAGAAAATGAAAGCCAGTGTGGCTGGTATTCAGAGACGGAAGCAGGCAGTGACTTCAGATGCGGAGAAGGGATTCGTGGAGAGAAGAGTGGAGGTGAACGGTTGAGCATCAGACTTTCAGGAGGCCGCTGAGAGTACGGATGTGGGTGAGGCTGATGGCAGCAGCAAACGATGAGAAATACATGGATTTGAGGGATAAGTTGGTAAAAATCGATCGGCTGGGTAATGGATCTAAAACAGAAGGAGGTTTCTGAAAACTTCCAGTTCAGAACTTGCCCTGGGTGGTTGCTGTCCCTCTTACAGGCAGGGTAGTTTTCTTCCCTAAGGGCAAGGAGAGCAGGAAGATCTGAGAATCAGGATGGATTTCGAGGAAAACTCTTTCTCCATGCTGTTCCATGCCGATCCCGGCTGAGCAGAACTAAAGTTGCATAGGAGTGGATTCGCCTCCAGCCGCGGGGTGGGGGACAGCAAGGGAGAAGTGTCTGGTAGACTTTTGTCCTCAGAGTTCTTCCAGTGAAGGTTTTCTCCTTTTTTATTGGAGCGTGAGGCCAAGCCAGGTGCCATTCCAGGAGCTGGATCTCACGGAGGCACAGGCTAGAGGTTCCCTGCAGGTGCACTGGTGTCCAATGTCGGGACAGGGTGCTGAATGAGTTCAAAGCAGTTACCAAGTGCAGGGGGTGGGAAGAGGAGAGAATTGGAGCTCTGGTATCCTGAAGTAAGATAGCAGGGAGTTCTTTGGAGGCTTCTAGAAAGACAGATGCTGAAGTCGTCAGTGGTTAAATCATGTGCTTCTAGTAAGAGGACTGGGGTTATTGAGACAGTTGGAATAACTCAGATATGGTTTTAGGACCCAGATCCAGTGACTTCCAGTGGGTTTGTCCTGTTCCTCCTTAGTTCAAAAGGCAGAAATGATAAGACTCACAGTTTCAGATTTTATGAGGGCAGGGACCGTACCTTATTCATCTTTTTATCTCTTCCCACAGAGGCATTCCATAAATTATTGTTTGTATTTTCATAGTAAGGTATTATCCTATTTTTCTCCAAAACAATTATGATTAAAAATAGTTTTAATAAAAACCTATCATTTGTATGGGGAATCTTACAGAGTATTACCATGAAATTATATTTTAGTTATAACCCTATCAAAGTACCTTGTTAAATGGAGATTTTGTAAAATTGGGTTTGTTCAGGAAAATCTGGAAGTCATGAACATTGTTTCTGTGAGGATCTCCACGAGGTTCTTGGTCTCATGTGGGTCATCGTGTGCCCAAAATATAAGGGCAGGGGGAGGATTTGGGAGGTTATGCTGTCATCGCCCAGGCTGGTCTCTCCAGCAAGTGCTTCTGGTGGTCACCCACATCTTCTGGGTCCATCTCTCCTGTCTGTAACCACCCCGCTCACTTATTAGCTGCCCTCTCAATGGCTGCACTGTGACCAACTGTTGCATGTCTTCTCCCGTCTGCCCTGGAAGCTTGACCCTAGTGCCACAAATTGACTGTTCAAATGTGCAGCTAATGGAGGTCAATGTCCTTCCCACCTTCCCACACTATTTCAGCCCTAAGAGAAAAGGAAACCGAGTCCAGAAGTTCTTCTCTGGAGGACGTTTTTGGTGTTGCCTCCAGGGCAAGCAGGTGGATCAGACTTACTGGGTGTGGTGAAACATGGGCGAGTAGAGGTCAAATGCCTTAGCATGTGTCTTTCACTTTGCACACCAAATGGGCTCTTGAAAATGAATCACGATTTTTTTGTTTGTTTTGTTTTGTTGAAGGTAGTTAGAATAAAAGAATTCTGGGGACCATAGACTTCTCTAACTTCAGTTCTGAGATGTCAGTCTCTACGTTGCCTTTCCTTTCCGAGAGGCCAGCAGGGGTGTGTGGGAGCCCCTAGACGCAGCTTGATGGCTCACTGGCATGTGGGAACCGGGTTCTTCGGCTCTCTTCCCTGTCTGCTGTTTTCCTCTTTTCAGGTGTCTGCATCTCAAGCCATCTTTCCTGTCTCAGTTTTTTTCCCCGGTGGATTTTCTTGGTTCATATCCTAGAATCTCACAAAACAGAAGTCTGTTTCTCTCTTAAATCCCAGCTCTTTCCTGAAAAAATTTTACCACTCACTTTTAATCAAATGTCTGCCCTTATGTGTCTGGGTCCATTTATCTCCAACTTTTCCCTGGCTGTGGGAGGTGTGAGAAGATCTTGCCTCCCTTCTTCCTTTTGTCCTACACAGCACAGTGAGTCTTTACTCTCTTAAGGCTATGTCATAAATCATGCCCGCTGTCTTCCCATTAGGCGACCCCATGTGCCCATTCTGTTTCTCCTTAGTAACCTCTGGGTATTCCTCATGCTCAGAATATTATTCTTGCAGAACAAAGAAGTCTGTTTCCTTCACTACATTCTGGTTTGTGACTGTTTGGCTTTGTTTAGGTCAATGTGTTCTTTTAGGAATACATATTTTTTCTTTTTGCCCTAGAAGCAGCCACGGGTTGTGACTTTAGAATACAAGATAGATTTATAACTTCGTGTGACCTGGATTTGGTGCAGGTAATGCTGAGACAATGATGAATGTTCCCTGATAAACACCAGAAAGCCTTGAGAAAACACATTGAAAAATAGGGATGATGCACTGAGTTCTACTAATTTGAAGTAAAATGTCTTTTTGGGCTTGGATCCAGCAAACCTGTCTCGTGTCCCTGCCCTCTATCACAGATGATACAGGGAGCTCCATGTATGTGGTCTTACATAATTTTCAGAGAATTTTATCATGTGAGAATTATGGTGCCCATTTTGTAAATGAGATCAAGAAGGTTCAGAGAGGAAAGAAACACACAAAACTAGAGGTCATCTGCCCATACGCAGCCTTTGATTCATTGCACTTCTTTAAGAACAAGCTTTCATTTCTGGCTAAGCCATTTCCCATGTTGGTGACATTAGTAGTGCTAGATTCCTATAGAACATTCTTTATGGGAGTGGACCAAGGAATTCTTCCAGTCAGGGCTCCAGTGGATTGGGGTGATGTTCACTGGGTCATCCTAATCACATACTTTTCCCCCCTCAGGTCCCTACTGAGGGTTGATAGCCTTACACGTATTGAGAATCCAAGAGGCAGATACTATGGGGCCTCCTGATTCCATGTCATGTAAAGGAATGAGTACAGGCTTTGGGGACAGACCTGAGATGAATATAGCCTATAATTCCTGCTAGTGGGTTGACCTTTGTCAAATTCTCAATCTTTTGTAGACTTAGTTAGCCCATCTATCCCATGACTTGGGTGAGGAATGAACGTGATCGTGAAAATAGAAGGAGTAGGGAGGGCAGGGCCTGGGGTTAGGTGCCTGACAACCGTCACTTCTTTCCCCTGTCTAATGCACTGGGTAAGGGTGACATTCTTTCTGATACTGTATTTGATCAGGAGAAAACACACACTAGACTGATACAAGTGAGCTGGTACGGAAATGAATCAGTCTGTATTCGAGGACCAAATGCTGTCGAGAGAGATGTTTTCTGTAGAAACCATAAGTAATTGCCAAGGAACGAGAGAAACTGAGAAAATATTGCAGTGTTCAATAACATTCTTGTTTTAAAGAACCTAAACTAATACAAAGAGGGAAAAATATGGTGTTGGCATTAGCACATCAGGGCTTGCTTGGAGGAACACGTATGTCTTGTCGTTCCTTGGCTGTTATCCAGCGCCAATATTTTAGTCTAGCTGGAAGAGAGTCAGATATTTGGAACAGCTCCGGGTGACAGCGTGCACTCCCCTCAGCCACGTGCACAGCGCGGTTGCTCGTATTCCCCTCCCTTCTGCTCACAGGTGGCGTTGTTCAGTCATGGCACAGTGACTTTAATAGATATTAAAAATGTGGCTGTTTGAGCGTGTCATTCCCGAAACTCCATCGAAACTCTCTGTGGAAGCATATGTGAATGAGTGTGGTCCTGGGCCATTACTTGCTGCAACAGGAACAGTTCCTCTTGATCTGTGACATTGAATAGCCAAAGAGTCTTGTAATCATGTATAATTTGTCTATTAGTTTTGTCTTTTTGCCAAGCATAGTTAAAATTGTGTAGCGAAGGAGACTATTTTTATTGTGAATTCCTGATGAAAAAAAAAAAGGCATTTTTCTTCAGAGTTATTAACTTGGTTTTACAGTTGACCTTTAAAGGAATGTCTATGGCTTCAGATACTCAAGAGCTCAGCAAATATTATCCTCCATATAATTTAAATAGTCATTATAGTTTGGGCTATAGGCACTGAATGTATATCAGAAGATATGATTTTTTTTTAACTTTTGAAATTTTATTGTAAAGGAAAAAAAATCTTATTTAATTGGTGCATTGAGTGATGGTTGACCTTTTCTAATTAAATTTCCTCTTCACATTTCAGCTGTACATAATTCTAGAAGGTCACTGGTTGGCATTAGCAACCCCAGAAATGAATGGTCATGATGTCACATCCTAGAACTGACAAATTACTTTGTTTGATATCCCATTATCCATTGTATCCATTATTGTAATGAGGGATGGAAACATTCAAGATGGATTTAAGACTTGAAATTTTCTGAAAACCAAGAAATAAGAGTCTTTAATGGGTTTTCCTGCACATCCATTTCTCCATACAGATTTTTCATTTTTATGTTTTTTTGTTTTGTTTTGTTTGTTTGTTTGTTTTGCATTATGACATAGTGTACTGGACAGCAGTTCTCTGCAGTCTTGTCACCTAGAAAAAAACCAGAAAACTATTAGTCCAGTCTACATTTCACTTGGTCTTCAAGAAAGGGTGAGAGATCTTGGATGGGTCATTAATTGTTTATGGATTATTTCCTCCTCTGGACTAAATGACCACTTGTTGCTTTCTGATTTTAATTAATTGCAATTTAAATATTTTCTTGTAACCAATATTATGATTCATAAATAATCTGGATCAGTGGATTGTTTATAATCTCAGATATTTCTCTTATTTTGTAATGCAATAATTGTTTATCCATATAATCCATTAATAATTGCTTTGTGCTTATTCCAGACACCGAGTAAGTGGTGAGCAAAGCCAGACCCAAAGTCTTTGCCTTAAATTGAAATAGCAGCTCTGATAAATGCTCTGGTTGAGTGGACAGGGTGCTGAGGGAGATCATTCAGGAGAGGTGATCTGTCTGGGAACTGAGGGAAGACTTCAAGTAGTAATTCCCACGTGGCATCTGAAGAGTGCACAGGCATTAACTGGGTAAAAGGGTAAGGGAAGTTTCTAGGGAGAAGGAACAGCATCTGGGGATAGACAGAAGGCAAGTGTAACTCGGCAAAACACAGCAGGTGTGATGGTAGAAGAGGTTAGAAGGGTCACAGAGTAGGTGGGAGACCACTGAGGTTTTTAGGGGAAGGTGACAACGTAATTCATCATCCAAACTGGGACATCTCTGAATGTGAAAGGACACTATTGATATGAAGCTGGAAGAATGGGTGTACGCCAATATGTAGGATGGAAGACTCTACTTAAAAGCCATTTTAGGAAGTTTTGGTTTTTATTTTAAGTACAACCAGAATCCACTGAAGAGTTTTAAGACAGGAGACTAAAATGTTCAGATTTGGCTTTTAAGAATCATTCTGACCCCTTTGTTCTTGCAGCATTATTTACAGTAGCCAAGATATGGAAGCAACCCAAGTGTCTATCAGTGGAGGATGAATGGATAAAGAAGATGTCACACACACAAACACACAGACACAGACACAGACACAGACACAGACACAGACACACACACACACTGGAATACCACCCAGCCATAAAATAGAATGAAGTCTTATTATTTGTGATAATATGGATAGAATTTGAGGGTATTATACTAAATAAAATAAGCCAGACAGAAAAATACAAATACTGCATTTTCACTTGTAAGTGAGATCTAAAAAAAAAAAAAAGAAAGAAAAAAAAAATGAAATGAAACCCAGGCTGGATAGATCCAGAGAACAAATTGATGATTGATGGAAGGGAGGGATGGGAGTGGGCAAAATGGATGAAAGGGATCAAGGGGTACAGACTTCCAGGTATAAAATAAATAAGTCATGGAGATACAAGTATAGCATGGGGAATACAGTCAATAATATTGTATTAACTTTGTATGGTGACAGATGGTAGCTAGACTTACTGACTTACTGTGATCATTGTAATATATGCAAATGTCAAATCACTGTGCTGCACACCTGAAACTCATGAAATTGTGTCAATTTTTATTCAATGAGAATAAATATAAAAATAAAAATTACTCTGTTGCAATGTGAAGAAAAGACTAAAGGATGTCCCAGAGTGGAAGTGAGTAGACCTGTTACGTGTCTGTTATCAAGGTTTAGGAGAGTTAGAACTTAGCAGAGGTGAGAAGTGAGCAGATATGAGAGAAGTTAAAGTGAACATCATCAGGGATGGAGAACTGATTAGACAGAGGGCCCTAAGTTGTTTCCACCTGTTTATATCCACACCCTTTGGTATTTATCCTCCCCACCAAAGTCAAGGTTTAGCTAGGTAATTTTGCCAGTGGACTAGTAGCAAGTAGAGCCTTGAAAAACATGCATGCATTGTTCTTAGGCACTTGATGCTCCTGGACTCTTGCAACCAATCTGAGCTAGCTGATAGGAGGATGAGAGAACATGTGGAAAGAGTCTGGGCATCCCAGCAGAGGCCATCATAAATCTGGAAACCAAGCCAGCACCAGCCAAGCAAACAGCTGATGGCAAATGTGGAGAGCAGGCAAGCCTGGCTCAGACCAGGAGAACCGCTCAGCTGAGCCCTGCCTGAATGGCCGACCTGCTGAGTCATGGACTGAGATAAACAATTGTTTGTTTGGCATGGTTTGTTACATAGCAGTAGATGCAGAAGCTGTTCATTGAGAGGAGACCATGAAAGAGAGCCGGTTTAATTTAGATGTGCTGACTTCGAGGAAGTGACATCAAACAGGAGTGTGTTGTATAAGGGAAGCTTAGCTGATTATTACCAAAGTAGTGATAGAGGATAAAACTAGCTATAAAACAAAATTTTGTGCATTTTACTACTGTATGTTCAATACAACAATACTGAATGATCTATTTTTGTTTCCTCAAGAGGGGAGTTGAGTGTTGAGGACTAACAAATATTAAATGTCCCTTGGCCCTCTTACTTCCTGGCACATGGGGTTGAAGGACAGTAGTTTTGATGACATTAGAGATGTTATAGGATAAGCCCATTCTCTGGCTGGAAGTGGGGCCTTGTTGCCTGGCAACTCTGGCTCTGGGCATAGTAGTAAAGAAAGAAGTGTGCTGCTTGAAGCCCCCTTTATGTGTTCCTCTCAGGGCTTCTGTGCTTGACACTCAGATACTCTCATCACTTCTCCAAGTCCTTTGCTTGGAAAAGGACCTTACAAGCTTAGTTCATACTAAGATGTGAATGACTGATAAGTGTAAAGTCTTTTGTGTTACGTAGAACACTAAATATTTTGTAGTACTTTTTAATTGTTGAGGTATAATTGATATAGAATATTACATTAGTTTCAGATATATAATGATAATTCAATATTTGCATATAATGCAAAATAAATCTAGTTGACATCTGTCACTACACATAATCACAGAATTTTGTGTGTGTGATGAAAACTTTTAACTTTTAATGTTTTAGCAACTTTCAAATATGCAGTTATGGTCACCATGCTATACATTGCATCCCCATGATTTTATTTTATAACTAAAAATTTGTGCCTTTTGACAACTTTTACCCACTTCACCTATTCCCCCACCCACCTCTGGCAACCACCTATCTGTTTTGTGTATCTAAAACCATGGTTTTGATCATTTTTTGTTTTTTGTTTTTTTAGATTCCACAAGTAAGTGAGATCATATGGTGTTTGTCCTTCTCTACTTACATAATGTCTTCAAAGTCCATCATTGTCACAAACTACAAAATTTACTCTTTTTTATAAAAGATTTGTTTATTTTAGAGAGAGAGAATGTGAGTGAGCACAGGTGGGAGGGACAAAGGGAGAGGGAGAGAGAGTCTGAAGCAGACACCCCGCTGAGTGAGGAGCACAACTCAGGCCTCAATCTCATGACCCTGAGATCACAACATGAGCTGAAACCAAGAGTCGGATGCTCAACTGACTGTGCCACACAGGCATCTCTAAAATTTACTCTTTTTTATGGCTGAGTAATATTCCTCCCTCTGTGTGTCTATGTCATATACCACTAAATCTTAAACAAGAAGAAATCTCTCTGTGTTCTGAAAAATGCAATTATATGAGTATGGGGAAGATGTTTTAATAAGCAACTTAGTTGGACTACTACTCTGCAATTTGCTTTTATATATTGAAAATAGAACCCCATGGTCACAGAACTGTAGACTTTTAGATGTTTTCAAATCTAGAATAACCACACTCCAGTGGACTTATGTTTTATCCCCACAAAAACCTGTTTCCCTCTTATATATCTTTTTATGATTTAATAATACCAAACTTCCTCCATTTCCTCAGGCTGAAAACTATTGAATTATATTTGGCCCCACTCACCTGCCACATCCTAATCTTGGGATTCTGCCCAGTCTAATGCTCTTCACCTCATCTCTGTCCCTTCCTGCTCTTTCAGAAGGAGATCAAACCTTCATCAGCTCCCACTTGGCTTGATGTCTCTTGCCTCCTCACCCTTGTTCTAAATCTCTCTTGTCTTCTAACCAGCCTAAAAATGTCACCAGGATTGCCTTTCTTATGTCTAGATCTGATCTTGTCTTCATCCTCTTTGTACAGCTTCGATGATGCACTTTCTTGTAGGATAAAGGCTAAATTTGATAACAGAGCATCCATGACCCCTTCTGAGGGCTGCCAAACTAGGGCTTGACTCACCTGTTATTTTTGCTTGAAATCAAATAGGAATTGCAGGATACTAAAGGCAAAGACTGGCTGAAGAATCTCATTCACCCTCATTCCCAGCCAAATATGGTGTCCATAGTTCTATGCCTCTGTCTGAAGATGCAATTCTAGAGCTATACAGGGACCTATATCCAGGGTAAGTGTAGCTTGGTTATTCAATTGGAGGGATACTTGTGAGTTATTGCTAAGCAGTTCTAGGCAATTATACCACAGAGGGGTGCTGAAGTGGCAGAAGGATCAGACCCCATGTATTCTTTTACTTAGGACAGAAATGGCAGGCCCCTGAATACATCTGATCACTTTTATTTTGCCTCATTTGGGACACTGATGAGCAGTGTTTCCCTGTATTTTATAGAAACATAAAAGAAATCAAACATCGTGACTAAACCAGCTGGGGGCATATGGGTAGGTCATGCCCCATGGCCTCTCCTCTATTTCTTCACCCCAATACCCAGCTCCCACCCTGAGCAGGGCTATCTTCTATCTCTGCTGCCTGGAGACCCAGAGTTCTTGTAGAATCTGCATAAAAAACCTAAGACAGTAGACACAATCTGTGAATCCCTTTGGCTTCCCTTTAGAAAGAGACATCTAACATGCATTGCCAGGGAACCTTCAGTCCCAGGTATGGGATTTTCTCCAGATAGTCTCTTAATGGGCTTTCTTTAGCCCATCCTGGTCCTTCTGGACTCAGCTCCTGGCATTTACCCAGATGGACCCTAAGATCATGTCAAATCAGATACTCTTCATTCACCACAGGCTAGGATTTACCACTAGCTGTGTTTCATTTTATTAAGGCTGTTCACCCTCTCAGAGTGAATGCCTGTTCTCCCCCTTTCATGTCTTGAGAAGCCCACCCTCATTCACGATACAGCTCACATACACCTGCACCATGAAAACTACCATATTATGACCCCTCCTCAGCATTCTGTTTTGTAATAAATGTGTGTGTGTGTGTTTCCTGTATACCAAGGGCTCCCCTCTCTCCATAATAAGGCCCAGAGGGTAGGGATTATATTAGTCCTTTTCCATAGGAGATGCTTATTAGCACATATGGGGTGAGTGAATCTATGAATGAGAGAATGGCCCTTGGGTTTCAGCCAGACATCTGTCAGTGCAGAATGTCATTACTTTTAAAGTGGACTTTTGGTTTTTAGGAAATGCTTTGCGGGTGACCTCAGATCAGCTGTCTGGGGCTCTTGCCTGACATTCTGGGACCATTAGGAAATAGGAAGGAAGATCCCTGCTCAGCTGTCATCTTGGGTTACTGCTTTCAGGTGTTAACCGAAATGACCCAATTAAGCAAGTGTTTTAAAGCCCCAAATTCTTGTTCAGTAGAGAAAAAGCTCAATTATTCAAAGACTCCTTTCAAAGAAGTCTACATTTTGCAGACACAGAAACCAGGTTACCTTTTGTCAAGTGGAACTATTTTATTATTTCCCTTTCTGATTATAAAATTATATACAATGATTATTATTTTCTATATTGTCTTATTTATTTATTTTCATTGGAAATGCAAATCCTATTCTTTTTTTTAATTTAAATTCGCTTAGCCAATATATAGTACATCATTAGTTTCAGATGTAGAGTTCAATAGTTAATCAGTTACATATAATACCCAGTGCTCATCACATCATGTGCCCTCCTTAATGCCCATCACCAAATTACCCCAACCCCCAACCAACTTCCCTCCATTAAACCTCAGTGTTTCCTAGTGTTGAGAATCTCTCATGGTTTTTCTCCTCTATGATGACTTCCCATTCAGTTTTTCTTCCCTTCCCCTATGGTCCTCTGCTCCGTTTCTCATGTTCCACATATGAATGAAACCATATGATAATTGTCTTTCTTTGATTGACTTATTTCACTCAGCATAATACCCTCCAGTTCCATCCACATCAATGTAAATGGTAAGTATTCATCCTTTCTAATGGTTGAGTAATATTCCATTGTGTGTGTGTGTGTATGTATGTGTATATATATATATATATATATCACATATATGTGTGTGTGTGTGTGTGTGTGTATATATATATATCACATCTTCTTTATCCATTCATCTGTTGATGGACATCTTGGCTCTTTGCACAGTTTAGCTATTGTGGACACTGATGCTATGAACACTGGGGTGCAGGTACCCTTTGGATCACTGCATTTGTACCTTTGGAGTAAATAGTAGTGTAATTGCTGGGTCATAGAGTAGCTCTCTTTTTAACTTGTTGAGAACCTCCATACCATTTTCCAGAGCGGCTAGCTGTAACAGCTTTCATTTCCACTAGCAGTGTAGGAGTGATTCCCTTTCTCTGCATCCTGGCCAACATTTGTTGTTTCCTGTCTTGTTAATTTTAGCCATTTTGACAGGTGTGAGGTGGTATCTCATTGTGGTTTGGGTTTGTATTTCCCTGATGCCGAGTGATGTTGAGCATTTTTTCATGTGTCTGTTGGCTTTTTGTATGTCTTCATTGGAGAAGTGTCTGTTCATGTCTTCTGCCCATTTCTTGACTAGAGTGTTTGTGTTTTTGGGTGTTGAGTTTGTGAAAATCCCATTCTTGAGAGCTATCATTAATAATATGGTATAGATCCTTTCTGGTTTCTTTACTTGGATATAACTGCATGCATACACACACACACACACACACACACACACACATATATATGTGTATATATATATAATTTTGATAGTTATGTTTCTATAGTTGCATATGTATATATACATACATAACATTTATATATAAGCTATATATATTATTTATATACTAACTATGTATTGGCAGAAATATTTCTGCCAAAATATATATGTATATATGTAGGTAGTATATATAAAATGGGGTCACACTTAGTAATGTTCTGCCTAATAAAACAGTTCAGTCAAATTCTTTTTTTTTTTAATAGATTTTATTTATTTATTTGACAGACAGAGATCACAAGTAGGCAGAGAAGCAGGCAGAGAGAGAGGAGAAAGCAGGCTCTCCACGGAGCAAAGAGCCCGATGCGGGGCTCGATCCCAGGACCCTGGGATCATGACCTGAGCCAAAGGCAGAGGCTTTAACCCACTGAGCCACCCAGGCACCCCCAGTTCAGTCAAATTCTTATTCAAACACTTAACAGATACATCTTGTCATTTTCAATGGTTTATCTTTTTAATATCATATTAAATGAATATTCTTTTTTTTTAAAGATTTTATTTATTTATTTATTTATTTGACAGACAGATCACAAGTAGGCAGAGAGGCAGGCAGAGAGAGAAGGGAGGAAGCAGGCTTCCTGCTGAGCAGAGAGCCCGATGCGGGGCTCGATCCCAGGACGCTGGGATCATGACCTGAGCCGAAGGCAGCGGCTTTAACCCACTGAGCCACCCAGGCACCCCTTAAATGAATATTCTGTAATTTATTCCATCAGTCTCTTATTAATGGTTATGCATGTTATATCAACTTTTTAATTATATTTTTGTGCACTTTTACAAGTATTTATTTTGATTAAAGTCCTACTGATGACATCGCTATGTTAAAGTGTATGCACATTTTATAGCCTTTTGATACATAGTCATGTTGCCCACCAAAAAGATTGGATTGATTGTATTCCCACTATCAGTATATGAAATTGTCCATTTTACTTTGTCCTCACAAGTACTAGATATTATTGATCTTTTAACCTTTGTGAATTTTTTAGGTTAAAAATAAGATTTCATTATTCGATACAGCTTTGATTACTGGCAAGGTTGATTATCATGTCCTGTGTACGTTCATCTTCCCTAAATATTCATTATCTTTTCCAAATTCTATATTATGTCATTTTTCCTTAATTACTGACTTGTAGTTTTGTTTTTTGTCTCTCTCCCCACCCCATACCATTTGGGCAATTGTCTTCTAACTTTGAGGGATGTGTGTGTGTGAGTGTGTATATGTAAGTGTGTATTTGTCAGAGACCAGTACTGTTCAGATGAGGTTTTGCTGAAAGAGATGAAACCAAAATCAACTGAAATAAATTCTGCCAGAATGTATGAAGTAGTTTAGAAAGAGGAAATGGAAATGTAGGGGAGCACTTTTGCATCTGAGGTCTCTGCAAGTCAGCTAGCATGTTTCTGCTCCTGCTCTTCATTCCTCGAACATTTGCCCTGGTCTGTTCATCTTATTTGCACAGGAGGTATAGTTTTTAACCAGGGAATCCATGAACTTCCATGGGATTTGTTGGTAGAATTCTAGAGATCTGCAAAGTTAGATGGGAAAAAATTATATCTTTATGTGCACTGAAGTCTTGAAATTTAGTATTTCTTTCTACTATAAATGTAAGCAACCGGCCGTAGTAATATTTAGCAGTTTCTGATAGCTGACACCAATAAAAACCACCACTGCTCTAAAATCACGTGCTATTGGAAAGATCTTGTATTGTAATTTGTGCTCATCACTGTTATGAAATGAAGCTAATCTTACTATTTTATTAAAAAATGTTACTCTTTTGAGTAACATTAACAAAAAACATTAAATATTTTAATAGTTGCATTTCACTCTAATTGGTTTATTTTATAATCCTGTATGGTTTGTTTTGTGTATTTACAAATAATTATTTTGAGAAGGGGTCTCTAGGCTCCATCAGACTACCAAAGGCATCCAACACATATATAGGTTAGGAATCTTTGAGCTGGAGAAAGTGGTAGAGTTACTAGATGATTCTAACTTATTTCTTGATAAGAAGTTAGTGTTCCTTCCTTTGCCTTGACTCCTCCTTTCCCAGCATCCTTCTACATTCTCTGGAATACCTATTGTGGGCTCCTGGAAGCTTTTCAAATGTTCTATCAAATATATTAGCATCTATCCATATTCCACATTAAATACATTTTTATTATAAACATTTGAAAGAATTATAGTAATTTTACTTTTTAAATTACTTGATTATAAGAAACTAATTTAATTTACAACTGACTGTGATTTCTTGACAACCATTGTGCTTACTCAGGGGTTCTTGCAAAGTAGGAAAATCTGACATACAAATTGTTTTCTAAATGTAATGAAATTTTTATGAGCACTAAATTTAACAATTAATGAAGTTGACATAATGATAAGTTTTATGTACATTTAATTAAACATTTAGTAATAAAGATTTTGTAGTTTTTCTTTTTCTATTTTGGAACCGATTTTTTAAAGTCTGTTTTGTGGACAGTGGAAAGCACCTAGGCCCTTAGGCCTTGCTTGTCCTCCCAATAAGGCAATGCTTCCAGAAACAGCGTTTGCATGGAACACATCCTTCACCTCCTTCACTTGACTGAAATCTCCTTCTCCACGTTGAGGGCTCTTTCCAGCCACCATCCAAAGGAGCAGATGCTACTAGCTCCCCCTTCCATGGGGCCTACAAACAGTTCAGCCTATTCCTAGCTCCCTACGTCTTCCATTTATCCTTCCATTTATCGTTCCAGCCACACACACCAGCCTCTAGCTCTACTTAAACCAATGCAGATGGTCCTATCTCATGTGCCCTTTGACTGGTGAATCTACAGTCTCCCTGCTGCTGTCCAGCCACGGCCTTGACCCACTGTCTCAACTTTGTGGACAAGCCGTCCCGCCCCCCAGACTCCAAGCTTTGAAGCAGCGTTTCAGCTTTGTTCTAGGTGTATCTCCAGCCCCCCAGACAACACATCGTCATCTCTCAAAGAGAGATTTGCTACCTGAGAATGAATGAATGATCTTTGTCTTCCATTCCAGCTCATCGCCCCCATTGCCTTCATCATTACTCAGCACTGAACCTCTTCAGAGGTGTTAAAAAGGCAACATAGAAAGTTCTGGTCACAACTTCCTGTTCCTCTGGCTCTCCAACTCTTACATGCAAAGTTACCTTCTCTTTACCACACTGGGATCTCCAACCCTTTCACTCTTTTCCTTTCAGCTCATCCAGCTCTTACCTGTTGGTTTTGCTTCTTTCAGTGCTTTCAGTGCTTCTTTCCGTGCTCTCCCAGACCAGTATTTTGCCAGCGCCTTCAGTGTCCTAGCAGTAGTGACAATGGTAGCCATATTAGTGACTCACTTTACTGAGTACAGCCAGGGCACTAGACCCTTAACTGCAGGTTTTAGAGGTGTTCTTTCTTGCGACTCTTTGAAGTGGGTACTATTATTACATCCATTAAAAAAACTAAGTTGAGGATAAAATAGATGAAGTAACTTGCTTAATATCAAATAATTTTAAAGTTACAGAGCTGATATTTGTCATTCTTTACAATCTTTCTCTCTCTCTCTATATATATATAATATATATGTATATATATTTATACAGAGAGATTTCTAGATAAATCTCTATATATCCATATCTGTGTTTATAGGTATATCTATATGCCTATAGATACATAGATATTAAATCAAATCTCCTCTCCACTTCCTTACTTGGGCACATTTACACTGGCTTCTCATCTCATCTACCTCCCACCCACAGGGACAACAAGCACTGTAGGAATGTTGGCCAAGGTTACCAACGACCTGCTAATGATCAGTGCCAGTGGGAGTTTTTAGTCCTTGCCTCACCTGATTTGAGCATACAACAGCAATGACTTCTAATGTTATTAAAACAAACAAATAAACTTGTTCTCAGATTCTGTGACTTTTCTTTCATCTGCTATTTCTCTGACTTTTTTTTCATTTCCCTTTGATGACTTGCCTTTCATTTAGCTGTTAAATTCTGATATGCTTAGAGACACTACCCTTGGCTCCCATCTCTTCTCTTTCTGAATATTTTATTTGTATTCTTTCACTTGCTGCCATGGCTTCAATCACACCCTACCTACTCACATTCAGCCCTCCCTCCTACTTCTAGATCTGGATATCCACATGCCTCATGGATTTCTCCATATGGGGCATCTGGAAGTCCCATAGGTGCTGCTTATGTTTAATCAGATCCAAATACATCCCCTACATGTCCAGTCTTGGTAAATGAGGCTCCAGTCTGGATATCCTGGGGTCATTCTTGTTTCCATCCACTGTTTTCAGTGCATAAGTAAGTCCCATCTATGTACTCACTTAGTCTCTTTGACATGTTTCCTCCAATTATGGCCACTCTGGTTTTTGCATCCCACCTGGCTTTACCCCTACCCATCGTTCACATAGCTGGCAGAAGATCCTTTTTTCTGATCCTTTAAAACCCATTACTTCATGACCTTTCCCCTGTTTATACTATTACTTCCAGTCTCACCTGCTTTCCTTCTTGGAGGCTGTTTCCTTTTCCTCTTCTATAACTTGTCATAAAATACTTCCAGCTTTTGTGTGTGTGGGTTTTTTTTTTTTTGTATTTATATATTTTTTTCTGGTTTGACTACTTTCTTCCTAAGCAATCCCCATGCCTTTACATTTTGTATCTCCAGTGCTTGCTGTGTACTTTCCTCACAATTGGTGCTCAATAAATAATTACTGAATGAATGAGGATCACAGGATGCCACTTTGAGATTGCAGCTAAACCTTAGTGTTGAAAGATATAAATAGCAATACCAAGAAAGCAAAGGCTTCTGGGTAATATCAAATTTGAGAGAAAGAACCTGCCGTTTTCTGACTAATGTTGACTCCTTATTATTGGTATAACATTGTCCACTGGGTTCTTCCCTTTAATATCCCGTGCATTTTCATGGTCGGCCTTTTGCAGTAGGCCAGCAAAAGTTAGAGGAGCTATCATCACTTTTACCAGTAGGCCTTATATGTTTTCTTAGACTCAGGACCTCGGCCAGCAAATGTACTCCTCTGATGTCCTTCCTTCCTCATACTCCCGAGACCCTCGACCTCAGGTAAGATGAGTCAGGCTCTTCCTTATTCCATCTGGTGGACTGTAAGTTTGAAAAGTCAGAAGGTAGACAGTGTATCATGTTTCTGCTGCTCTGTATTGCTATCTCATCTTTCCTTTTTGCGTTTCTCTGTAATTCATCTGGGATGCTTAGCTTTTAAAAAAAATCCTGACTTCTATTCTCACTTCAATTACCAACTTACTGTGTGGCCTGGAATAAGTCACTCAGATTCTCTGTGCCTGCTTCTTTTTCTGTAAAAGAAAGATGCTTTCCAAGTTTCTATCCTGGCATGATGTTCTGGGATTTTAAGTACTGTGGTGGTTCCTGTAGTTAAATGCCCATATGCCTTTGTTTGCAGTGTCTTAATAGAGCGATGCTTAGCTCACTGCTTTAAGAGGACTGTTGCCTGTGCTGAACACCATACTTTTCCAGGGATGATGGTAGGTAGATTCTCAAATGTCCATTCTCTGTGAGGAGAGTTAGAAAAGTGAATGCAACACAAAATATATTTCCTCAGGCTTTACAGTGGGTTAAATCCCTGAAACCAGTTCTTAAACATTTTTATCAAGCTTTTAACTCATATCTTGCATTTTAGTAATTAAAAAAAATCTGGCACTGTCCCATAGCAACTTATTTCTAGATATGTTTCCTGAGGCAAGGGAAATAAAAGCAAAATAAACTATTGGGAATTCATCAAAATAAAAATTGGCACAACAAAGGAAACAAAACTAAAAGGTAACCTATGGAATGGGAAAAGGTATTTGCATATAAAATATCTAATAAAGAGTTAGTATCCAAAATATATAAGAACTTATCAAACCCAACATGCAAAAATGAGTAATTCAATTAAAAATAGGCAGAAGACACGAATAGACATTTCTACAAAGGAAATATGCAGATGGCCAATAGACACATGAAAAGATTCTCAACGTAACTTATCAGAGAAATACAAATCAAAACTACAATGAGATATCAGTTCACACCTGTCAGAATGGCTAAAATCAACAACACAAGAAATCGCAGATATTGGCAAGAATGTGGAGAAAGAGATACCCTCTTGCACTGTTGGTGAGAGTGCAAATTAGTGCAATCACTGGGGAAAACAATATGGAATTGCCTCAAAAAGTTAAAAATAGAACCATCCTACAATCCAGCAATTGCACTACTAGGTATTTACGCAAAGAATACAAAATACTAATTCAAATGGATACATGCGCCCTGTTGTTTATAGAAGCATTATCCACAATAGCCAAATTATGCAAATAGCTCAAATATATGTTAACTGATGAATGGATAAAGAAATGTATATATACAATAGAATATTACTCAGCCATAAAAAAGAATGAAATTCTGTCCTTTGCAATGACATGGATGGAGCTAGAGAGTATTATGCTAAGGGAAATAAATCAGTCAGAGAAATACAAATACCATATGATTTCACTCATAAGTGGAATATAAGAAACAAAACAAATGAGCAAACTTGGGGGAACAAAAGAGAGAGGCAAACCAAGAAACAGACTCTTAACTACAGAGAACAAACTGATGGTTACCAGAGGGCAGGTGGGGGGAAGATGGGTGAGACAGGAGTGGGGATTAAGGACGTGCATTTGCTGAGATGAGCATCAGGTGTTGTATGGAAGTATTGAATCACCATATTGTATACCTGAAACTAATATTACACTGTATGTTCACTAACTGGAATTTAAATAAAAAACTTCTAAAAAATCTGGTACTGTCTTACTGTCTAGAAATGGGCTCTTCTAGATGACAATCATTTTCAGATAATTGGTTACTGTGAGCACTAAAAATATTTAACCATGTTGATGGGATCCTTATAAAATATATGGAGCATTATGTTATCCTCTGTAAACAGAAAATATTGAATATAATGTAACTTTCCTGTGTAACTAAGGACATCTCTTTTATTCCTTTGTTTGACACTTATTTATTTTCTCCAAATATGTGCCAAGCACAGCGCTAAGTATTGTGTATTTACTACCTTCAGTATGCACAGATTTTTTTTTTAAAGATTTTATTTGTTTATTTGACAGACAGAGATCACAAGTAGGCAGAAAGGCAGGCAGAGAGAGAGGGAGAAGCAGGCTCCCCGCTGAGCAGAGAGCCTGATGTGGGGCTCGATCCCAGGATCCTGGGATCATGACCTGAGCCGAAGGCAGAGGCTTTAACCCACTGAGCCACCCAGGTGCCCCCAGTATGCACAGATTTATCACCACCATTACTTATCACTTATCACCATTACCTATTACTTATTATCTCCATGCCTTACTATTATGGCTTCACTTACACAACTCGACTATTTTGCTGGAACATGTGATACCTGGAGTTTTGAATAATGATAAGGTAGAGTTTCTGCTTGGAACACCCAACTTGGCGAGCAGTTCAGATTGTCTCAGGGGAGCATGTGACACAAGTGGAGTCAGCCATGCCTCAGAGCTGGCCTTTTAGGCATTAGTCGTAGGTTTTCTCCCAAGAAAAAGCTGGAAATAGTTTATGTTCTTCGAAACTGAAACTCAACCAGCTCACAAAAGTTATTGATTTTATTTCCTTATTTGCAATAAAAATTGATATAGGCCCCCTATAATACATTTCAGGTATTTTTCAAATCCTTGTGCATTTATTTAATTCCAAAACCAAAAATACTTGTTGCAGAATTCAAGAAAGGAAGCGTTATTGCAAAATATAATTTCTTTGTTAATATATTTAAAGATATTACTATCTTAAATTTTTGACAATTCAGATTTCTTTCAGTAGGGGACTTTCAAGGTTGGCCCCTGGAATAGCAATCTGTAGCCCTAGGGAGTAGTTCTGTTTTGGAAAAGCTGCTGTATAATGTAAAGCGAATCCTACTTCCCCTTTGACTTTTACTATAAACCTCAACATGCTATTCTATCGAGGGTGAAGAGTAGATCGATGAATATTTTCTCCTGAGAGAGGGCTGCTTGCCAAGGTCTTCCGGAATGTAAGACATGCTACCATGCTAGCTGGTAACTCCTTCTTTTTTTTTGTCTCCACTTGGTGGTACCTTTCCAACTCAGAATCTGGGACATGCCAGACGCTGCTCTAGGCATCGAGGATGCAGTGAATGAAGTCTTTGTCCTTGTGAAGTGGAGTGATCTAGCAAGATAATGGGCTGGTGTCTCCTTGGTTTCGAGAGTTTGTTTAGGTGTATTTTATTTTTATTTTGAATGCAGAGTTGGAAAACATTTGCACAGATGGCCTTAAGTACAGGGGAGATGGGCATTTTGCACAGATGGCCTTAAGTACAAGGGAGACGGGTGGCTGCCTTGAAGGACTAACCACTTTAAAAATTCTGTTTCCAGAGTGACTTCAAGTTATTAATTCCAATAGTCTGCACCTCTGAGGGACAGCGAGAGAGAAAAATCCATAAGACAGAAACACAAACGTGTTTTTTTTTTTTCAGTCTGCATGTGTCTTTTGTGATGATGGTGATGATGATGATGATGTTTTGTTAGTCACCATACAGTACATCATTAGTTTTTGATGTAGTGTTCCAAGATTGTTTACGTTTAACACCCAGTGCTCCATGCAATACTTACCCTCCTTAATACCCATCACCAGGCTAACCCATCCCTCCATGATCCTCCCCTCTAAAACCCTCAGTTTGCTTCTCAGAGTCCATAGTCTCTCATGGTTTGTCTCCCCCTTCAATTTCCCCACCTTCACTTTTCTCTTCCTCCGTGCTATTCCTTATATTCCACAAGTAAGTGAAACCATATAATAGTTGACTTTCTCTGCTTGACTTATTTCACTCAGCATTATCTCCTCCAGTCCCATCCATGTTGATGCAAAAATTGGGTGTTCATCCTTTTTGATGGCTGAGTAATACTCCATTGTATATATGGAACACATCTTCTTTATCCATTCATCTGTTGAAGGGCGTCTTGGCTTTTTCCACAGTTTGGCTATTGTGGAATTTGCTGCTATGAACATTGGGGTGCATATGGCCTTTGTTTTGACTACATCTGTATCTTTGGGGTAAATAACTAGTAGTGCAATTGCCAGATGATAGGGTAGCTCTATTTTTAATTTTTTTGGGGAACTTTCACACTGTTTTCCAAAGTGACTGCACCAACATGCATTCTCACCAACAGTGTAAGAGGGTTCCCCTTTCTCTACATCCTCTCCAACATTTGTTTTTTCTTGCCTTGTTAATTCTGGCCATTCTAACTCATGTAAGATGGTATCTCAATATGGTTTTGATTTGAATTTCCCTGATGGTCAATGATGATGAACATATTTTCATGTGTCTGTTAGCCATTTGTATGTCTTTATTGGAGAAATGTCTGTTCATGTCTTCTGTCCATTTTTTGACTTGATTATCTGTTTTTTGGGTGTTGAGTTTGAGAAGTTCTTTATAGATCTTGGATATTTCATTCTGTGTTTTTAAAAATTATGAGCACCAACAATGTTTTGCAAATTTCATAATTTATGAATTTTATAATTCCTTAAAAAAAGTGTTTTTACATACTACCCTAAAATATAGGAAAGGGTTTTCAATTTAATATCAAATATACTGTATGTATAAATTGAAAATCCTTTTCTACATTTTTAGAGTTGTAAAATTCATGTATGTTTTTGTTTACTCATATAAAACATGCACATATGTATGTGTATGTTTTTCATTCTTGGATTAGTCAATGACCTTACTGAGGTAATACTCTCAGATAGTAAAAATTTTGGTATGCAACAGTTGCTAATAACTTAATCTTTAATAGATGTAGTGGATGCTTTAAGACATCTGAGCTTCAGGTGTGCTTTTGATCATAAATTAAGAATCAGTAATTTGCAAAATATTGGTACTATATGTTGGCTCATTGAACATAATAATAAAAAAACAAATATACTATTAAGGTGTACCTCATTTAAAACTGGAGATAGTTCTAGGAAGCTATATGTAAGTGAATTTTTCTACTCTAAGAGTAATTTTTTTTTATTGGTTTGTATTTTGTTTAGAGAAATGTTTGATCTTGTGCTCTGACCCTACTGCTGATCTTTTATCCTATCTTTCCAGTGCCTGCATCTTTCTCAGATTTTCCAGCCCAACTAGCATGTTCTCAACTGAAATCATCATTTTACCCAAATAATTTCCTCTTCCCAACTAGCTTCTGATGGGAGTATTGCCATTCTCCCAGTCACCCAAACTCAAACACTCAGTCATACTCAACTCCTATCCTTCATGTATCCAAGCTTAAAACCATAACTTATTGTTCTTGCCTCCAAACACATGCTCTCTGACACAGGAATCCTGACTTTAAATTTCAGATGAGTCCTAGAGAAGTCATTCCTCATGGCACTCTGCAGCCCTGATGAGAGGATGTGCTGGAATAATATCATCTATACCCCAACAGGAGCCATATTCGGTTTTCTGGATAGCCTTATGTGCAGCAAAACATAAGAATAGACAGTGGGTTTTCGGAGCAGTCTGTAGTTCACCCTTCCTAAAGAATTGATGAGTATCCTTCGCTGGCAACTCCAAGAAAATTGTTTCTGAGCTGGTCTTCTCTGAGGGTCCCACTGATCTGACCCCAAAGAGTCTGGTCTGTCCTGGAATGTCCAGTACCTTCTTCAGACTCTCACCCATAACTTGGTCATGGTTTGATCCTGTGCCCCTGTGCTACTGTTGTGCAGCATCTTCTCAAGGCCAGTGATGATGGGGTCATTGAAAAACTCTTGGGAGGAAGAGCCTCCTTCTCTTTGAAGCCCCAACTGAAAATTTATACCCCATTTTGGCAGGACTGTGACACGTCTCGTGTAGCAAAATTGAAACTCCTCCAGGCAACAGCTCATGTGACATTGGCTGTCACTGTGTGGGCTCAGGCCGCTATAACTTCTCTGCCAAACATGGTGACATTTTTATCTGATATTGCTGCTCTCCATTTCCCGTCCCTGTGGAAGATACACAGCATTTCAGAGGCAAACGTTTCTCTCATTAAGTAAGAATTAATCCTGTTCTTTCTCTTCACAGAAAGCTTAGCAGCTTTTGGTTTCTAACAAAATCCATCACACATTCCTTTCCCTGGCATTGATGGCTCTTCTTGATTCAGCTTTAACATACCTTTACAATTCTAACTCCCACTCTTGTTCAAAATCCACACTCAGACAAACAGATCCCTTTGCCGTGCCCCACGCATGCCTTAGAGCTTCCTGTTCCTGTTCTCATTCTTTGCCCACTCCTTTCTGCATGTCTAGGTTGTTAATCTTTTCTGCTTGCAGTCACTAACAATTAAAATCCTGCTATCTTTGGGTCTTTACCATCTCCTTTATGAAGCCTTCCTTGAACTTCCTACTGGAAATTGTGCCTCTGTTATTTTAATGTGAACATCTTGTTTGTACCTGTCACCTCCTGGATATACCTAATATATATTAGGTATATATATAGATATTAATAATATAATAGATATTAATTGTTAATATCTGCCTTCAGGGCTGTCAACTCCTACAGGGCAAGGATCATGTCTTCCTCATAGCATGTTCCTCGGGGGAAGGTTCAGGAAACACTTATTGAATGAATGAATGAATAAAAGAATGATAGTTACTGGTTAAATAGAAAATCCTTTATTGAAGCAAATAACTTCTTGCTAATTTAGACATTTTCTAAGGTTGCCTTTCATAACTAATATCTCTTAAAATGAAGCCCACATATAATAGTTATCTGGAATCCATGGATATGTCATTCTTAATGATATCCAAAAGCAGTGCCTAAGCCTTCACTGAGAGTAGCAATTCTATTTTGCCTGCCCCTGGAGTTGCCTTGATACAACTTGTAATGGGCTATGACTGCCCAACAAACCCCAAAGCTTCTGCATTTCAGCAACTTGTTAACAGGCGCCTGAACAGCTCCAGTTAATTCGATAGAATATACAGGATTCACTTTGAAGTGTATGATATTATTAATACAGCTTCTGTGAATTAACATTATGACTAGGCATGCATTGCAAATTAGATTCAGTTACCATCTTTCTGGAAAAGACTTTTTAAAATGTAGAACATAATGGAGTTTCAAGGCATTTTGGAATTGAAATATACAAATTTCTGATTATTGCAAAGAGAGTATCAGACCTTATGGAGGTCCAAGAATGGAGTCTACTTTGCCCACTGAACCCCTGTAATAGCTTTCTCCCTGCAAAGGTGTACTCAGGCTCTTATAAAAGAATGTCAATGTACTTCAACTGCATTAAGTTTGTTTGTTTGTTTTAATAATATAGGAGGTCATGCTCAGCTCGTGGTTTCTGGGTGTCCCTGATTCCCAACTTCTTTGTTCCTTTCCTTCCCACAGCTGGGGCAACCTCAGACCATTTTTGGGGAAGGGAGATGAAGATCTGTCCCATGACTCTTAAAATAAGTTTGAGTCATGCCTGCTTTAAGACTTATCCTGCCTGACCTCATGGAGCACTGGATACTTTAGATAGCTATTAAATTGTCCTTCCTCCTTTACTTGAGTCCCTGCCACTCTGTGGCAGTGGCCCATTCCTGTCAGTGCCCATGCTTCCTGGCCATAAAAGTCCTGGACACAAATGCAGCCCAATGGACTGGGGTTTGCTTCTAATGACCAGCTGTCCTAACATCAGGTGCCTAATTTTTTGCTCAGGCTTCTTGGAGCTGCAACCCCAGGATCCTCATTGTGTGCTCTCCAGCTCTCTAAAGTCAACTGTGTGCCTAAGCCTGCTCTCCTTTACATATTGGGACTTCTGTCCTCCCAGTACCTGCTACTGGTTCTGACCTTCCTTCTTTAGGTGCTCTTCGCAGGACCCTTTGTCTCTGAGCCAGATCCTTCTTTCAAGGGGAGCTATTTCCCTGGAACTTCCCTAGATCCTTATGAGACTCTTGCAGGCCTACACCAGCCAGACCCACCATGTACATACCTAGGTCTGAACTGTTTTATGGAATACATGTTGAGAACAAATTTAAAAACTCACATACACAGAAATACACACTGTGTACAAATCAAGTATTTTAGACAATAAAGAATGAAGTGTTGTGAATATGTTAGGTTAGGCAATTCAAAAATGATCACCATATGGTGGCTTATTAGTGCAAATATGTAAAAAAAAGTCTACTTTTGAAATGAGGGATATATTTATATCAACTCATCTTTAATCACAGTTTTACTTTTATGTATTTTTATTGAGTTTTTTAATATATTATCATTAGCAAAAGTAAAACAGAGAATGCTGGTCTGTTTTACTTTTTAGCATTATTCAAACAGAAAAGACTACTGTGTTTTCTCCATATATTTTTAGGGTCACAACCCCTTAATTGTGGGAAAGATTTTGTTCTGAAAATATTCATGAATTCATGAATAGGTATTTCCATTCATAGTTAACTGTGATAAATATTTGATTTACATTTCTATTATTATGAACATCTTTTTTCTTTAAGTTAAAGCAAATATATTTAGATCTATGAAATTCAAGTTGAGTCTTCTGTGTGTCACAGGTCTGCAGATTTTAAACATCATATGGTTATTCAAATATATTACTGTTTATACCTTGTCAATCATGTTCTAATCAAGAACAATTTATTTTTAAAATATTGAGACTTCAGGAAAAAATGTACAAAGAAAAGCACTAATTCATTAGCTGAAAGATCTTTGTTGCTTTGGGTATTGATTGGTTATTTAATATTTGGTTAGAACTTGTGGGTAATTAACTGCAGTATGAGTTTACTTTGTTACTTAACATGGTTGACTAGTAAATGTTTGCAAACCTGAGAGTTTCTATTTATTTATTTATTTATTTATTTAGAGACTATATGAATGGTGGGGGAGAAATGGAGGGGAAGGGACAGAGAGAATCTTAAGCAGGTTCCACATTCAGCATGGAGCCCTACTCAGGGCTCAGTCTCACTACCCTGAGATCATGACCTGAGCTGAAGTCAAGAGTCAGATGCTCAACTGACTGAGCCACCCAGGTACCCCAGCTGATAGTTTTTGAGGCTATATTTCAAAAGTTACTATATAAGTAATTCAAGAACTTCAAGCAACTTTCATCTCTTAGCCTAAAGGCCAAAAGCAATCCATAGATCTCCCATTTGAACACTAGATATGACAGAGATAATTAACTGTCCTCCAAGATTTATGTTCCAACTTTCAGAGGACAGAATCACTGACAAGGGTCTGCTCAGTAAAGACATCACTACCCAGACTTTGTTACATTTATATATGGGTTATAATACTAGTTCTCACCAGTGAAATGTGAACAGAAGTGATGCACATCACTTTCAGGAAAAATTATTTAAAAAAGAAAGGGTGCAGCTGCTAATAGATGTAACACATTTGTAGTATTGTCACAGTAGAATACTGTTCACCAGTATGAAGGAAAGAACTACTGATTTATGCAACAACATGAGTGAGCTTCAGAGTACTGTGTTGAGCAGAAGAGGCCAAAAACAAACAAATGCATATTGTGTAATTCTACTTATATGAAGCCCAAGAAAAGACAAAACTAACCTATGGTGATAGGTATCAGAAAGTAGCTGCCTGGGAGAGATGATGGATTGACCATACAGGGGAATTTTCTAGGGGTGGGAAATGACTGACATCTTGTTTTGGATGGTGATTATTACAGAGATGTAACAATTGTCAAAACTCATTGAACTGATCATTTGTGTGTGTAAAGTAGATGTCAATAAAAAGGAAATATGCTCTCTCTGCTCTTTCTTGACCCAAACTTTAGCTCAGCAGTCCTCAGGCAGAAGCAATTTTATCCCCCAGGGGACTCTTGACAGTATTTTTGATTGTCATGATTATGGCCTATGACGCTTCTAAACACCATCCTATGCACAGGACAGCCCTCCAGAACAGAGCATTGCTCTAACATGCCAATAGCGTCAAAGTTGAGAAAATCTGCTTTAGCTGAATGCAGATAGCTCTGAGCCCCTAGAGTGGGATATATGCACAAGATGGAAAACTAGTGGCCTGAAACCCCAGCATTGAATGATATAAGAGCAAGAACAAATTTTTTGTATTTAATGTTAAGGTATTGAAATATTAGGGTTTGTTTGTTTCAGTGGGTAATATTACTTTAACTAACATATCATACTTTAAAATGCTGATACTAAGAATACTATTTATTGCAATGTCCTCTTTATGAGGAGAGATGAATGAAATTTATCTGAAGTCTTCATGTCAAGAAAATCTCTTCTATCTCTAAACCATTATTGTGATTTTACCTAATGGATATTGTCAGTCTTATAACTTACTGTGTTTTCCTTCTTGTTTCAAATTATTGCGAACTTAGTACTCCATTTTTAGGTGACTTGTCCTGCAACTCTCCAGGAACATGCAGTTTGCATTTCTGTATGCTCTCCTTACCTCTCTTGTTAATGTTTTCCTTCCCTTATTATCTGCCAGCACCAATTTCTTATTTTCCCTTTTGGTATTTAGGTTTTTTAAGGTTAGCTCATATCCTTTGTGAAAAATGCGGCTTATGAATATAAAAACATATAAATAAAATATTTATTCAAATACCCAGTGTTCCTTTATTCAAGGTTTTGAATTAATAATGGTTTTTGTATTCCAGATCTGGAAGAGATTTTCATCTTATTTTAACCTTTTAAGGTCCAGAGAGAGAAAATGATGTACTCGAGTTCATGGTGATAGTTCATGGGACTATTTTTATCTTTAAAATACAAAATATTCTCTACTGTGTATAACGAGGTACTGTGCTTTATAACTGGTGAGCAACTTGCTCATCACTAATTGGACATACCCTGTGAGTTATGCATCTAGGGGTGAAAAGGGATTCATACCAATCTACAGCTGACGTTGTTGGTTGCCTACTCAACATTAATGTTCCCTTCCCTTTTTCCTTCTGGCAGAGCCCTCTGTGTGTTTCACATGAGGGTCCTTCTCAGCGAAGCCATAAGCCTCAGGAGAGAGAGATACCCATTCCAGCTCCAAGGGCTCAATCTTGATTGGAGTAAGCAGTGGCCTTTGTGTCTTTGCCAGTCATCAGTTGAATATGGTAGCATGTGGTGCTATGCTTGCTACTGAGATACAAGGCAAGACAGCTGGAGGGTAGGAATGGCAGTTATGGGAATAGTTTCACTCAATCTTAATAGATTTGAGAAGATTGTTCTGCTGCTGGACATTGCTGTGTCAGCATGAGATGACTGGGACTCTAACCACCACCTTAGGGCCTTAAGGAGAGGTAGCCTAAAGTACGAATCAGACAGACTAAGCACGGCAAGCTGGGAGGATCAAAATAACCCGGGTACTTGCTGAGTCGCTGAGGCACTAACAAAAGTAACCCAGGAGCTGAATTCCCGTTTGACTTATTATATGAGAAAAAAAAAAAAATCCTTAGAATAAAAAATTCCTTGATTAACTGTTTTCTTTTATTTGGAGTTAAAGGTATCCTTCCAAAATATCTTTTTCTACATTTCTGATGCACTAGGATGGCCTTAATATTTATAAGATTCCTACTGGGGGTCAGTGTGAAATCTGGGAAATGAACTAGAGAATGGAAGGCTTCATCTTAATTAGAACATGCTCTAAGATGCTGAACTTACTAGCCCAAGTGCCTTAGACAGGATTAGCAAACTGCTTCCATAAAGGGCCAAGAGGTAAGCGTTTGAAGCCATTTGACTTCCATTGCAACTACTCCGCCATTGCCATTGTAGCGAAAAAGCAGCCATAGACAACTTGTAAGCAAATGAGCATAGCCATGCTCCCATAAAACTTTTTTTAAAAAGGCAGGTAAGTGGGCCAGTTTTGGGCTGGCCATAATCTGTGGATCTCTGACCTAACGTACATTCTCCAGGGATGCTCAGGGCTGATGGGGCCCTGAGCAGCTAATTACGAGACCACCAGCCTGACTGCCATCTTCTCTCTATTTGCGTGCACTGGGTGTCCTCTGGGAAGGAGCTATCTGCAGTAAGATGGTGGAGAGGCCAAAAGTCAAGAGAGAGAAAATTGAAAAATAAGAGAATCATGTAATTGACAGCCTACTTAATCAGTTACTGAATAATTGATGGTTGGCTACATTTTTTGAAACCATTTGTCTAGAAAAAGCCCATGAACTTGATGGCACTGAATGAATGAGAAAAGATGCATCTGGAGCAGGTTTGCTCCAGGTCATGTGGTTTAACACACAACCTCTTTGACCAAATAAAGGCAACATGATTAGCCTTCAGAGTTTGCACAAGGACGGGGGCATTTGGGTAGTCTGTAAGGATGTTGTTTTAATTAGGGAAATAGGAAAGATTTTATGTCTTAAAGTGTTCATTTGTCTCATTTAGCCAGTGGACTGTTTAAATATACTTACAGGTGTCTGTGATAATGTCAAAAACAACATGGCAGTAGTGGAAATCAGATCGAAGCTTGATCTAGGAAAGTACCATGGATGGGTATCTGTTGAGAAAAAAAAGAGAGGAAAAGGAGAATGGAAATTAGAGTATCCCAGCTTAGAAGGTATAATGATAAGTATTATCAAAATTATACAATTATATAATTGTTCAGAAGAATGTTTATTGATTTTATAAAGTCCTTCTCTTATCTCTCATTCTCCCTGGTTCCTTAAATGCAATGTTGTCTCTGACAGAAGGTAGAAATGAAATCATGATTCTAAAGGAGTTCCTCAGTGTACATAGCCCCAGAGTGAGAGCCCCCAAAGGATGGTCGGATGGGGCCTACCCTATGATGGCAGCTCAGGATCGGCGAGGTCTGTGTATCTCAGAGTGAGCATTGTGGTTTCAAGCAATGGCTCCTTGCGCCGCATTTAGAACAGTCTATATTGCATCACAGCAATGCACACTACCATGAGATATTTGTATCCAGCACCCTCATGGATTTAGATTGATATTAACACACACAAGAAGAAAACAGAACGTAAGAAGCTTCCCTGTGAAAAGCACCTCAGGAAAGATGTTCCATTAGCTTTGTTTCTAATTAGGTCCTCTTTGCCTCTTTGGGGATTGAGTGAACACAGCCACTACAAGACGTGAATCCCTCTAACTCTTCCGTGTCGCTCTCCCCACAGCCTGATTGCCACTTTACAATTAATTGAGAAACCTATGCTTTGAAGTTGCTGCCAACTGACTTAGCAGGAATAAACACACTTACAGGTGTCTCAGGAAGCACAGCTCTAATGCCTGGTGATTCTGAAATGACTTCCCTCTTGAGTGTGCTCCCTGCAGCTTGGCTCCTAGCTGGTTCTCTTGCAAAGTGGCCCTTGCAAGTCAGGTGGAGACGGGAAAGGAGTCGTCGTGCCAGCTTTATTAGTGGAAATACAAATGGATTACACAAGAAGTATAATCTTGACTAGCAATCCATCAGTCGAAACAGCTCTTCTGCAGATGGGCATGGAGGGCTGTGAGCACCAGCTTCCCTCCTCATCCTAGATCTCCAGCCTCTCTTTGTTCCTGCTCGTGCTGACCCGTCCACATCATATCCTCCCTCAAGTATGTATGCCACATTTCTTCCCTTTTCCAGATGGTGCTGTCTCCTTTCTCGTCTCCACATTTCACAGGTTTGGCAAAGTCTCTCCCATCCTTCAAAATGTATTTTAAACATTTCTTCTGTGGGGTGCCTGGGTGGCTCAGTTGGTTGATTCTTGATTTCATCTCAGGTCATGATCTCAGGGTCCTGAGATCGAGCCCTGTGTGAGGCTCTGTGATCAGCAGGGTGTCTGCTTCTCTCTTCTCTCTCCATCTGCCCCTTCCCATCATAAACAAGTGAACAAACAAACAAATCTTTTATAAAAAATTAAACATTTGTTCCTCTAGGAAAGCCCCAGTTCTCTTAGGAGGAGTTATTCTATCGGCCATGCCTTCCCTTGTCTATGATAGAACATATCACATATTAAAATCAATTGACCCAGTTATGTGTCATTCTATCTCCTTTCCTGATGGGTTTCTGAAGGTCAGAGCGTATATCTTTTCATCTTTGATGCCCAGCAATAGTAGAAAATTAATAAGTAGCTGTGAATATGTCAGACAACTGAAGAGCTAGATGCCATGTTAAAACATTGTCCAATGATGTACTGATCTACAAAACAGATTAGGACAAAATCCAACTTTTTTTTTGGTTCGGGGGACTGACAGACCATATCACTTATGTGTAATATGATAAACTTTAAATCCTGCTCAAAGCCAAGGAAGTAATTTTAGACCCTGATTCCTGTGGGGCATAGGTCCACCACAGATACCAGATCTGGCTCCCTGCAGGGCTCTGTCATCCCTTCCCCTCCCTCTCATCTAGATTACATCACCAAGGGCGGTCCCCGAGTGTGGTCAGTCTGTTTTCCCATGGTTCTTTATCCCAGGGTGACTTGACTGGGCCAAGAACTGAGAAGAGGAAGTGGCTTTTGTGCAGAGAGGTATAAGTGCAGAAGAGACAATCCCCCAGAGCCCAGGAGAACACTGAGGTGCTACGGAAGCAGAGCAGCTCACCTGGCCTTTATAGAACAGTCTTGGCTGGGTTTGATGTGAAGGGGCACCTACCACAGGGGCTTGAGGACACTACTCTCCACACGGGAGGGGGGCATTTATCCAAGTGCAATTTTAGATGTGACACTGGAGAGCGTCACAGACCCTTCTCCCCCAGCAGTGCCTTTCTTCAAGATGACGGACAAAAACCGAGCCCCTGTCCCTGCCCCTCAGTAGTCACCAAAGTACATATGTATTTTGTTTCAACAATTCACTTGTGAATCTGTTGTCTGGAGTTTGGAAACTTTTATCCATAGAACTAATACTCTAAACACTGGTTAGATTTCCACATGCTTTACTCATCCTCATTAGCTCGTCATGTACCTGAGGCCAAGAATCAATAGAACCTTTTCGACTATACTTAACCAGTTTCTACAGTGTAATTTCTGTGAGAAGGCATGTTTTGGGCCTCGGAAAAGGATGCTCATTCCCTGCTTCTTCTCTGTCCTGACTCAGGAGGCTTCTAGGCCCTTGGTATTTATGGACAATACTCTGAGAGCTACAGTCTGGAGTACCAGGTTGTTTCCCATGGTTTTAACAAGCCACACTTCTGCTACTGCAGTCAGAGAAGACCTTCCTCCATTTCTAGATTCTCCCTGAGTGAAAATGCACTTGTAGAGTCAGTCAGGTGGGGAAGAAATGGCCTTGTCCCCATGGTGGGGTGGGGCTTCCAACTTTTTGTGTTCTTCTATGTGGGGCATTCTTGTGTGGAGCGTGTATATGGGCTCACAGGTAGAGATGGCTAGAAACAGTGTTTGCTTCCATGTGCCAGTTTGTTCTACATGTAGATTCCCATCATTCCATTGGCATTTCCTTTAGCCTGCTACACTTCTCCATGGTTTTCTCCTCTTGCTCTTGGCCAGAGAGGGTTGTTCGTTGGTGTTCCAAGTCTGGCTTTTCCTCTTGGGGTCTCACCACCTAATTTTATTTTTGTGTATCACAGGAAAACAAGAGAATGGTTTATGTATGACTTTATTATATCTAAGGACAATTTACTTAAGGACACATTTAGGGCTCTTTATAAAGAAAAGCAGAGAATGCTACAAAAACATCATTGCAAGCATAAGGAGAGAGGTGGGAAAGTGACTTTAAAGTATTTGTGATCTGATTGTGTACTTACCTTGTTATAAACATGAAATTCCTACCCGCCTAAGATGCTTCTAGCTAATGGTTCTACAGTGCAGACATATGGTTTGGCTTTAAGATAAAGCTCTATGGTTCAGGAAACCTCTAACCTCAACGTCACTTTAAGGCTTAAAAATAGCTTTCTCAGGACATTTGCTATTCTGCCTCTGAGCCTGTCTTTCCACCCCACCCCCCTCATTCAGATTGTGGTGTCAGGAGACAGGGACTTCTAAAAAGGTTTATGCAATGACTATGAAATTTTGTCTGGCCTGTGACCTAGCTGGCCATTGATGTCGTACTCCCTGTCATCCTTTTTCTGTAACTCAAATGGATGATGACAGCAGAAGTGGGGGATGATGCAAGTGCTTCTGACCTCAGATGAATGCTTGTACTCATACAAAGCAATCATAGCACTTTCTAGAAAATTAAATAAAAAATTATTAAGCAAAATTTGGAGACAGTTGTCCTGAATGGTGCAGTAATCCTAGTGCTGTTCATACTGAACAATGCCTACTGACACCACCCATGGTGACAGCAGTCACCTAAATGAGATTGCTTTACTAAGGACCATTAACAGTGCTGGTGTATCCAACAAATTTTTGAAGCTAAATAATATGGCCAAGAAGTTGGTAAGTAGGTTCAGATGCAGACATTCATCCTTATTTCGGAATTAAGGAAAGGTAAATCTGTTGTTGACCTACACTCACATCAGGGGTGGGAAGTAGAGGATTACATAGATGGTTGCTTGGTCCTACTGAGGAAGACATATCATAGCTCTCTCCAGAGCCTCACACCTGGCCAGAGATAGCCTCAAGGAAGGATAGAGCTTCAGAGGAGTGTGGGGGTTTGTGCCTTGTGGCTCATGGGAGAGCTGCACTTAAGAAGGCTTTGAGTATCTTCTCCATCTGATTTTCTATTTGTTCAGTTGCATATTTTCCACTGCTTTCCATTTTTTTACATTGACAAATTTTATTATATTTTTAGTTAAATTATTTCTTTTTTTTTCTTTTCTCTAATGCATTGTCATTGAACTCTTATGCCAATGTATTAATTTAAAAAAGAAAAAAAAAAAAAAGGAAAATCCTCACTTTGGTATAATGCATTTAAGAAGTGCCCCCAGGTTGATTTCCAGGCCTTCCCGATTTCCCATCTGGATGGTTAGTATTAAGTGTCTCCAAGAATTAGACTTGATTATTTGTTTTTTCCATATCTAAGGGTCCTGGAGATCCTGTGTCAATGCCACAATTGAGCCTTAGGAAGTGTGTGTGTGTGTGTGTGTGTGTGTGTGTGTGTGTGTGTGTGTATGTGTGTGCGTGTGTGTGAGAGAGAGAGAGAGAGAGAGAGATTTCAAAGAACTTGAATTCACAGTGATGTGAGAGACATTTGCTTCCACTCAGGAAGCCATTTTCTTGTACCCCCAGAAACCATCCCTTTGGAGCCACCCTGAGGACCAGGGTATGGATGGGCTGTTTTTGAACTTCACTTTTGGCTAAAGGTTTTGTTTGTTTTCCTCTGCCTGTCTCTCTCTCATTCCCTCATTGTTCTAGAGGTGAATCCACTGAGAAAAGGGTGTGGGAGGCCAGTGAGGAGGTAACTGCACAGGAAGTTTGTCAAGAGGATCCTATCCAAGGAATCATGGGTGATTTCTGTTTTTCCAACCTTTCCCCAGATCCTGGTCATATTGTAGCCTTTGAATAAACCGGTAATTAAAAAAACAAACAAACAAACAAACAAACTACAGTCTCCTAAACAATTTGTCATTCCAGCCATTCTGGGAGTATTATTACAAAGAATTGCTCCCCCAACAAACTGGATTGTTTTTGTCTTCAAGGATAGGAATCAGTAGTGCTTGGTTAGACTGTCCAGTTTATGTGGGCCCAAGATGGATTTCTTGCTCCAATCCCAGGCCTACCTAAGATGGTGTCAAAGTCTGGGAAAGGTTGGCTGAACCTCTGAGGCTGGCTGGTGACACTGCAGGATGGGTTGCCTCATGTGTAGAGCAGAATTGCTACCACTTATAAAACATGGGGTGTTGTGTTAGTTAATTAACAACTCTTTATAAGTGGCTATTCTATATGAAGTTCCAATCCAGAAGCTGGCAGGGAGGAGTAAAAGAGAACTAAAAAGCAACATGCTAAATGCAATGTGGTATCCTGGATTGGATCCGGGAACAGAAAAAGAACATGAGAGGAAAAACTGGTGAAAGCCCAATGAAGTCTGGAGTTGAGGTTATAGTAATGTACCCGTACTAATTTCCCCATTTCGAAGAATATATCATGGTTATGTAAGATGTTAACATAAGGGGAAGCTGAGTCAAGGGCATAGAGGAGCTTTCTGTACTATCCCATCTCAACTTTTCTGTAGATTTAAAACTATTCCAAAATAAAAGTTTATTTAAAAATAAAACTAAAAGGCACATACCATCCAAGCTCATAGGACCCTTACTTTGCTAAACTTGATCTCTGTCTGATGTTGAAAGATTCTCTGAAATTATGACTACAGAAGTTATTTTTTCAAGGAATAACCATTATTACCGAATGTTTTATTTTGCATATTTCCTATTAGAAGGTATTTCTTTTGGATGACTTGCTTAGTTGAACTGACAGAAAAACTAGTGAATTTGTAATTTCTTCTGACCTTTTTGTACAGGCGACCTCAGAGACCAAGTACATATTAAATGGTAAATGAGAATCTCAGAATACCTTCCATCTGGCCCCTTCACATTGGGACTTAAGGGCCTTCAGTGTGTGCCAGTTTTAATAGCAAAGGGATGATCCCACCCTGCTGGGAGAAGAAGGTATTACTGAGCAATCAAAGATAAAATTACAGGATTATAACAGAGATACAGAATGTTTCAGCGAGTCTCCTTGTTGAAAGAAAGTGCTCAGAACTTTTTGTAAGAGGACAGTGTTTATTATCCAGAGAGATTAACTTGCCAGCGAAACAATTTCACAATGATAGACACGCTCACTCGCGGTTGAGGGAACAAGACGAGAAAAGCAGAACTGCACGTGGTCTCCTCCGGCTGCCCTAGAGAAGGTATGAATGGCTTAGCTTCAGCCCAGTCAGACCACTAGCAAAGTAAATGAGCCTTGGTAGGTGTGGATATCATCAGGAGACCCCGCTTTCAGAAACCTCCACAGATCACAAAGCAGTGATGGAGAGTTCCTGACAGAAAGTTCGTAACCATTCAGAAGCCCTCAATCAAATGATCTTTCCCTTATGTAAAGGGTGGGAGAGTCTGTGAAAACAATTCCTACAGTGGACTTGGGGCACGTCAGGGGTGGGACCCTGGGAATTGTACTTGTAGCATGTTCTCCGGTGATGTTGACGCTGCAGATCAGGGTACTACGATATGAGAATGTAGACTTTCTTTCTGAATATTCATGGTGAATCTGGTTGAGATATTTATTTATTTTTCCTTAAAACCCTCTGTTACTTTTTTTTGTTTGTCCTTTTCTTCAGAGCTTATCCTTTTAGTTCTTTCCCCCAGTGCTGTAGCAGTACCGACAGCAGCAGCGGGTGGAGTCCGAGGGTCTGTTTCTGATTGTCCTCTCTATAGATACTGAAGATGGGAAGAAAGGCATTTGAAGAGGGAGAGATTAAAAACCTCGGGGGGGGGGGTGTTAGATTTGGGCAAAATGCACCACACATCTTGCTGCCTTGGCAGTTTTTCTTCAGAGCTTACAGAGTGAGGGTGTTACCACATTGCCCTGCAGTTTGTTCAGAAGTCTACGTAGGTAAGTAATTTGACCCACTTGGGAACCTGTGAGATAAGGGGCCATGGACAGGGGACCCAGATTTTGCAGTGGGTCATACTGTGGCTCTGCTTGCTTAGATATCCCTAAAGATCTGCTCCATCTGTTGCTTGGTTTCTTTCCAAAGAGCTGAAAGAGGTTCTCATTGAAAGATGCATGATCTCTCCCCTTTTGACTGTGAACTTCCGAGATGGTGGGAGTCAAGATGTGGTCACTCTTTCTTGTAAAAATTATTTTTTAAAATTTGGTTTCTTTTTTTAAAAATGAAAAGGAATACATAGTCAGTATAGAATGTCTAGATAACTTATCAATGACAAAGAAAAAATCCATGTTATGTAATCATGTAGATATAATGATGTTCAAAGGCACGTTTTTCCAGCTTTTGTTTTCACCCTTTTCTCCCCGGTCTCATGTACATATGGATAAATAAAATCTCTCTCTCGCTATTGCTTTTTGTCTGTGGCAGCATGGGGACCATGCTGGCTGTTGCCTGTAGATGATTGTACCTCTGATTCAATTAGTGTCAGTCTCTCTGACCTACGATTTGCACCAGGAACACATGGGGCTTTTCTCTGTGGTGTTCCCTCTACTTTCTGCTCTCCTCCTCCAGATCCCTGCATGATCTCTTCCTCACATCTTTCACGTCTTTAGTCAGAAGTGCCCTCCACAGTGAGGTCTTCTTGGGCCACTTTAAAATATGATACACTTCTTACACAAACCTTGTATTCCCCCTCATTTCTTTTTTCTTCCTGAGCAATCATGACAAACACACTCCGTGTTCTACTTATTTATCTTAATTATTATCAGCTTCCCCAGCTAGAGTATAAGCTCCATGACAGGGATTGTTACCTCCAATGTTCCCTGTACTATGCCCAGTGCACAGCTGACAACTCCATGAATGCTTGTTTCAAAATATCAGATGAGGGGCGCCTAGGTGGCTCAATGGGTTAACCCTCTGCCTTCGGCTCAGGTCACGATCTCAGGGTCTTGGGATCGAGACCTTCATCGGGCTCTCTACTCTGAGGGGAGCCTGCTCCACCCCCTACCCTTCCTGCCTCTCTGCCTGCTTAAGATCTCTCTCTCTCTGTCAAATAAATAAATAAAGTCTTTAAAAAAATCATCAAATGAAGAAACTTAGCAATGCATGAGGAATCATGGTCCATGTCCATGAATACCATCTACCCTAATTTGAATACCTTTGTTTTCATTTATAACTTTGTTTTTCACTACACCAATATAAATACACTGCAGTTTATTGAACATCAGATTAATAATTAATATGCCACATAGCTCATTTGAATATGATCCTCGATTAATTCCAGAATATAAATGTATCTTTATTTGGCTGCTGTAGTCAGTGCTTTAGCAAAAAACCTTGTATATATTTGCTCAAATCTTTGATAATTTTCTTTGGATAAATTTCCAGAAAAGAGATTTCTGGTCAAGAAGAATGTTTTTTGTTTATTTCTTTCTTTATTTCTTTCTTTCTTTTCTTGAAGTTTTTGAGTTCTTTAATACATATCATCAAATCACTCTCCAGAAAGGGTATATCTTTCTCAAGAAATGATTTAGAAAGCTGATTTCTCCTCCCCTTTGGTAATATGAGATTTTTTAAAACTATAAGATGTTTTTAAAAAATATTCCCAACTTCATGAGTAAAAATGGTAACATTAAAAAATATATAAATGTTTCTGTCATTACTGGTAAGATTGATTTTTTTCATATTTTTATTGGACATGCATATTTATTTTTTTAAAGATTTGATTTATTTGAGATAGATAGGGAGAGAGAGAGAATGATTCATGGGGGAAGGGCAGAGAGAAAGGAAAAAAGCAGACTCTCCACTGAGCAGGGAGCCTGATGTGGGGCTTGATCCCAGGACCCTGGGCTTGTGACCTGAGCCCGCAGCAAATGCTTAACTAACTGAACCATCAGGCACTCCTGGATGTGTATATTTCTTTTAAAGACTTCATCTATTTCTTTTAGAGAGAGAATGAGATCACATGCTCAAGCTGGGGGATGGGCAGTGTGTAAGGAGAGAGAGAATCTCAAGCAGATTCCATGCTGAGCATGGAGCGCAGTGTGGGTCTTGGTCTCATGACCCTGGGAAACATTACTTGAGCTGAAATCAAGAGTTGGACACTTAACTGAGTGAGCCACATTGGCACCCCCATGCATATTTCTTTTATACGTTTTTAGTTTGTGTTTTCTGCTTATTTGGGGGTGGGGAATAGGTCAGCTTCTTTTACAGCTTTTCAGGTGCTCTTTATATAAATAAGCATTTTTAAAATGCATATGATTAATACTGTTTACCATTTTCTTTTAAGTATCTTCATGGTACTTTTTGACATGCAGCACTTTTTAATGTTCATGGGGTGAGATATGTGTATCTTTTCTATTTCAAACTATTTTTTTTATTTTATGTTTAAAAGTTTCAACCCATCCTGAGATTATCTGAATATCTCTATATATTTTTTCTAGTTGTTTTATGGCTTTATTACTTTTCCTAAATTGTTATCAATCTTGCATTTCCATTTATTTGATAATGTTGTTTTGCTTGCTGACTTGAAATTTCCCTATATTACCTAGTAATTTGAATGTACTCTCTGGTTGTTTCTCCTTTTATTTTGTTTTATAAACCTGCACCTTTCTGTAGCAGAAACATACCTTAAAAATGATTAGTTGTATAATCTGTTTTCCATATTTGAGGCTAAATCGGTCCTCATTTTTAATTTTTAAAATAATAACAGCTTTTTACTGTTTTGTTTTGTATCTGCTTTCAGAAGAAATTCAGAATTATTTTTTCCTTTTTTTTTTTTCCCCGTTTTTCTCCAGTGGTTAAACTTGCATCAAATTTGTAAATAAATTTGGGAAGAAATTACTTCTCTTGGTGTCTGGTTAGCTAATTATCTAATCCTTTTTTTTTTTTTTTTTTTTTAAGCCATTAGTAAATGTGACTCTATGTGCACAGCTCCTGACCAGTTCCTAGTTTTTACAAATTCTTCAACTTCATCGGAAGCTCTGCTTGGCTGGGAAGCATCTTTTCCTACCCTAGCTGACTGGTTTTCCAATGGTAGGAATCAGTGCCTCCCATTAAAGCTGTCATTCCCAAGGTGCTGAGTCACTGCAGGTTCCCCTGTGTCTGCCCCTATTACCCATCTTTTTGCTGGTGAGATGGGAAGCTGGATCTACCAGTAAATATACAATAGTTTGCCTTTTCTAACTGAGCTGGGAACTGGGAGCGAATGCCACAGATGTATGCAGAAAGAGTACAAACAGTAAATGTTTGTTGGTTCAAGAAGTCATATGACCACGGATAGTTGTTCGATTTTTTTGTTGGTACAAATCTGAGCTTGGGCAAAGGATGGGGAGTGCAGACAATATCTTTTCTGAGGGGTTTCTCTTTTATGAGCTGCAACTCTGGAGAGGTTTATAATAAAAACAATAGCTTGTTCCTAAATATAGCTCTTGCTCTAGGTCAGGCACCATTCTGCGTACTTTCTACATACAAATTCATTTAATCCTCACTAGTATCTTATGAAGGAAATCTTATTACTGTTCTAGTCTTATAGCTTATCTCAATTGAACTCCTTATGCCTTGCAGCAGGCAGAAATTCACTTTAAATTCTGGCATCAGGTGGTCTATCAAATTAATTTTTAGTGTGTGTTCTATCTTTTTCAGTCTTCATTAATATTTTAGAGTCATACTTAGGGAAACACTTAGGGGTGCCAGTTAGGAACATTTCAAACTGGAATTTGTACTTTTTCATTAAAAATAAAGCAGAGAGGGGGCACCTGGGTGGCTCAGTGGGTTAAAGCCTCTGCCTTCAGCTCAGGTCATAGTCTCAGGGTCCTGGGATCGAGCCCCGCATCGGGCTCTCTGCTCAGCGGGGAGCCTGCTTCCTCCTCTTTCTCTGCCTGCCTCTCTGCCTGCTTGTGATCTCTCTCTGTCAAATAAATAAATAAAATCTTTTTAAAAAAAATAAAGCAGAGATATAAAATTCTACAAAAGAAGGATGTATTACTAAGGCAAACACCCTTTTAACCACTACCCAAGTCAAGAAATAGACTGTAGCCCATCCTCCCATTGGTTTGTCTGTTTGTCTCATCCCTATCTTGAATCTCTTTGTTCCACCAAAGGATAACTGCTGTCCTGATGACTTTTCCATACACATTTTTTCAGCTTTTTGTATAGTTAGATTACAAAGTGTGCCTCCCTAATTACCAAAGTTTAGTCTTGCCCCCTTTTTAAAAGCTTGACCTATTTCTTTTCATGGGAGTCTATAGGTTTTTTTCCTCCATTTGGTTTTTTCCTTATAATTTACTTGTAAAAGAACTCAGGGGGCATTTGACCCATGGAGTTTTCTAAAGTATAGATTTTGCTGATTAGGTATGTGTGGTTTCATTTAACACTTTATCCTCTCTGTTCCTTGCAAATTGGCAGGTGGCTCCAGAAATTTGATAGGATTTGGGTTGGATGCATTTGGCAGTAGTGGAATGGTGTTGGTTCTTTCATCAAAAGGTGCATAGTATCTGATTGTCTCTCTTTTGGTGATGATAGCAGCTGCTGATATGGAATGCCTAGATCCATTAATTCACCGAAGGTTGAAAAATGGTTTTCTTTTATCATTCCTTTTTCATTGATCCACTAGAGTAATTTTGAACAAGTAGTTTTCCTCATTCTCTAGTTCATACTCTGTACTATGGTTCCTTTAGAAAAGGCAGAAAAAAATTACTAGATTCTGTCCTTTTATTTTACCAATTTTCCAATTAAGGAATTGATTCCCTATCTTTCTGCAAAGGTGACCAAGCAGGCTTTTAAGAAATACTGTTATGAATGCAGAGATTTAACATATTTGATAGGTTTTGATCAATTGCAGTTACTACCTCATTTGAAGTTTAAATTGTCTCGTGTTTGCCAAGGGAAGCCTCTTCAAGTTTGCCCCAGTCCTTGTGTCATGACTGTGGTAGTGATCTTGGATAGTTTCCTTGTTGGTTAGTGGGGCGGGATTCCCCAAGCTCATTTTACAGCCTTCTTGGAATCGCCTATTTTTCCTCTTAAAAGCAGTCTCTTTTAGTGTGAATGGTATTTCAGGATAGGGATGGTTTCTGAGTGCTAGGGATGTCATATTAAGTTTATGATTGTTTTTAGGTTTCTTTAGTGGACAGAAGTCAGAAATACAGAGTTTTGCGCTTACTGTCCCATTATCTTCTGTTTACTCTTTTCCCACAGGGAGCATCTTGATTCTCAAAGCCTCAGGAAATGACAAAGTAGAATAGCCCCAAAACACTCATTTACTTTGTGCAATATTACACACATAACATCCAGCAAAATAATCATATTAATACTACACCACTATATATTAACTGATAAATCTTTTTTGCAGCATATATTTTTTTTAAATTAAAAGTCAATAAATTTTTATTCAAGGAGTTTTTACATGTGATTCCTTCTGCTGCCAGTTGCTGACAATCACCATAGTTCCTCCAAAGTGAGAATCATAATCTTCAAAATAGCCCTTTAAAAAAGAACTTGTTCAATCCACAGGTGTCAGTGTCACTCCTATATAACAGGAACATGAAGTAAGTTTCCATTTCCAGAGACGATCATGTAAACTGAAGCCAGCCTCCCTTTACTAAATCAATTATATTACAACTTGCGTGGTTATTAGCAATACAGAAGGATTTAGCAAAAGATATCTGCAAGAGCAGAGATCTAGGCCTGCGCTGTTCAATATACTAGTCATGTATAGTCAGATGAGAATTTGAAATATGACCATTACCAAATCACATACGGCTTGTGTTACATTTATACTGGACAGTGCTGATCTAGGCAATGTAAGTAGAACAGAGTTGACAAAATGTTCCCAATAGGCTGAATGCTAGCAAAGTAGCAGAAAGAAAGAAAACCTAGTGGGAAAATTTTTTTTATGGTCTTGTCCACAGCAAATGAGAAACTGCACTCTCAAAGCCTTAGTAATGACCATTAATTCTCCCCATTTTTAAACTGTAAAATTATATTCATGTTATCTGAACATATAGTCATTACATGGGCTTCCATTTATATATATGAACCTCCGTTTGTCTTGATTCTATAAGTCATTATATAAATCACGCTATCATTAATTCTTATATTGATGTCTCTCTAGTCGTTTTGGTTATTTGAATCTTATATTCCAATAGATACAAGAAAGTCTCATGAAAACAAAGTTATCTGAGTTCTTGTCTGTTTTCACTCTGGGCCTTTTAAATTTAAATGTCAGTTTTGCTGGATATTAAAAATTGGGGTCACATTTCTTTTCTTGAGAATGTAAGATATATTACTCCATTTGTTTTTGGAATAAAACATCGCAGTTGAAAAGTCTGATGGCGATTGAATTTTATTTCCCTTGTAAATAAGTTATTTTCTCCAAGGCCCAACCAAATTTTAACATTACTCTAAAAGTTCAATAGTTGTTCTGAATCAATATTCAGATAATTCTCTTTTGATATATACTTTGCTTAATTTAATTTTAGGAAATACCAGTGTACTTGGTTTCCCCCCTTCCTCTGGCTATCTTTTTCAAGGTTTCTTATATTATTATATTGGATGATATTTGTCTTTCTCCAATTTGTGACTTGCTATTAAATCTCTTTGTATCTCTTCTTTAAGAATTTTGCAAAGTTTTCTTCATTTTGACTTCTACTTCTCTTAGAGAATTATTCATTGTGTGTATTCATAATCTGTTTCTTCTTGTTCAGTCTTTATTTCCAAAGTAATTTATTCTTTTATTTCCAGTTATTTTTGTGGTTCTTATACCTAACTTGTGAATTTTCTCATTCTTATGTTGCTCTCTCATCTCTTATATCATTTTCCTGAATTTTCCTATTTTGCTTTGAAATAGAAGCAAAGGAATGTCACTTTCTCATGAGCACCCACTGGCTATTGGAGGTTCTGCTAGTCTGAGGTCCATCAGTTTCACTCTCTGTCCCTGTGCAGATGCTGATATCATACAGTATAGTTATGGCTTTTATTGATTTATTTCTATTTGCTTGTATTTCGAGGTTCATAGAAATATCTTGTCACCTAGTTTTGTTATGACTATTGTCTGTGAGGTTTTTTTTTCCTTTGGCTATCCAGTTCTGTTTTTATTGGGAGATTTAGAGGAATAATAATAATAAAAAGACTGCTGCCAACATCTCAGAATCCTCCTTATGTATATTTTTTTCATCAACCATCAGATACTTATTAAATGACAGGTCCTCTTACAGACACTGAAGTTATACTTCTGACCAAAACAAAATTCCCTGCCCTCAAGAAGCATATATTATAATGAAAGTAGATAGGTATTAAACATATATACCAATAAAAAAGTGAGAAAATATTAGATATAAGTAAGCTCCATTAAGAAGATACAAAAAGGTAAGAAGTAACCAATCTTTAGTCCATTTTGACACATATATGTAAAAAATTAGAATAGTACTTTGTGAATGACAAAGCATGTTTTAATATATTGCATTCTTTCATTCTGACTTTTATTTCACAAATAGGGTAGAAATTGTTTCCCACGTGATGGGGAGGAATTTCAGACTCAGTGATTATAAGTGACATACAGTACTTCTAAAGTCAGGGCTTAAATTGGCATTTTTTGAAACCAACTCTGCTCCTCTTTAATTTAATATTTCATGTTTTTCATACCACACCACACAAAACACTGTGTTGGAGGCTAAGGACAATGCAATTTTAATCCAAGGAATTAACATTCCATAGGAGAGAATAAGATGTATGCTAAATGATGTTCATGTGTGGGGAGAAGGTTAAATGAAGTTCTGCAGGCAGGAGGGAGGAATGAGGTCTGTCTCTCTCCAGTGGAAACTACTGGGGGGAGCCTTGATGAAGGAGATGGTGTTTGAGTGAGCCTTGCATATAGAGAGACAGAAGGAATTCTGTGTGGGATGAGCCACGTGAACAAAGATATGTAGGGATGTATTTGATATAGTTGGAAGATAGCTAGAGTTCCTTCATTGGTTTATTTTTTCTATCATATACTCATTCAACAACTTTTTAGCTACTAGTTGTCTGGTACTGTCCTGGGGGAGAGACATAAGGAGACAGAAGAAAGAAGTCTAGTCTAGTGAGGAAGACTACTGCTTTTTAACCTGATATAAAAATGAGACCTGATAGATCAAATCTTCACTCCCTTGCAGTGTTGAACAGGAGCAAGCAGCTAGGAGTTGGGGAGAAAAAAAATTTAGAGCTGGGATTTTGAGCCACCCCCTTGGCAGAGTCCTTTGTGTTCCTGACCTTGAAGAAATCTGTTTTCTTGGAGCATATTACATTTGAAAAGCAGTGCAGAGGAGAAAGACTAGAAAAGTATGTTGAGAGTTAGTTGGTAGCAGACTCTAAATGTCATGGTAGGGAATTTATTTTTCCTTAGAAAAGAGTCCTTGAACATTTTTGATGAAAAGACTGACCCAAGATACCAATGCAGGATCATGAAAATAGTACCATTTTGAGTTTAGCTAGACAGGGATTCAAAAATCAGCTCTCTCACATTCTAAAAGTATCACACATTGGCAAATTTCATTTTCATGATCCATAAAAATGGGAATTTATTCATTGATTTATTCACTAACTCCTTCCTTCATGTATGGATAATTTGATATGTGCTTTAAGTGTAAAATATATACCAGATTTCAAAATTTTGGTATGAAAAAAGAGTATGAAATACCCCATTAATAATTTTTATGTTGAATACATGTTGAAAGGAAAAGAGTTTGGGTTTATTAGACTAAATAAAATATATATTTTTAGAAAATTACTTTCCCAAGTTCTTGTTTCTTTTAATATGGCTATTAGAAAATTTAAATGTGACCATATTTGTGGCCTGAACTATATGCTGTATGATAGTGCTGTTCTAGGTACTGAGCATACAGTACTGAGTAATTTAGTTTCAAATATCAAAAGCATGATGTAGTGTCCTTCTGTATCTTTGACTACAGTCTTTAGTTTAAAATCTAATTTATCTGATGAGAATCGCTACCCAGCCTTCTTTTGAGGCCCATTGGCATGAAAGATACTTCTCCGTCCCTTCACTTTCAGTCTGGATGTATCCTTAGGTTCAAAATAGGTCTCTTGTAGACAACATATGGATGGGTCCTGTCGTTTTATCCAATCTGCAACCCTGTGCCATTTTATGGGAGTGTTTAGGCCATTCACATTGAGAGTGATTATTGATAGATGCGTTTTTATTGACATCATGTTACCTGTGAAGTCCTTGTTTCTATAGATTGTCCCCATACATTTCTGTGCAATAATACTCTTGGGTTCTTTCTTCTTTTATAGAACCCCCCCTTAATATTTCTTGTAGTACCAGCTTGGTGGTCACATACTCTTTTAAACCTTGCCGGTCTTGGAAGCTCTTTATTTCTCCATCCATTTTGAATGTCAGTCTTGCTGGATAAAGTATTCTCGGCTGCATGTTCTTTTCATTTAGTGCCCTGAATACATCTTGCCAGCCCTTTCTGGCTTGCCAGGTTTATGTAGACAGGTCTGATGTTATTCTGATGGGCCTTCCTCTGTACTTAAGGAATTTCTTTCCCCTAGCTGCTTTCAAGAGCTCAAGTCTAAAATTATGATTCATCAGTTTCACAATTAGGTGTCTCGAGGTCTTTCTAGATTCTATGATCTTGGGGGGAGACCTTTCTGCCTCTAGGACATGAACGCTGGTTCCATTTGCCAGACTGGGAAATTTTTCTTGGAGAATTTATTCAACTATATCCTCTAGCCTTCTTTCTTTCTCCTCCCTCTCAAGGATTCCAATAATTCTGATGTTGGAACATTTCATGGCATCATTTATTTCCCTAATTCTGTTTTCATATCTTCTAAGCTGTTTGTTCCAGGCCTCCTCCTGATCCTTTTTCTTTATCAGTTTGTCCTCTAGATCACTAATTCTGTCTTCTGCCTCAGTTACCCTAGCTGAAGGCAAAGGAAACAAAAGCGAAAATGAACTTTTGGGACTTCGTCAAGATCAAAAGCTTCTGCACAGCAAAGAAAACAGTCAACAAAACAAAGAGGCAACCCACGGAATGGGAGAAGATATTCGCAAATGACAGTACAGACAAAGGGCTGATATCCAAGATCTATACATAACTCCTCAAACTCAACACATAAAAAACAGATAATCATGTCAAAAAATGGGCAGAAAACATGAAAAGACACTTCTCCAATGAAAACATACAAATAGTTAACAGACTCATAAAAAAATGTTCATTATCACTAGCCATCAGGGAGATTCAAATCAAAACCACATTGAGATACCACCTTACACCAGTTAGAATGGCCAAAAATTAACAAGACAATAAACAACAAGTGTTGGAGACTATGGAGAAAGGGGAACCCTCTTACACTGTTGGAAGGAATGCAACTTGGTGCAGCCACTTTGGAAAACAGTGTGGAGATTCCTTAAGAAATTAAAGATAGAGCTTCCCTATGACCCTGCAATTACACTACTGGGTATTTACTCCAAAGATACAGATATAGTGAAAAGAAGGACCATCTGTATTCCAATGTTCATAGCAGCAATGGCCACAGTCTCCAAACTGTGGAAAGAACCAAGATGTCTTTCAATGGATGAATGGATAAAGAAGATATGGTCTATATATACAATGGAGTATTATGCCTCCATCAGAAAGGATGAATACCCAACTTTTGTATCCACATGGACAGGACTGGAAGAGATTATGCTGCGTGAAATAAGTCAAGCAGAGAGAGTCAATTATCATATGGATTCACTTATTTGTGGAGCATAAGGAATAACATGGAGGACATGGGGAGATGGGGAGAAGTGAGTTGGGGAAAACTGGAGGGGGAGACAAACCGTAAGAGACTGTGAACTCTGAGAAACAATCTGAGGGTTTTGAAGGGGCGGGGGGTGGGAGGTTGGGTGAGCCTGGTGGTGGGTATTATGGAGGGCACATATTACATGGAGCACTGGGTGTGGTGCATAAACAAGGAATTCTGGAACCCTGAAAAGAAATTAAAAAATAAATAAAATTTAAAAAAACATACTTTTAGAATGCAAAATAGTTTCTGTGAAGAATGCAAAAGAGGGGCATCAGTAGAGATGCACTCAGGCTTGAGCAGGAGTGATAGGGATAAGAACATAAAAGTAGGTTGAGAGGGACGCCTGGGTGGCTTAGTTGGTTAAGCGGCTGCCTTCAGCTCAGGTCATGATCCCAGCATCCTGGGATCGAGTCCCACATGGGGCTCCTTGCTCTGCAGGGAGCCTGCTTCTCCCTCTGCCACTCTGTCTGCCTGTGCTCACTCTCTCTCTCTCTCTGACAAATAAATAAATAAAATCTTTAAAAAAAAAAAAGTAGGTTGAGAGATCGAGAGTAGACAGTTGGGGGTACAATTAGAGGAGAAGTTTATGGATTTGTGGATGCATTGGATTTAGAAGAGGAGGAAAAAGGGAAGGAGAATAAATCCTACACTTATCTGGGGACGGTTAGGAAAGCTAAGCATGACAGAACTTATAAGGCACCTAATACAATGCTTAATTAATACATATGACTCTCAAAATGGCAGCTGAGCTCACGTATGTTGTCTGAAGGTGTGCCTGACAATGGTGAATAGGGCTGCTATGGATTCCGTTCCAATATTAAGGCTGCTTCATCTCTATCCAATCTTAAAGTGATGTCTCAAACAAGAAATGAAACTTCGTTTGGTAGTTTTTGATATATCCATGTTTTCAGACATTTGTCTTCCTGTCTTCCCAACTGCCTCTCATACCATCTTTATTCTTTCTGGCATATCTATTTATTTGTAACATTTTTTGCTAGCTACTTCTCTTTGTTAGTGGGGCTTATCTAACTTATGTATTTATCCTCTCTCAGGAGCCCTGGCTAATTTCTCCCATTTGGGGTCTTATAAGTACGGTTACCATCTGTTTAAATATTTCTTCAGTGACTGAAAAACAAACCAATGCCTTCCAAATACCAAAGGCACACAGTGAATTCTGCATCCCTCCTGAGTAGAAATCTTCCTTATATCTTTCTTTTATTATCAAAAATGACCATTTCCCCCCAGTACTTGGAAATAGAGGATTTTATCCACTGAGAGGATGGTTTCTAGCCAAGTGACAAGGTATGTATCTCTCTAGTTAATGGTGGAAAACAACTCCCATGCCAGCATTAATGTAGACTCTGAAGATGTAGATAGTACAGCTTCTCAGTGGGATATCCAGACACCACTGACCTCTCTAACCAGCAGAACACTTCTTCACGTGGGCACAATCACACTGTAACTTGTCAGTGCCACTATAATACATATCAGTATTGGATATGAACTTTATGCCAAATGACATTTGTCTTTTCCTGAGACAAAGCAATACATTTAGTAAAGACTAAGGGAGAGGTTATTTTATGTGGAAAACAGATTTGCATGACTGAGTTAGAATTGGTTAATGGATGGCCCCTTCAAGTCATTCCTTCAGCAACTATTTCTGTTATACTTATCGAGTTTCCTCTGTGTATCCAGACCCATGGCAGACAATGGAGATGAAGGGAAAGATAATTCCAAAATTAATCTTGTCTTCAAGATGTTTATGGAGAGACAATCTTTAAAAAAGCACTTGTAAAACAATTAACAGCCAAGACCTAATCAAAACTTACAGCACAGATGTTGAGAGAGGGAGGTCAGCAGAGAAGGTGTGGATGAAGTTCACAGAAGTCCTGAAAATGCCCCTGGATAAAATTGGTCCTGCTGTCTAGATGTGATTTGAATAGACTGGGAGAAGAGAGAACAGCTTGACCTAAATGGAATGGAACAGGACGCATGGAAAGACAGTGGCAGAGAAGATTGCTCAGGACCCTGCAGTCAGGCAGGAAGCATGACTTCTGGATCGTTAGGTCCCAAAAAGGGGGAGAGAAGGGAAAGAGACATCTTTTCCTGTTCCTGCCTCTTTTTCAAAGTTAAGTACCAGAGTATAAGCAACAACATGCACAACACTGGAAAAAATTTGCATTTATGGGACAATTCATCTCACTATAGGGTATGTGCTTAGAAGTACAGTTGCTTCCAGCTCTAGCAGGGGCTGTTGGATGGCTCTTCCCTTTAGGTGTAGCTCTGTAGCAGCTTCAGGTAGAATTCCATTATAGCTGTAAAATGCCTTTAGCCAAAATAAATATCAATAACCAGAATTCCAAGGATGGCCAGCTAGTGCTCAGAGGAATTCCAAATATTACAAGGGAGCCCTCAGTGGTTCTGCCTTCAAGCAGAAAATGCCCAGAAAAGAAATCAAGTGTCATTTCTTTGGGCTTTTGAAATCCTATAAATGCATCTGTTAGGCCTTTTCTTTTCTAGAACAGCTTTATTGAGCTATAACTCATCTATATCTACAGTTCATCTATTTAAAGAACAGCTTTCAAGGGTTTTTAGTATATTCATGTAGTTGTGTAGCTATCACAATAACAAGAGCATCATCATCACCAGAAGGAAAACCCTTTTGTGTTTGCTTCCCATGTTCCCTAACCTCTCTGTCCATGCTCTCCTACTCCTTGACAATCTTTAATCCACTTTCTGAATTATAGATTTTTCTATTCTGAAAATTTCATATAAAGGGAATCATACAGGGTATGGTCTTTTGTGATTGGTATTTTTCACTTAGTATACTGTTTTTAAGGTTCATGTGTGTTTTGGGCATGTGTTGGTACTCTTTTTTTTTTTTTTTTGCTGATAATATGCCATTGTATGGTTAGAGCACATTTTGTTTGCCTGTACTTCAGTCGATGGCCATAGGAGCTGTTCCCACTTCTGGGCATACTCTATAGTATAGTATACTACTATGAATACTTGTGTACAGATTTTTATGTGGACATATATTTTTATTTCTCTTGCATGAAATATATATTCATTTCTCACTTTTCATGGTAGTTATGTTGTTATAAAGTCACCAACTCTGAATTAGCAAATACTGAGCCATTGTTCCTAGGGGGAATATGGGGTTAGGTGCCTACATGTGGCTGGTCACAAGACCTTCAATAGCTGATCAATACATAAACTTGTTTTATGTGTGTTTCTATTTTAAGATGCCTTATTGAATATATTTCTTACAAATTATTGATTATATGTAGTACTTCTTTATAATAAAACCCTAGCTGAGAAGACTCTAACCTTTTCCTGACTCTGGGAAATATGGTAAATCCCACTGACTTTTATTCTACAACAATGCTATTAATTATGCTCTTACTGTCAGTTATTATCTCACACATCCACACATTTAGCCACTTGTCCATCCTTTCCATAGCTTCATTGTGCACTATAGATAACGTTTTAGCTCTTTCTGGAGTGGTTTCACATACATATCAGGGAATTTCCTCTTCCTTATTCTGGATGTACAGTATTATCAATTAGCATGAAACTCACAGCCAACATCACTATTACTCATGCCTCAGTGAAGCCTTTTTAACACATGTATTTCCTCTGTAAAGTACTTCATGATCTTCTTGTGCTTCAGAACACTAGGCAGTGAAATCACCAACAAAAAGCACAGAAATGCAAAGATATGTGGCACTAAATAGACCATGAATAGAACACTTATATATAACATAAGGGGTAAAACAAGAAGGCTTGTTTAATCTCAGCTGGGATCATGCATGTCAGGTGACTCAGACGTTTTGTTCCTCCACACATGTCCATGAATGATGACAGAAATGCCATAAGTGTTGATTTGGGGGTTACACATAGGTATTTGCAAGTAGGTAAATTTGCAAATGCATATATATGAGTAACAAAGATTGAGTGTACCTAGAAATGGAATTGTTGGGTCATATGGTGACTCTGTGTGTAAACTTTTATGGAACTGCCTGGTGGCTTTCCAGTGTGGCTGCAGTATTTTACATTCTTGCCAGAAGTGTGTGAGGACTCCTAATACTCACATCCTTGCTCATGCTTTTTATTACCCATCTTTTTCATTCTTGCCATCCTGGTGGTTGTGAAGTGGTGTCTCATTGTGGTTTCATTTGCATTTCCAGATCGTTAATGATGTCAAGCATATTTTTATGTTGTTATTGGCCATTTATATACCTTCCTTGTAGAAGTGTTTTTTTCAGATCCTTTTCACACTTAAATTTGGGTTATTTTCAATACCAGTAGGGAGACTTCAGTTCTATGCTTTCAGTAATGGATAGAATGACTAGGCAGAAGATTAATAAGGAAATAGGAGGAATAAGAAGATTTAAAACAACTTAAATTGTTGTAAAACAATTAAGTTGTAAAACAACTTAAATTATCATATATTCCTTGTGGCTCAGCACTTTAATCATTACACAATGTTATTCTTTAACTTTAGTAAAAAATTTTTGTTTTAAAGTCGTACTTTGTTTGGTATTAGTTTGATAGCCACTACAAATTTCTTGTAGATGCTGTTTGCCTGATATAACTTTTAATTCTTTTTACATTTATCCATCTGTATCATTGAAGCTAAAGTGTTATCTCCTTGATACAACATATAGATTAGTCATGTTTTCCTTTTTATCTAATCTTACCATCACTATATTTTTTTAGATTTTATATTATTTTCAAATACAGTGTTATTATTGCTATAGTTGGATTTATGTGTACCATTTTACTTTTAGGAATAGTGTCTTTCTGTTCTTTTATTTCTTCTTTACCACTTTCTTTTACATTAAGAAAGTATTTTGTACTGAAAAAATTTAATTCCTTTAGTGACTATTTTGGACTTTTTCTTTAGTGGTTGCTTTAGGGGTTACAGTATATATCTCAATTTATTGGAAATTTATCCTACTTAATTGTACCCAGATATAGAAATGTATAGCTGTCTTCTCTTGTCCCCCATTTTGTGCTATTATTGTTATGCATATTAGATCTATTTATATTATAAACCCAACAATACATTGTTATAATTGTTAATCTACATGACTTTAAGAATTATTATTTAGAGAGAGAGAAAGAGAGAAAGAGAGCATGGGGAGAGGGCCAGGGAGAGAGAGAGAGAATCTCAGGCAGACTCCCCAGTCAGTGGAGAGTCCATTGCAGGGCTCTATGTGGGGCTCATTCTTATGACCCTGAGATCATGACCTGAGCCAAAATCAAGAGTCAGATGCTTAATTGACTGAGCCACCCAGGTGCCCCAGATAACCTATATAATTTTGTATCTTTCAAAGAAGCTGAGAAAAGAAATGTGAGCTGGGTATATTTTAGTGTTTGTTGTATCAATCTTTTTATTTACCCTTTCTGCTTCTCATGATTTGTTCCTGTGGATTTGAGGATTACAATATGGTGTCATTTCCTTACTCCAGTACAGCTTTGCTTCCACCTATGTCTTTAGTGCTGTTATTGTCAAATACATTATATATGTATATGTTATTGGAACAACTACAAAAAATAGTTATTTTGTACATACAATTTTTAATTAGTTAAGAAAGAAGAAATATACATTTATAGTGTTATTTTTTTTAAATAATTACATATTTGCCTTGACTTGTGTCTTTTTTTCCTCTTCATAAGAATTTAAATTATCTTCTGGTGTCACTTGCTTTCAGCCTGAAGAACTTGCTTCAGAATTTCTCATAAGGTGGATCTGTTAGTAACACATTCTTTTAGTTTTTTTTTTTTTTTTATCTCTAAATGTCTTTATTTTACCTTAATTTTCAAAAGATAGTTTTGCTGGATGTAAGAATTTTATTTGTTAGATTTTTCTTTCTGCACTGTGAGTATGCTACCCCCCTGACGTCTGGCCTACATTATTTCTGATGAGAAATTACTTGTGATTTTTATTGTGGTTCTCTTGTATGTGATAAGTTCTTTTATCCTGCCACTTCTGCATTTTCCCTTTCTTTTGGCTTTTAGCATTTTTACTGTGATGTATTTCAGTGTAGGACATTTTGTACTTATCCTACTCAAATTTTGTTGGACTTCTTGGATGTGTAGATGGGTGTTTTTCTTCAAATTTGGGAAGTTTTCAGTCATTATTTCTATGTATTTTTTTTATGCCCCTCTCTCTTTCTCTTCTCCTGAGAACCTGTCCTGTTCAATTTTCTTTTCTTTTTTTTTTTTTTCCCCTCTCCTTGGATTGCATAATCTCCACTGATAAATCTTCAAGTTCACCAGTTCCTTCTTCTACAAGTTCACATCTGTTTTAAAACCCCTCTAGTGAATTTTTCATTTCAGTTATTGTACTTTTTATCTCCAGAATTTCCATCTGATTTTATGCTCTAATTTCTATTTAATAACACATTGTCATCATATATTCTCTTGCTTCTTTAAGAATGATTTCCTTTAATTTTTTGAGCACATTTGTAATTGTTTGAAATCTTTGAAGTTGCATTGAAGTTTGTGCCAGTTAAATTTAATATCTGAGCCCTTTCTGTTGTTGTTTTCCTGTGTATAAGTTATATTCTCCTGAATTTTTTGCATGTTTTATAAGTGTTGTTGTTGAGAACTGAATATTTAGTTAACATATTATAGTGATGCTGGGTACTGATGACCCCATGCTCCAGAACTTGTTTTTGTTGTTTATTTATTTGTCCAATGTCTTGGCTACTTTAATGTCTAAGCCTATTTTAATGTGTCTGTTTTCCCAAGATGTGCAGCCACTAATGTCCTGGCTCAGTAGCTCAGTCTTAGGCGTGAGACAGTCACTGTGGGATGGCAATGATTTGTACAGGACTTTTTTTGACTGTCTCTTTCTCTGATCTCTGTTAAACTGCCTGCCACTACTGGAATAGTACTCATATTTTAGGCTCTGCTAATTGCTGGATGATTGCTGTGTTGTTTTTGCCCATGCCCCGGAGTATAGATGCTGCATAGTGTGATCTAATTAAATTTTGTACTTTTTGTAAGGCTAGTTTTTGAGTGAAGTCTTTGAAGTTTTTCCTGACTCCAGAAAAGCTCTCCTGAGCTATCTCCTTCCCTGGTTCTTTCTGGTAAGCTAGCTGGTTTAGCTTGTTGCTCTAATGGAACTATCAGTTTTCTCTTAATTGCTTACCAGCAAAATCATTGTTTTTGAGAGCAACCTTAGGCTTAAACCTTTCAGAACTCTATTTCAAATGATGCCAGTTTCTGTGGAAAGAGTATAAAAGCTTTCTGTTCTTATGGATTCTTTCTTCCCCATCTGTTCTTACAGAAAAATTTCTGAGCCACTGCTTCAGAGTAAGGAATAGGGACAGTGGCTTGCTTCTCCTAGAATGACAATGCTGCTTTATTGGCTAGACAGAAGTGTCAGGATCTGGTCTCAGTTTGTCTCTCCTGGCATGGAACCCTGGTCCTACAAGCAAACTGGGCAAGAGCACTCAGGGTCTCAATATTCTTTGTCTGCTCTTCCAGGGATAGAGCTTCTGTCCTATGAATGAGTATGGGTTGAGGAAGAGAATATCTGATCTCTTCTGTCCTATGAATGAGGGTAGGTGGTGGAACAGGATATCTGATTCCTGGCTGAATTGTTAGGAATTTATCTTCTCCATTTGTAACTAAAGGCCTGTAAATGTTTGTGGTCTGACTTTCCTAATATCCTGTAACTGGGAGCTGATAGGAGAGGGATCCCTATTTTCTTGACCACACCCAATCAGAATGGAACATCTGTCATGCTTACCTCGACAGTTGGTAGGGAGGAAAAGGGTTATCTCTAAGGTGCCATAGAATCACTGTTCTTACTGGGAATTAATATATTTTTTGAATAAATATTTCTTAATTTGCTGTTTTCTCTTAGTATAATTTCCAGAGACTTTAAAGAATTATTTTTTAATCTTTAGCAGTTATGGTTGTTTTGCCAGGAGCAATTGTACAGAATTCCTTACTCTGACATTCTGGAAGTAAAAATCCCTCTCAGGCTTTTTGTATGCACCTGAAGGAGAATGAAGGCAGTTATCTGAATTAAGTAAAAAACAAAACAAAACAAAACAAAAACAAAAACAAAAACAAAAAAACTTAAAAGTTATAAAAAGGACTTTCAGGACTTGATTTCTGGCCAGAGTCAGCCAGCCTTTTCTACCTTGATTGAATTCTTCTGAAAACTTCTTACCTTTGCAAAATACTTTGACTATTCAGCCTTAGGATATTCCACAACCTTTTTTTTTTTTCTTCCAGCAATGTGTACATTACCCTGAAAAAGTCTGAATTTTTGGCTCCAGTTTGAAATTCATAATTTAGGATAATCTTAGACTCTTAGACTCTCCTTCATTTATTTGATATCTCGGGGCTATTCTCAATTCCTTAAGCCAGAAACTTTTAATGTATTCATTGAGGTCAGTTCATCAAACTTTATGGAATTTCTGCCCTGAGCCATATATCAGCATTGGTCTGGGTGCAGTGGGAAACTCCAGTAAATATGGTATGATCTGTAGCTTGAAGGAGCCATTAATTTGAGATTTAGATAGCCTAGAGTACACAATTAAATTCTACCATTTTGCAAGCACTTGCTTAGTATTGAGGTTCTTTCTGGGGGTATTGTGTGTCCACCAGGATCATTAGAATAGTCCAGTTAGTGGTATTTACATTTGTATTATGTGAGTCACATTGGCTTCTTAAGCAAAATACCCAGTAAACACATTCTGCTGGCTTCAAAGGCTGCCTAACTTCTCAGGACACTGCTATAGTTCTCTATAGTCTGAGACTTAAACTTTCTTGGTCCCTCTTCTACACCCGTGGCATAGCTATATTCCATGATATTTTCTTGGTTAATTATTCATTCTTTTATTATCTTTGGTTCTCCTATATGATTATAGGATCATATTGCCTAGGAGAGCAGACAGCTAGGACTATGTATTAAAACTATGATGAAACTGCTGTAAATTTTAGGACAGTGTTTCCCTACATAAACCTTGAAGTTAATTTATAAATTGTTGATATCTCTGGTTCTTTTCTGGCCATTGTCCTGTCAGTTTGAAAGATTTTGGCTAGCAACTATACGTCCTTGCTTTATCTATTTCCTCTTTTTTTTTTTTTTTTTAAGATTTTGTTTATTTATTTGACAGAGAGAGAGAGATCACAAGTAGGCAGAGAAGCAGGCAGAGAGAGAGGGGGAAGCAGGCCCCCTGCTGAGCAGAAAGCCTGATGTGGGGCTCAATCCCAGAACCCTGGGATCATGACCTGAACCAAAGGCAAAGGCTTAACCCACTGAGCCACCCAGGCACCCCTATCTCTTCTTTTGATTTTCATGTCAGGCTTACTAATCCCACAGACCAAACCTAAGCCCCACTCATTCAGTGAACATCTATAATTCCCCCTGTGTGACAGGCATTGTGCCAGGTGCTGGAGCTTCAATACCAATGAAATGATTTCCTTGACCTTAAAGGAGTTTTGTAGGCTTGTGAGAGGACCAAAGATGAAAACAAACACATGTAATAATTCAGTGTTCTATTATAAAAGATGTGCAGGACACATAGCAGACCTAAGGTCAATGCTCACTTTTATAAAGGGAGGCAGAAAAAGCTTAATTTCAAGGAAGTGATGATTAAACTGTCCCCATTCTGGAAAGACAAGATTAGACAAGAAGTGATAAGGAAGGCATGAGAAAGGCTTGGAGATGAAAATCCACACAAACAGGCTTAATTTACATTTTTTAAAAATTTTATTATTGGGAGAGTCTAATTTGGGAGAGTTTAATTTTATTATTGGGTGAGTCTAATAGAAGAGTAAGTTTTCAGGGTTACACTATTTTCCTTTTATTTTTTCTGATGCCCTTTCTAATTCTCCTGCTCCCAACCTCCTTAATAACGGAGAACAGAGTCAAACTTGTCTAACACAACATCTAACATATTTGGCAGGACCTTAAAAATGTGTTGAATGAATGAGTATTGATCATAACTGATCATAAATCAATTGATCATTATTCCATTTAAAGGCAGTTCTTTGCTTTAGAAACTATTTCTGAGTATACATCATCTACTGATACCAGCCCCTATGTTGGGCTTCCAGCCTTTCTATAGAAATGTCTACATCTTAGAGTTCCAAGGAGAAGGGCCAGGTTTGGCCAGCACTTTTGCTAGAAGTGCAGAAGGGATGCACAGATTGTAAATAGGTATAGTGCTTTTTCCTAATTTTAAGAAAAATTACGTGCTTTGACTTAAATTATGCATAATAAGGTAAAAAATGAGTAATTCAAGCATCGACTTTTACCTTAACAACCTTCTTTTTCTTTCTTTCTTTTTTTTTTTAATGTAAGATCAATATCTCCTAACATATAATGTAAAGTACCAGTTTGGGTCTTTCAGCCCTCTTGATGTATCCACTCTTCATTTACTGGGCTCAAACCCTTCAGTAACTCCCTGATTTGTAATTTCCTGATATCCCTGGGCTCTAACTCCCTCTGTGGGCTCTGTAGCATCTCCTAGGTATGGATGGAGAGGTAAGTGAAGGAAAGCTAATTCTTCCCTATACTGCTTGATCTAGTTAGTTTCCATAGTATATAGCACAAAGGTGTGAAAGTGTTAGTGATTTCAAGTATGTATGTATGTATGTATGTATGTATTACTGAGGGTGAAGGGAAAACTCAAAACAACTCAACACTTTAAACATCATCAGTAAGGATGACTCAGGAGACGTAGCCTCATGCCTTAACCAGGTGTCCTGCCCTAAATATTTGTCTCTGTCCAGGAAAGGACCTCTGGGGGAAGCTCCTCGTCTCTATATAGGGTCCATTTCCTCTCAATGACCCTTAACCCCTAGCAGTATATTTACTCAACTCTCACCTATTAACTGTGATAAAGGGGTCAGGGAGGCAAACTAGGATTTAATAATCTAAAGTCAAGAGAATAAATGGCAGTAGGTACTCCCCCCACCACCAATAGTCCTCCCAAAGATGAACATTAATTATGAGAGAGAGATTGCAGATGAATGCCTTAAAGAGAAAGGAGTTCTTTTTTTGACTGCCACATAATTTGCAAGGCAACACTCTCTCCAGCAGTCTGGACGTCTTATTATTCTGCAGAAAATATGTAATTCCCTTTTTTTTCCATTCTATCCCCACGTTCATCCTTCTGCTCATGCCATTTTCAATTGCACTCTTTGGGCCCTGCTTAGAATAAGAGAAGGGGTTAATGTGGGGCCAGCTCCTCATCCAAGGCTGTTCTTTAATAGAAAGATGCTTCGCTGTTGCTGTCCCATTACGGAATAGATTAACTCCTTATCTGAGAGTCCGCCTTACCCTCAGTTTCTAACTAGCAGGAAGGGAGCCCGTGGTAATCTTCCCCTTGTATAATGTGGGTAATTGATGATCTTTGTGCACAATAGCCAGGTCACGTGATCTAACAAAGGATTTATTTTTTTCTATTTCATGCTTCACTTTCATTTTCTTAGAAAAGAATAAAAAAATCAAGCTGGATTTAAGTGTTTTGTACTGTGTTTAACGAATCACCTTCCCCAAAGAAAAGAAAATTATACAAACTCTCCTAGAAAATTCAGCCAGCATGGTCATCATAACTTTATGATCTATACTTCAGTTAATTATGAAAAATGTTCAAGTCCTTAAAGAAATCTTAAAAAAGAAGATCTCGAACATGTGGCCATGTAACCCAGTGAGGCTAAAATTGGTGAAAGACAGAGCTGAATGCCAAATGATAATTTCTGTTAAATACTTCAGTCCCTCCGAACTCTGATATTTTACTTACTTTAATGAGCATAATGGGTGCAAATAGAGACGGTCTCCCTCACGGTGCCAGACACAATGTGCTCTTGCCTCATTGTGGGCCCTGTTTCCTTGCGCAACTCATATCTGCACACGTGTCCTCTGTTCCCTGGGTCTGGCACTACTACCCACTAAATAATGTAGGTTGAAGTCACTAGCTGAAAATGTTTTGATGGTGATTGTCACGAAGAAAAAAAGGTTGCATTTCAGTGAGAAAATCTGTGCTACATCTCATTTGCAACAGAATGGAATGGGAAAAAAAGACATTTTGGGACTTGGGATTCCCTCTAATGTTATTTTTTTTTTCTTTCTTCCGTAGGGAAATGACGCTGATATGGTTGATAAGAATAAGTGCTGTACGCTCTGTAACATGTCCTTTACCTCGGCAGTGGTGGCTGACTCACATTATCAAGGCAAAATTCATGCCAAAAGGTTAAAACTGTTGCTAGGAGAGAAAACCCCACTAAAGACCACAGGTATGTGTGGGAACAGTTATCATGGGAGACCGTGAAGTCGGGGCGCTGCACCTGTCCCATTAATTGTGCTCCTTCTTCGGCAGAGGCTGCCTGAGTGGAGTCTAAAGGTAGATGCCCTTGGAAACCTAAAGGGATGGGCAGGGAGCCCCGCAGACCTTGCTGTCATAGGCTATTCAGTACAATTACAGGGGCTCATTCTCTCACCCTGGCTCCTTCAGATTAATAATTCAGCAGCTGGCATCTTCTGCAAGGCTGTTTGCATCCTGCAAGGTGTTGTCTATCACACTGATTATATATTATGTAAGATACGGTACCTATTATGTAATGAATGCTGTTTTTTCCGTAGCTTCAGTGTGTCATCTGCATGGCTAACGTGTGGTGTTTTGTGTCTAGTGGGTCAATTCACTGCCTGTGTCTGTGTAACACAGCCTGTCATCCTGCCTTTATCTTGGTGAGGGTGGGGATGAGGGGAACTGCGCAGACAGCTAAGTTGTATTTTTATTTTTTCACTCCGGAGGTGACAGTTCCTGTTGTGGTCTGTAATTCAGTCCTGTTCACTTTCACAACAAAAAGCTGAACTATTGATAAAAAATCATTTAACCCTGTAATTGCATCACTAAAATAATTCTTCGTAAGTCTTCGTCAAATTATAAAACTAAAATATTATAATTGAATCAAGTTAGACTATTTGGACAGGGTTTAAATTGTGGTGAAGACGTTCCTAGGCTGGGTTGTAATCCCAAGAAGTTGGGGGTATATTTCATGATGTCTACTCTTCCAATGCAATTAAAATGTAGCAGTGCTTTTTATCTTTCTGTCTAATGAATCGTGCATAAATTGTGGGCGTAATTATTTTTTAAATGGTATTTTGGAGATGGGAGGGAGCCTAAAACAATACTTGGCTTTTATTCTCACCAGTGTTTTCCTTAAGAAAGATATCTTCTTTCACTTAGAGAATAGTGAGGAATCTTTTCACTATATTTTTCCACTTAGTTTAACTAAAGGGTATTGTTTTTGTAAAGGTGGCTATGACATTCAGATACAGGACGGGGTTGCAAAACTCCTGAAATCTGGAGCTGAACCTGGCTTGTTCCTGGGCACACACCGTGTCTTAGCATTTTATAAGCAGTCACTCGGTGGAAACTCCTGATTCTTGCTCTCCAAAAGGTTAGATATTCACCTTGTAACCTACTCCCCAACAAATTTCTTAAAATAGACACCTCAAAGAAACAGTCACTGGAAAATTTTTACCTTTTTTCCACGAATGAGTAACTAGCCCATTTTTTCTTTCTGCTTAAGCAGAGAACTGCTGTTAAATTTAATTTTGGAGATAGTGATGGAAGAGGAGGAGCTCTATCTTTGTTTATCATGTCAATTAGCAAAGGGGAGAGTTAGTATTTCTGTAAAAAAAAAAAAAAAATCACCACATGGCACAAATGGTTCTTTGTGAATTTAAATACATTCTCCAGATAACCAAGCACCAGTTTGTTTTCCTGAATTCAAATACCCTCCAAGCTGGTAAGTATAACTTGGATGTAATTTGTTAGTTCCCATCAGTATATGCCAAAGGAAAAATCAAGAGCACTTAAACTGCAACCTTTACTTCATGACTTTGTCTTGGTGTCCACAGAGCTGGCCCAGGTCTCAGTGTGACCAAAATCAGGTTGCTAGTTAGGCTAGAAGGGGATGGGCGTGGGGTGGGAGGTAAGTAGCTCTATCAGCTTGTAGCTTGAGCTGGGAAAACAGATTTCAGTTGCTTTATGCCAGCATCTCCCTTCCTCATCTAACTCACAGTGCCCAGGCTGTGTATCCCCATTCTATAGCTTAGGCTCTCATCTGTTCTCTCTAAAGCTGCTTGGAGCAGAAAGGGTCTTGGAGAATGGCAACACTAGACAGAATTAGAGGGTCTGGGAGCTAAATTGGTCCCTGGGCTTGGGCTGGTGTCAACCCAGCTGCTGGCAGGGAGCAGAGGAAGCAGTGTGTCCTGCTAGAGCCAGGTGTACCTTATCCAGGTACAAGGATAAGCAGAGGGTGGGCACTGGGAGGTGTGGCAAAGGATAAGATTTGATGGCTTAATAGGAGGGTGGGACTTAGCAATGGAGAGTCTAGGGACAGAGGTCCTGCAGAGAACAAGCTGGGTACTGGCATAGGGAAAGTCTGGCAGGTGTTGGCAGGACCCCTGCTGCAGGCTGGTAAAAGTAAAGGCTGTTAAGAGTGTGACAGATCATCATCATTTAAGACAAGAGGACTGGGCTACAAGTCAGGTGTAAGGAACAAATCAGGAACCTGGTTTCCAGACAGGATATAGGTTGAAGCTTGGTCTCAAACACAAATTCACATACTATAAGTAAGGATAAGGACCAAGAGGCATGAGAAAAGAACACCTAGGCTGTGCATTTCCTGACCTACTAAGTTCAGTCCCTCCAGCTCCCTGAATAGAGTCCGGATGGCCTGCCATCACTTCTTGCTGCCTGCGGCCAAGCCCATTGGCCATTCTTGAAGGACATCACCCTCTAAGCTGTGGCTGCCTTATGCACATCTAGGAATAGCTCTGCCTAATCAAGAAGCTTAGCTTGAAATTATTTCTGTAATGAAAACAAAAGGGAAAAAAAGAACATATAAAACCCAGCCAACTGAGTTAAGATGCTGGAAAGAAGCAAGTGCCCTGCTCAGGTATGCCGTGTGAGCTACCCCTCCCGGAATAACAGGCTCTTGAGCTGTACTGATATCTGGGTAGCGAAAATTGATGCACAACTCAGTGCTTCCCCCAGCTCCAGCTACAACATCTGATGAGGGTGAGCAATTGGTGTCTGTGAATCATTACCTTTCCGCCTACTCAAGATGTGCTTTGATCAAGCATCAACTGGATATCCTGCAGAATTATTGCAGTTGGAGTTGTCTTCTCCAGATGGGAGCATGTTTACTAGAATTTCTGAAATGCTTGACAGAGCTGCTGGGACAAATACCAGCTCCCATTCTTGTTGGTTAGTGTGCTTCAGACTCTCTGTTCTCATTCATGCTCTTCTACATCCTGCTGTAAGATGAAAGCTTAAGGAGAATTCTGGGCTCGCTGTGCTCTTGGAGGGTCAGGAGACCTCAGCGTGGAGGTCTTGCCCAGATTGGAGGCTGGCCGAAGGTCGCCAAGCCATGAGAAGGATTTAGAGGAGGCATAGTCCAGAGGTTGGAACAGGGAAGGCCATGACAATCCTCTCTTTAGGGGGAGAATAAAGAAACAGAGGTGGTTCAATGCGGAGAAGAGATTGCTCACGGGCAAATCTTTGGAAGGCTGTTATGTGAAAAAAGAGATACATAGTGTGTGTGTGTGTGTGTATGTGTGTGTGTGTGAATGTGAAAGAGTATATAAAAATGTGGGAGTGTGTGAGAATAGTTGTATTCATGTGTGTGCATGTATGAGTGTGAGAGAACGTTGTGAGGATACATGAAATTGTGTGTGTGGGTGTGAGAGTATATGAGTGTATATGTGTAAGGGAGTGTGTGAGAATATGTGTGTGAGAGACTATATATGTGTGCATGTGTAAGTGTCAGAGAAATTGTGTGAGAATATGTGAGTGTGCCTATGTGTGTGTGTGAGTGCCAGAGCATTTTGAGAATATGTGTGTTTGTGTGTGTGCATGGGTATGAGAGTGTGCAAGAATATGTGAGTGTGTGAGAGAATATGTGAGAATGTGTGTGCATGTGTGAGTGTGAGTGTGTGAGGGAGCGTGTGAGTGTGTGCTTGGATGCAACAGATGTACCCAATGAATGGGTAGAAAGTTCAGGAGTTAGATCTGAACTCAAGACAAGGAAAAGATTACTAAGTTCCAGAGATGTTAGATTTCTCTAATGAAACCTAAAGGAAAGCCAACCAACTGGACGAAGATGCTGGAGAGAGCAGCTCAGGTCTGCAGCTGTGTAAGCTGTTCTACCAGAGCGGCAGGCCCTGGAGCTGACATCAGACTCAGGCGGGATGTGGGGCCGAGCGGGGTGGGGGTCGGGGGTGTTGTTGAAGCGGAAGCTGGCTGATACTTGGCAGGGCATTTCCTGAATCCTTTGGGATTCCACCCAAAGACATCAGCCTAGATGACATTTAAAGTCCTTCCACCCCAATTCTCGGCCTAAGGCTATCTGCAGGCTTGACCCACTGACCTGAGAGGCAGTAAGAGTGATGGCCTGGGAGTCAGGAGACAGGAGCCCAGGCCCTGGTTCGGCCTAAGGAGCTGTGGTAGGTACGTTATCCTTTCCAACCTCACTTTTCTCATCTGTCATTTCATTCTAACACCAGATGCTATCACCTCACTGGTCCTTTTATGGAGCAAACTATAGAATTAAAAGCTTGGGAAAGTAGGTTGTTCACATGTGACCATGTGGTAAATAAGTTGATGGGGTAAGGGGACAGCCTAACTCCTGTCTGTCAAAGACTCTGACTTCCTGGTTAACACGGGGTTGTTCAGATACTACCTTGGGAAGGTACAAAGGGACATCGTGTGTGTCTCCTTGGAGACAAGCCTTTCTGGGATGAGTTGCATGAGCCAAGGCAGGCAGGGCCTGGCACCGGAGCTGCCCACTGGAGTTAGGCAGTGCTGGTGGGCATGGAGGGGGCAGAGAATGGCCGTGGAGCTGAGGAGACAAAAGGGCGCCAGGTGTGAAGAGGACCCATGAGCAGGAGAGAGACCCCGCCACTAAGCTGGGGGGCAGTCCCCTGGATCTGGAACCGATAACGGACAAGTAGATGCAGTAGTAAATCATTTTCAAGACTAGAACTCAAGATCTTCAAGGATAAAAGAAGGAATCAGACAGCCAAATGGGGACCACAGAGGGTACAGATCTCAGGAATGCGGAAGCAGCTCTTTAGCAGAGTCAAAACACCAAGTGATAAAGGGCTAGAAGCCGAGGCCGAACCTCAGAGGTCAGGCTGCCGCTGCTTAAATTCTGCTGAGTTAATTCCAAATCCCCGAAGACTGGAATTTGGCTCTGGATACCCCTCACAAGGAGCTGAGTCTGTGGGGGAAGGTGAGCACTTCCAACAAAATGATGAGGACGAGGAACCACACAGAGCCTTGAGGCCGTGTGCTGCATGATTGGCTCCATTCTGGGATCCTGGGCACCTCACTGGCTTTTCCCAGTGGCTGCCTGGGTGGCACATAGGGTGTGTGCTAGAGGGCTTCAGGCCTGCCAGTGACTCAGCCCTGAGGGCAAGATCTCTGCCTGCAGGAGATCAGGCAGTGGTTTCCAAGCTCGCACACGTCCTGACCCCCAGAGTCTATGAATAGGTGTTACACACCAGGATTTAGGATTGCATGTGGAATTAAGACTTCTGGCCTCTGGAATGATAATAAAATAAAATTGTGCTGTTTAAAGCCATTACACATGTGGTAATTTGTTATAACAGCCTCAGGATAGACACAGTCCCAAATAAGGGACAAGGAAATACTTGGCCAAACAAGGTGGTCCTTGATGTGCATTCCACATACCCGCCTCAGGGAAGCTCGAAAGCAGCGTAGGCAGCACTGACGTTGCTCTGGCCAGGGACTTGCCTGACGTCATCTTCATATCGGGGTCTTATTCCCCAAGTACAACTTATCACAGTACTGTGCAAAACCTCTGGTCTGTTTCCATCGATAGCGAGGTGAATTCCTCCTCCTAGAGTGCAGGAGCTCCAACAAGTTAGCTCTTCCGGACCTCCCAGCTTATTTCCTCTCTCTGCTCCGCACACCTTCTCCAGTGCGCTGGCAGACAGGTCTCCTGTACCACCAGCCTGCTGTGCCTTCCCTGCCACCGTCCTGTAGCCCAGAGACCCTTCCCTCTTCCTGCTCTGGTCTCCATAGCTTTACCTTCCAAGCATTGGAGCAGGCCTCCCACGGTCTCTGAAGTGTGTCGTGGCTGCTGGAGATCACAAGGCATATGGCACTGGCTTTGAAGGGAGACCAAGGTGGGGCCCCCTTTATTAGCAGAGGACTTCGCGTGCCTCAGCCTCCTTTTCCCCCTCTGTACAGTGGGTATAATGCTATGACTTGTATTAAGGGTTTTCCATGATGATTGTGCGAGCTGGTTAAGAAATGCAAAGTGCTTGTCACAGCGCTCAATAAGTCTTAGCTCTGTCCACTTAGGAAATGGAGCTTTTTTTTTTTTTTTTTTTTTTTTTTTTTTTTTTTTTTAATTTGACAGAGAGAGGGATCACAAGTAGACAGGCAGGCAGAGAGAGAGAGGAGGAAGCAGGCTCCCCGCTGAGCAGAGAGCCCGATGCGGGGCTCGATCCCAGGACCCTGAGATCATGACCTGAGCTGAAGGCAGAGGCTTAACCCACTGAGCCACCCAGGCGCCCCAAATGGAGCTATTTTTATTTACTCTTCTCTGAACACTGTGCTGTATAATTTTGCACTTAAGATATCTTATTGTGTATTGTCCCCGGCTGCTTCCTTTCGGTGAGTTTACCTCACTCATCGGTCTTTAAGCACTCTTCACAGGGGAACGGCTTCTCCACACTGAGTCTGAATTCTACCACGTTCTCCTACACAGGCTGGCCTGCCATGTTCTTCTCCATGACAGAGAGTAACAGAAAAATATAATCTGGTGTTCAGTCCCTGCTTGAGTCCTAGTACATAGAAGTATGGGCCAGGGTACACGGTCCCAAAACCTGGGGGGTGGGGGAGAAGAATCAAAACCACTCCAGAAATCTGCCAAACAAAACATTAGTCCAGTGTGACTGTGTAGATAGGGGGGAAAGGGGAGAACCAAGAGAAATAAGCAGGAGATCAGATTTGAGCAGAGGTTAAGTTGGAAGACGGGAGAAACAGCCTGAATGTTCCAAAGGCTGGCCACTGAGGCTTTGGATTGTGTGCTGGGGGCTTTGGATGTGTGCCAGGCAGGAAGCTGTTAATGAACGAGTTGGGCTGGCCGTCCAGGGTGCAGACTAGCTGATACCAGCAGTCTTAGGAGGAAGCACAGCCAGGGTAAGGGACTGGGGTGGGAAGGAAGGGACTGGGGCAGGAAGCCGAGCTGGGAATCCAAGGGGCATCAGTTATGTCAGATGGGAGCAGGGCAGAGGAAAGTCAGGGCTGGGTGGTTCTGCTGAATCCATTATTGTCAGTGGCCTCAGTTGCCCCTGCCTCCTGGAAGGGAGCTCAACTGATGCTTCAGATGTGTCACTGTTGCCTCCAGGAGTGGCTGGAGGATGTCCTTAGCTGCCTCTAAATGGAGCTTCTCACTGAGTAGAGGCTCAGCCAGCTCCAGTCCCACCAGGCTCTCTGGCCATAGGTAGTTCAGACTGCATCGAGCATGGGGCCCTCTGTTGGTGACTGACTCACCCAGCGAAGCTGGCATTCTCAGACAGAAAATGTCCACCCCAAAGGATAGAAGTCATTTCTCCATCGAAGTTGAAATTCCCTCATCTGGTACTTGCCAGAGGAGAATTCATAATGTGGAGGTGTCATTTCATTATTTTCTTAGCTTAATCCATCTCAGCAAACACCCTAAGTCCTGGAAACCCAAAGGTGAATGAGACACCCCTTGCTCTCTGGAGGCTCCCCATGGAGTAGGAAGGAACACGGACACTGAAATACAACAACCAACACACTGGGAAGGTCTGCAAATACAATAGGATATTGAAGAGGTTCAAGTAATTGTGTTTCGAGTGTTCTGAGAAGAATTTATGAGGAGAGCCAATTAAGTAAGTTCTTAATAAGTAACTGTCTAGCCAATGGGGATTGTTGGGGAGGGGTGTCAGTTTCTCAGAAGAATCCTTGATCACGACCTGGGTTTCTTATCTCAGGAGTAGCAACGTTCTCCATTGGGGGAGGGTTTGTTCTGTGCACTACAGGATGTTTCGCAGCGTCTCTGGCCTTTTCCCACTAGATTCCAGAAGAGCCCCACTAGTTGTGACCATTAAAAAAAAAAGTCTCTAGACGTAACCAAATGCTTCCTAGTGGGCAAATCTGACTCTAGTGAAGAACCACTGGTGTAGTTTAGGAATCAGCATTTTTTGGCCTGAGGACCAAATCTGGCCTATTGCCTGTTGTATGATCTGCAAGCCAAAAATGTTTTTTGTTTGTACATGGTTTAAAAAAAATCAAAAGGATATTTTGTGACACTGGGAAAAATATGAAATTCATATTTCAGTCCATAAATAAAGTTTTATTGGAACAACCATACACGTTCATTTATGTTCCATCAAGACTGGTTCTGGGCTACAGTGGCAGAGCTGATTAGTTGTGACAGGAACCACATGGTCCACAAAGCCTGAAATATTTGCTACGTGGTCCTTTACATGAAAAATTTGTTGACCTCTGATCCTGATAATGAATGATCTCAAGGAAGAGGCAGCAAGGAATGGTGCTGGTGTGGGTTTGTGCATAAAATGCAAGCATTTGGGGTGCCTGGGTGGCTCAGTGGGTTAAGCCTCTGCCTTCAGCTCAGGTTATGATCTCAGGGTACTGGGATCGAGCCCCACATCGGGCTCTATGCTCAGCAGGGAGCCTGCTTTCCCCCTCTCTCTCTGCCTGCCTCTCTGCCTACTTGTGATCTCTCTCTCTCTGACGAATAAATAAATAAAATATTTTTTAAAAATGCAAGCATTTTTCTGGACTCCACAAACCTTTGAGGAGCAGGGGGAGGCAGCAGGTGGGACAGGGGTCAGCACATAGACGTGACTGAGGGCAGAGGAAAGTTTGAGAGATGTCCCTTGGGGAGTTACCCCAAGACCTGAGAATGAGGGGGATCTTTCTCCTTGTTAAGGAGCAAGAAAGTTCTCCAGAGAAGCTAAAAAGACTTGACTGATAGCCAATGTCTCCACTAAGTCTAAAATTCTAAAACATGAAAACTAAACAGATGAATATTACTCAGATTTTGCCAAAATCTTAGTATGCTTATAACTCGTGATTTTTAATTCTTAGATGAAATCTATGATCTAATCTATATTAGTTTCCCAGGGCTGCTGCAACAAATTAGCATAAGCTGGGTGGCTTAAAATAACAGAAATTTATTCTCTCATAGTTCCAGAGCCTGAAAGTCCGAAACTGAGTTGAGGGCACGGCCACATTCCCTCTGAAGGTTCTAGGGAAGAGTCCTTCCTTGTCGCCTCCTGCCTTCTGGTGGCTGTTGGCTTCCCTTGGCATTCTAACCTTATCGCTCCGATCTCTGTTTCCACTGCCACGTGCCTATCTTCCCTGTGTGTCTCTGTGTCCTTCCTCTTACTGTAAAGTTACTCAGCTTAACTGATTATATCTGCAAAGATCTTGTTTCCAAAGGAGTTCCCATTCTGAAATACCGAGTGCATGTGTATTTGGCCGACTTCTTTTCACTGATGGCACCTGACAAAGGCTACAGGCTCTGAGATGATGCTTGCTAGCTCATGTTTTCCCCCCTTTCTCATGATAAACCCACACAAACAAGATCATTGAAATAAGGAGGAGACTGTATTCTTACTCGAAATTCTAAAGAAGACATCATTTAGCTATTCTTTAAAAAATTTATTTTGAAGAGAATATGAATTACATAGTAGAAATCTAAAGCATAGGGAAGAAAGCTGCAAATCACATGTATTCCCCATTGTCTCCCATTAATCAAAGGGAAATTTTAAGTTTATCCATAATCTGGTATTATTGTTAGGTATTCTATTTAGGATTAACAGGAAAATTAATTTGTGTTTGTGGCAGACAAGTTCCTCATCCAAAATCCATTTGCTTCCTATACTCCCCAGACTTTGAATTGATTATGTGTAGATGTAACATGCATTACCTTAAGACCAGGCTACAAGACAGAAGAGGGCCATTCAACATACATTAGACTTTGCAAGAACAAGAAAGATGCCTTTATTGTGACACTTTGGGGTTGTTTGTTATTGCAGGAGAGCCTAATCTATCCTGGTTGATTCATTGTCCCTTAAAGTTACTGTTTCACATACAAGCTTTTATGAATACATCTATCATTCTTAGCAGAAATGGATATTGAGCACTCTCTTTGATGTAATTCTCAGACATCATTGGCTTGACAGGAAATGGCATCAGACTTGGCAGTAACCTTTCTTTCATTTTGACCCTTTAGAGTTGAAGTTGCCATAATGTGTGTATGTCTTAACAACAGTGCAAGATTGATAGCAGACACTTCCGAAGGCATTATGGCATTATGTCTCTGTTGATGAGTGTACGTAGAACACTACCTGGCACACAGTAGGCATTTAATAATGATTTGTTGGGTGAGTGAGAATTGGAAGCATAATTGAGAATAATGATAGGCATTTAAATACCTCTAGCTTTATTTTTGAATGAAGTTACCTTGGTTATTGAAATTTCTGATGAATAAAATGATCAAGGGCAGTGGTTTCCCAGCTTTATAGGAAGTGTCATGCCTGTCCTTTCTGCTTGCTTGATGGAAAGAAACTTTTTTTTTTTCTCCTGGTGAAATATGTGAAATACAGTGTAATGTGGAGTATAAACAAGGGCTCTGATGTCAGACTCCATTGTACAGTGTGGTTATGCCTATGTGAACTCATGGCAAAAAATACGTACATTTAGCCTAGCTTAATTAATTAATTAATTTCTTTATGTTTCAGATTTTTATTTAAATTCCAGTTAGTTAACATGCAGTGCAGTATTGGTTTCAGGAGTAGAATTCAGTGGTTCATCACTTACATCCAACACCCAGTTAGCTTAGCTTAGTTTAGGCATGAGTGATATGTTGCTGACTTTGAGTTAAATGTTAATGAATCGAAGTATATACTAAATAAGGGGTCTTTAAACAGAAGCACACATAAAACAAGGTTCTGTATTGATCCATTGCCCAAAACGGATGTGACCCTAGGCTCACAGGAATCTAAGCCCGAATTTCCGTTGCCCAAAACGGGTGTGACCCTAGGCTCACAGGAATCTAAGCCCGAATTTCCCCAAAGGAGCCATGGTTTGGTAATTGCTTATTCAGTGATCTTTGGAGACTTTGTCACGAACATAACTCACCGGGGATAACAGGAATTGACGAGATCTATAGTCATATTTATTACACCTATAGAAACAGTCCAAAAAATCTGTTCGTCACTCAAAAATGAGTAAAGATGTATAACATTTTTAAAGATCCTAAGGTGAGGTAAGACCACGGCTGAGAGGGGAGAACCTAAACCAATAATAAAATAAGTAATCATCACTGATAACGTTTCTATCAGAAACATCACATCCATCGTTTCACTTGCTCTTCGTAAAAAGCACGAAGTCTGAAGTATCGTTCTCTCCACTTTACCTGTGAGGGAATTAAGAGGACAGGGTAAAGGGATGTGCCTGATGTTATGCAGTAAAATAGCATAACTGGACCTTGAACCCAGGGCTTCCGATTGTACATTCCGGGACCTTTCCTTCCTCTTGAGGTGGTGACACATAATGCTTCAAAAATGATCTACAGATTGTTGCTCCCGAATGAGCAGCACAGTTCAGACTCGAAGGCTCTCACTAAAATGATCAGAAAAAACAAAATCACAAAGATATATTTATAAACTTTAAAGCAAGTATTTCTCATTTGTAGGAACAGTGAACAATGTGGGGAAAGGAACAGATAAGCAATGATCTCGTCCACTCTGCTTGTCTTGTGTGTAAGTGTGTTTATCATATATTCCTCTTCTGCAATCTTGTTGCTTCTCTTCTTTCCTTCCTTATTTCTTGCTGAAAATGAGAGAGACAGAGCTTCGGAACTTTTCCATAAATTTCTATGCCAGACACGGAATTGCTTATTTGAGTTCTCTGTTGAATGAATAAAGATCAGGGTATTCTAGATCTGTTTGTAAGTTACATAAATTCAAATTTTAAATAATATATGCACCCCAGGTTCAATCAGCACCTCTTATTTGCATATAAGATTTCATACACTGCAGTAGTTCTAATATCTGAATCAGGTTATTTGGTTTGCCAGCATAGCCTGTCAAGATACTTGTTTTAATAGACGCAAACAATACTTTGTCAAACAGGCAGATCTTCATAGAGGTGCGTTTTCTTTTAAATTAGAGAAGCTGGCATGTTCTAAGATGTCCTCTTTAGATCAGTGCGTTTGTTCCAATGATGTCTTTGGCTTTTCTAAGACTTACAACTACAACAAATAATAAATTCATAGAATCGCAGAGCTTGAAGGTGCCTACCAATCATTGTTTCAACCATCTCATTTTCCCGATGAGGAAACAGGCCTAGAGAGGTAAAGCCGTTTGCCCAGGGGGATATAACGGGTTGATGGCAAGGATTTTGTTTTGCAGTAATCTTTCCATGATGTCACGATGTCAGGAGAAAACAAATGAATCAGGGCGCTGACTATCGTACAGCGAATGGGGTTTAAATAAATTAGCAATGGCAGGCAAGCTAACTTCTTTTGGCCACTACTTTTGAACACTGGATCACAAGAGGCTTGGAGCAATGATTAGATCAAGGCTACTGTCTTTTTTATTTTATATTTGATGACCAGAGAAACAAAAGATCAAAGATTGAACGGAATTAAAGACTTTAACAATGAGACTACTGCCTGGGTGATTTTCACAAATCCTTTTAAATAGCATAAACTCACTTTTCTTTTTTGGATGATCAAATAGTGGTATAAGATACTTGATGATTTCAGCAGCTTTTATGATGTGGTTATACCTTTATTCCAGAAAGTGTTCTTTAACACATTTTTATGAAGGAATAGAGTAGAACAATAAAATTGTCAGTTTCCTGTGCTTACACTGAAACTGACAATAGGAGATGTGGTGAGGGCATAGAATCCATACACAGAATGCATTACTATTCAGAAAAAACTCTGAGTGAGAGATTTTCTGGCAATAACTCTTAAATCAACCATTAAAGATAAGAACCCTAAAACTGTCTAGTCTATGAAATTGAGAAGGCACTTGTAAAGTAAGCATTCTACCTAAAATAACTGGTAGTGTCCCAGACTGTATTCTTATCCTTTGCAATATCTGTATATTTTACATGGAAGCCTCAAAAATCTTGTATACACTCGGGTTGGTTTCTTTAATGATCACATACAATAAGTATGAATTACTGGTTAGCACTTAAGTACAATAAATATCATATTTCTTTGTATTTTGAAAATCAGTGCAGATTACTCCTGTCCTCTAGCCCTGAAGACGGGTCAGGAGGATAGTCTTGGTCACCCTTTGGAGTACCCTCTCTTCCCTCTTTAGGGCTGCACAAGGGCCTAGAGGTATAAGGGCACCTCAAAGAACTCTCCCAGCCTGTGAGCTCTGGCTGCTTTATCATCACCCAGGATGCTGTTGTGGACTGGTCTACAGGCTATGGGTGAAGCCCCAAGGCTTCCTCAGAAGTGAATCTCAACTTATCTGTCTCCCTCTCAGGGTATATATTCCTTCAGGTTAGAGACTTCCACCGATGGTCTCATCCCCTTTGTGCCAAGTGAGGCTGTGGAAAAGAAGGCCAAGCCTCCATTATATACATTTCTGGGGAATGTCCTGCTGCCTTAGACATACTTTTTTTTTTTTTTTTAAGATTTTATTTCTTTGTTTGACAGAGAGAGACACACCGAGAGAGGGAACAGAAGCAGGGGGAGGGGCAGAGGGCGAAGCAGGCTTCCTTCTGAGCAGGGAGCCTGATACAGGGCTCAATCCCAGGACCCTGGGATCATGACCTGAGCTGAAGGCAGACGCTTAACAACTGAGGCACTCAGGCTCCCCTAGACACCGCTTTTAAGATGCCCAGGTCTCTATCCGTCCTTGCAACCCTCTTTTTATCCAGTCCCTAATAAGACAATTCCTTTCCTGATATCAGAAAGCACACCCTTCTTTGACACTTTGATCCCTTTGCTCTTCAGACCCCCCAGAATAAGTGCATTTGTTCATTCGGTCCTGGGGGTGGGGAAAGCCAGACTTCAAGACTTAGCCCCCATTTCAGAAGGCGATGGAAAACACCTTTCATTTTTATGAAGTGAGTCTATTGGGAAATGAGACAATTATTTAATTTCTCAGTAGGTTATTTTGTTGTATGAATTGTCATGTGACATAGATGCCAAGCCAGTTTATCTATCTGAAGGTTAGAAAAGATGAAATTTTGTGTTTTCTTACTTTACTCTCAGCCTTCAGAGAAACTGCTTCTCCTGGGTAGGATTTCCTGCTAATTGTCTGATGAATGTACACATTGTTGAGTCCTATTGCTGTCATTATGAACCCACGTAGGTTTTTAAGAAGATTTTGACCACTTCGAGGTACCATGAGTTGCAGCCATTCTTACTGTTGGTGATACTGGCTAAAGACGTGGTCTGGGAGTTCTGAGTGCAGACCTTGGAGCTGAGAGATAGGGACGTTTCTGGGACGGTCCTCAGTCATTTGTATGCATGATTGTTGCTCTACACCACTTGTTGGGATTTCATGACCGAGAAGCATGAGCCTGGAGTTAAAGGTGTACTCGGGAATTCCTGCTGTAATTATATCTTGATTAGTGTAAAGTGCTGATTATCATCTTCATTTTGCTTTTCAGTCAACAGAGCTGATGAAATCCTAATGCCTGGACCTTTCATTTTCAGTTAGTAAAACTGATACATCAAATATCCTGCTGGACGGGGGAGACAAGAATGAACTCTGGCATATACGTGAACATTTTACTTGATCTTCCTTAACACAAAGGGGAGATCATTTTTAGTCAAAATAAGTCAGAAAGAAAGATGTCCATACATCTGCCTAACCTTAATGATTTAATATTCAAAAGTTTTGCCTTAAAAAATGTTGTTTCATCCCGTGCCTAGCATGGAGAATGAGTTATCTGTAGAAATTCACAGAATCCTGAGTTACCATCTTACCCATCTGTTTCCAGCGAGATTCCATTAACGCTAAAGTCCCATCATCCGGCATGGTTTAAATGTTCTTCCTTTCACCACTGGGTATTAATACTGCTCTTACTCTACAAACCTTCCTCAGCTACCCACCCCAGGGCCAGTAGACGTGTCTTAAGCTTCTTGTCTTCTAAAGGCCTACCATTCAGGCTCAGTCTGTTTTTCCTTTTTAGCAGCTTTGGAAAAACAGCCTGCCATCAGTCTAAATACTATAATCCTCTATGTGTCTCAAGTGCTACTAAGTAATGCTTCCGCTTCTCCTCTTCTGGCTAAGTAATCCCAGAGCCTTTATTACTCATACACCTTTCTTCCTTAAGCCACCTCTCTGGCTCTTCTCTCGACTTCCTAGTATTCTACAATCCATCCTGGATCGCTCTGAGAGAATCTTCGATTTCTGTAGTCACCACAGCCTTATGAACAGACACATGAACGTTTCATGACCAGCGAGGGAGCTTTTCTGACTCAGTCTTCCCACACACACTCCCTTGTCTCATGCTCACTGTGTTCCTGGTCTCTTTGAAGGCAGCCTCTGTGTCTGTTTGGCAGAACCAATGTCAGTGTGGGACATGGGAAAACATGAAGCAGGAGTTAGGAGATCTTGGTTCCAGTCTTCATTTTCTCTGTGGCCAGGATGTCCAGGAACTAACTTTTATCAAGCAGGCACAACAGAGATAACGAGGTTGAACCATTAGCCCTATTTTATTTTAGGAAATAGTTTGACTGCAGAAAATCACCCTATCCTGAGTTAAATCTAGTTTGATTTTTTTTTTCAAAAGCTATTATTTTGGGGCGCCTGGGTGGCTCAGTGGGTTAAAGCCTCTGCCTTCGGCTCAGGTCATGATCCCAGAGTTCTGGGATTGAGCCCCACATCGGGCTCTCTGCTCAGCGGGGAGCCTGCTTCCTCCTCTCTCTCTCTGCCAGCCTCTCTGCCTTCTTGTGATCTGTCTGTCAAATAAATAAATAAAATCTTAAAAAAAAAAAAAGCTATTATTTTCTCTCTGTTGCCTCTTACAATTTTGTGAATAGGCTTCTGTAGAATTAATGCAACTTAATAAAATAGTTCTGTTAAAAGTATTTCCATTGGAAAAAAAAAAATAGTATTTCCATTCTAGATTTCAAGCTGCATGAGGACTGGTGTTGTATGCTAATGTAGAACATGGTGCCCGTGCGTGGAGTTGAATGAATGAAACATAAAAATACAGATGCTTTGTAAGATTGAAGAAAGTAAGATCCGTGTCAGGTGCTGTCCCTCCAGTGTGATCCTTCCTAACCTTGGCTGCACACTAGAAGCTCCTGAAAAGCTTAAGAGGCTGGTTTAACTCAGCTCCACCCCCAGGGGTTCTGATTTAATTGGCCTGGGGTGGGACCTAGAGTCTATAAGCATTCAATGCCTGCCAGATGGTTATAACCCTTACAGGGGCTGAGAACTGCTGATTCTAATCCAGTGCTTTCCAAATTTAATTTGCATACCAGTCACTGGAAACTCTCCTAAATGTCCACTCTCATCTAATGACCCAGGGAGGGACCCAAGATTTTCATCTCCATGAAACTGCCAGGTGATGTTGTGGTCTGTGGAGCACACTTGCAATTGCAAATTTTAAGCAGCGTCACCTTCATTAGCTGTTAATGGCACCCTTGTCCTAAAAATTCTCAAACAGAAATCATTTATATTCTCTCTCATGCACTTCCTTTTGGCTGTGTCTGCATGGCAACAATGAAGTATGCATTTTGTGGTCAAGCCATAGTTAAATGAACAATTATGGATGATACATCTAAATAATTCAGGCTCTGGGTTGGCCTCTGTTCCCCCAGGGACTAAATTAACCTAATGATTTTCTAACATCGATTTGCAAAGTCTTATCTAGCTTAAAACCTTTTCTTTTTTTGCCATCATCCTCTGCCCACCAACTTCATTGCGTTATATGAGAAGCAGTGGTATCAGAAAATGGTCTTTAGACTCGTAGGGATTGGAGGACCTTCTTAAACTTGTAGGGATTGGAGGACCTTCTTAAACTTGTAGGGATTGGAGGACCTCAGCATTTGACACCCTGGATTCTCCTGATCCAAGGGTTGGGAGTACCTAACATGATGGAGCACAGTAGCTCCTTCTGTCTTAGAAGACCTCAAGAAGTTCTGGAGTTGCTTCGTGGTTTTATAGTGCTAACTCAGAATAGCATTGAACCTTCAGATTTCGCAGTTTCCAAGTGGCACTTAATAAAAAGTACTCTATTTCTAGATTAAATCCAAATAAATACATGCAAAAGATATGCATAGCTAATAATCATATTCATTTAGTTTTAAATATGAAGTAGGGGCAGTTTTGGTAACCTGCAGACTGCGGGTTATTAAGGACAATGCGACTTTTAGGGAGATAGGCTAAAGAAGGTCATTCAACACTTGGGCTGAGTGGGGAAAACTGATTAGGGGAGCATGCCAGCTGAGAGCGAAGTAGAGATACACACATTCTCATCAGGGAACCGGTATCAGTACTAAAGTCTCTAAAATGACTTCTAAGGTTTCAGCTTCCTTCAGCTCGGTCCAAAGGGCCACCCTCTCTCGCTGTCTACTTCTGAACTTAGCCTGTACTTTATCTCTGCTGTACTTCTGGAGCTGCTTGCTTTTTTCATCTTTGAATCCTCCATAAATATTCATAGGATATAAGAAATGATCCAGGAAGTTGGCTCTCTCGTTGAATAGCTGATGCTGTTGGATAAGTAAATCATTCCCATCCGTGAGCATGGGGTATAGATTAAGTGAAATGAGGGATGATGGCAGCAGAATGAAAGAATAAAAGCTGGTACCAGTCCTCGGGTTTCAGCTCACCAGTCCTCCCCCACTCTGCCAACACTGTCTGATCTGGGTGATGCCCTCCAGCTCCTCCCTCCAAGGATAGCATCTGCTGGCTTGGACATGGGGGTGCCAGTGAATCAAGGAATCCCTGCCAGGGAAACCCACTCTGCCCTCTGGGACTCTGCCTCTTATCTGAGGTTCATGAGGAGAGGCATTTCTAGCAGCTCCCAATTAGCAGGCCATTGATTCTGGCTCAAGCAATAAGCAAAGATACTAGGGTGATGTCATAACTCTTAGTGTCCAAACAACTTAATAAGTATTTATGTCCTAATAACTCAGCCAGCACGTACTGAAGGGAAAGTTAATATTTGTATTTCATCCTTAAATAACCACGTTTGCTAATGGATGCGTTTGCCTGTTGGACAGTGCATAACTTCTCAAATCTTTGGATTAGATTAGACATTGTTACCTTTGTTTCCTGTTCCTCCCTGGTTGGCTGGATGGATTGGAGGTAGGCAGCAGCCTCCAGGTATCCAGGGTCACAAGAATATGAACTCATTCAAAGGACTGTAGCATCTAATGTTCATCCTCAAGATAGTGGTTCCCATGGTATCTAGTGGAGGTTTCTATGCTTTTCTCAGAATTTTAAATAATCTTATGGTTCCCCTGTATGTTCACTGCATCATCCCAGGGTACCACTGTACAGAGTTTGGGAACTGTGGCCATAACCAAAGATTTTGAGTCTGAACTCAGAGGGAGTAAAACAACTTAACTGAGTAGTATTTGAAGACCAAACACCATGAATGCATTATTGCCATAATGCAGCAGGTGTTTTGAAGATCAGTCTGGGTGGAGAGGATGCCTTCCTACTAGCAGAATTTCCTAAAGCAAAATTCCTTCTCTTACACAGATAGCTTTATGGAGAATCAACTGTTCCCCTCATTCAACAAGGATTTATTTAACTGTGTGCCAGGCCTGGTTCTAGAGACCTGGGATACATCAGTGGAAAAAATAGATCAAGCTCCTGTCGTCATGAAACCTACATTCTATATCCTCTATTTTCACCCCATGGAATAACATGGAGTATCGCAGCTTTAGGATTCTTTGGTCAAACAACATGAGAAAATTATAAAAGGACTTTTGTCTCCTCTAAAGTTCTGTTTAATGGCTCATTTTCAAAGATCAGGATTCTGCAGGAAACAGGCATACTTAAGATATTTAGAACCTAATCAGTGACTGAAACTAGAGGGAATTATTCTATATTAATGAAAATCAATGATCTATGAATACTATATTAATGAAGACTGATGATATATGAATGTAGTGTGGGTGAGGAAGCAGTTCCTGTTAATAGGCTGATTATAATTAGAGTTTTGATACAAAATTGAATTGGAATGATGGTTCTGTTAAGTCATCCTTGCCTTTGTTTGTTCTCAGGAAGTGTTTAATGGCATGTATTTTGGAACATGAAATATTTTACAGGGTTCTTTAATTTCCTTCACGACATAAAAAGAGATAGCACATGGATTTTTCTATTTTGCAGTCTTGGATAGTGGAACTCACTTCCAAACGTATGAGAAGGAAGAGTGTTACTTCATTTTATCTAAATAACGGGAGTGATTTTGGGATCTGCCATACAGTGGGAAAACAGCTTTCCCCTGTATCTTTTGGAGAAATAGGAGAAACTGGGTGTTTACATCATATTCTGACAGACCCAGTTTTCTCCCTATCCGTTTTCTCCCAAATCAACAATAAATTAATAAATAAATCACTGCAAATAAAATCTTCTGTGATTTAATTTAAGACCTAGTTGTGGCGTCACACATCCCTTAAGCAGTGTTTTCTCCACTTTGCCCTAAAACAAGTTAGCATGAAATGTGGCCTATAGGTAAGTTGTAAAATAAGAATGTTTTCCCTCTGCATCAAAGAGTGTATATCCTCTAGTAAAAAACAAATCACCATAATCCACAACTACAAAGTAACTTTTGCTAAGAGTTTGATTTGTAGCCTTCTGGTCTTTATGTAGTTTAAATAGGTGGGTGTGTATAATCTAATAATAACTAATTAGGTTTGCACTCTACATATAAACACAGTTTAGTTTACATTATATCCTGAGCATTTCTGCAGATCACTAAATATATATATTTTTTTCTAAAATGTGTTTTCAATTGCTTTATGGTGTTTCAGGGTATAGATGCCCATAATTTATTTCATCTATATCCACATGTGATCATCTAACTTGTTTTTAACCCTGTGAAGTCTAATGAAATCATTCAAGATTTAAAATGTAGCTATCATAAGCCACTTATGAAAATGTGAAAATCCACGAAGTTGATATTAACTGAAATGTACTAGTCCTTTCCTTCCTTTATTCATCACATGTTTGTAGAGCATCTTTCATTTACACAAGAGGCCCTGTCCTCTGGTAAAGATACAAAGAAAATGTACATTTTGAGCCTTGACTTTTCAGTTTACATCGAGTTGAGGCATTTAGCTGCAGAAGAGCCTGGAAGACTGAGCTGTCCATCCACGCTGACAGCTGTCTCCTCATCCAGGCATTGAATGGCCCAGTCAAATTAAGTTGTCAACAGCATTTGGAAAAAAAAACACAAAAACAAAAACAAAAAAACCAAAACAGTGATACTTGCTAAAGGATTCCTGCTGTCATTAATTTGATTTAGGGTAGGAAAAACGAGAAAAATGAAAGGCTGTTGATCGTAAGGATTGGAAATTGGACAAATTGGTTTAGAGAAAATGCATATTTCCAAATAATCCCCACTGAGAACAGATGTTGAAGCCTGGGAAATGTGTTCTGACTCTATAGTTAATCTTTTTGTTTATTTGGCCTATCACTTCCTCAGCATTACAAGAAACTAGTTGGCATTAAAATATGGTGTTTGGTCTTTGTGTCAAAAAATCTGATCTTTGCCATTGTCTTTACTGTTTATTAATTATGGGGCCCTGTGACAGTTGACTTCTCTCCCTGAGCTTCAAGCTGCCTCGTTGGTCAAACAGGGTTTGGGCACAACGTAAAGAAGAAAATACACGGAACAGACAGAATGGAATAAACTGCACAGTATCGTACAAACTTGAAGAATTAAGTATTATGGATAAGAACATCTTAGGTGAGAAAGCCACAAACTTTAAAAGAAGTAAATTCCTAGAACTATTTTGGTAAGTCCTTTGTGAGGATGGACTAATTTTTTGTAATCCTAAAGCCTAGAAAACATCAGGAATGAGTGGAAGAGGAAGAAAGGAAAGGACAAGGGAAGAGGGAGAGGAGAGATTGGGGGAGGGTAGGGAACGTCAGGGGAAGTTGTACGTTTTGGGGTTGAAAGGCACTCTGAGGCCATGGTCCAGAGGGCAGACAGGCAGGTGAGAATACTATTGCCAGCTGACTGTATTATCCCCTTCTCTGGCTAAGGACATCCACGTGGTGATCTGACCAGTAAAGCTTTGAGATCTATTGCTAGATCCTGTCTGGTTTGTTGAAAGAAGACCTGCTCTAGTGTCCCAGGCAGTTATTTCCCAAAATTTTACTAATCCCTTTCTCCAGTGTGATAATCAGGTGTGACCCCAGAATCTAGGATGGCCAACTCATTCCAATTTGCCTCGGATTCTCCCTGTTTTAGCACTGAAATTCCCATGTCTTGCTAACCTTCTCGATTCCAGGCAAACCGGGATGGTTGGGACTGAGCTAGAAGCTTGGCGTGCGGAGTTTAGATGCCGTGCTAAACGAACAGAGTAAATAGCTTCCTGTTTCAAAGCAAGATTTCCAGAATGATATGCATTTTGAACTGTCTAAAAAATGCCTAGAAATAGGCTACCCCAGCAAATAGAAGTTTGAGATAATATTGACTTTCAGTATATCCAGCTGAATTCACAAGACAGGGAGACTGGGATGAGTGTCTACATTTTGATATGTCGCCTTTCTACAGTTTAGTCTTCACCCCCCCCACCACACACACCTCTACCCAGAATCTGGACACTGGGTTGCTAGTATTTGTGTATATATTGACTAGTACTCAAGCCCTGAATGACACAATTTAGAAGACACAAGGAAACTCTGGGTGGCTTGTACTTTATTTACTTCTATTGCAAAGAGCATCCATCCATCCATTCATTTGGAAAGGCATGGGATATATACATTATGTGAGTGACGTCATGCAACGTGCTGAGTCATGGAGAGTCTGGTTGTACACAGTGTTACGTTCCAGAGTGAGGGAGTGTTCTGAGAGAGGCACACACCGGGTGCACTGAAAGTATTTTTGTCCTTAGATCAACTGAGGTTATTCTACCAGGAAGAAACAAATATAGGACAGAGATGCACATTATTCTAAACTATTACTCAAGACAACTTAGCCAACAGTCTATAAATAGCTGTCGAGAACTTGCTTCATGACAAACATTATGCAAGACATAAAGGGGATATTGAAAATGATCCCATGTCAGGTGATTCTTAGAAATCAAGTTTTAGAGACTGACTTGTTTTGATTGTCTCGAGTATTAGAACAACTTGGGTTTATTTTAGTTACTCTAAATTGGCTCCAGATCCATGATCTTCTGATCAAAATACTGGGGGCTGAATGTGTTTTGAGAATCAGAAATTTGGGGATTTTAGATATGTAACTAGGCACAGATACCGTATATTATGTTTCAACAGATCTAAGACAGCACTCCATGTTTAGAGACATCAGTAAATTCTATTGCAAAATGTATGTGTGTTTACATTAAGTGATTATATATATCATATTATATATTATGTATTTTATTCACATTTTATTTACTTATTTTTATTTAATTTATAAATTTATATTCATATATAATTATATATAATATATATGTGGTATGTATGAAAGATATATATGTAATATATCTATTATAGAAATATATATATATTATATTATAGAAATATGTATTTCTATAAAGACTATATACAGCCTCTTCTGAATTCAGGTCAGGTTTTAATAAAAAATGAATCATGAAGAAAAATTTGAATATTAGCGTTTTTTATTTTTTTCTACATTGAAACAAGGGATTATGGACATGTATTAGAGAAGACAGCACACACCAGAATATCAAGTATTGAAGTGTAAGTATTATGATCTAATTTCTCTTATCCATGCACACATACACACATACACACATGGGTGTAGGCAACCAAGATTATAAGGCGCTGCTTAAGCAATGTCAAATGAGTTGTGCAGTTAGTAAGTGCTTCGAGTTTAGAGGAGGGAGAACTACTTCCTGTTTGGGTTGTCAAGGCCTCACAGAGCAGATAGGACTGAACAGCACCCTGCAGGACAGGTGTTCACCTAGGAGGGGAGGGATGGTAGACCAGGCTGGGGATGGTGCCGGTCAAAGGTAGGCAGCACAGTGCCTTAGCAGTTCAATGTGCTTATGACTTTCTGCTTGGGACCAGGGATCAGAATTGTTATTTAACTTTTGTAATATTAATATAGAACATTAGCTGCTATTTTGGAGAAACCTTTATATCTTGGAGATATGGAGAAATTGATCAGGGTTTTAAAAAATGCCAAGTGATTATTATTTCCTTCTGTTCCATAGATAAAGATGTGGCATTTCTGTTATTGCCTACAAAATAACTGGCTCTGTTGCTGTGGGATGTAGTATGTAACTTTCTTTTATGCGAAGATCTAGGAAGGCTATTGTATGGTCATATTCAAACAAAGTCTGGCAATATTTGTATCAGAGCTTCTCAACATAGGCTGTATTTGGAAACATGGACCAGGTGATGTGGGAGGAGGGCATTAAAGCATCCTGATGCCTAGCTCCTACCCCAGGAGTCTAATGTAATTGAACAGAATTGGCCTGGGGATAGCCTGGACATGGAGATTTTTAAAGTTCCTCCTGAGTCTAATGTTTGCCCAAGGTTGAAAACTACTGGTTCTGATGAATGAACTCTTGGTTTTAAGTTGTACAGAGAGGAGGTAAAGTCAATATTTAACTAAATATTTTTCAATTAAAATAAAAACATAAACCATGAAATTTAAATAATAATGAACCATACATCAGTTAAACTGTGTTGTCCAGGATGTGTTTTCAAACCAAACAATAATCTTTGCCCTACTTCATATTCATTTTATTAGAATAATATACTTTTGCCAAAGAACTACCAGGTTATGATCCAGGCTTACACACAGATTTAGCATTATTATCTGGAAACTGCTCTCTTCCCATATAACCTCACAATTTGGCATCCAGTCAAAGCCATAAAACAGAGAGGGAGAGAGAGAGTTTCTATAATTTGTTCCAACCCCACACTATGCGCTTTAAAGAAATGGTGACCCTGAATTTAAACCTTGTGGAAACCAGAGACATCAGAGACTTGCCAAAGGTCCCACAACTCAGTGGCTGATGGAGTCCAACCCAACCTTGATTTCTTTTTTTTTTTTTTTAAGGTTTTATTTATTTATTTAACAGACAGAGATCACAAGTAGGCAGAGAGGCAGGCGGTGGGGGGGGGGGGAGCAGGCTCCCTGTTGAGCAGAGAGCCCAATGTGGGGCTCGATCCCAGGTCCCTGAGATCATGACCTGAGCTAAAGGCAGAGACTTAACCCACTGAGCCACCCAGGTGTCCCCCAACCTTGATTTCTGACTTTGAATCAAGGTGGTTTCCACTCCCTCATGTTGCTGCCTTTGTTGGCCTTTTTAGGAAATAAAAACCAGGTTTGGTTTTTATTGAGATTGGTTCAATTACTGAGATTTGGTTATTGAGATTGGTGACCGTTGGAAATAGGAGCTTAAGAAAAATTAAACTTTGGAGTTGTATTAAGGAGAAGAAGCTATAATACATATACAGCATGAACCTAGTCTCTTGTGTGAAAGATAAGATTGTTGTATTTGATAGATATTCTGTTGTGCATCCTCCCTGCCAAAAGTGGTGTGTAAGGTATCAATAGACAAAATTGACTCATGTGTTTTGTTAGGGCCCAGATTAGAGAAAAGGAAGTTATGCTTCAAGAGGCAACATTCATTCTGATGGCAGGCATTTGATATGTTTTCCATTGCCATAAAAAAAACAATAGATAGATATAAATCATCAGAAATTGATAAGGCTGCAGGAAACTTTGGAAGCAAGATCCAATTTTCTTCAGAAAAGTGGGTAGAAGTCCTTTTACATGCAGGTCAACTGTGTAGCTTTTATTAGCATTTCTAAGTCATAACAGATGATACTGGGTGGCTGCTGGGGTGGTGTGACCCACTTTGGGGCTTTATTTTCACATGGTGATATATGACTGAATCTGGCAATGAGGCTTTTAAGAGACGCACCGTTTCTCTAAGTCCCAATAGAAATAATATCATTTAGTTTCATCTAAGCTAGCTAAAACTTCTCTATCTGATAAAGTCTCTGGAGAGAGAAGAAAATACTTTTTCAAGGTATTGCCACAATACTAGTCATTTCTTGACTCAAAATGTTATTTAGCAAGTATTTATTTGTATATCTGTTATTTAATCTGAGGGGAAAAAAAGCCCACATTAAACTGATTTGAAAGCTTGGGGAGTTAAGTGTTTACTTGTTATTGAGGTTCCAGATTTCGGCTTTTCCTTGGAATGACCCTAATATTCATGGTTTGCCAACTGCACGCCTACGTAGCAGAAAGTACTGCTATATTGCATTATGACTAATGGGCCATATGGGAATTTAAATTGCTTTTTCTTTTGTAAAATATTTGGATTAGAACCTTTTTCCAAAATTAAATCCTATGTGGAACAAAGATGACTGAGGTCTAGAAAAATAGATAAATTTGCTTATTATAAAATTGCTTATTAAGAAGTATAAAAAGAGTCTTGAGAGGTATTATAAGGAACACAGGCCTTGGAAGTTAAGGATTTGGTTTGGAGTCCTGCCTTTACAGTAACTAGATATGTCATCATCCAGTGAATGATTTGGCATCTTGGAAGTCCATCGTGTGAGATGTAGAACAGTAATCCAAGTCGTAGTTACTGTGAGGATGAAAGCAAATTGTATCTTGTAATGCAGAAGGAAGTTATTTTTACTTTCTGTTAGTAAACTCCTTCGAGTTAGGTTCTTTTTTGCTTCTGGGCCAAAAATAACTGAAAGCTCACAATGGAATGTGTTAAATTAATAGCTGGGGCTGAGCAATCTTAAAATAGTGTTATTATGCCTTTTCGGTTTAGATAAGCAACATCTGCTCTACACTGTTTGTCTTTGGTCTTTTAAAACAATATTGTGCTTTCAACATCAATTTTAGCAGGTATGAGTTGAAAATAACCTATCACAGTAAACAGAAGAAACTGACAATAAAATTAACACAATTTTGTCGATGGGTACAATTCTTGTACATGAAAGATCTGCTTCTATCACTTGGGCAAATCCTTTATTTATTGGTTATTTCCAGTTATAACCTACAAATGTCTCATTCACTCATTCAGAATCTTTCAAGCCATTAGTGCTCAATGTTTACTTCAAGCTTTGGCTGCAATTTGATTGATGGATCCTTCTCTTACCTCCAAGAGTTTATATTTGAACATCTTTCTTTTTTTCCTAAGGGATGGTCTCCTAAACTATCAGATTTAAGCATAACAACGTGAGAAATCTGATCTCAATAAATTAGGAATTTTCAGTGGTATCCCAGCTTCAGAAATGAAGGCTGGCAAAGATCATTTTCCTGCTTTCAGTAAGCTTTGGATTTCGAGCTCTAAAATAAATTTGAGACACTTCCATCTTTAGATATTGAAGATACGTATACTTAGTAATGGACTAACCTGTCCTGTGGTTCTCTCTGGTTGTTTTCCTTCACAGCAACACCCCTGAACTCACTTAAACCTCCACGGGTGGACACTGCTCCAGTGGTCGCATCTCCCTATCAAAGAAGAGATTCGGACAGATACTGTGGGCTCTGCGCAGCCTGGTTTAACAATCCTCTCATGGCCCAGCAACATTACGATGGCAAGAAACACAAAAAGAATGCAGCAAGAGTTGCTTTATTAGAACAGCTTGGGACAACTCTGGATATGGGGGAACTAAGAGGTAAGAGAAACTCTTAATGTCTGCCACAGAACTGGGCATTCAGAGAAAGATTGTGTTTTCACAGATTGCATTGATTACTAAGGAAAAATCTAGGCTCATCTAAAAGGAATAGAAGGAGAAGGAAATGAGCAGAAAACTAGCTTAATTTTTATAATCTCCTTCATTTCAAACTCTTTGTTATTTCCATATTTTTATTGACTATTTTTCAGATTGAAACCACCCATATATGAACCAGATATCTTCCTTCTGCTTTACCCCCCCCTTTTTTTTTTAAAAGAAGGAGAGGGGGGCGGGGCAGAGGGTGAAGGAGAGAGAGAGAACCTCAAGCAAGCTCCATGCCCTCCGAGCGAAGCCTGACGCAGGGTTCTATCTTACAATGCTGAGATCATGACCTGAGCCGAAATCAAGAGTCAAATGCTTAACTGACTGAACCACCTAGGCGTACCTCTGCTTTATCTTTAAACGCCTTTGCTCATGAATGCTTTTGTAAATGAGCGGTATGAGAGAAGATGCTACAAGGGCCAAATAACATTATCTTATTAAAACTTTTGTGCCTTTATGAATCCAGCCCAAATGAAGCAGCATGTTGAGTCTAATTAATAGCTTAAAACAAACCCAAGTCCCTTTAATAGAAATATCTAGGACTCTGAGGTAAGATGGTTCCACCATATGGTCAATACCCAGCTTCCTTACCGCACCCTGCCAGATGTTTGCTCAAGTGATGGAAAACATGCAGCATTTGAAATTCATATGGGATTTCACAGAAGCTGCTGAGTAGAGACTCGGGAACCCTAGGGGAGGATCGTTCTCGTGGATTCCTTAGGAAGACATATACCAATTCATGAGATTTGATAGGGTCTTTCATCACCAACAACCATTTAAACATTTTTTGATCACCTAAACATTTTTGATCAACTCATGTTGGCAGTGTGTAAGTAGAACAGAATCACATAAAATACTTTTTTCTGAGAAAATACACGTTTTCAGGAAAATTATTTTGCAAAGGGTGCTATGAGTACTCTACCTCAAGTGTTATATGGGTTAGATGAGCTTTTATGGGCTGGCCAAGGATCATTATTCATAATAGCTCTAATAACAAAATTTGCAATTCAATTTTGAGAATTTTGAGAATGCAATCTGAGTTTAAACTGGGGTCTGTGTGGAGCCTACACTTCTTCCCCGAACTCGGCTATGCCTCCAAGAGGATTCATTGTAGTCAGGAAATGCGCTGGTATAATTCTAGACCAGATAAGTGGGTCTTAAGATCAGCTGGGTGAGCGGAAGGGGTGGGGAAATTCTAGTTTTGTTGGTTGAGGGAGACTTCACCCAGGAAGGGGTTTTGAATGGGAACTAGAAATGTGGGTAGCATTTCAGCGAGCCTTCCATGTGAGCAGAATCATATATGTACAGGCAAAGAGACAGGGAAGCATAAGCTGGCAAATAAACACGTTATCATAAAAGAATGATCTAATACTGTACAGATTTAGGATTGGAGGTCCATTAGTACTTCTATAGAGCTTGATTAGAGACGGATTTTTCCAAGATACGTCATTAAGAACAACAAATAAGAACAGACATTAAAAACACTTTATTCCGAGTTTGTTTTTAGCTATAGAAAAACAACACAGGGCTTCATATGACAGAATGTTGGCTAATTTCATCTCAAAGCCTTTTGAATTGTTGGTGCTATTGCTTTTTCTTGGGGGATTTCTTGTATTCTCTGTCTATGTCTTGTTAAAAAAAATACAGAGTCTCTCCATAGCTGAAGGCCTTCCCGAAACTCGCTGTTACTGGCAGATAACAAGTTGGCTCAGTGATTCCTTCACGGCAGGGCACTGAAGGAGAAAAATAGGGCTTTATTTATGTTTTGTGCCAGATATTATGACTTGTAGAAGAATTATTTCTAGAGCACATTCTTCTTGTCTGTTTTGAATTATCAGTGTTGCATCTTTTATGTACAACCACAGTTAATGACTTGGGCGTCTGAATTCTGTAACATCTGAGCAGCTTGTCTTTTATACAGAAGACAAAAAGGGCTGCTCTTTGACTTGATAACTCAATGTGACTATGACTCAGTAGCACATGAAATGCGATTAGCATCAAACACCATGTCCTTGAAACCAACCTTTTCACCCACCCCAACTGACATTTTGATATATGTTTATTCAGGCATTAAATATTACAAAAGCTTGAGGAATACAGCAATGATGATAAACCAGCACGCACATGCACACACACACACACACCCCTATTTCTGGAATGCTTCTAATGTATTATCAGTCAATGACTAAGGACAAAACTACTAATTAGTGAATATAGGTATATCCATAATTTTTTAAAAACTCATGTCATGCAGCTAGAGCACAATATGGCAACATTTCAGATTTTCTCTTTCATAGAACTCAGTTTTTTTTAAATTCATTTTATTTATTTATTTATTTTTATTATTAACATATAATGTATTATTAGCCCCACGGGTACAGGTCTGTGAATTGCCAGGTTTACACACTTCAGAGCACTCACCATAGCACATACCTTCCCTAATATCCATAACCCAACCACCCTCTCCCTACCCGCCTCCCCCCGGCAACCCTCAGTTTGTTTTGAGAGATTAAGAGTCTCTTAAGGTTAGATGGGATCAGGAGGGAGATAGAACTTCTCAGCTTTTTAAGCACTATACCGCTTACTTACTTATTATAGTTTTCCTGATTTTCTGTCTTCTTCCCTACTCTTATAGATTGTTAGATTGAAATAGACATTGATGTCTGTTTTGCTCACTGATGTGTTCAAAATGCCTAAGATAATGACGGATGCATAGTAGGTACTCAGTTATTGCCGAGTAGATAGAAGCAAAAATTTTTAAAAAATCACCTAAAAGCCTACATTCTTTTTGTTTGTTTGTTTTGTTTTTAAAGATTTTATTTATTTATTTGTCAGAGAGAAAGAGAGAGGGAGAACACAAGCAGGCAGAGCAGCAGGCAGAGGCAGAGGGAGAAGCAGGCTCCCGCTGAGCAAGGAGCCCGATGTGGGACTTGATCCCAGGACCCTGGGATCATGACCTGAGCTGAAGGCAGCGGAAAAGCCTACATTCTTAACATGATAATCATTTTTAATTCTAAAAATATACTGACTATATGATTTTTACAAGAAATTATTATTATTATTTTTAAAAATTTTAAAATTCTGATTTTTAAAAATGATGTCTATCTTACATCTTGTGAAATGCAGACATTAAGTGTTATATAGTTCAGGGGATTTCGACAAAACAAAGCCCTGTATAACCCACACACCTATTAAGATATAATTTATCCTGAGCACTCTCCTACATGCCCCTTCCCAATTCATCCAACTTCCCATTCCAGGGACCCACTCTCCCTATTTTTTCACCTAGATTAGTTTTGCCTATTTTTAAGTTTCATATAAATGGAGCAGACGTGTATTTTGTGCCTGCGTGTCTATCTTCTCTTACATAGCTTATTGTTTTTGAAATGTATCCATTTCTTGCATATAAAGCAGAGTAGCCCCTTGCTCTTTATTTGCTGAGTAGTATTCTGCTATATAAATTTCCACAATTTTTCCATTCTCCTCTCGATTTTGTGTGTGTGTGTGTGTGTGTGTGTGTGTGTGCTATTTTGAATAAAGCTTTCATGAACATTCTTTTTTTTTTTTTTTTTTTTGGCCAACATATGTTGCACTTATGTTGGTGACTATCTGGGAGTAGAATTGCTGGGTCATAAAGTTGGGAGTATTTTTAACTATGTAAGGAATGGTCAACATATTTTCTGAAGTAGCTGCATTCTTTTTCATTCCCCAAAGCAGCACAAACAAATTCCACATTTTCACCAATATTTGTTTTTTCAGTTTTCAAAATTTTAGCTGTTCTGCTGGGTGTAGAAAAGTATTTCATTATGGCTTTAATTTGCATTTCCAAGTTTACTAATAATGTTGAACACTTTTAATGTCCTCATTGGTCATTTGTATATCTTCCTTTGTGAGGTGTCTGTCTGTTCATGTCTTTTGACTACTTTAAACAAGTGTTGGTTGTTTGTCTTTTTATTATTGAGTAATAGGTAGGAGCTTTTCATATATTTTCAATTCACACCCTTTGTAAGATATATGCATTGCAAATATTTTCTCCTAATTTGCAATTTGGCTATTCATTTCCTTAAATGTCTGGTGAACAGACATTACTAAATTATAAAAGGCTGATTAATCTTTTTCTCCCCTTTATGATCATGGCTTTTTGTGTCAGATCTGAAAAAACTTTGCCTGCACTCAGATCAAAGATGGTATTACATGTTTTTGTCTACAAATTTCATAGGTTTTGCTCTCATATCTAGGATTATGATGTATCTCATGCTAACTTTTGTGTGTGGTATGAGATAGGGGTTGAAATACATTTTTGTTTTCATGCATTTACCAAGTTCTTACAGAAAATTTGTTAAAATATTTTCTTTTCCTCCTTGAGTGATCTTGGCACAGTTATTGAAAATCTATTGATTGCACGAGTCTCTTTGTATCCAAGCTATTGTGGTCCATTGATTTCTTTCTTTTTGTTTATGCCAGTACCACATTGAATTGATTCTTTTAGCACTATGGAAGTCTTGAGATCAGGTAATGCAAGCTCTTCAGCTTTGTTCTTCTTCCTCGGTATTGCCTGGGCTGTTCTAAATCCTTTGCATTTCAATATAAATTTCAGAATCAGCTTGTCAATTTCTACACAGAAAGCTTGTTGAGATACTGAATGGGATTAAATTTAATCTATATATCAATTTGGGGAGATTTATTTAATTTCTTCATAATACTGAGTCTTCCAGTCCATGAACATCCTCTATTTATTTATTTATGATTTTTTTTCAAGCTCTGTCAGCAACATTCTGTAGTTTTCAGTGTAAACATTTTACACACTTAAAAACATCTCCTCAAGTATTTTCTGTTTAATGCTAATATAATTTTTTTTTGAAATTTCATTTTTATGTGTTGATTACTGATACAGAAAATGCAGTTGATTTTTCTATATTGCTTTTGATTCCTATATACCTATTATTGGTATATAATTAATTAACACAAGAAATTACACCTTTTGTATTTTTTGGTGTTCAACTCTTTAGTGATTGGAAACTCTACAGAATTGTGTTAGCATTCTTGCCTTCCTTTGCTTCAAGTGGGAAATATTAGTTTAAAAATGATTCTTGTAGATTAGCAAAGAATTTAAGTGGGATTGGCCTAAATGGTTATTAATATGCATAACCTGGTTACTGATTCAACTTTAGTGTTATTTGTTCCAGAAAACAGATGTCTCCACACTGAAGTTTTAATATAACAAGAAAAATAATCACCCTTCTCTGAATATAGAGTACAATGTAGAAAACAAAGGAAGTCATTGAATTATGAAATTACAAAATTCAATGATCACAAAGTACTTTAGGGGTTTTTATAATTTAAATTCTTCTTGCTAACATAAAACAGGTATTAGGTAGTTTCTTATTTAGAAATAGTGACAATATAAACTATGAAACTATAGTTAGGTGGATATAGAGTATACATTTTGTAGATCTTTATTACTTACTCTTTTAAACATTGTAGGGTAGAAAATACAGTCATTTCATTGTTTCAGAGGAAACTAGAAATCTGGTGCAATTCTCATCTGAAGACACCAAGTAAAGGATCTCATTCGAAAATTTAATAATATTTCTGAACATATAAACAGATAGTGTTGGAAAGGGTATCAAACATCATTGGATTATACTCCTTTTTCCTCCCTCCTTGCCTGCCTTCCTCTCTTCCTCCTTTCTTTACTTCTTTCCTTCTTTCTCTCTTTGCATCTTTTTTACAGAGCAGCATTCTGAGACCCAGAGAAATGACATGACCATTTCCCTTCTAAATTATGGCCACACCTACAACTCCTGATTATTTTCTAGTGACTCATCAATGACCAAATAGAACTCTGAATAATTAACTCTTTAAAAAAAAAACAATTGAGTTTGGGGACTTATCTATTTTTAAATGCATAAGACTTGCTTTGAACTAAAGTATAGAATGGGCATGGTCAACTCTCAGTTTCCTGGGAATGAATCACTTACAAAGTGCCCTATATAGCTTTAATAAAAAGAGTTTTCCCCATGTTCATGACTCCATCTCAGCTGGAGTGAATATAGGAATGCAAAGAAATCATATTCACTATTCACAAGGGCCTGGTATTGGAAAGCAAAGTTCTGTGAAGAGAAAACATATTCCCTGAGGGGTCATTAGAATTTATTACTCTCTCTATAATGCAGTTTCTGCCTTTACTAGTGGGAGCAGGGATTAATTTCCAAGGGATCCAAGAAGCTTATATAGGACTTCAAATCATTAAATTTTCTGACCCATGTGGGTCAGAAAGAGCAGACCTATCTCAAAATGAACAGAACACTGGAGTGAGAGATTTTTACTCTTTGAGTTATTTCTGTTGTGGACTTTCAGGTGATAACAGGTTGTCTGTCTCATATTTTGTCCCGCTTAATCTTAGTTTGGTCTTTGCTCATATCGCAGGCAGTAGACAGCTTAGTTCCATCATTCAGTGATGTCCCTCTACGTCTAGTTTCCTAAGATACCTGTACAGAGGTCCTTGGTATTGGGTCTGCTCCAGTGGAAAGAAAGGTGTTACAGGCAAAACAATAACAACAACAACAACAAAACCAAACGGTTTTCAAAGGCAACAACAACAACAAAACCAAACGGTTTTCAAAGGCAACCAGTCCAAGTATTACTGTGTAAAAATCACCTCAAAGTGTAGAGGCTTAAAAAAAACAATGGATCTCCCAGTTTCTGTAGGGGCAGAGGGGATCTTTTGGGAGTGGCTAGCTAGGTGATTCTGGAAAATTTAAAAAACTGAATGAAAGAAGAAAGAAAAGGTGCCTCACTCATGTGTTGCCAGGAGGCCTCAGTTTTTCTCCTCACGGTCCTTTCCCAGGATTTGTCTTAGATGCTCCTGCTATGGTGGCTGGCTTCCTACAGAGCAAGACATTTGAGAGAGAGATCAGGTGGAATACTTAAAGGTCGCATAACATCAACCTGCATCACATTCTATTCATCAGAAGTCAATACCAGACCCTATTCAAGGGCTGGTAGACCATTAGACGCCATCTTTTAGAAAAGGATTGTCAGAGAATGTGGGGACATTTTCAAACCATCACAATCAGTCAGAAAGCAAGTGGACAACTGGCCTATGTGATCCCACTATTCTGCCACACTCTTGTAGACTTTAGCCTGAAGAACATCTCATCTACAGGTGGAATTAATGTATGCAATAGACACATCAAGTCAAGGATTTCATTTTTTTTTTAAACTAAAATCTAACAGAGATTTCTGCCTAGCCTCATAAGAACCAAAAAAAAAAAAAAGAATTCAGCCTTTCCGTGTTCCTCTGCCCAAGGTCTGGGCTTGCCCTGATGGATATCATGACTAGGGTCAGCAGAGACGGGACATACCATACCATCTGAAGTGTGCTTTCACCCAACAACATCCTTTTTTCATCCAACAACCATATGCCTTTTGTGCTTGGCCAATCCAATAGGCCTGAGGGATTCCAAAGATTTGGGGACCAAATTAATTGGCGTTAACAACTTGGTTGTGGGCTCCCAATATCCATATGAGTTGATAGAAACAGAAGTTCCAATCAAGATTTTAGAAACAGAAAGCTTGTCATATGTTATTGTTTGGTTTCATCTCTGATTCTTCATTTATTTATTCATTCATTTTTTTTGTTCATCTGCTAATATTGAACTCCTACTGTATACCAGGCACAAAGTGCTGGAGATACTACAGTGAGTGAGAGAAAAAGGTCTCTATCTTGGGAAGTAGGCAGAAAATAAAGAAGCAAAATATTTTTAGCCTGTGGCAAATGCTAAAGGGAGGAAAGTGGGGTGATGTAATAAATAATGAAGTAGGAGGTAGGTTATTTAAATGGGATGATCAGTGACAGCTTTACAGAGAAGCTGACATTTTGGACTGTGATCTCAATGGGGGGAGGGGAGGATCCAGAGATGAAGTACCTGTTCATTCTTTGCAGAGATGCTAGCAAGTGCAAATGGCCCTGTGTGGGGAAGGGGCTTGGCACATCTGAGGACTAATGGTCATCAGAGTGCCTGAAGCTAATAAGAGGGCTAAAAGCTGAGATTGAGTCAGATAGAGTCATGGTGTGCAGATCTAAATGGGTCGTTGTGAGAGTTTTCACTTATTCTAAGTGCACGTAGGTGTTGGCAGATCATCTTACTTGTGAATCCACATGATCCACTTTTCCTCTGCCGATGGGCTTGCTTCATTTCCACTCTAGGTCACCTCTCTTCCCTCTGTCTTGCTCCTGTCATTCCTGTGAATACACCTTTTGCATACCTACTTCCCTCAAGGCTACATTTCTCATGCTGCTAGCAGATTTTTAGGGTACCAACACTTTCTGGCCAGAGAACCATCATTCATTCCTGGTTTTCAGGGCTAAAAACAAAACAAAACACCCTGGAGTTCCTTTAGTATTTAAAGGAAAGAACAACTGTTGCTGTGGTGTTGTGGTGTTGGCTATGAGTGAGTGAGTGCTTTGGAGAAGAGAAATTTCTTTGAAAATCCCAAGTCATTGAATTGGGAGGAAACTAGGCTCAGGAACAGCATATTGGCTACTGCAGAATAGCAAGGCTATGAAGTTGGAACGTATTCGGTGTATGTGGGCATGGTAGGGGTAGTTGATTCATGGGGAAAATGGACCCAACAAGTACACACTGACATCTTCATTTTAGAACAGAGGATTCTGGCCACTGATTAAGCCTTGTCTACTTGGGCAGGTAGAAGAGCCAGACCGCTTAAGTATAGAAATGTAAAGGGGACAGTGGGAAGCTACTAGACTTTCTTATCAGTGGAGTCAAGTGAGCCTTGAAAGACAACTGGAAGACATTCAGATTGGGCAGTGGAGTGGGACGGCATTGCAGGATGAATACAGAACCTATGAAAAGGCACGGTGGCAAGGGAAACAGTCCCTTTGGTGAGATATATGGTGTGGCTGGAGCTTAATGCCAGGTTTGGGATTAATGGGGGAAGTAGTTGGAGAAATAGAGTCAGATCATGGTAGACGTTGAATACTTTCATTTAACCCTGAATGCTGTGGGAGTGATTTCAAGATTTTTGGCAGGAAATTTGTGTTTCTAAAAGAAGTTGCTATAGACAGCAGTGTGAAGGGTGGTGGGGCAGGGAATTAGACAGAAGATGGGGATTTTTTGGAAACCTATTAATTTAATCCAGTGAGAAATTATGCCAAATTGAATTAAAATAGTAGCACTGAGCATGTAAGTAATGGGAACAAAGTGAGAAAAAAAAAAACCCCAAAACTGATTGTTCAACAGAATTTGGTAGGCAGTTGGCCCTTCAGAGCCCCTGACAGTCGCCCCTTCCATGGCAGGGCCTGATTTACTCTTAACTTACATGCCACATCCCACATTACTGTGAAAGCCTTCTTCTGAAGTATGAATCCCAGCTCTGAGCATTTGGTTTTATCAGTCCTGATACTTTTAACCCAGTTTTGGCTTCTCAAAATTTCTTGAGGGCAGGGTGGTCCATGTCTTCTTCTTTGCGTCACGGACAGACTCCAGCACAATGTATTGCTGATAGAAGGTCCTGAATGAATGGCCGGCGATTTGAATGGTCTTCTCCTGTTAACCAACTTCAAGACCATACTCTATACTTTCCAGTGTCTAAGTACAATCAGAATTATGAGTCTCAGACTGATGATTGAACATTTCCTAGTGCTTAATACTTGATAAAAAATTACTTTGTCAAGTAAGGTGCCTTTATTGTACTTAAATTAAAACAAAAACATTAGTTCATTCCTTGTACTAATATTTTCAATCTCTGAAAGCTGTATGTATTTTATCTAGTTAAGAATCAGCAGAAAATAAGACCTTTAAGCAGATATGATAATTATAGAACACAATTCTAAATTGAATGGTAGGGGAAGAGGTGCCAGAAGAAAATACTCAGCTTAGATTACACCTGGTTATTTTTGCATTATTATTTTTAATGTGTTTTGACACCTCAGCTGTTGCATATAGACTCACTCTGATCTTCAGAGCCCACATTTTGGGTTAGATAATTCAACGGCTTAAATGGCTCGTGTTCCTGTCATATTATTGAAGAGGGAGAATAGCGTGATGTAGAAGAGATCATTTTCATTCATTCATTCATTCATTAGTTCGTTCGTTCATTCACAGTTACTAGGTATCTATTATGTACAGGCTTTGTATATATATATTTTATATAGAATATTGAAATGTCTGACTTGTCTTATAAATTTCAAAGAGTTTAAAGTCTGAAGAAGGGGAGGAGAGCAAGATTATACTGTTATGGAAATAAATATAATGCAAAATATGAAAAAGAAATGAGAGCTTGAGAGTTACTCCAGCCAAATGCATTGGGATTTGAAAATCAAGGAGAAATTACTTGCAGCTTGGAGTTAGCATCATACACATGGAAATTGGTGACCAGGTTCTCCAGAGCCAAGAGAGCAGCATGACCAAAAGCATGGAAAGAAGGGAAAAGTGTGAGCATAATTAGTGATCAAATTCAGTGGGGTTAGGTGGGTAAGTGAGACAAAGCTGGGAAGACAGAGCAAAACCAAATTATAAATAACCTTGCATGTCAGGCAAACCTGTACTTCTTTTGACAGCCACAGACATTTATTTTTTATTTATTTTATTTTTTTGAGTAGGGATATGGCTGGTCTCATGTGCTTTAGGGGAATTACTGTGTGATGGACTGGAGTGGGAGATTCAAGAAGCCCAAAAACCAGATGGAATCAGTGCAGAAGCCTGTATGAAGGCCTGGAGAGGACTGGAGGGCTGGAGGAGAAGTGGGACAGTGAAAATATATTTCTCTCTTTACCAGTCAGTGTACTCTTACCCTTAACAAAATTTAAGGGAGCAGGAGCATTAAAATTCTGAAAGACACCTTGGCAAGGCCTTGGGAACACTAATAGGAAAAAATATGAATGTAGTGAGTAATATGAGTAATAACTTAAATTTCTCTTAATCTCAAATCCAACAAGGAATGTAGTCAAACATTCACAGTAGTCTGTTTACATTGTGTAGGGCAATTCTTCCTTTAGCCTCGACAGATTCCTGTCCATTATTGTTACTAATGAAGCTAATAAATGGAACACTGTCTAAAGAAGCTTGGCTAAGTGTTTATCATCACTGACTAGGCTTCAAAAATGATGAGCGTGGCTTTTAAAATGGAATCATTCTACCTCCATATATGTCTTGTGAGGGTGCCCCTTAAACAGAGAACTACACACCAACTTGGATGTCTAAATTCAGAATTGGCTAATACATTAGAGACAGCCCCAAATTTGATATGTGGAATCAAAGTCCATGGCTGTGAGGGGTTGACCAACAAAAGGACAAAAGCAACATCAAAATGCCCACCAAAATCCAAGCCACTTAATTGATCTGTAGTTTCCAATTTGGCTACATTGAGGAAGCTGATATTATGTGAAGCTGCTAACCGAGTCATTTTTCTTTCTCAGTGCCTTAAGGCCCCTCTTCAGTGTTGACTGCGGATCTCTACTGTTTAGTTTAAGCTCAAGAACTAGGATAGTATTTTGCAAGAGCTCAGCACAATGTTTTCCTAAGGTTCTAGGAACGTGTCTCTATTGCACTGGATCTTAAATAGCTCTTGGCTTTGTTAACAGCATGAATTCATTTGACAAAAGAAAGGATCTTTGCAAAAAGATGCAAAATCAGGAGAAACCTGTCCTTCAACAAATAGGAAAACTGTTTGTTTCTAAAATTATGGCTTTAACTCCATTGAAAAAAAGCAGCGTATATGTTCTTTTATTTTAAATTTGCTACACACAGACCTAATTTTCTGCAGTAGGTAGGATTCTACAAAGTTAATTTTAAGTTGATATTAAAGTATATGAAACAAATGTCAGGTTTACTCAAGTAGAACATACCTACTGATGTTTTTGTTCATGTCTTATTTTGACTAATTTTTAATAAACAGTTACCATGTGACAGACATTGTGATAAACCCTTGAATATAAAAATGACATTGTCCTGGAATGTGAAAGAAGACATTCTTCTGTCTTCAAGAAGCCTATAGCATTGTGATTGCTGTGGCAGGTGAAATATTGTAAAAGCTTTCTACTTGAAGATTTTGGTATCTCTTCTGTATGTAAATGCTTAGATAAATGGGAAAGAAAAAAAAAAACAGACAAAAAACAGTAGTCCGTTCTACACTTTCAATCTATTTTTCAAATGGGTTCTGCTACTGGCAATTATCATCTCTTGTGAATGTTTTCCCAAGAAAATGGGATTTTATATTTGAGGTTGAGGTAAGGAAGGAGTCAGCAGACATCCTGATAAATTGTGTCTGGAACCTTTGATTGGCTGTATGCCCAGGACCAGAGCTGCTCCATGGAAATGGAGAAACTCAATCCTGTAGATGCTTTTTATAATGGAGTCACCTGAAAGAAAGATCTCTTTCTTTATTCATCTATTAGTCATTCAACAAATACTTACTAGGTGATTATTATGTTATAGACATTATGTTTAATGCTGGAGATGCAATAATGAAGAAAGCATGGTTCTTGCCTTCAGAAAACTTCCTTGCTAGTAGGAAATTCAAGCATTTTAATATGACTTAAAGGCTGTGTTTAAAATTCCCAAATGGTTTACATGCCTTTACTGTAAGAAATGGAAAAATTTCTCCTAAAATCTTGGAAAAACCTCTTTAACTTAAAAATACAAAGCAAGATCTCTTTGGAAATACAGAAGCTGGTGGTGTGCTGCCAATAGAAACGTTATTTACCAAAACAGATCGTTTATTTGGAAGGTGTGTATGATGCCTACATTAGCTAAGTGGGCTCTTAGACCTGAATAATGAACAAAAATATGCAATAATTTGAATTTGGAGTCTATTTTTACAAAGTATGACAAATAATGATACATTTACTGAAATAGCTAATGGACCAGTGAAGTGGTAGCATAGCTTTTCACAGATCCCAGCTGGCAAACTGTTAAATGATTTGAAATGAGTTATCAAGCACTGCCGTTTTGTAAATAAGTCTTGATTTCCTTTGCCTTTAGATGTGAAAGATAGGCATCTATTGCTCAGTATGAACCCCTTTGGGGAAAGCCATGGTTTCACAAAATCCTGGTGTATCATTAAGGTTCAGTACATAGGACTCAAAGTCACCTTGGAGGTGAATTCCAAGTCCTGTTACTAAGTAGCTGTGAGAACTTGATGATCTGCTTCACCTCTCTGGGCCTCAGTTTCCTCTCTATAAAATGAAGGCATTGGACTGGGTCATTCCCAGTGTCTCTTCTCATATTATCTTCCATTGAGTTTCCATCTAGGTCAGTGTGAACCACAGAGGAACACTTCCTTGGGAGTCTGCATGCTAGGTCTGTGGGTAGTTTCACCTCCTGAATAGGATTTGGTGTATCAGATGGTCCAAGTCCAGTTTTAATAGTGAACTGATCCTACCTTGGGCCCATAAGAAAGAGTTTTATTTTGTCCCCTCTCTATTCTTTTGACATCCATGGACTTCTGCGGTCCAAGGGCAGTGTAAGAATTGAGACAAGTATGTGGTGACAGTAAAAAGCTTTTGATTTGTATTTAGCTTGAATCTGAGCAAACTATATCCCAACTGGCAAACCAACAAGGGAGGCACTTGAAGTTATTCCCCTCATTCCTGAGACTGTTGACAATCCTCAAAAGTCAATGCCAACTTTATCTTTTTACTCATCCCTTTATCTGGTCTTTGTCCCATAGCCCTCCCTCAATTTCAAGTGCACATCTCTAAGTTTCCTACTTTAGTTCTCAGACATAAAAGTTCTCAAGGAATCGGTGGTCATTGGCCTCTATAACACACATGCACATACCCATGTACCCACATATGCATACATGATTGCTAACCATATATATATATATATATACACACACACACATACATACACATACACACATACATATATATATATATTTTATTTATATTTATTTTTTAAAAGATTTTATTTATTTACTTGAAAGAGAGAGACACAGTGAGAGAGGGAACACAAGCAGGGGGAGTGAGAGAGGGAGAAGCAGGCTTCCTGCTGAGCAGAGAGCCCGATGCGGGGTTCGATCCCAGGACCCTGGGATCATCCCCTGAGTCAAAGGCAGATGCTTAACAACTGAGCCACCCAGGCACCCCTCATATATATTGTTTTAATTGTTCTCACTTTTGCCAAGTACGGTTACCATGTGAATGGTATTTACCATTGTTGCTACCCATTCATGATCTATTCTAGTAATAGTGGAGTAATTCCTATCCAACCAACCCCTACTGATATTTATAAACTCTGATCAAAGTATTAAAATTGTTTACTTGAAGGCAATGAAGAACATTCAAAAACAAGCAGGAAAGTGAATATTTGGAAGAAGAAAACAACATTGAGTGATTTCCCCCATTTTTATAGCTTTTTAACCTTGGGGTGATCCAAGACAGCACCAAGGTGGTCAGCTATAAACCCATGGTCTTATTGGCTTGAAGAACCAGAGGAAAGGGTAATGGAGTACATAGCACTGGGAAGTTGAGGGAAAATTAAAGAAAGGAGAAAGCCACAGAGGGGTTGGCTCAAATTTTATGTATGTACTCTGCCTAAACTTGTACCTAATACCTAAGCAACACATCCATGAGGCCAGCTACAAACAGCCTAGTTAAGGCTAAAAGTATTGAACAGTAATTTTCACTGCTGCCCTTCCCAACACGCATACTACTGGGGAGGCAAAGTTTGTAGTATGAGTTCAGCTAAGTGCACTGCCTGCTTTAATAATCAGTACTCTTTGGAGAAATATAACAAAATCTAGAGTTTATGCAATGAATCATAATGTCCAGATACAGTATTAAATTAAGATATATGCATATGAAGAAATAGGAAAATGTGACCTATATTCAAAAGAAAATGCAATCAATGGAGAAATAATGAGATGATCCATCTAATGGATATACTGAGAGACATAAAAGAAAATATATTCATAGTGAGTAGGGAAATAGAAAATATAATTAGTAACAGAAACAAAAAGAATCAAGTGAAAATTTTAGATCTGAAAGATAAAAAATTCAAAATTTAAAAATTATTTGATGTGTTTATCCTCCCCCCACTCCTGCACTGGCTGTGTTTATAATTAATTGGATTGTTGAAAGAGTCAGGGAACTTGAAGTTAGATCAATAGAAATTATCTGAGCTAAAGAAATCAGAAAAAATATTAAAAAAGAACAAAGACATCATAGCAGTGTATGACAATGTCAAAAATTCTAATATATGTGAAAGACACAAATTTACATGTTTAAGGAGCTCATGAAGTGATAAATATAAAGAAAACCACAGCTAGAATCATGCACATCATAGTCAAACTGCTGAAAACAAAAGATTAAGAGAAAATCTTGAAAATAGCTAGAGAAAAATTACATACTACAAGGAAAGCAACTATATGAATTATAGCTGATTTCTCATTAAAACAAAAAAGTTAAATCCAGAAGTTAGTGAAACTCTTCAAAGTACTGAAAGAAAAACAAACAAACTAGTCGACCAGTGAAAATGTTCTTCAAGAATAAAGGTGTAATAAAGACATTTTCAAATGAACAAAAACTAAAGAATTTGTTGCCAGCAGATCTGCACAAAAAGAAGTGCTAAAGAGTTCTTCAGGCTATCCAGAAATGCCAGATGGAAAATCAGATCTTCAAGAAGGAGGGAAAATCACCAGGCATGATAAATATGTAGATTAGCATAACAGGCTTTCTTTTTTCTTAATTTCTTTGAAATACATATGATCCTTTCCTATGCCTCTGTTGTAAAAAAAAAAAAAAAAAAAAAAGAGAGAGAGAAGTAATTCAACAGATATGTAATTCACCATTTCCAAAGTATACAATTCAGTGGATTTTAGTGTATTCACAGACATATCCAAACATGAGTCAATTTTAGAGTCTTTCATTACCCGCATAAAGCCCTCTATCATCAGCAGTCATTCCCCATTCTTCCTTGCTTCCCTGCCACAGCCCCCCCATGAGTAGACATTCTGTCTCTGAACCTGCCTGTTCCGGACATTTCATGTAAATGGAATCCTACAATATGTGCCCTTTTGTGTCTTTTTTTTTTTTTCCACTTAGCATATTGTTTTTGTGTACATCACATCACTCATTTTTATTGCTGAATAATATTCCATTGTATGGATCCCCTTTTGTGTGTCCACTCATCAGTCCACTCATCCACTCATCAGTTTGTCCACTGCCCATCAGTGGGCAAAGTTTGCCCACTCATTAACTCATCAGTTAGTGGGCAATTGGGTAGTTTCCATATTTTGACTATTACGATTAATAGTAACTTGACATTCATGTAAAATTTTTTGTGTAGAGGTATGCTTTTGGTTCTCTTGGATATATATCTAGGAATGGAATTGCTGGGGTATGTGATAACTCTTATGTTTAACTTTTTAAGAAACTACAAACCTATTTTCCAAAAATGGTTGCACTGTTTTATAATTCCCACCGACAATGTCTGAGTATTCTAGTTTCTTCACTTCCTTGTCAACATTTATTATTATCTATCTTCTTAATTCCAACTATCCTAGTGAGCGAATGACATGAGCCTCTTATCATATTGGACATTTGTGTGTTCCTGGAAAAATACGTATTCATATCCTTTGTTAAATTTTGTTTTGTTTTGTTTTTAGATTTTATTTATTTATTTGACACAGAGACAGAGAGAGTGAGAGCACAAGCCCTCAAGGGGGAGTGGAAGAGGGAGAAGCAGGCTCCTCACTAAACAGAGAGCCCAGTGCAGGGCTCCATCCCAGGACCCTGGGATCATGACCTGAGCTGAAGGCAGATGCTTAACCAACTGAGCCACTCCAGTGCCCCCTTTGTCAAGTTTTTAGTTGATTTATTTGTGTTTTTATCTTTGGATTTTTATAGTTTGGATACTAGACTTTTAGCAGATACATGATTTGCATTTTTTTTCTTTCATCTGTGGGTTATCTTTTCAGTTTCTTGGTAGTATCCTTCGAAGCACAAATATTTTTAATTATGATTAAGCTTATATGCATTTTTTGTTGTTTATATTTTTGTTATCTTATCTAAGGGAGCACTGGTTAATCTAATTGTCACAAAGATTTACAGCGAATTTTCTTCTATTTATTACATTCAGGACTTTGATCGATTTTGAGTTAATTTTTATGTATGGTTTGAAGTAGGAGTCCAACTTCATTCTTTTGCATGTGAATATCCAGTTCTACCTGCAACATGTGTTGAAAAGACTATTTCCTTATTGAATTGTCTTGGCATCCTTGCTGAACATCAAATGACCATAAATGTACAGGTTTTATTTCTAAGCTACTAATTCTATTCTATTGATCTATAGGTCTGTCTTTATTCCAGTACAATGTTGATTACTGTAGCATTATAGTAAGCTTTGAGATCAAGAAGTATCAGTGCTGCAACTTTTTCTTTTTCAAAACTTTTTTTGGTTTATTTGGCTATTCCTTTCCATATGAATTTTAGGGTCACTTTCTTAATTCCTTTAAAAATAGCAGCTAAAGCTTGATAGTGCTTATGTTGTTCTATAGATCAATTTGGGGAATATTGTCATCTTAACAATATTGTCTTCCATAAGCACAGGATGACTCTCCCTTTATTTAGATTTTTAAACAATTTTCAACAATATTTTATAGTATTCGGTGTACAAGTCTTCCATCTATTTTGTTAAGCTTATTCTTAATATTGTATTATTTTTTATGCAACTATAATTGTTTACTTAATTTTATTTTTGGATTTTTCATTGCAAGTGTATAGAAATACAATTGTGTGAACTTTTTATATTGATTTTGTATCTTACACCTTTATATTGATTTTGTATCTGACACCTTTATTCATACTAGTAGTTTGTGAGTGTGTACACTTCTTAGGATTTTCTATATCCAAAATCATATAATCTGCAAAGTGAGAGGCCAGAACCTCCACGGAATTTTTGGTAGAAATGATAAGAGTGGACATACTGGTCTTGTACCTGATCTTAGGGAGAAAGCTTTTAGTTGACCAGCGAGTATGATGCTAGTTGTGGGTTTTTCATGGATGCTCCTTACCAAGTTAAGGAATTTCCTTTCTATTTCTAATTTGATGAGTGTTTCTATCGAGAAAGACTGTTGGGAATTGTCAAATGCTTTTTATTTATCCACTGAGATGATCATGTGATTTGTGTCTCTTATTCTATTTATATCATAAATTACAATCATAGATTTTTATATGTTGAACCACCCTTGAATTCCTGGTATGATTTTCACTTGGTCATGGTGAATAATTCTTACTTTTCTGAATTTAGTTGCTAGTATTTTGTTGAGGACTTTTATTGCAAGAGATATTTGGCATAGTTTTCTTATAATGATTTTGTCTGGGGTTTGTGTCAGGGTATTCTATAGGCCTGTGGTGAGATTGAGATTGAAGAATTTGGGGACTGATCAAGGAAAAAAAATGTGACCACTAGGTGACAGTAGCACATGGGAGATTTATTTGAGTGGTCCTTTAACAGATTTGCATGCTGAGAAAGTCCCTCATAGTATAAGACCATCTAGAGACTATAGCACAGGTATCACTATGCAGAAAGAGAAAGTCGAGGGAGCTACTAAGGGAAAGAAGGTTGGGAGAACAGACCTACAATTATAAGTAAAGTCTCTGAGCAGTCTGGCAGGATGTCTCTGAATCAAAGAGCTCTGAAGGCAGCTGGGCTTCAATTAGGATTTTATATCTATAAGATGTATTTTATCTACGTCTAGCAGATTTGGGATATAGTTTCATGGGGTATGCAAATAAGATAGGCTCTAACTGCCTAAAATCTGCTTATTTGAGCTCTGTTTAAAACAATTAGACGTGTAAAAATTTGAGTTCAGTGTTGGTGAACTTTGAGCTAATAAGTGTTAGCCTACTGCCAAGAAGGAAACAACGTAATGCCAATATACAGGGGCTATCTTTGGCTCATTTATATAATATAGCCTCATAGAGTTAGTTAGTTTCACTTCTTTTGTTTTTAGAAAGAGTTTTTGAAGGATTGGTGTTAATTCTTTAGATGGTTAGTGGAATTTTCCATTGAAGCCATCTAGTGCTAGACTTGCCTTTGTGTGGAAAGTATGATTACTAATTTGATCTTTATTTGATATAGGTCTATTCACATATTCTATTTTTTCTCAAACCAGTTTTTGTAGTTTTTTTCTAAGAATTTATTTAATTTGACTAGATTGTCTTATTTGTTGGCACACAGTTGTCCATAGTATTCACTTACGATCCTTTTTATTTCTGCTAGATCATTAGTGATGTCCTCACTTTAATTCCTGATTTTAGTAATTTATGAGTTCTCGCTCTCTCATTTTTGTCAATCTAACTAAAAGTTTATTAATTTTGTTGATCTTTTCAAGGAATCTTCTGCTTTTGTTGATTTTCTTTAATGTTTTTCTCTATGTCTCTATGCATTTCCATTATAATGTTTATTATCTAATCCCTTCTGCTTTTAGAGTGTTGATTTTGCTCACTTTCTAGTTTCTTAAGATGGGAAGTTAGGTTATTGATTTCAGATCTTTATTCTTATTCTTATTATTATTATTTTTAAGAGGGGTAGGGGCCGAGGAAGAAGGAGAGAGAGAATCTTCAGCAAGCTCCATGTCCAGTGTGGAGCCAGACACAAGGTTTAATCTCAAAACCCTGAGGGTACGTGGGTGGCTCCATTGGTTAAGTGTCTACCTTCAGCTCAGGTCATGATCCCAGGGTCCTGGGATTGAGTCCTGGGTTGGGCTCCCTGCTCAGCATGGAGCCTGCTTCTCCCTCTCTCTCTGCTACTTCCCGTTAGTGCTCTCTCTCTTTCTCTTCTTCTAAAAAAACAAAACCAAAAAACACTGAGTTCATGATCTGAGCTAATTTCAAGTGCTGGAAACTAACTGGGCCACCCAAGCATCCCTTTATTATGTTTTTTAATGCATGTATTTATAGCTATAAATTTCTATCTGAGTATTGCTTTTGCTGTATCCCATAAATTTTGAAATTTTGATATGTTGTTTTCATTCCATTCATCTCAGTGTATATATCCTATTACCATTTTTATTTCTTCTTTAAGTCATTGGTTATTTGAATGTGTGATTTGATTTTCATATATGTATGAATGTCTCATAATTCTTTCTGTTACTGATTTCTAATTTTGTTCCATTATAGTTAGAAGATATATTTAGCATGATTTCAGTCCTTTTAGATTTTTTATTGACACATCTTTAGGGCAAACATATGGTCTATTCTGGAGAATGGTCCATGTGTCCTTGAGAAGAATAAGTATTCTGCTGTAGATGAGCTAAGTGTTCTGTAAATGTCTCTAGGTCTACTTGGTTTACAGTGTTATTCAAGTGTTCAATTTCATTCTTGATCTTTTGCCTAGTTGTTATATATATATATTGCAAGTGGGATATTGACATCTCCAGTTATTAAAGTTGAATTGTCTGTTCTCTTTAATATTCTGTCTGTTTTTGCTTCATGCAAAAACTGTTTTTGAGGCCCTGTTGTTAGGTGCACATATAATTGTTATATCTTGCTGATAGTTTAGCTGTATTATCATTATAAAATGTCCTTCTTTATCTCTATACCATATTTAGACTAAATAAAATCTACAACTATAGCACAAAGAATGGAAATGTAAGGTTCTAACACTTTATATGAAGTGATACAATATTATTTCTAAATAGAATAAAAAAATAACAAGATGGGATTTGGAGGGAGACAAACCATAAGAGACTCTTAATCTCATGAAACAAACTGAGGGTTGCTGGAGGTTGGGGGTAGGGATAGGGTGGCTGGGTTATGGAAGGGTATGTGCTATGGTGAGTGCTGTGAAATGTGTAAGCCTGATGATTCACAGACCTGTACCCCTGGGGCAAATAATGCATTATATGTTAATTAAAAAATGAAAGTATGTGTATAATAATCCTTAGAGAAACCACCAAAAAATACAGAGGTATAACTAAAAGACAATAGATAAATTTAAATGATATTCTAAAAGAGATCAATTAATTCTGAAGAAACATGAAAGGAGGAACAGGGAAATACAAAATATATGAGATGAAAGAAAATAAGTAGTAAAAAAGGACCCCAAATCTGACCATCTTAATAGTTAAATTAAATGTAAATGGATCAAAAGTCATTTTCAGAATGGACAAAATCTAAGACTCAACTAGAACAATGAAAATGTAAACATTATTAGCTTAAAATGGAGTCACTTCTTTGTGTGAATTTCTTTCAGAAGGGATGTTTATCTCCTGTAGTGAGAATAACTCACAGTAAAAAGATTATGATTCTTGGGGCACCTGGGTGGCTCTGTGGGTTAAAGCCTCTGCCTTCGGCTCAGGTCATGGTCCTGGGGTCCTGGGATAGAGCCCTGCATTGGGCTGTCTGCTCAGCAGGGAGCCTGCTCCCCTTTCTCTCTCTCTGCCTGCCTCTCTGCCTGCTTGTGATCTCTGTCTGTCAAATAAATAAATAAAATCTTTAAAAAAAATTATGATTCTTTTGGTAAGATATGTGTATTATCACTACAAAATTACCATTATATTTCTGTTACATTACTACATACATATTACTCCATATGGTGCATATATATATACACACACATATATATATATATCTCATACAATCTTGTATACTATATTTTATGGATAGTATATAAGGATATGCATATACTTTATGGATGATTTAAGAGTGGTCAAAGGAATTTTGACTTTAATGTATTTTGTTTCATACAGAAACTGTCTCTCTTGACTTATTGTTGAACTGTACATAGCTCACCTTCCTTATATGAACATCTACCCAGTGCCAGAAATCTTACTACCCCACATGAAGCATTCCAGTTATATCTCAATCAGGCATTTCCTCTAGTACCTTTATCTTAAGTCTCTCCATAGCCCATCCCCTGGGCTATAGAGAGAGTTCTTTTTCCCAAGCAAGAATGTGGCTGAACATTTAATTTCCCTCCTATTGATTTTTCTCCATTTGTACAGATATTTAACCAAATAAAGACTCCTACTACAATGGACCTAAATTTCTTATCTGTTCTATTTGCCCTTCTACATTCTTTTCTCTAATCCATATAGTTTAACTTTTAAAAGCACAAAATTTATTATGTTATGGCTCTCCATAAAACCTTATGTGGGGCGCCTGGGTGGCTCAGTGGGTTAAGCCTCTGCCTTCGGCTCAGGTCATGATCTCAGGGTCCTGGGATTGAGTCCCGCATTGGGCTCTCTGCTTGGTGGGGAGCCTGCTTCCTCCTCTCTCTCTGCCTGCTTCTCTGCCTACCTTTGATCTCTATCAAATAAATGGATAAAATCTTAAAAAAAAAATAAAAATAAAAAAATAAAACCTTATGTGTCCCTTTGCTGAGCAAATTAGTTCTTTCTCAACTCAATAATTCATGGTTTTCATTCCTATTTTCATTTGTTGTTTACTTTTTTAAAATTTTAGAATAGTTTTAGACTCACAGAAGAATTGTAAATCTAGGACAGAGAGTTTTCATAGACACCACACCCACTTTTTTCTATTAACATCTATGTTTGTGAAGTACATTGGTCAGTTAATGAATCAGTTTTGTTATTAATGAAAGTCCACAATTTATTTAGATTTCCTTAATTTTTACCTAGTATATATTTTCTGTTCCAAAATCCTATACTGCATATAATTATTAATCATGTCTCCTTAGGCTCCTTTTAGCTGGGAAAGTTTCTTAGACTTCCTTTGCTTTTCATGATCTTTTTTTTTTTTTTTTTTTTTTTTTTTTTAAAAGATTTTATTTATTTATTTGACAGGCAGAGATCACAAGTAGGCAGAGAGGTGGGCAGAGAGAGAGAGAGAGAGGAAGGGAAGCAGTCTCCCCGCTGAGCAGAGAGCCCGATGTGGGGCTCGATCCCAGGACCCTGGGATCATGACCCGAGCCGAAGGCAGAGGCCCCAACCCACTGAGCCACCCAGGCGCCCCTTGCTTTTCATGATCTTGATAGTTTTGGGGATATTGGCCAGATATTTTGAAGAATGCCTCTTCATTGGTGTTGTCCTCATGACTCAACTGGGTTTATGGGTTTTAGACAATGGTAATAAAATGCTGTTCTTATCACATCATAGTAAATGTACATGTTATCAATATGACTTAAAATTGTTGATGTTAACCTTGATACCTGCCTCATGATCATGTTGGTCATATTGCACTTTTTGGAAGGAAGTCACTATTCACAGTTCACAATTGAGGAATGGGGACTTATCCCACACCTCTGTGAGAATGGAGTATCTACATAAATTAATTGGTATTATTCTGCATGGCAGAAATGTCTTTTCTCCTCATTTATTTATCCCATCACTAATTTGTATCATTTATTTATAAACTTGTGGGTATATTTATTTTTTACTTTTGATTATAATCCAATTCTACTCTATTTGTTCCTCAGATTGTTCTAGATTTTACAATGAAGGACTCTTTTAGGTAACTCCTGTCTCTTTGATGTACTCACATATTGCTGAGAGTCTTATTGGGTTTGATTTATTGGGATTTTTATTTATTTGTTTCATTTGCACTTCTTTACTTTCTGGCATAATAAGATTTTGAGGCTCATATTTTAAATTTCCTGCCTTGGTTCTAGAATCAGTGTTTTCTGGAAGGTGTTCTGGTTCCCCCCTCCTTTTTTTTTTTTTTTTTTAAGAGAATGATACTAGAAACCAAGAATTGGTTCTAGATTTCCTGCTTACCTTGATTTTTCCCGTTTATTCCATCTAGTCAAATTCTTTCTCTTCAGTTTTTTTTCTTACTTTCTTTATCTCTTCTTTTTTTCCAATTTCCATGTATGCCCTTTAGCTCATCATTCCTCTACTCTAAGAGTCTCTTAAATGGTCTCTCTCTTCAATCTATTTCCCATTTGGCAGGCAGAGGATTTTTATAAAATGTAAATCTCATTATGCCATTACCCTGCTTAAAAACCTTCATAAGCTCAGCATTGCCCTCAGGAGAAAGTTTAAACTTAATATTGTTGGAAAGAATTTTGGGATCTGGTTGCTATTTTCCTCTCCAACTTCACCTCTAAAAACTCTCACTCTCAGTTTACACTGCATCCATACTGAAATAATTTTAGTTCCTTATAAGCCTTGCATAGTTTTATTCCTGGAACACTGCCTTTACTCCTCTCTTTTTGCCAACACACACACACACACACACACACACACACACCCCTACCTCCTCAGATAGATTCCTCTTCAACTTCTAGATTTCTCCCTAGATGATCATCTTCTAGGACACTTCCTCCAGACGGGCCTCCCTTCCTACATTCTCCCACAGGGAGTACAATTACCTTGGTTTCTTGTCACAGCCTCATCACAGTGTTTGACCGTTACCTTTTTCACATGTCTCTTCCTTCAGACAGAAAGCTCTGTGATGGCAGGGACTTTGTACATTTGTTTCATCACTGCATTACTAACATAACCAAATGTTTAGCACTTGATAAGAAGCATTTGTTTAGTGAATCATTAAGTGACTCATAGGGCATTTTCCATCATTCTGGTCTCGAGGATATAGTGGTCACTAACGTATTTCCAAAGGTTTGTCAATGTTAAATGTATATAAATTTCTATAGACAGAGTATCCCTCAGTATGTGAGACATCACCTCCATAATGGAAAGATGTGAACAGTTGATGCAACCAATCTATTGTTACTCATAATAAGTCAGAATTTCTAGCTTTCTTGTTATTCATTTCCAAATGCAAACAGAAGGCAGAGTGCAACTTCTGGGCTGCTTGAGATCAGTTCTAATCTAGTGTGTGGGCATGTGCCTGGTTAAACAGACTTGGAAACCAGCCATGAGAAATGAACAGGAATTCTAAAGCTGCCAAGAAATTTACACCTGCACCTCATGGCTCAGAATAGAGCCTGGTCTCAAAGGTATTACCAAACAAGTTCCAAAACGTCTGCACTTTCCCCTTGACTGCTACACACTCAACAAAGACTAACACAAGAACAAAGAGATAAGGTTTGACATTGCTCACTCATACCCTTTTATAACCACAGAAAACTTTGGTATCCTTTAAAATATTTTTTCCTTGGGAAACTAGGACAGTCATTTTGCTCTCATGAAATATGGCTCGAGTGTGAGGTTTCCAGAGCTCTCTGAATGGAAATGATCTCTACTCATTCTGAACATATGCGCACCAATGCTCTTCCTCTAAACCTGATAGTTTATTATAGACATTGCCTTCAATCCTCTCCTCTCAACTTAGATCTACCTTAGAGGGGGAATGGAGAGAATATTAATAACCCTCCTCTAACAGATAGCTCTTCCAGCAAAGAGCCTAAAGCTGCCAAACTTTACCAGGTTTTTCTCATGAAGGAGAACATGCTTGTGTATCAGGTTTAGAAGAAAAGTCTTTCACCTTGGTATTAAATGGAGTTAACTGGATATATTTATCTCCAAGGGATTGGCTTTGTGTAGTCACATGAGGAAGATAGCACAGCTGAATTCACTCAAGTGTTTGGTTTCTTTAGTCTCCTAGAAGTATGTACTGTCCCTCTTGGCCATGCTAATTAGAATGACTAACTGTTTAACATTTTTCTCCTCCTCTCTGTCTTTGATAACCCAGGATAATCATTTTGTTAATACCCTATGTTATTTAGTGCTCATGCATTAGAACAATGGGCCATATGGTGCAGGTACAATTTTTTTTTTTTTAATAGCCGCTAGGGTTGTCAGGTAAAATATAAGATGGTCAGTTGAATCTGAATTTCAGATAATCAAATATTTTTTAATATAAATATGCAAGTATGTAATATCTGGGATACTCTTACACTAAAAATCATTTTTGTTTATCCAAAATTCAAATTTAACTAAGCATCCTGTTTTTGTTTTTGTTTTTGTTTTGTTTGTTTGTTTTGGCTAAATTTGGTTAACTTACTCTCATGCCTAATCCTTCAGGCCAAAATATCTTTAAAGGTTTGAATTTCAATCCAAGAATAAAGGACTATTTTATTTAAAAAAAATTTTTTTTTCTCCCTTAATATTTTTTTTTAGTTTAAATTCAATTAGCCAAATTATAGTACATCCTTAGTTTCAGATGTAGTGTTCAATAATTTCTCAGTTGCATATAACACCCAGTGCTCATCAAATCACATGCCCTCCTTAATGCCCATCACCCTATTACCCCACCCCACACCCACCTCCCTTCCAGCAACCCCCAGTTTTTTATTCCTATAGTCAGGAGTCTCTCATGGTTTTTTGCCCTCTCTGATGACTTCCCATTTAGTTTTCCTTCCCTTCCCCAATGGTCCTCTGCCCTGTTCCTTATGTTCCACTTATGAGTGAAACCATATGATAATTCTTTCTGTGATTGACTTATTTCACTCAGCATAATACCCTCCAGTTCTATCCACATCACTGTTTATTTTAAGTATCCATCCTTTCTGATGGCTGAGTAATATTTCATTGTATACACGAACACCACATTTTCTTTATCCATTCATCTGTTGATGGATATCTCGGTTCTTTCCATAGTTTGCCTATTGTGGACTTGGCTGCTATGAACATTGGCATGCAGGTGCCTCTTTGGATCACTAAATTTGTAACTTTGGGGTAAATACCCAGTAGTGCAATTGCTGGGTCGTAGGGTAGCTCTATTTTTAACTTCTTGAGGAACAACCATACCATTTTCCAGAGTGACTATACCAGCTTGTGTTCCCACCAATAGTCTAAGAGGGTTCCCCTTTCTCCACATCCTCTTCAACATTTGTTATTTCCTGTCTTACTGATCTTAGCCATTCTGACTGATGTGAGGTGGTATCTCACTGTGGTTTCGATTTGTATTTCCCTGATGCCAAGTGATATGGAGCATTTTTCTCATGTGTCAGTTGGCCATTCATATGCCTTTGCATAAATCTCTGTTCATGTCTTCTGCCCATTTCTTGACTGGATTATTTGCTTTTGGGTGTTGAGCTTGAGAAGTTCTTTATAGATCTCAGATACTAGCCCTTTATGTGCAGTGGCATTTGCCAGTATCTTCTCCCATTCCATATGTTGCCTTTTAGTTTTGTTGACTGTTTCATAAAGGACTATTTTAGAAGAAGAAAATGGGTTCACTGCAATTTTATATCAGCTTTGGCTCCTCATGATCCTAAAATTTGCAAAGTCATTTCTTCTAAAGAATTATTTGCTTATTTATTTTGAGAAAGAGAGCACACGCATGAGAACGCAAGCACATGAGCTGGGCAAGGATGGGGAGAGAGAAGAGCAGATTTCATGCACAGAGCCCCAGGAGGGGCTGGATCTCATGACCCTGTGATCATGACCTGAGCTGAAATCAAGAGCTGGAAGCTCAACTGACTGAACCAACCAAGTGCCCTGAAAAGTCATTTTGAAAACCAAAAAAAAAAAAAAAAGATAAAGTTACCAACACTGTTTTAAATAACTTATTTCTGTGCAAATTATTGGAAAGTTTAAAGTATGTAAACACTTCTGAGCTTTTACTACATTCCCTTTCCTCTAACAAGATTTGAAAAGTAACCTAAATAAAAAAAAATGTAAATGTTTTTCCCATGAAGTTTTATTTCTTTTGCACTTTATTGTGACATCAAAGCCTAGCTATCTCTTCTTTACTTTTGAAGGTTTTTATCAATTTTGTCCATTACTAACCTTTGTTATACTTTTCTCAGATGATTTTTATCTGCCACCTACACAGGGAGCTGCAGAGATACTGGAAATATTTAACACATGTACAGAATGATTCTTACTGGGATTGAGCTAGCGTTAGCCATTCTCTTAAATATTTAAAAAGTTTGATTTGAAAAGTTTATGAATTCTTAAGCAAGTCATGTGTCTCCTGCTTTGTTTTTGCTCCTGTAATATATTCTGCCTTTTTTAAAAAAGAGAATTGAGTTAACAAAAGCTTCTTTTTGTTTTTTTCCAAACAAGAACTTCCTAGAACTAACAAGAAAAGGTTCTGATATATCTTTAAAATTACTTGGCAACAAACCAAGTCTAGACATCGAAAAATAGTTTTTTTTTAGGGGGTATAGCTCAGTGGTAGAGCATTTGACTGCAAAAAATGCTTTTATTTTATGCGGTGCTTGGGTGACTCAGTCAGTTAAACATCTAATTCTTGATTTCAGCTCAGGTCATGATCTCACATGGGGTTCTGCACTCAGTGGGGAGTCTGCTTAAGACTCCCTTTCCTTCTGCTTCTCCCCCTGTTTGCACTCTCTCTCTCTAAAATAAATAGAGAGAGAGAGATGATAGATAGATAATTTTTGTTAGTTGTTTATTAGCAAGCAGTGATTGTTCTATCTTTGTGATAAGAGCCATACAAGAAAGAAGCAACTCTTAGGCTAATGATTCTTCCTCCCTGCAATCAAGACAGAGTGGTTGTTGGAGGACTTCATAATTGTGTCTCTTCAAGCATCGCTTAACGTGTGTGCACATACTGGATTCTGCTGAGCTACCTCCTTTACCTCCTCTGTAGGTTTTCTATGAATATTAAGATAAGTGCAGAGAGAGACAGAGGTCAGGGTAAGGGAGTGACTTGTGTTAGTCATTTTCTCCTTTTTGTTTTTAAAACTCATTTGATGGGACACCTGGGTGGGTCAGTCAATCAAAGCATCTGACTCTTGGTTTTGGGTCAGGTCATAATCGCATGGGTCATGGTGTCATGGGTCATGAGATCAAGCCCCCCGTCGAGCTGCACGCTCAGTGTGGAGTCTGCTTAAGATTCTTTCCCTTTGCCCTTCCTCCCTCTCTCAGATAAATAAGCAAATCTTAAAAACAAACAACGAAAACCCCAAAGCCAACTCCTTTTCACTTGAGTCCTCTCCTTTATCTTTCTATTGTGTAAAATATGTGTGAATATATATACACACCCATATGTATGTATATATGTGTATAAAGTCCTTTTGTTAGTTTGGGATGAGCATCCACCCTCAAAATTTTAAGGATTAGACCCAGGCAGGCAGGAACGCATACAGGTAATTTCATCAATGTGTGTGTGTGTGTGTGTGTGTGTGTGTGTGTGTGTGTGTGTGTGTGTTCTTGCCTCCCCTCACTCTTCCCCTTTGCCTCTTTATTTTTGTAGAAAAAGTTATTTGGGAAAATCCAATTTTACCTTGGTTGAATCTTTTCGTCTTTCCATTCCACTTCTGTAGAGAGTTGTTAGAAAAATCCGCAGGACCAAAAATGGTGGAAACTCTGAAACTCAAGGATCGCTGTCTGAGCTGGGTCCCTGAATTGGTTTGGTAACCTCATGTAGGTCTGAGTACTCAGAGCCAGGCTGGGTGCATTAGTCCCAGCAGGGTTTGGCCATCTCACAAACTATATCCATTCTCCTTCAAAGCCCTGTAGAAAACTGTACAATTTTTATATCCCCAATTTTCCCATCTAGGTCTAAGCTGTTATAGACCAGAAATAAAGCTGAAGAGATTAGAAAAGGTGAATGCAGGAATTCCATTTAAGGAGTGGTCGGCCAGTGCTTCTGGCCATGCTGCTGTCCACGGCATGAGTCCCTTCCATCTCTGGGCTTTGCTCAGCTTACAAAGCAGAAGAGCCAGGCCCGTAGTCAGAGGCCTGGGAGCTGCATGGCAGGACCACATGCCCTGTGGTCAGCCAGCATAGAGCGTGCCAGAAGAATAGAGTGAGCTTACTGCAATGTGGAGTAATTATTCCATTATTACATAATGACCTAACAGTTATGGATTAGACTCGTCACAACTGGGTAAGAGACTGAATTCATCAAAGCTTCTCTTTTGCATTTAATATTTATAATGTTCCTTCTATTTATTGTCATTTTTTATACCTTCAATTGTGAACCTTCTACATTTACTCAGTGCTTCCCTATTTAATAGAAATCCAGACAGTGTATGCATTCATTGCTGACCCTCTTGTTTATGCACATTTTCTTCAAAACACCAGAAACGTTTTCTGAGGCCTTGACCTCCAGGCTGAGCCTGAGAAATGCAAAATTGAGAGGTGGGTGAAGTTTGACTTTAATGCTCTGATTTGTTTCTCTGGACGCCTTGTGTGCTCTCACAGAACCTCTCCTACAGTACCTGTCTTTCTGCTGCCCATGCCTCTAACCCTCCCCACTTTGTGTCTCATGGCACGTGTACTCTCGTGTCCATAGGCAATGGCTTGTCCTGTAGAATAGACTCTCTATGGATTCCCTTCTACGAGAGATGCTTTTTAGCCCTTACTTTAGCTGTGTAATGAAAGACTCTATCTCCCAGTCAATGAATCTAAAGTAAAGACAAATTAAAGATTTGTTATTTTTGTTTTTGGGTTGGCATGAAAATCTTCCTGCAGCACTATGATGCATAATACTCCACCCGCTGACCTCCCAGGGACTGGTCCACAGTGTGGTGCTGGGTCTGGGAAGGAAGGAGCCCTCCAACCAACAGCAACGTGAGTGGCTCAGGTAATCTTACAGGCAGCCATTTGCCCAGGATGCCGTCACAGCCTGGACTGTGTCAGGGGCTTTCTGCACATAAGCTTCTATTGCAGCAAATGACCAGCTTAATAATTATTTTAATATGGCATTGGGAGGATTTATGTTTCTAAAATGTAATTTTAATAATTCTCTGATTGAGTCCATTAATCTCTCTCTTTTTTGGGGAAGACAGGGAGTGGCGGATTCATACCCTTAAGGTATTTTAGGTTAACACCTTTTTAAAGTTGTATCCAGACCTTGAGTGATGCAGACTTCCATGTAGAAGTCAACTATTTACTGGGACTGTCAGCCTCATTGTCATGAATTCTGATTTGGTGCTCAGCAATTCCCATGACAACTGTTGACTTTTATTGTCTCTCTGAAATTGGTTCAATTCTGAGAATAATCTCAAACTAATTTCATGTTATTTTATTTTGGTCATATTACTGTAGTGTTCCCTCCAACCCCTTCTCTGACACTTGCAATTTGGCTGAGAAATGTAACTCAAGACAGAGAAGACATTTCATGAGTTCTGTGCACCCTCATGGGAATTGCAGAGTTTTGTTTTTTTTTTTTAATCTATTTCATTATTTTTTATATTTGAGACTCAGACTGTCTTCTTCTTTTTGGAACTTTTGAAGGAGGTTATTTCCTCAGGAATTACACATTCGAGCCTTAGCTACAGAAGCAATTACTTTTTAAGGATACCTAGTTCTGCATTTGGCAGCTCTCAGATCAGAAAAAGGTACTGTGAGTCCCTCTGGAGGGAGGTGTTTGTTAAAAAGATGAAAGGTTTTCATTAAAAAACTTGGCAATTGTGTCTTATGAATTCAGTGAAATTAAAATTGATCTCAGGGCCCCAGTCCCTCATGAAAGATTCCTCAATGCCCCAAACGTACCCACCTGTTAGACTGTCACTTGATTGTCTGACACACAGACTCTTCCCAGAGCTTTAATCCAGTGTCTGTGGTTCCTGGTTGGCACTCCGAGTTCCACAGTTTAATCATGAGCTCTTCTGGGCTGTGCCATTTGTGATCGCCCTCCGTTTTTCTCCTCTTATAGCTTTAGAAGCTTTCACAAGCGCAGCAAATTATCCTCTTTTTCTACGTTGTTGTTTATTTTCCTGGAAGAATAATAGAAGGCAGCTGAAGGAATGTGAAGGCGTTTAAAGCTGACCTTCTGAACACCAAAAAAACCCCAAATGAACAGCTATTATAAGGCAGTTTTGATTGTGTTTGTCAGAATAAGTTGAGCAGTGGTTTAAAAAAATTATGGATATATGTGGGAATTAAGGCAACTCTGACTTTGTGTCAGAGATGTTGGTTTTTTCCAAACTGAAAGCTTTTGTACACCATACTTCAACCCCTCCTGCTTGGTGGAGGTGATTTTTCAATTGCAATCAGTTCTGTGAGTGCAAGCACGTTTCTCAAGAAGAAAAGGAATACAAGGTATATGTGTGTGCATGCACACGTGTGTGTGTGTGTGTGTGTGTGCGCGCACACACTGGAATTTCTACTAAGGGATTTTCTTATGTCCATTACATGAAAAAGCAATGACATGTTGAGAAGGGTGTTTGAATGATCATGAGCTCTTTTGGAAGTTTCCTCAATTTTGGTTGCTGGAATTTGTCAGTTCTGTATAACACATCTTACAGCAGTTAGCTGAGAAGCTTACTCAAATGTCTGTAACCTTTAGAAAAGGGCCTGGGTCACTGACATTTTTTCTGGTAGGCAGTGATGGGACCCAAAACGTTTCAGAAAGTAGCCATTCCTCCTCAAACTTGTACTAATTAGATCATACTTTATTTGACAATAAGCTCTCCTTTTAAAATGCTGCTTTTCAGAACACAAGCATAAAGTGAAGTCTGTCACCTGCTTTATAGTAGCAGATATTTTCAGGAGTCTCTTCATGGCTATGACACCAGAGTTAACAAGAAGGTCCCTGAAGATGCAGCATAATTTTTTTTCAAGGCCACAGCATTAGCAAATGATTAGATAAGGATGGAAACCCAGGACTTTCAAATTGAACTCCAGTGCTTCTTCTGGAACATTGCAGCCACTCTTTCAGTGGGAATTCCTTTAAATAAATATTTGGTGTACCTCTACTCCCAGAGAATACGATTTTGATTGCTTGGTCAGACAGAGGTCAGGGTATCTTGGAACGTAAGCAGGCCTGGGTGCTAGGTTGAAGAATGTGAGTGTGTCTGCAGGCGGTGGGGTAGAGGTGTTCTTTAAAAGGAAAGAGATCACAGAGAGCAGAGGAATTAGCAGGTGGTTGTTAGGGGAAAAGAAGGTACACAAAATAAGAGGGAAGGAAGCAGTAACAAATTTTCCCTAGTCATTCTCATCATTTGTTTTCAGGTCCCTGGGGAAAGGCATGATCAAGATTAATAGAAAATCACTTCCCAAGCCAAGTTGGTTCCTTGGCTAAGAGGGCCTCTCAGGAATCATACGAGTGGAAAACCTTTGTATAGGTTTAGGAAAACCTGTTGTCCGTGTACTTGGGGGCATTGAGTTGTGTGTGTTAGCAGCTGACTGGGAAAGCTGGGAAATTGCGGCCCTTAACTTTGAGTAGATCATCCATCATTTAAGTGGGGAGACAGAATCAAAACATATGACTGGACTCTGGAAATATCACTAGAAAACCCCTATAAATGTATACAAATTAGTATACCGCAAATGATGTGCAGGGTGGTGAAGGAATGTGGGTAATGGACTTACAAGAATCTGTAAGAAGCTAGATTGCAAAATATATAATGCATTAGTAACTTTTCTATAACTGGGTGGATGGCTCCATTCCTTAGTAGTTTTTACGCGCAAGTTAATTGTGTGAGATTATTGATGTTTGAGTTGTTTTCTGTAAAGTTGTCAGAAAGTATTATGAATGCAAAGAAGACAATTGAGCTTAAGATCACTGTGCTGAATGATGCCGCCAAAAAGGGAATCTTTACCTGCAAACAGTGCACATTTCCTGCCCAACTCCCCACATCCAGAATTAGAACTTCTAGAGCCCCTTAATTACATGTAGAATGACTGCTGGATGCATAACATTATTGCCTTGACTTACTTTTAAATTTCTGGGTGAAATTAAGGATGTGGAAATAATCTTTCTCAGGATTGGTGTTATTAGGAGTGTTTCTGGGCTGTGAAAGATAATTTCTTAGGTGACAGCAAATAGAAGATATTTTTTCCCAGGTATTTAAAGGGACAAACCTGGGGTAAATGCAAGTTCATTCACACAGTTCTTAGATGCATAGTGAAAGGAAGCTCTTTTGTTTGTCTAAACCTATCAGATCTTTTCCATGTACCTCTAACTGCTATTGACCAAAAAGAAATTAACTTTATTCAGTCCGATGGTATTTAAAGCTTAGTTGTATCTGATATTTTAACAACCTTTAGATAATACTCCATCTATAGGGTACTTGCTCATACCTCTCTTTTTGCCCCTTCATCCTAGCTGAATAGTTTTATAGATTTTTTTCAAAAGCCATGCTATATTCTCTCTTGCTTATTACCAATTGATAATATAAAAAGCTTACTATCATAGATATAAGAAAATAATAAAAGAGCACGGATTGCGTGGAGCACTGGGTGTGTTGCAAAAACAATGAATGCTGTTATGCTGAAAAGAAATAAAATATTAAAAAAAAAAAGAGAGAGGACAATCTGTCAGCATGGTGGTTTGAAGAGTGGTTCCCAGATGATGTCCACCCAGAATGTCAGACCTGCGACCTTATTTGAATGAAGGGTCTTTGCAGATATAGTTAAGGTAAGATCTCAAAATGAGATTATCCTGGATTAATGGGCACTAAATCCAATAATGAATGTCTTATAAGAGACAGGAAAAAAATAAAAACAAACTCAGAAACACAGAGAGGAAAGCCATTTGAAGATAAGAGATAAGGAAGAGATTAGAATTATGCATACCAGAAAGCAAAGAGCTACCATCTGGAAGTTACCAGAAGCTGGAAGTTACCAAAAAGATTGTCCCTTAGAGCCTTCAGAAGGAATGGGACTCTGTTGACACTTTGATTTCTGACTTCTAGCCCCCAAACTGCAAGAGAATAAATTTCTGTTGTTTCAAGCCATGCAATTTGTAGTAATTTGTTACAGCAACCTTAGGAAATAAATACAGCTAGAGACTACCTTTCCACTGTAAGCCAACAATTGTTTGTCTCCATTACGTATTTCTCATGTGCACATGTATTTGACCGATTAGTGTTATGGTATGGGTTCCAGTGAAAGGGGAAGAAAAGCTCTTACTTACTGAGCATTTTCAATGTGCCAATCAGAGTGGGCACTTGCTGTCTAGGGGCCTCCCTTTTTTGTTGGGTGTGGTTTTCATCCAGTTAGTCCAAAGAATCTTCCAGGACTGGGAGAGCTGGGTTGGAATGGGCAGCAGATGATGATCTGTTGCAGAAGAAATGCAAAGAAAAGTAATTAACGTTACCCTTTTGACATTCAAATTATGATTGTCAGTAATACAGTGGCCATGAAAGGTAGGCTAATGTCAAAAATGGGTATTTTTCCAAAATCCCTCTATTCTTTTTCTATCATTGCCCACAAGTCCATCCCCCAAATCTACCCTTCTGAGTATATAAAAAGCCAAGCCTGGGCAACTCAAGTCAAGAGTTTTCCCAGAGGTAGAAAACCTCTTCTGCCTTGATTAGTGAGGCGTTTGTCAGTGAACCATGCTCTGTGCTGGCAGAGAGAAGATACAGTCTAGGGAAAAGAACTAGTCAACCACTGTGCAGAAGTGTATTAAGTGAGGGTGATAGTGCAGAAGAGGACTTTCTCCACTCCTTTACCATCCCATGGGCCACGCCATATAAACCTGGTGCAGCAACATCAAAGTGACTTAGGCATGATGTAAGCAAGCTAAGAGGCCCTAAAAGTTTCATGTCTCCAAGCTTCCCTTGCTTCCCTAATGGTATATGCAGAAATATCTAGAAATATTGGCAAGCCTGGCTGGGAGCTTCCAGAAGGCATTGCCCAAGTAGGGGCAGCATGGATCCAAAGGAAGAGATTCTAAACAGCTTACCCAGGCAGAGATAAGTGGTTGTCACAGTCAGAGTCTCAAGATGTCTCCAGTATCTGGGGGAGCTTAAGTGAGTCCAAGTAAGCCAGGAGCACTACTATGATCTGTCCATGCTCAGAAAGCAGCTAGACCGTGAGTTACTACCACTGCCAGTGCCAGCAGGGAAACAATCAAATGGCTGAATGACATCACCTTGGAAGTCAGCATTGCTGAAGGACACCGAGCCCAGGGACCTCTCCATGACCACACGTTTGCATAGTCCACAACTCTCCATTTATACCCAACTGCTATACTGAAGAGGTGGCTAGGAAGGCAGAGATGACTGAGAAGTAAAAAAGACAAAAACGCGGAAGATCTCATCTCGATAGCCTTACCTTAACCACATCTATGAAGACTCTTATTCCAAATAAGGTCACCTTCTGGGGTTTTAGGTAGACATATCTTTTGAAGGTCACTTTCCAAACCACTATAGTGATGTATTGTTCTCTTTTAATGCTTTCTTATTCCTGTGATAATACTGTCTATACACTATCTGTTAGGAATAAACAACAACAACAAAAAAAGGCAAATAGCATGGATTTCAAAAAATCAATAAAACTCTGTGCCTGGACTAATTTCCCTTTTTCTAAACTTTCCCCTGTCCCTCACTCCTGAAAAAATTCTGTATGCCTGGTTATCTTTTGTACAACAATTCTTGCATCTAGAAATGAGTTCGGTAAAGCTGGGATTCAGGACATCAAGGATCAAATATTCCACCCTAGGAATCCACAGCCCTGTCTATTCAACTATTAACAGCCCTATAAATAGAATCACAGAAATTCTTGGTTCTACTTAACTAGTTGGACAAGGCAGAAAAGGCTTCCCTATGGTCATTTAACTTGGAAGGAAGAGGCGAGTGGAAATCTAGTTCTTTTTCACATAGACACAAAATATCTTCAGGGCAGTGTTGACTTAAGAGGGTTAGTCTTTGTATTTGAAGCTGGAGCATTCACCTTGAGCTGAAGAATTAGTCGTCATCATCTCAAGATTCGGGTGCCAGCTTAGACCTGGTTCAGGAACCTTCTAAGGGGTAGTTTTCCAATCAGAGCTCTCTTTTCATCTCCCAAATCTTGGAACATGAAACCTTGAAATGTGATTCCATTCCTCTTTCTCATTTGTGAAATAAGAGTTTTGGACCACATGGTACCATTTTGCTCCTGTTATGTCAAGAAGTTTAAAAGACGGATTGAACTATCCTACTCTATCTCCATATGCCTCCATTCAAACAGGAAACAATGAGGAAACCGGCCAGAAATGCAAACTGAAACTATCTTGCATTAGAGCTAAGTGGAATTAAGCAAGTCATTCAACCTTACTGGTCCATAGTGTCTAATCTGTAAAATAACAGTTTTGGCATGGGTAATCCCTCCGTGCCTTTCCAGCTCTAACTTTCCATCATGGTACTGTCTAATGTGATAGCCACAGGTCACATGTGACTATTGGACACTTGAAAGTAATGTACATTTCTCACTAATATTTTTGTATTAATTATATGTTAAAAAGACAGCTTTTGGGATAGATGAGGTGAAATAACATTATTAAAATTTCATCTGTTTCACTGTGTTTTTTTTTACTGTGACTACAATTTAAATTTAAATCACATATGTAGCTCACAATATATTTCTGTTGTTTAGCACTGTTCTATAATATCTATGCAAAACAGTTTTGAGACTAAGGCCCATATGTCCAGAGTTGCATATAGTGATCATGTGCCATGTGTGCTCTTAATTTGCATGGATATACATATAAAAACCTGCACATATACAGAATGTCCAGTCTGTGCGTGTGGTGTAGTGTACTGCAGGGGTAAGCCCAAGATAAATAGCAAGTATCACAATGCCTGTGTCTTAATCCTAGGTCTCCTACTGTTTGGTTGTGTGAGCTTGGGAAAGTGACTATCTCTTTAAACCTCAGTTTCTTTACCTATAAAATGGAACTGATACCAGTTATCCTCTCTATAGAATATCTATGAGGTTTAGAGATGATAATTCACTTAAAAGGATCAGGTCTAAGCCTGGTAGGGAATATGTGCTCAATGAATGTGAGCTACTGTTTTTTTAATTATGGAATATAACTATGATTTAATTATGGATATAATTATGATTATAGTACTATAGGCAGGCTTACACATATATTTTAATATATTTATATATAGTATATATTACATAATTTATACATATATAATCCCACATATATATAATATATAATCCCATATATATTATATGGAATATCTATCTATCTATCTATATCTATATCTATCTATCTATATACATATATATGAAAACTTTGTGTAGAATGTGGGATTTGGTCCAAACAAGAGAGATTTTACCTAAATACAGGTGAGGGTTGGATATTCTAAATGGAGGAACTGACATAAATGACCTGAAATTTGCCCAATGGAACAGCCAATAATTAAGTGGAAGTTGAAAATACGATTTCTGAGAGGAAGTAGAGAGAATTAAGATCAAAAAGGAAGACTGAGACTAAGACTCTCTCAAGTAGATAATATATTTATATATGGTCTTCCATAGAAATACAGTCCTTTTATATCCATTGGATGGTGTATCTTTATAACCATATTTAGATTCTAAGTAGTAGTGATTCTGTATAGTATAGGTTTGTGTTGCCACTTTCCCTCATGGCTACTCTTTAGTTTCATTCTCTCTAAATTCCAAAGAACCCAGAAGCCATACGGACATCCTCCTAGTTTATTAATGTCATTTCCAAATCCCATCTCTCGGTTCCAAATTAGTAATCATGCTCCTTTGAGTCTCCTGCCATCAGGCTACCAACTTCTAAACTTTCTTGTCATCTCCAGCAATTCCTCCTTTTCATCCAAAATTTCATGCCTGGACCACAACTTTCTAAACTTTAAAACAGTTTCTTAATTCTACGGTAACTGTTCACCCTGTGGTCTTGTCATGTAACAGATAAGGGCGCCGAGTCCTAGCCCCACCATTTATTAGCAGTATGGCCTTGGATAATCTGCTTAACTTCTCTGAGTTTATAATAGCAATAGGTATAGTGTATACTTAATAAAGTTATTATGAAATAAGATGATGTATCTGAAATGCTTAGCACTATAGTTGGTATACAATAAGCCTTCTAAAAATTTTGCTGTTTGGTGCTATGATCCTTAGTCCTTTAATCCATACATTATCATCTTAACAAATCATTCCTGACTTCATTTCATTCCTTATTTAGCCTAGAAGTGAGCATGTCTCTCCATCTTCAATACATTTTTTATTAATACCCGTAGGTCCCTTGCCTTCTTACATTTACACACTCTCAGACTGTAACCTGGAGCCGTTCCTATGTACTTTACCTCCTTGCCTATGACCAGGATGTTGAGGTTTCAATGGGAAAAATCACTTAAAACTTGGGCCGTGATAAGTTAACACAGTCCTTCCTTAGCTCCTAACTCAGACCTCGGTTCTTTTGTGTATCCCTATATAACATGCTTTCCCATTGCCTGTGAATAGACAATTCAAGGCTGACAACACGTCTGAAGTCTTTAGCCTCTGCAGTGTTCTCTGTCAGCAGGTGGCTTCACCTTGTCCTACAGAGACAAAATTGAGAACTTCAGGTGGTAAATCCCATGGGCTCCTACCTCTGCACCTGTAGACTTACTTCTACCTCCTCCCCCATCCTCTCAAAAGATGCTTTCAGAAATAGAGCTATATCAATTACAAAGTCTTATTAACATACCTATTTGTTGAACACAGAGAATGCTTATTGCTATATGAAAAAAAGATGCTTTTCTCATCGGATTTAAAGTCCATATTAGCAAGCTGAAATAATTCAAATATGAAAAATTAGCTTAGAAAGTATTTAAATCTCACAGGTATAAGGTGTTTTAATTATATTCCTTGGTAATACACAGTTGAAAAATTCTAAATGGTACAAGAAATATAATTCAAATGATAAATTGAATTATAGTATTATTAACAAATGTTACTGAATATTAGATTTAGGAGTGTATATCTTTCTGGTCCATAAAGACAGTAAAACAATGAATATTCTCTCTATATATACACAACGCATGTGTATATACACTTTTGTGTATATGTATGTGTGAGTGTGTGTATATGTATATATATTCTTGTCTTTATTTAAACATAAGATTCTAATGTCTGACTATAAGATATATGTGGTTCTGAAATGTTCTAGTGACATAATGTGGTGATACATTCTTTGTGTGCTTAATGCCCTTGAAAACTCAGTCTCTTACAGAATATTCCACAGCAATATTCTTGAGATACGTATCTCAGATTTTCAAGGAAAAATCAAATCTCAAATCTCTTGACCCATTAGTTGTTTGATTGTTGATTGCTTTAATAATCATTTATTAGCTATCTGCTAGACCAGGCACATTATAATGGGGAACATAGGTTCAAATGTAGATAAGAGCAATGCAATTTTATAAACAGAATTACTTGGGAAAACTGCGAAGGGAACAAAATAACTCAGATGAGGTTATCAGGAAAAGCTTCATAGGGTCATATGACCTAAACTCTGGTTTGGAAATCTAGTTCATCATATGAGCAATTCCATAGTTCCTCATTCTGTCCTCCTTTTATTCAAATTCCAAACCCTGTGCATTGTGGCTTCTCCTGTGGAGGGCTGCAGTGGTGAGTGCCTCGCTCCAGCCCACCCACATCTCTGTGCTTTTTAAAAAAATTCTCCTTAGTTGCTCTGCTTGCCGCCTATCCACCCGAAATCTCCCATTAGCACCTGCAACTTTGCAGACTCTTTACTCAAAAGACATGTGGCATTTTCCTTTAGTCTGACACCTGACTTCACACCGGCAGGATAAAAATCTGTCCTCTCAAAAAATGTGATGGGTACAGAGCTCAATCACAAATAAATAGATCCCTAAACAACTGGCTTACCCCTCTTCACACGCCCTGGGTGTTTCCTGCTCATGGCACGGTGGCCGGGAGAGTGACAGCGATGAGACAAGTGGGCAGGTCAAAAAGGCAGGATTGGCAATTAGCAGGTGAATTTCATCCTGCGCTACTAGTCTTGGCCCTTTACACAGATGACCTCATCTGTATATCCTCAAGGATATACAGGTCATCTGTATAAAGATTTTTTTCTTCAGTTTCCTTAGTTGAGAACTGAAATCTCTTGCCATGTTGCTATTCCTAGAAAGCAGCTACACGAATTCCGATTTTGTCAGAATCCTCATCTTACTCAACTGGGAACATTTTTATTTCTTATTGGTTTCTGAAATACCACACTTACCTTGGTTTCCTCCTCAATAGCTGTGCCTTCTAAGGCTCCCTGACTGTCTTCTTGTTACGTATCTGATTCTAGAAATTGAAGTGCCCCAGGGCCTCATCCTTATCATCATCTTTTCTCTATCTGTACGTTCTCCCTCAATGCTCTTCCCCGGTCCCATGGCTTCAAATACTGTCTTTAACACGATTGATTGACAGATTTATTTATCTCATTCTAACCTCTTCCCTGGTGTATCTACTTGCCTGTTCTACATCAGCACTTGGCGTCTGAAAAGTATTTTAAACTTAACCTGTCTAGAGCAAGCCAGTTGCCTCTGCACCCACCACTGCCAGCCCTGTTTCCCACCTTGTTGCCGTAGGTGGTACCCCAGCCATGCAGCTACTCATGCTAAAAACCTGGATAAGAGTCATGATTGATTCTTTTCTTTCCCTCCATTCCCACAAATTTACCCATCCATTCTCTTTTCCAAAATACATACCCATAGTCTGGTCATGTGTAAGCACCTGTCCCACGACAAGCCCAGTCTAAGCTATTTCGACTCTCTGACCACAGCCACAGCCTCTGTGTTCTTCCTGTCCTGCAGGACAGTCAGAGTTGTATCTCTAGTATATGTGCTGCCGAAGCAAGCACCAGAGTTGTATCTCTAAAGCATAGATTATATTCTTAAATACCCCCGCTAAGCTATTTCTAATGGCTTTCTCCTGAAACTGAGTAAAATACTGTAAGGCCCACACAATTGGGCGCCTGCCTTCCCCTCTCCACTCTCTCCCTGATTCACTATTCTCCAGCTGCTGATTTTCTGTACACTGGGTACATCAAGCTTGTTCCATTCACAGAGCCTCTGGATTTACTGTTCTAAATTGCATGGAATTCCGTTCCCCAGATCTCTGCATCCACACGTGGAGGCCACCTTCTCATTATCCGGGCTGACCTCAACTGTCATTTTTTGAGAGATGCTTCTCAGCACTCTAGGAAAGGCAGCCCCTACTCCGTTATGCTCTATTGCTTCACATTATTTCAATTTCTTCAGAGCACTTGGCAGTGTCTGAAATTATCTGATTTTTTTCCACACATGTTCACTATCTGTTTCTGTCTACCAATGTATAAGCTCTTTGGGCCAGTGACTGTTTGTGTCTTCATGGCCACATCATCAGTGGCTGCATCTGTGCCTGACCCGCAGAAGGTCCGCAGTCACTATTTGTTGGTTGACTGACTACTTGGTTCAACCAGCTCTTGCTGCTTTGCCTTTTCAGTGACTGGATGAAAACATGGAAGTTTCCTTCATAGAGAAAAACTCCTTTATGTGGTCCCATCCCATCAGCTCAGTTCCTGAGGCAGGCAGGAAGAAAATGTATATTGATATCTGAGAAGAATCTATAAGCACTTTGAAATCTATTTACAACTAATCAATCAAATATTATTCAACAAATATTTCTTAAAGGTCAAAGGTGGTTGGGCATTAGGGGCCGGGCAACAAAGGCAGTAAATCATGATCTCTCCCTTTAAGGAGTTCACCATTTCGTAAAGGAAGTGGACCTTTTCTTAGTCAGCTTGGACTTCTAAAACAAAATACCCAATACCGGTGGCTTAAGTAACAGAAGTGAACTTTCTCACAGTTCTGGAGTCTGGAAGTCCAAGGTCAGGGTGCCACTAGGGTGAGTTTCTGATGAGAGCCTTCCTGCTGGCTTGTAGATGGCTGCCATCTTGCTATTTCTTCACATGGCCTCCTCAGTGAGTGTGCAGGGGGAGAAAGAGAGAGGTTTCTCTCTCTCTTCCTTTTATAAGACCACCAATTCTATTGGATTAGTACCCTACTCTTGTGACCTCATTTAACCCTAATTACTTCCTGAAGATCCCATCTCCAAATACTGCCACAGCTGGGCTTAGGACCCCAACATATGAATTTTGGGGGATACAGTTCAGTCCATAGCAGACACATACACAGGTCCTTGCAGTGCTCCAACAGAGGGAGACATGAGCTGCTGTGGAGCTCAAGCAAGAAAGGGCAGTGCAAGCAGGTTAGACGGTCCAGACGCTTCCCCAAAGGAGTCGGCATGGGCCAGTAATGAGATTCTGGCAAACTGATATTCTCATAAGCTTCTTCGAGTGTCTGTGGGACACGGGACAAAGAGCCACCAGTCTTCTAGAAAGTGTCTTCCACTGGAATCAACACATTTGTACTGTGTTGTCTGCATGGGGCAGGCAGAGACTTTGTTCTTTCTGTGGTTTATTACTGCAGCACTGGAGCTTGGAGGAAGAAGGGGTCCTTTATTACATCTTAGGATTAATGTGACCTGTCAGGGATCCCCGTGGTTTCTGGACCTCTGTATGTCTCATGCCCCGGTATGATGAATTTCCCACAACTGAGAGAAATGCTGTTTCCTGGTGGTTGCTAGAATGTTTAATGCACTCCCTCATGCCCATGATAGTTCCCGATAGTCAGAAGAAAGATAGATCTGGGGAGCTACAGGCTTAAAGATGACTAGTTCAGCCAGCCAGGTTAAGCAAGGCCAAGTTGAGGCAAAGTTGCCAAGTTTGCCTTCTTGATTTCTTGGCTCCTCTTTTGGGTAAGGTACACATTAGTAAAAGTGAAAATAGGTAAAATAATCACATTAGACACTTGCTAGTATTTTCTCATGCATTATCCCACTCACCTTGCGAGGAAAATGGTGTTAGTCGTGTTTTTCGGATTCACAGAAGAATGCTTAGAGTGGTTACGGTGCTTGACCAAGAGCAGCCTCCAAGTCTGCACTCTTGCAACTGCGTCATATTGTCCTAGTGTCACATGCTGCCCCCTGTGGCTGCCACAAAGGCAAGTACTCAGATGACCAGGCGCTAATTAAGCAACCCTTCCTCTGTCCTGGCAGCATCCTGTGCTGTCTTCCCCCGTCTTCATTCTGCTCAGTGGTTAGTAGTGTCCTTGGTAGGCCTCTCGTGGGACGGAAGGCTTTTCTGAGGCCTCAGATGCTGTTCCCTCAATGTTGATGTTTCAACCCTTAACAGAGTCTGACACCTCAGAGGGAGACAATACACGTTTTTCATGGAAAGTGTTCACGCCATATCACCTCTTAGAATCCTAACATTTGAGCTGGCCTTCAGCACCCTCTTGAACCAAGAAGGCACAAAACTCCAAGAAGGAAAAGATTTGTAAAAGGTCTCACCCTGTGAGTGCCGTTGTTTTGAGGAGAACAGATTCTTGGCCCAGGCTTCTTTCCTCTCTGGAACCCTGCGCAGCCACGCCAGGTCCTCAGAAGGGCCTTCCCTTCTGTTTGAGGAAAGAGGTATTTGGGCAGAGGTCCCTTCCCAGGCTCTCGCTGGTGGGCCCTACACACATATTCACCCTCCCCACTGTTTTCTTTAGCAGATGCAAATGTAAACTCTGGATGTCTGAAATAAACTGTTTTGCTTCCTTTATGTTTTATACATTTATAGTATAAGCATAGTAACTGGTGGTCTTTTACCAACTGAACTTTCTGTTGCATTTTCAGATGTTTCTGATGTGCAGTGCACGTGTTATTACATCCTTGGAACTAACTCCTACTACTAAGCTTGTGATAACTGTTATGCTAGTAAATGAGAGCAGGGTTTCTGTTTTTACTAAAAGTAACTGAAAGGGTCCTTTAAGTAAATTCAATGACTCTGTAAAAGGTGCGTTAGCTCTAACACAAGTCATATAGGAAACATATGGTTTGACCTATCTTGAACAACTATTCATAGAGAGCATGAAAGAATCATTAGAAGAATTAAATGTTAGACCCTGTGTGACACTTAGAGGTCTGATCCAAGTCACTCATTTTACCGAAGGGAACATCCAAAGAGGAGACATGCCATGTTTTCCTGATTCCACACCCCATTTCCCAGTGACCTCTAGATGACTCCCAGATGTGGTACAAAACATGCTTGAGCGTAAGACCCAAGGACTCAATGCCATCAATGCGATGATGTCATATTGCGTCACTATCATTGCTTCTTTCAACCTTAACTTTGGTACTTTACATTTCCGGCCCTGCTCAGTCCCGTCAGGGGGGATCTCCCTTCTTTCCCCTGACCTTATTATGTGCTCCAACTTTTGAACCCTTGAATCTTTACAAATCACCAGCTGTTCAGACTCGGAACTCACTTCAGGGCACCAGCTGGTAGAATTATATCCTGCTTCCAGCCATTTCTCTCCAGATTTGATATACTGGCTTCGGACTCTCTTTGGTCTCTTGTGTCGGTATTCATCCTTCAGTGAAGCAAGATCTGGCCTTGCCAAATATTCCAGCATCCTCTCATCTCTCTGCCTAGGGGATTTTCCCCAGACAAGGGGTCCTTGTGTGTGCTGGCCTATCTCGTGAGTATAAGCTCTGTGTCTGGCACTGAGTAACTTTCCCAAACTCCCCCCAGTCCCTCCCTGGTAGGGCTGAGACTAGAATCACAGAGTCTCTCCTTCTCTCCAGCCCACTGTCTGTAGTATTAAACTCATATTAAGCTAGAATGACAGAAATCAAAAAAGGTGGCTGTCACTTCTCTAATAAAATGATGTTGGCCCCCATTGTTTGAAACAGAACATTGATAATAGAAGAATATGAATAATTCTGTCAAGACTTTACTAGTATTCCAAATGGTCTAAGATGCATTTCAAATGAATAAGCAGCAGGGGATATGTAATCAAATGCCTCTCCTGAAAAATAAATGTACAGCAGAGGCTTCGAAAGAGCCTCAGCCACAAAAAAGGCTTGTGTGAGAATACCACTAAACATAAACAGATCTTCCTCAACACTCTGGTGCCTGTTCCCATACAGATTATATTAAGCACTATAAGTGCAAAATTATAACTTATCAGGGATATTTGTTGTGGGATGACTCAAATAGAAGCAATAGGAAACCAAGTGGCTTGATCAAGAGCTAAATAATAAAATCTGTAAAACGAGCAACTGGGAGTGAGGAATTGTTGGTTGGATAATTTATGTTACAATAATGTATGGTAGATTTTGCATTGGGAACACCTCAAAATCTGAAATGAATCTGTTTCCTTTCAAAAAATCCTTGCCTTGCTATTAAATCAGTTTCCTAGATCTTAGGAAGGGTCCTGAGCTACCAAAATGTTCTTTGACAGAGTAATAAAAGCAGTGTTAATCAGGTAACATCTCTTAGCCCTGGGCAGGGAAGACCTCATTTTGTCTTGGTTCTGTGGCCCACGGACATGAGGCCTGCTATGCTCTGGGGAAGGCTGACATGTTTCCCATATCAATCTTTGCCCCAACATCAACTCTCTTGTTGCTTTAACTTGCCCAGACTTTTATTTTTCACTTTAAAGGTCCCCTCTGCCATTGACCCTTCAGGATCCAGAGTGGCAGAGGTGAAATGATGGCAAGACGGGTCAGTACTCATGCCCTCTAGCAATTCTCAGCCTGCAGTGTTCTTAAATAAGCTGAGGCATGTCTTGGGATCATGTCTTGGGATCTCTCTGAACACTATATGGCTAACAAGAAAAATCTAGATTTACCTTTTGTATCAAACACCCTCCAAATGCCGGGATTTCGTGTGGTTGGTGGCCTCACAGTTGTGCAGCCAAATGTTTCTAGTGTGCTTTCTTCTTGCGACTTAGTGATTCACTCAGAACAATAAGATTGAGGTATCTCGGGCCACTGGTCACAAGCTGTGCTGTAAGTCTGGAAAACACATGATTAACCCCCAGTTAAAGAGTGTGCATTGGGCTGTTTGTGGTGGACAGGGTCTACGCGGATCCCTCCCCACTCTGCAGGGCGTGCTGCTTCACTCAGAGGAGTGCAGAATGGCTGAGTCCTCTTTGATGCCTGGAATTTAAATGTCAGCCGTGGATTGCCGGTGCTGAGAATGGGCGGGAGAAAATGCTACTCGTCCCTTGTCCCTAGATGTTGCTGACTGTCTGCAGGTTCCTGCTTCTCTCTAGCACCTGCCTACGTGGATCTTGTTTCTGCTAGCTACACCATCTCCACTTTGTGCTACCCAATGACCGAGAAGGAGGTTCTGTCACAGTCTTTGTCCCCTTGTCCCTTCTTGCTGTCCGCACGTGGACTCACAGCTTCCTGTCAGTGTCTGCCTTCTGAGCACATCTGTGAGTCCTGCTTGATGGCAGCCTGAATCCCACCCAGCACAGCCTCAGCACTCCGGGTGCCAAGGGTGTTCTACCCACGTAGAGCAGTCCAAATTATTTCTGCTTTCATCATATTTTATTTGGCTTGTTTCTTTTACTGCCTCCTCTATGCCCTGAGGTAACTTCCTGAATTTCGAAGACTCCAAAGAGTTTGAATAGGCATTTGTGAGTCCTTTTGGGGCCAATCTCATAGGTGCTGTGCCCATATTACAACCCCTCAACCCCGACAACACCCTCCCACCACCACCACCACAGCCTACAACTCCTCAGTGCACATCCACTTGACTTAACTCTGTTGCTGCGGGATCTCTTTGTCTGGGGGCTTTCTTCTGATCACCAGAGTCCACATTCCTATCCCTGTGGTAGGCTGAAAGCATCAGGGAATTAACATTTCCTGCCGCCCTCACCCTAGGAACCTACTCTCAAATGATTGACCCAGAGTTGGTGTCTAAGACCTTTGCACCTCAGCTGGGATTCCTTTGCAACACTCTGCAGACATTATTTTTTTAAAGGATTTTATTTATTTATTTGACAGAGAGAGATCACAAGGAGGCAGAGAGGCAGGCAGAGAGAGAGAGGGGAGGAAGCAGGCTCCCTGCTGAGCAGAGAGCCCAAATTCGGGGCTTGATCCCAGGACCCTGAGATCATGACCTGAACTGAAGGCAGAGGCTTAACCCACTGAGCCACCCAGGCACCCGACACTCTATTTTATACTCCCTTCCCAGTCCCCAGTGGGAGTCAGCCGTGTTCTTAGAGCTCACTTACTGGAAAACAAACCCTTCATTAGCTGTTTTCCTTAGCTGCCTGTTTCCCCAACCCCTCACTAAGATTTCCTGAATTGGCTCCAGAATGAACTTCTTGCACGCAATTCCTTGAATCAGTCACTTCTGGAGAAACCCAAACTAAGATGCCACTTAAACAATACCCCGTAGGGACATGACTTAGGAAGCTATTTTTCAGAGTAATGCAGGTTGGCTTGCATAAGCCGGACCTTTGCTTCTCTTCTCCTTCCCACCTTTTGTGTGGAGCGGATCTCTAAATAGAACCTGTATTTTCTTTTCTTTTTCTAGCTATAGGAGAATGTAATATGCTCCATAAAAATGACATTGCAATTTCAATGTTCATATTAAACAAATGAGTATCTTGGGTTTAAAAGTATTAAAAGACAATTAAAAACCTTGTACTAAGTAGTATCCGATTTTCTGTCAACACAAACTGCATCCTCTTTAAATGATATTTAAACCATGGTTTCATTTTTTAAATCAGGAGCATCGGTTAGACATGATGAAATATATTTGATGTCAGGAAGTATTATTTATGCCTGCTTTTTTTCCCAGACCCTCTGACAGAATTGTTTGTGAGCATTTAGCCTCTTAGAGTGGTGATATAGGAGATAAATACCAACGGCTCCTGTGGGACTCTCTGTTACGAAGAAAAACACTGCCTCATATTGCCTTTGTCCTGGAAACCCCAGGAAAAATTTTTATTTTTCCTTTTTGTTCTAATTGGACTGATATATATATTTTTAAAGATTTCATTTATTTATTTGAAAGAAATCACAAGTAGACAGAGAAGCAGGCAGAGAGAGAGAGGAGGAAGCAGGTTCCCTGCCGAGCAGAGAGCCCGATGCGGGGCTCGATCCCAGGACCCTGGGATCATGACCTGAGCTGAAGGCAGAGGCTTTAACCCACTGAGCCACCCAGGCACCCTTGGACTGATATTTTTAAGAATCTCTAAATATCGAATCTGAAAAGTCAGACTAAGATGGTGCTGTTTCTGAAGGTTGTTAGGCTTGTTAAAACACACACAGACTGGACACCTAGGGCCAGTAGGTTCACGTGGAAAAGCAATAGTGATCATCTTACATTCTAAAGGTGGAGAGTGAGGTAGAATTTGAGAGAAAACACTAATGGTCTGATCTATGCCACGTGCCTTATTTGCTTTATTTTTAATCTCAGGCCACTTGTCTACTGCAAAACTACCCGTGGGAGGGAAACCTCCTTGCACAAAAGATAAAATATTTGGCTGACCTTGGGCTTCCTCACTGGATTGCATATTCAAGAAACAGTTTGTATCTGTGAGCTTAGCTCATAGTATATCATCTGGTCCTCAATGATATGAATATTTAGTTGTGTGACTTTTCTTCTGAATTATGCTAGAAGCTTATGATGGTGGGGACCCTGCTTCTACTCTTAAATATGCCACATCCCCCATCACCTGACTTACTTAACTAAGGCGTCATAACCACAGAGGGTGTTTCACAGATATTTGCTCAAAGAATATTCATACCATTCTTGATCCACAATTTTCCATTTCAGTTTAGCTTTATATACATTCTGAAATTCCCAAAATCCAAAAGATAGTGTCTATTTCTGTAGGGATCTTCCGTTCTATGGTAATATTTATTTATTTTTTTAAAAAGATTTTATTTATTTATTTGACAGAGAGAGATCACAAGTAGGCAGAAAGAGAGAGGAGGAAGCAGGCTCCCTGCCCAGCAGAGAGCCCGATGGGGGACTCAATCCCAAGACCCTGGGATCATGATCTGAGCCGAAGGCAGAGGCTTAACCCACTGAGCCACCCAGCTCCCATCTATGGTAATATTTAGAATATATTCTTAGAAGCTACCTCTGCTACAAAATTTTAATAATTTTTTTAGAAAACATTTAGGTTGGACTGTTGGAAATTAGCAATATTCAAACTTTGGTGAACATTAGATTCATCCTGTCTAAAATGCAGATACCTAGACCTTCGCTCTGGAAATTCTGGTTCATGAGTCTAGAATGGGGCCCAGAAATATGTATTTTTAAGAAGCTTCTATTGTACATCAATGTTTAACAACCACTACCCTGAAATCTTACTATTGCCTTTCCCTAAATTCTAATATAAAGAGCAAAGAAACACATGGGGAGCACTCTGTGTATTTTTAAGTATTTTTTAAATATGTAATATAAAGAATATGATGCACTACATTACTTTATGGCCCTTGTGTAAAGATCATCATGACATCATGAGAAATTTCTCCCAAAGCTCAGGGTCTAGTAACAATTTCCTTGATAAATTTACTTCCAATTATTATTCACTTGTAATACTTTTATTTTTCCTTCTTCATTCTGGCTGCTAGAAAAACTAAAGCAAAATGTTTTGAAATTACTAAAGCTTGCCCCAATAGGCTTTTAAACTATAAATATTCATTTTTCTTTTCCTTTAAGACTTGATGCAGAAAAGGAAAATGAGCCAAAGGTTCTTATCTTATTGAAAAGAGGCTTCCCTTTAAAGTTGCATAAAATCCTTTTTAGAAGTTGTCTTAGTCCTGGATTCCCTAGAAAACAGAGCTTGAGGCAAGGATTAAATGTTGATGGTTTGTTTGCTAGGTGCAAACCCAGGGTGGCAGAAGTGAGGGAAAATGGAGGGAATGCAAAGAAAGATATGAGGCAATAAATATGATACAGTGCTATGTGGGGGGCTTCTTAATGGTGAGCTGTGAAGAGATATAGGTGGTCCAGCAAGGCTGTCACTCAGCATGTAGAATGTCTCTGGACTGTCTGTATTGAGGAGACTTACCTTAAACAGGCCATAAGAGGGAGGAACTAGGCAGAAGTCTTTTGTCTAGACTCATTCCATTTCTGATTTTTCTTTGGGGCAAAATTGGCCCCAATGGAAAGCTAATCTTTTCATACTTCCAGAGTGTGTTATCCAAGCCTTTCGCAGGCTGTGTTGGGATGCCAGATCGAATTCTCTGCAGTGTGATGTTTCATTCAAGTTCAGAAGTTGTGGAAGGAGCCAGGAACTCAGGACGTGTGCTTGGCCCACCACTCTCAGTAATGTCAAGTGACTTATTGACCCTGGTGGTGGCATCAAGTCCAGGAAACTGTCCAACTGAAGAAATTCAATATGATAGAGAAGATGTGCATTTGATGTACAAGTAGATATGGAAGCAGGGAACAGGTTAAAGGTGTAGGGTAGAAGAAAGGCCGGAAGGAATAAAAATCCATAGCCAGCAGAACAGTTAAATGTAAGAATGTTGGGAAGAGGGCAAAGTGAAGAATTCCTAGCTTGGGGCACCTGGGTGGCTCAGTGGGTTAAGCCTCTGCCTTTGGCTCAGGTCATGATCTCAGGGTCCTGTGATTGAGCCCTGCAGGGCTCTCTGCTCAGCAGGGAGCCTGCTTCCCCCTCCCTCTCTGCTAGCCTCTCTGCCTACTTGTGATCTCTGTCCCTGTCAAATAAATAAATAAAATCTTAAAAAAAAAAAAAAAGAATTCTTAGCTTTCATGATTGAGTAGAAATACAAGTAATTGGAATGTAGGAAATAAGAGAAACCTGTTTATTAGGAGGTAAAAGGGTTGAGTGGGTTGAGGGAGCAACAGCACTTTTGGACATGTTTAATTTGAGGCATCTGTGGGTCACTCAGGTGAAGATACCAGTCGGCCATTAGATACGAGAGGGGAGCTTAGGAGTAAAGCCACGTCTAACCATAGGGACTTTAGGTCATCATCCTGGAGGGAGTTCTGATCTCCTTGAGTGGATAAAATCAGTGATAAGAGCAAGGAGAAAAGTAGGCCAAGCACAGAAACTTGAGGAATATCAATGTACAAGGAATGAATATTGTGTATGCATGAGAAGAGTTGGCAATAAGGGACACTTAGAAAGAGTAGTCAGAGTTATGGAATTAGACATTTCCTACGGGTGTCACTAGTAAGTTACTTGGCATGGAACCTGCATTTCCTGCCCACTCTCTGTGTGGACACAGAAATGAGTGTTTGGGTCTGTAAATATCACCCTTAAATGTGCACATACTCATTTAGTATGCACATACTCATGAAAAGAGAAAAAGAAGGAGAATATAAATGAGAATTTATTGAGTATTTATACTAGATCATGAGCTATGCTGGGTGCTTGACATATGGTGCCAACTTCATCCCTTTACAATAATCCTGTGAAGGCCATGGTGTTATCACTATTTCTTACAAAGCAGGAAACTTGGCCTCAGGGCCTGACAATAGTAAATAATGGTGCTGGGACTGGAACCTCAGGCTTGTTTGAACCCAGAGTCCTAGTACTTCCCCTATACTGGATGACTTCTGCCTTTCAACTATGGCAATGGGGGTCTGACCCTAAAAACCTTGCTGAAAAACCAGCTCTCTAGATTGAAGAGAGAGTTCCAGGCCCTACTTCTTTTAGTTTAGCACTGCACTTATGCTGCTTGTCTGTAAAACTAAAATAGATGATAATAAAATTTTATTTTTAACTTCTTTTGAGAAACCATTTGAACATTTGAACTTTTACTTTTCATCTTCACTCACCTCCCTCACTAGTGCTCAGAATAATGAATGCCAAACAAACATTTTCTTCAGAAGGAAATCCCACGTTGATATGGTACAGGACAGAATAATGTTTTTCTAAATGTGATTACATGCACCAGGCAGTACGTTGAAGTGTGAATTTCAGAGAGTAGATGTGTTCCACAGGTAATATGTAAAAGCTCCAGGCAGACATAATTAATGATGACACATTAATGTAGTTTAAGTGGACCACTACCCAAATAATGCTGTAGCTGACATGCTGGGCCTGTGTTTTTGCCTTGAATAGATTTTCAACATCTGAATGGAATATTTATGCTCTTATGCTAAAATAAAAGAGCACAGTGAAATAAGCTATTACATGCTCCATTAAAACTACTTTTAAGTGACTATAGCAAAAGATTCCACAACTTTTGCATTTGCCAAAGAAACTTTCCAAATTAGGCACAGACCACTGTTCTCAGAACTCCAAGGAAAGTACAGATGCTACTCTAGGTCTTTCTGAAAATGGTAATTCTATACTTGTCATGTGGTAATGAGGGAAGTCTCCGTAACAGCCATCATACACTTGAGCTAAGACCAGACAACTAATGCAAAAGAGTAAATCTGGTAATATAGTTTGAGAACAGGTGAACGGAGAAAGTTACTCTAGAACTATCCTGGGTTTCACACACAGCCTGTTTTCTCTATTGGCCACCTTTTTGTTGCTTATAGAGTCTGCGAATTTGAATCAAAGACACATCCAAAGATTGAGAAGTGCATGAGGCACCATCTCTTTCTTATTTACAGTCTCAAGGAAAATACGGCAAATGTGCAAACATCAAATTCTTATTTCTGTGCAAAATCCAGGCACTTTACCCAAGCAGAAGAGATAACAGAATTAAATTGTATTCATGCCATTTATGAAAGAAATTGTTCCTGCTTTCATCCAAATAAAGCAGACGACTCATTTTCCCTTAAGTGATTCAACTGGCAATCAAGCTTTCCAGACAGATGCAATCAAAAAAATGTATATAATTTGATGGATCATCTACTTGATTAGGATATTTTTGTGTGATTTTCTTTGGATCGCCCATCATGGGATGAATTCTGACCCTGCATAGCTCCTTATACAACCCATTTTTGCTTTGTAATAGCGTGTCTACCTACGGTGTGATGTGCATACAAAGCTTTGCCTGTTTGTTCTAGGATAAAAGATGAGTTTTCACTCAGGTGTTCTTTATGCATGTGAAAAATATTTTTGGTATTCTTTAAATTTATTCATGTGTGTTTCTGTATATACTTTCTCAGTTTTCATGTTATATAAAATGGAAGCTTTCCAAGCCCTGGATTCAATAATCAATGGATTTTATTTGTGGATTCTTTGTAGCTTTGTTTTTAAGGATTGGTATTATTGGAAGATACTTTTGTTTTTATTCTTTAAACAAGCCATGTAGAGTTCACCATTTGGAGTCTGTTAAAATCGGAGTGCACTGATTAATCTTCTAACAACTATAAAGTTTAAAGATGCTGTCTTACCTTAGAACTGATTAAATGCATCAGGATAGCATAAAGAAGAGACTATTTGGCCATTGGTACAGCAAATTCTGTGACCTGCATTTTCTCTGAGTTAGCACTCTGTGGGCTCAGCTGGAACAGGGAATGTCTCAAAGGTAACTGAGTGAATGGAAAGGGTTTGAAAACTTGAGGGAAGCCGAGGTCTAGTGCTATGAGAGAAGTCTGGAGGTGTGACAGACCAAAGGGCCTTGAATCGGTTATCCATCGAAGAATCAAAAAGAGTTAGGGTAAGAAGGAAATTGAGAAGAATCCGGGGGGGGGGGGAACTGACTGCTATTCTGTCATAGTGAGGGTTATGTGTGGTTTGGCCAAGGTTAAAGGGCTGATAGTAAGTCTGATTGGCCAGTATCAGAGCCTGAACTGTGGGTTTGGGGATTAAGTTCTTGCTCAAAAGTGAGCAACTAGGGGTGCCTGGGTGGCTCAGTGGGTTAAGCCTCTGCCTTCGGCTCAGGTCATGATCCCAGGGTCCTGGATCGAGCCCCGCATCGGGCTCTCTGCTCAGCAGGGAGGCTGCTTCCTCTCTCTCTGCCTGCCTCTCTGCCTACTTGTGATCTCTGTCAAATAAATAAATAAAATCTTTAAAAAAAAAAAAAAAGTAAGCAACCAGCCCTTGGGCAGTGGTCAGCCTGCTGCTGTCAGTAAAACACAGTCAGGCTCAGGGATGCCCACTGTGAAGTGCAGGAGTGTTCCCATGGGCAGGAGGAGTATGGTTTCAAGATCTAGAGGCAATGAAGAAACTTCAGTTAATTAAAATGGTGCTACTCAAAAGGTAGTTCATGGACTGGTGCTGGTCCGAAAACTGATTTTTACTGATCTGTAATGAGGTAGGTCTAGAAATTGAGAGTAAACATTTAGAAACTTTTTACAGTAACTTTGTAGAGTAATTTTAAGTCTATTTGGTCTAATAATAAAACTGTGGGCTTGCATCTTACATGTCTTGTTTTTTTATTTTATTTTGCTACTAATTTAATTTTTATTGGATTTTATGCATGTATGCTCTGCAACATATTGAGAATTAAAAGTCAATAAAAATGAAAAAAAAATCCAGTCTTTAACCACAGATATTTTGAGATGCTCAGAATCTCTTGACTATGTAAGAGAAATAGAGCAGACCTCAGTGGGTTCCAGTTTCTTCCTTGCCTTCCACCTTTGCCCATCTCCTTTTTTTTTTTTTTTTTTTCCCTTTCCCCCTGTTGTCTACCTCCCTGCCTGGGAACTTTGAACACCTGATAAATGACAAGGCTTACTGAAACACTTCTCAGAAAATACTATGCTGACGGTCTTTGGTACCCGGACTGCAGCCTCAGCGAAAACCACCAGGGCACGCACTCAACTTTGCCCTGTTCTAAAAATCCTGACCCTGTTTCAACTGGAGCCTACCCAGTCTTCAGGGCTCCCTGATAGCACGTCAGCTAAATAAAGCCTCTCAGTTCTATTTATGTCCCTTAAATGGTTTCCTTCAACAACTACGTATATTCAAGCAATAAAGGGTGTTGAAAATAAAAGCCATTTTCAAATTGAGGAGCTGGGGATGAGTCTTATACTGTGCCAGTCTATGTTGTATGCTTGACATTTCAGTGCTCGGGCATAGTCCCTTCTGAAACTTCACTATGTGGGACACCACAGCAAGCTCAGATGACAGTGAGTATGACTGGCTGACTGTTCAGTCCTGGCGGGTTGGGAGGAGGGGAGCGTGTAGGACTAGAACTTCCTCCTGCCTGAGACTGAGCAGTGCTCTAGGGACTGCAGAGGCGAGGCCAGGTGTTAACAGGTAGTGTGTCATTTACCTGTGGTTAAGGGCAGTTGGGCCCACCTGTGAAGGAGGAGAAAGGCTATGTGGACTGAGACCCAGCAGGACTCTGCCAACTTCATGGACTGAGTTGTGTAGGAAAACCTTAGTTGGTCCATATTCATCTTGGTAGAACTTGAAGATAAAAGTTGATAGGTCCCAGGCCATTAAAAAGGTCAGATAGAAAAACAGAAAATCTGAATTCAGGGGAAACTTCACCTTCCTTGTCTGTTGCTTCTGCCCTAGAAGGAATGACAGATGTTCTAATTCATGGAAATAGGCAAAAAAGAGCTTTCTCCATCACCTGCACCCCCCCCCCCCATTTCATTAAACAGCTGTTCAGTGAGCAGCTCTATGAGCAGGACTCCTTACAGGTGCTGGGGTGAGTAAAAGCACGACTGTCTTGAAATGCCATCGTTGCTTCAAGTCAGCTTTCAGTTTAAATAGGGAATGCAATCATAGGAGAAATTAAATTGTACGACTTTGAATAGTGCAGGACCAAGAGAAGTGTCAGACTCTGCGTGATCAGTAGAGACAGTCACTACTCAAGGACCCAGGGGATGGCCTGGGCTCTGTGCATGGTGAGGAAGGACAGATGGAAGAAGGAATTGGTGCCAGAACTGAAGCCTGGTGGGACTAAATGATGGGCATCCTATCTGCCTCCCCACCCTTCCCCTTAATACAGCACATGCTTAAGCAATCACCATCCTCATACATCCTCCTTCCAGATGTCACCAACCCAATCCCCAGCCTGCCCCTAGGCACAGCCCTGGGAAAGGAAGCCACATGTGGGACCCCACACAGCCACATACTTATGAGCTCTCAGCATACTCCTACTTGTAGATCAAAGAGTGGATGTTCCCTAAGATGATATAATACTGTGATTATCCTCTTTTTTACCAAAGGAAAGAAAACTTTTGCTCTTTTAGTGGGGAGGACCCCTTATATAAGCAAAGCCCTTCTTCCTTTTTTTTTTTTTAAGAGTTTATTTATTTATTTGACAAACAGAGATCACAAGTAGGCAGAGAGGCAGGCAGAGAGAGAAGGGAGGAAGCAGGCTCCCTGCCGAGCAGAGAGCCCGATGCGGGGTTCGATCGCAGGACGATGAGATCATGACCCGAGCCGGAGGCAGAGGCTTTAACCCACTGAGCCACCCAGGCGCCCCTAGCAAAGCCCTTCTTCAGTGAAGTTCTTTAATATTACCTTGGAAATTCAGCTTTTCAACTTCCTGAAAAGTGGTATAGAAAACATTTAAGTCTATATGTGTATGTCTATGTGTATATGTATTTATGTGTGGGTGTGTACATGTATGTATTTGTGTGTGTATTTGACAATCAGAGCCCTCCTGATTAACCTTAATTATAGACCTAAATTGAATACCTACTATATGTCAGGCCTTATGTTAGAAACACTAAATAAATCCGACATTCCCTCTTCTCCAGGGATTTATAATCAAGAAGGAACAAGAAGTCGGAGCATTAGATAATTAAAATGCAATGGAGAAAAAAGAAGGAAAAAGGATGAGAGAAATTGCAGTGAGTGAATCTGGGACCCTAAGAATTTATTTTGGAAATATGTCAGAATAGAGGTCAATGTCAAGCATTTGTAAGAGTTCTAACAATCTCAAATTAAAAACTGTTGTTTGATTTTACTATGTCCACTTATCTTACTGAATTAGCCATTTTCTGTCAATTTTTCCCACTAAATTATAACTGTTGGCTAAAGATCGGTTATTTGTATTGGCTGATCAGGAAAAATCCTGTGACAATTCATATACCTGGTAATAGTTATACCTAGAAATTGTTCGTTGAAACATCAAAAAGAAATTTGGAGCTCTTGAGATTTTATCTCATGGGATTGTAGGCCTAATATATTTTTCTATACATGATCACATAAAATTCCACAACAAATACACTATACCCTTTAATAAGGTGCATTGTGTATTACTTTGATGTTCAAAATAAGCATATCACATGTTGGCACATACAAAAAATGAATTGTGTGTTCTTTTTTCCCAATCTGTAGTCTAATCATATCATAAAACTCAGCGAGTTTTGGGACGCCTGGGTGGCTCAGTTGGTTAAGCGGCTGCCTTCGGCTCAGGTCATGATCCCAGCGTCCTGGGATCGAGTCCCACATCGGGCTCCTTGCTCAGCAGGGAGCCTGCTTCTCCCTCTGCCTCTGCCTGCCACTCCACCTGTGCTCACTCTCTCTGACAAATAAATAAATAAAATCTTAAAAAAAAAAAAAAAAGATCCCAACCTCTTAAAAAAATAAATAAATAAATAAAACTCAGCGAGTTTTTAAGATTTATTTATTTATTTTATTTATTTGTCAGAGAGAGAGAGAGAGGAGCGAGAGTGAGCACAAGCAGACAGAGTGGCAGGCAAAGGGAGAAGCAGGACCCCTGCTGAGCAAGGAGCCCGATGTGGGACTCGATCCCAGGGCGCTGGGATCATGACCTGAGCCGAAGGCAGCTGCTTAACCAACTGAGCCACCCAGGCGTCCCTCAGCGAGTTTTTAAAAATACACATACACTTTGTCTCTTCAAATACTTCCTTTAGGAGAAGCACATTAGAATTTTGGTGGGAGGTAAAGAGGCACTATAGTTATTTTTAACACCCTACTCCCCCATCAACAAATACTAGTTTCATGAAATAGGGGTGCCTGGTTGGCTCAGTTGGTTAAGCCTCTGCCTTAGGGTCAGGTCTTGATCCCAGGGTTCTCCCAGCAGAAATCTTCCTTCTCCCTCCTCCTGCTCCACTTGTGCTCTCTCTCTGTCTCTCTCCCTCAAGTAAACAAACAAGATCTTCAAAAAAAAGAAAAAATAGGCATGAAATTCACCTAATAGTTACATGAGTTTTCCCATCCAGGAAATCAAAAAAGAAAGGATCATTTGGGTATTTCTCTAAAGATTAAGCTTTTCTCCAGTGTTCAACTTATTGGTATTACCTTTTATTTATTTTTATTTTTTTAATTTAAATGTTAGTTAGTGAGCATACAGTGCACTATTGGTTTCTGTATTACTTTTTAATGGTTATTCATCTCTGTTGTTCATCCATCCATCTGTCCATTCAAATATTTACTGAGTGGCACTATGTATCAGACACTCCTCTGACCTTGGCAAATAGAAAGACAAAACTATATGCCTTCTTGAAGGTTAGATTTTAATGCAGCATTTCAGAAAATTATTTTATTTTATTTATTTTTTAAAAAGACTTTATTTATTTGGTAGACAGAGATCACAAGTAGGCAGAGAGGCAGGCAGAGAGAGAGGAGGAAGCAGGCTCCCTGCTGAGCAGAGAGCCTGATGTGGGGCTCGATCCCAGGACCCTGAGACCATGACCTGAGCCGAAGGCAGAGGCTTTAACCCACTGAGCCACCCGGGTGCCCCCAGAAAATTATTTTAAAAAGTAAAATATATAATATATTAGATGCTGCTAAGTACTAAAAAGAAAGCGGAGGGGAATGAAGTGGGGGGATGAGGTGAGGAGGCTTGCAGAGCAATCAGAGCCGTCAATGAAAGCTTCCCAGAGAGAATGACACTTGAATGAAGATCTGAGGTGGCTGAGGACAAGCCATGCACATGGCTGGCTATGAGCAGACGGGGGGAGGGGGGATTGTGTAAGGGGTGGGGGTCAAAGGAGGTGAGGCATGGAGGCAAGCAGGGAGGTCAGGTCAGCATGACAGTGTGAGGCCATTGTGATGACTCTGGCCCGTCCTCAGAGTGTGATGGGAAGCCATTGGACTGACATATTAGTAGGATCACTCTGACTTCTGTGCTGAGAACTAAGGAAGGGAAAAGAGCAGCACCAGAGGGACGGAGTAGACACCAATTGTGATCATTCAGATGGGAAACAATCAGGGGTAAGTCTAAGGTGGTAGCAGCAGAGGTGTCCGGAATGGATCTGGAGTCTATTTTATCCAGATATTCTGCTTCTGCGTATCTATCCAGAAGAACTGAAAGCAAGGACTCAAATAAAGAAGTGTACACCCATGCTCACGGCAGCGTTATTCACTCTAGGCAGAAGGGGAAGCAACGCATTTCTCTTGGTAGATGGATGGGAAAACAGAATGTTGTATACATGCACAAATGGAATAGTATGCAGCCTTGAAAAGGAAGGAGACTGAAAAGCTCCAACACAGATAAACCTAAGGATGGAATAAGCCGATCACAGAGGACAAATACTGTGTGGACCCACTCTCAGGAGCAGATTCAGAGATAGGAAGTAGAACAGTGGTTGCGAGGTGCTGGTGCAGAGGGGAAGGGTTGCTGTGTGATGGGTGCAGAGTTCTGTCTTATGAAATGAGAAGAGTCCCATGGAAGGAGGGTGGCAAGGGCAGCACGGCAGTGTGGATGCACTTCATGCCACTGAACTATACACCTCAACACGGTCAAGTTGGCACATTTACGTTATGTGTATTTACCACAATCAAAACAATTTGCATTTTGTTTGTTTATTTATTTATTTATTTATTTATTTATTTGATGGGGGAGGAGGGAGGAGAGATCACAAGGAGGCAGAGAGGCAGGCAGAGAGAGGAAGGGAAGCAGGCTCCCTGCTGAGCAGAGAGCCCAGTGCAGGGCTTGATCTCAGGACCCCGAGATCATGACCTGAGCCAAAGGTAGAGGCTTTACCCAGTGAGCCCCCCAGGTGTCCCCAAAACAATTTACGTTTTTCTTAAAATGTAAAACAAGATGTTAGATATATTTTGAGGACAGAGCCGGTCCTGCAGGAAAGCCGCATGCCACCGAGCTGGGTGGGGTGGAGAGAAGCTTGGAGGCTGGGTCTACACGTTTGAGTCTGAGCAGCCTGGAAAGCAGAGCGCTGTGGGAGGAATGGTTCTGAATGGAAAGCAAAAAGCTTGGTTTTACACACACAGACATTTTAGGTACAATTTTTCTTGCTGTTCTTCTTTGGGGGTGGGGGGAATAGGGGCTAGTCTAACCTCATTTTTGGCATTTTATGCTTTTTGAGCTATCCATCGCAGTGGCCTGTAGATCCACACGTTGTCTCAACCTCCTCCTGCCAGTGTATACAGTCAATTCTCTAGCCACACTACTTATTCTATAAATTCCTTCACCCCAGTACTGACGGAGCCACTACTGAACCACCGCTCCCAGGGGAAATATGTACGTTTGTTTGTACACATATCTCAGATTATAATCTTCTCAACAAACCACTCATACCAGCAGACTCTATTTTCTTTATACTATGAAGGTGTTGAAGACTTAAGGCCATCCCACTAACAGGTGTTGGAGCTGGGATTCAAACTCATCACCTGGCCCCAAAACTGGATTTGTTGGACTGCACTGGCTGGTCCCTGCCATCCCCATCGACTGGTTGCCTCGGTGGGACAGCTGAAACTAGAAAGCAGCGTGTCATCTGTTCAACCTCTTTTGGGAACAGGCATGTGGGCTTCTCTGTACATGTCTGTGAATGACCACAGAGCATTGCCAGTATTGATTCGGGGATTATAAATAAGTTTTAGCGAGTAGGTGATTTTGTAAATATGGATCCATAAATGATATTGCATATCATGTCATATTGTATCATATATCATTATGCGGATATATGGATAACAGAAGATAGATGATAGATGATAGATATTCTATTTAGACACATCCAAGTCTACTGGGAAGTCAGTTTGAGCAACTGGAAAGGAATTGCCCCTCTCACCAGAGCCACTGCCTGCTCACTATTTTCAAGGACTCTAGAGAACAAATGGCATTGTTTACAGAGGCTGTTAGTAAAAGAAAAAAACCCAAGCCTTCAAATAGATCCTCGAGTGCACCCTTTAACAATAAAAAAGATGCAATTACACAGCTTCCAATATACCCTTCTGCATTTTCCTTTTTATCTAATTTACGAACTTAGCTAATTACCTATTCAATAGCCTCCATCACTCAATTTAGGAACAAAGCAGGGAAAATGTATTGAGATCCACTGTGTCAACAGCTTTCTAAGAAGCAGTTCATGTAATGTCATATCTTCCATATTTTCAAAAAAATTTTTTAAATGAAGAATAGAGATAATTTTCAGTTCAACTCTGTGCCAAGCAAATATATAGGATGATTAGTGTATAAGGAAGCATTTGACCTGTCAAAAAAGACGTGTATAAATAGCATCTGTAGAGAAGGCAGCTCGCCAGAATAATTTGAATACGCCTCAGAATTCTAAAAAAGAGAATTCTTTCAGAATATTAAATTATTATGACTCTCCCATTCATGAATTAGCGCTGTATTTTTCTCCAAGGCAAAGGATCGTCATTATTAAAAATAACGATTGTAGTTTACATTTATTGAGCTGTTGTGTTGTTATTCACCTATATTAACTTTTTCACTTTTCATATAAACTCTCTCAGGTCAGTACAATTATTATCTCTAACTTACAGGAGAGGGAATGGAGACATCTGAGTTTTAAATAACAAGTATAGATTCAAAGAGGAAAAATACAGTTTCCAGCCTCCTGAAAATGATCGATGGGTCCATCATTCCTCCATGTCATTTGTTTCCCATATTCTTAAGCTCCAGTGTATTTGAGAACTACTGAGTCAGACTTTCCTAGATTTTTCACAATGTTTTCTTTTTCTAAAATCATGTTCCTTCACCCTGTCAGTTGTGCATTTTGCTATCATCTGTGACATTATGACTCAAACAAGATCAGGCACGTTTCTAGAAAAAGTAAGGCCGCTGGACAATGGTATTCAATAGGGAGCTCTCCTGCCACGTGTCCTGGAGAAAAGTCACTTCCTCAGGTCACAGTGGGGCCGCATGTGTCAGGGTATGTGCCAGGGTAAAGCAGAACGGGCAGCTTCAGGGTTTGTGATTTCAAGGCCACTGATTTCATAAGAGGTGTCTTCCACCCACCTGGCCAAACAAGAAATTCCACCTTTAAAGTTATTTTCTTCACGTGTTGAAGACTTTTTAGTTTCAAACATCCCTATTAAAGGGCCAGTCCTGCAGGGACGCAGCACAGAGCCAAGATTTAACACAGAGATTGTCTGCTCAACATAACACAGGTTGTCTGCTCAAAGTAAGATCAAGACCTGGCCTTTGGAGATGGATGTCTACAAGCAGCCAGGATTAACTAACAAAAGAACTAGAAGGACACCAAAAATTATATTTCTGTACCTAATGGCTGGATTGTGTGTAAATGATAGAGAGGGAAAGAGCACAACCTCATTCACAAAGTATTCAAAGGACACACAGACAATTAGGACACTTCTGCTATCCCTACTTCACCTTTGAGTCCTTCTGGGGCTAGATGTATTAGAGATGGCCACCAAGCTTCTCCTGCTTCCTGGGGCCTTTTGATTGACCAGGGAGCTCATAGAGCTCCAGAGCAAGTGTTGCTAACGAGGCATTTGGACTTCCAGCAGACGTCTGAAAGAGTTGACAATCACTGTATCTTCAGCTGATGCACCTAAAATGTCAATACCGTGATTCTTTAACAGCTGTGACCCTAATAGCACTACTGACAATTCTTCAGGGAAATTATAGCAGCCTGTGATCCTGAGACCGTGGAAAGAAATGAGAGATGGTGTGGAGAGGCACCCCTGCGGGACAGAGGAGAAGGGAAGATCTGTGTATCTGTGCTTTCCTACATACCTTACGGGTTACAAATGACTATTTGAGCCTTCATTTAACCCGTTGTTTAATTTGATGCCATAACTTATAACTTCATGTTAGGAGTATAGGCTAGTTTAGGTGTAATGTAATCAGCAATTGTGTTGTAGGAAAAAATAAATTTTATGAAAACACTTTATGTAAAAAAAAAAAAAAAAATGGCCCAGCTATGTTATTAGTTGTTTATATCCACAGAGATCAGTGGATGTGGGACTCCAAGGAAAAGGCACATTTCATGTTCTGTGAATTTCCATTTGTAGTACATCAACATCCAGACCAGGAAGAAGGTATTTTTAAAAATCACTTGAGTACAATTCAAATAATAGATTGCTTCAGAGCAGGTTTATTTCTGTTTTCTTAATATTTAATTCAGCTCACAGAAATAAAAGAAAAACCAGTTTAATCCTTTGGGTATTATCATAATAGTAATGATAACCTCTAAGGCTAAGATCAAGGTTGTATGGGGGCTGATATGCTCAAAGCATGAAAATGTATCATCTATCCTCTGCCATGTAGAAAACGTCTAAACCCTTTTTTACTAAAGCAGCTTTTTAATATTTAGAATAAACTACTTTGTCCCTTCTGAGTCTTCCCAGTAGGGTGACAATTTTCCAGTCCTTTCTTGGGTCAGGCATCCAACATGGCTGAAATTGTCTTTTAATTACTGAGAATAAATTTATTCCATAGCTTTAGGTTTTGTTTGTTTGGAAATAGCTTTTGAAGATGCAAAGCCATTTGCGTCCTGATTCCATTTTCAAGGCTTTGCATATATACTATTTAAGCGGAGAAAGAGTTGTTTTAGAAAATGTGTGTTCTTTGTTTAATTGACTGTTTGGTACCCTGCAGTCTAGCCCATGGGCAATGGGATGAATTCAGAAAGCTAAGCATTTAAGTACCCTGTCCACAGTAATGACTGTGGGAGGGAGGAACACAGGCTCTCCTTTCACCAAGACTGCATCAAACCCTGACCCTAGTGAAGTCTCCTTGGCTTAAACTCACAGGGAAACGATATTCCATAGTGCGAGTTTAGTGTTGGACATACAGGCATTCCTCATGTTATCCTTGTGAGGGGTAGCATGACAGAATGCAGTGGTTGTCCGACTCTGCTCTACAGAGCCCACACAGTCCCTTACTTGGGATACCCTAAGTGCTATGCTTGTACTGTGGTGGGAAACTGACTGGTGTTTGAGCCCCCTAATTCCCATTTTGACTAGAGCAGCTGTGCTTTGTCTATTTTACATAATAAGTTTCAAATTAAGTTTTATCTCTGTGTGTGTGTGTGTGTGTGTGTGTGTGTGCGCGCGCACGTGTCTGTGTTTTTTAGAAGCAGGAATCTTCTACTTTCCTTCTCTCACCTCCGTTTTTCTAATAAAAGCTCTAATGTAGTTATTAAGGTCACTAGCTTTGAAATCAGAAATAAATGGATTCAGATCTAGCTTTTCTACTTCTTAATTCTATGATCTTAATGTTTTTAAACTATGGTTTCCTCATCTGTAAATTGGGCTAAAAATGTTCATAAGGCAACAATCTTATTATTAAATTATTACTCGTAAATCATTAAATATGATCATGTTTAATAATTCCTAAATTTTAAAAATATGATAATAGTGACTTCTTCACTTTTCCAGAAAAGCTTTCTTCCCTCTGCTTTCTCGATACCACCTCTTTACGTTAGGATTTGATCAGAAGAGTACAAGCACCATGATTAGTATAGAGTAAGGAACTCATTGTAAGAATCAGAATTTATGTAATTATGGCAAGTGGTGAGGCAGTGGATGTAAAGCCATTTCTTCCGCATCTAGCGTTGGACTGGAAGTCAGCAGGACCAGCTGCCAGGAAGGAAGAATGGTTGTGAGATAGGGAAGAGCAAAGATAAACTACTCAGGAGGGAAAACAGAAACTGAAGATTGTGTCTGAATGTTGGTGCTCCAGCTTCAAAGATATGCATGACCTGGCACGAGCTTCCCACACCCACACTCTGGCCCTGGATTCAGTGACACCAAAAGTGGAGATCCAGTGGGAGCAGGAGATATCCATGGACCTGGTTCCTACCCTATGTGTCAGGGTGAGATATCGGGTCATCAGTGCTCTGACATCAAGAAGTTCTAACTTCTATATTATCTTCCCTTTACCTATACCATCTCCATAGATGATCTAACCATTCCTACAGTCTTAACTACCACCTACATTTTGATGACTTCCTGGTTTGCCAAAATATTCCTTGGCCTGAATTTTCTATGATTTGTGTTAATGTGCTGGAGCGGGAATGACACAGACACCAAAAGCACGCCACTGGCCCTCTACCCCTCATCAGTGACAGACTTGGCTAATAGATGATGGTGATCTTCCTTTATCATCTGGAAGGAGGGCTCGTAATCTTTTCATAGCACTCTGGCAATCACTACCAACCAATCAGAATTGATACATGAGCTACATTATATTTTCTATCCCCAGAGGAATAGGTAGAATTCATTGAGATGGAGCTTAATGGGGATAAGCAGGAACATCGAAATGATCAAACATAAAATTCAAGGAAATGAAAATTAGGCCTAGCAGTAACCTGTGTGGAAAAGACTTAGCAGAAACCTGTGTGGAAATGACAATGGGTCATTGTTGCCACACACACACACACACACACACACACACACACTCTCTCTCTCTCTCTCTCTCAAAGCTTTAAAAGTATTGTTAGAATTAATGGTGCCAAAGGGCTATGACCATTCTGCTATATGTTGTATACTGATGAAACCACACTAGAGACTTGGTCTTCAGTTTGAAGGTTATAGCTTAAAAATGCCATCAACAAACAGGAAATGCCATTCAGAAGGTAATGATAGAGATAATGCTGGAAACTTGAAACTATATTATAATGAAGGATATTGAAGTGCCAGTAGAATTTCAACCTGGTATGCAGAACCTTGGGGGACATGATAACTTTCCTCAAGAATCTGATGTATTTGGGGCACCTGGGTGGCTCAGTGGGTTAAAGCCTCTGCCTTGGGCTCAGGTCATAGTCCCAGGGTCCTGGGATTGAGCCCCGCATCGGGCTCTCTGCTCAGCGGGGAGCCTGCTTCCTCCTCTCTCTCTGCCTGCCTCTCTGCCTACTTGTGATCTCTCTCTGTCAAATAAATAAATAAATACAATCTTAAAAAAAAAAAAAAAAAGAATCTGATGTATTTGAAGAGATGGTAATAAACTTGTGCACAAAGCAGAAATGAGGCCAGTGGCTGAAGTCAGCCATATTTAAAAAAGAACACCTTCAAGTGCAAGTCGAAACAAACAATTCTGCTTATAAAAAACTTCATGTGTCCATACCATGGGGATTTGGACCATACCAATGGTTTCTCCAAAACTTCCACCTTGGGGAACTTTAGAAAATGAAGATTTCTAGGTTCCACTATGGATTTATTGAATCACAGTTACCTGGAATTTGTTAACAGCTTGCACTTGATCCTCTAGTGGCCAGTGTGAAGACCCCTGGACTAGATAAGCCCTAAAGAGCCTTTTATATTTCTGTGACTTCATTCCCAGTCACCTGTCACAGGAGGCAGAATGCCTAACAGTTAGGAGATTGACTCCTGAGCAGAATGCATGGGTTAAAAATCCAGCTGTGTCCCCAGCCAGCTCTGCACCTCAATTTCCTCATCTGTTAAATCAGGATAATGATAGTGTCTGCTCATAGGGTGTTGCAAAGAGTAAATAGGTAAAGTGAGCACAATGGTGCTTATGTATGGCATACGTCATGTAAGTATTAGCTACATTTTTTATGCTGGAAGATGACAAATCCATTTAGAGGACCATTTGATTAATGAATGTGTAAGAAGTAGAGGAGAAAGAAATAATTCAAGGCCAAATGCCTTATTTTTTTTTTACTTTTATATTATTAATCATCTTTCAAAATGGTCCCAGCTTTAGTAAGCACTGTAATACAGAACATATGGAAATATTTCTTGGCGTCCTATAAGGTTATCAAAGCATAAATAGGAAAATGAAATTTACTTTCTAGTAATGTGAAACAATAGATTTTGTAGGGTGTAAATGAGGAGGAACAGAAACTGGCAAAACTCGAGTCTCTAGTTTGTTGAGGTTTTTGCTTAGAACCACAACCATTAACTTTTCTTAGTAAAATGAAATGTGAGTATCTTGGGTATACAATCCGATGAATTTTGGTAAATGAATCTACCCTGTAACTACCATCCCAACTAAGTACTTGGCTCTGGAAAATTGTCTTGTGCCCCCTTCCAGTCAATCCACTCCCTAAAGACAACACTGTTCTGAATTCTGTTATTAGAGTATAGCTTTTCTGTCATTGAACTTTGTATGGGTGAAATCATACAGGATGTGCTTCTTTGTATCTGAATTCCTTACCTACAGGTTATATTTCTAAGACTCACTGATGTTGTTGCATAAATTAGGTTTTTGTTCTATTTTGGGTTTTTTTGTTGTTTTTGCTTTGGTTCTTGTGTATTATTCCATTTTATGAGTGTATCATAATTTGCTTATCAATCTGTGTTGATGAGCATTTAGATTATTTTTGAGATTTTGGCTATTAGACATAACGCTGCTATAAACATTCTCATACAAGTCTTGTTTTACATGCTAAGCATAAATAGTCTAGGAATAGAGTTTCTGAGTCTTAGGGTAAATATCCATTTCACTTTATAAGAAACTGCCAGTTTTACCATTTTTGCAGTCTCCTCCAGAAGGTATGAGAATTCCAGCTGTTCTACATGGGCATTTACATTTGGTATTGTCGTTTTATTTTATGTTAGCATTGGTGGTGGACATGAGATAGAATTTAGTTGTTCTTTTGATTTTTATTTCCCTGGTGACAAATGATGCTAAGCACCTTTTCATATGCTTATTGATCATGTTTATATCTTCTTTTATGACTAATCTGATCAAGTATTTTGTCCTTTGAAAGATTGGGTTGTATATTTTTATTATTGGCACATATGTAAGAGTTAGTTACATGTTCTGGACACAAGTGCTGTATCAGATGTAAGTATTCCAATTTTTTTTTTCTTTAGGATGTGGCTCACCTTTTTGTTTTCTTTATGGTGTATTTTTTAATAAGCAGAAGCTTTCATTTTTTGTAAGATCCAATTTATCATTTTTTTTAATGTTCAATGTGTTTTGTTCCCTAAGAAATCTGTGCCTATGCCAAGTTCATAAAGCTATTCTCCTATATTTTCCTAGAAGCTTTATAGTTTTAGCTTTTGCACTGAAATCTATAATTAATCTTAATTTTAATGTGTGCTGTGAGGCAGAGGTTGATGCTCATCTTTTTGTTTCATACATTTATCTGGTTGTTCTAGCACTGTTTGTTGAAAAAGCCTTCTTTCCCCCATTGAATTGTCTTGACACCTTTATTGAAAATCAATGAAAGTAGTCAAAAGGTACAAATTTCTAGTTCTAAAATAAATAACTGCTAGGGATGTAATGTACAACATGATGGCTATAGTTAGCACAGCTACATGGTGTATTTGAAAGTGGATAAAAAGGTAGATCCTGAAAGTTCTCATTATAAGAAAAATCTATTTTTTTTATTTTCTTTAATTTTTTTTAAATCTATATGAGATGATGGGTGTTAACTAACCTTGTTTAGGTGATCATTTCACAATATATGTATGTCAAGTCATTATGGGGTACATCTTAAACTTCTGTAAGGATATATGTCAATTATATTTCAATAAAATTAGAAAAATATCAATTTACTTTTTGTCTGTACATCTAGTTCTAGTTCTAGACTCTGTGTTGTGTTCCATTGATACAATTTATTCATCCTGATGCTAATGCAGCACTGTTATGATTGCACCAACTTTTGTAGTAAATCCTGAAATCCTCAAGTGTGAGTCCTCAGAATTTTCTTTTTTCAAATTGTTTTGTCCATTTTAGGTTCTTAGATTTCCACACAAATTTTAGAATCCACTTGTCTGTTTCTATAAAGAGCCTGTTGAAATTCTGATCAAGTTTTCATAGAATCTATAGGAGAACTGATTATCTTAATAGTAACGATTCTTTTGGTTCATGAATATGGTGTATTCTGTCCCAATTTAGGTAGCTCTTAATTTCTCTCAACAAAGTTTTGTAGTTCTCAGTCTTATACAGATTTTACTAAATTTATTCCTTTTATTCTTAAGTGTTTTAAAATATTTTGATACTATTATAATGGTATTTTTCATTTTTATTTTCCAGTTGTTTGAAACCATTTTAAGAACACTTTTTTTTTTTTTTTTTGCTACTGGCTTTGTGTACAGTTACCTTTCGAAACTCACTTTTTCTAGCAGTTATTTTGTAGGTCTCTTAGGATCTTTTTTTAAACCATAATCTTCCATGAATAAAGACAAGGTTACTTCTTCATTTCCAAATCTGCAAGCCTTTCTTTCTTTCTTTCTTTCTCTCTTTCTTTTTTCTTTTCTTTTTTTTTTTTTTTTTTTTTTTACTGCACTGCCTCAAATCTCTGGTGCAATGTTGTATACAAATGGCAACGTTGTAATACAAATTGGCTTTATTCTGATTTTAGGAAACTGTTCAATATTTCAGCGTTTAATATGTTAGCTGTAGGTTTTTGATAGATGCTCTTTATTAAGAAATTTTTTTCTACTATGCTGAGAATTTTGATCATTAATGGATATCAATATTTATCAAATGCTCTTTTCTGCATCTATTAGGACTATATTATCTTCTCATTTTGTGTGTTAATGTAGTGAATTATATTATTTGAGTTTTAAATGTCATACTACTCTTAACTTCCTGGAATAAACAAACGGTTATGATGGAACTGATTTGTGTACATATATACACACACATCTATATCTGTTATGTGTTTCTAATTTTTAAAGGATTTTTATGTTCGTATTCATGACAAATACTGGTTTGTAATTTTATTGTCTTTTAGAGTCTATCACAGTTTTTATTGGTGTTATGTTGGCTCAAAAATGAGTATGGAAATATCTCTTCCTCTGTTTACTAAAAGAGTTTGTGTGAGTGATATTATGAAATCATTTAATATTTGGTAGAATTGTCCAAAGAACTTTCTGATTCTAGAGATTTCTTTGTGGGAGAATTTTGGACAAGAAAATCAATTTCACTAATAGATAAATGGCTATCTTGATTTTATATTTCATCATGTGTTAGCTTTGGTAAATTGAATTTTTAAAGACATTTGTCCATCTCGTATACTTTGTCAGATTTACTGGCATAACATTGTTCATAATATTCGTTCTCTTATCATCCTTTTAAAATGCCTGTAGGACCTGAATTAATAACAATTCTTTTATTTTCATAATTTATCTTTTTATAACCTCTGACAGATTTGCCCTGATACATGTATTAATCCTTTCTAAAAAGAAGATTTGGGGTTTTGTTAATTATTCTGTAATTTGTTTCAGTTTTATCAATTTTTTCCCTTTATTATTTCTTCTCTTCTTCCACTTGGTTTGATATTATTTGATATTGTTGTTTTTTTTTCTAGTTTCATAGGATTTAAACTTTGACCATTGATTTTGAGCTTCTCTTCCTTTCTGATATGAAGCTATCCCTCTAAAAACTGATTAAAGACTGATTAACTGATTAATATGTGTAATATTGTCATTATCATTGAATTCAAAATATTTCCTAATTTCCATTTGATTTTTTTTTTCTTTAAGCACAGGTTATTTATAAGGCTTTAGTTCTTTTTATAAATACCACCATTATTTATTTATTTCAATTGCAGTCAAAGAAACCTTTCTACAAAATATAATTACTTGAAACTTAGCACAATTTTTTAATGACCCATCACATTCCTTTAGTTTGCTTCCTATATATACTTGAAAAGTTTGTGTATTCTGCAATTATTGAATGTAGTGTTCTATAAATATCAAAGCGGGTGATAGTTTTATTTAGATCTTTTAAACTTTAGTGGCTTTTTTTGTCTTATTGCTTTATCAACTACTGAGAGAGTAGTGTCAAAGTCTCCTATTATTATGGACTTGTCCATTTCTTCCTCTCTTTCTACCAGTTCTTGTCTCATGTATCCATAAGCCTTATTCTTAGCTAAATTCCACTTAGAATTGTTAGGTTCTCCTGATGAATTTCTCACTTTATCATTATAAAACAACCTCCTATCTGGCAATAATTCTCACCTTGAAATCTATTTTGCCTGATATTAATATGGCACCTCCACTCTGTATGCTCATTGCTTGCATGGTATGCCTTTTTCTATCCCTTTACTTTTAACCTGTAAGTGTACAAAATAGACCTCTGGAGCCAGTATATATTTAAATCTTGTTTTTTATCTAGACTGACAATGTCTGCCTTTTAAATGTTTGGTCCATTTACATATAACATAATTATTGATATGGTTGAACTTAACTAAACCATTTGCTATTTATTTTCTATTTCTTCCACCTGTTTTCTATTCTTTTCCTGCCTTCTTCTGGGTTAATCAATTGTGTTAATCAATTGTGTAATCTTTCCATAGCTGTTTAGCTGTATATCTTTGTGTTTGTTTCTAGGGGATTATAATATTCATCCTCGAATGACCACTGTCTACTTATAACTGATATTTACCATTTTATGTAAACTATGATCTTTTAGCAGTATTGTTCTACTCCTATCCATTCTTGTACTATTGTTGTCATTTAACACATAGAAATACATTATAAACACCATGATACACAATATGATGTTAGGGTTTTTTTAATTGTTTTCTGTCTTCAAATAAATTTAGAGGAATAAAAAAGATAGATGCCCACATATTAATCATTGATGGTATCCTTCCTTTCTTCCTGTCGATTTGAGTGTACATCTGGTGCCATTTGCCTTCCATCTAAAGAACCTTATAAGCATTTCTGTAACCTAGGTCTGCTGGCAAACTACTCTCTTAGTTTTTGTTTATTGAAAATGTTTTTATTCACTTTCAGTTTTGAAGGATATTTTTGTAGAATATAGAATTCTGGGCTAGCAGTTGCTTTGTTTCGTTTGTTTGTTTTTTGAACAGTCCGAGCCCATTTCTATTCCTGGCCCTCTCTGCTTACTACTCACTCTCCCTGGACAACTCTAACCAGTCTTTCACATCGCAGCTGAAATCTCATCCCTCTGGTTTCATTGCACACTTCTCAGACAACTCTGTTGACCATACTGTCCAAAGCCACTCTTCCTCCCTGGTTCTCTCTCGTTAGCCTGTTTACATCCTGAGTGACGCCTTCATAGTGTGTAATAATATGTTTATTTGTTTACTTTTTATTGCTTCTGAACCTGACTAGCTCCATCAAAAATTATTTGGTCCGTTTTATTCTCTCCTACACTCTTGGCGTTCAGCAAAATCACCTGGCATTGGCCTAAAGGTGCAGTGATGTTTCTGTGACGTAAAATGGATGTATGGGAAGTTGCAGGGGCATCGGAGTCTGGCTTGGTGAGACTTGAAAAGACACACTGAGTAGTCCCATACTGCTAAACACTCCAGGACCATCTGTTTTACACACTGTGCTAAGAATATAAATACAAAAGTGATGCATCTTCAAGAAGCTTTCCCAGATTCTCTGAGTTAGGAACAGTGTCCTCCTCTATTCCCGTACCCTCCACTCCTGACCATGGTACTTTTCATGATCTACCTTGCACTGTTGCTCTTTGTACACATGCCTCTCTCTCCAGCTGGACTGCCAGCTCCTTGCAGCCGTGTCTAAATTTTCCAACACATACCAGCAATCCTGCAGAAATAGCCTTCAGGGATGCCAAGGTTTCAGGACGCTCTTAATATGCTATTGCGCTGAAAACGAGTTGAATGAGAAAGTTAGCATTTTTGTTTAATAGATTCTCTAGTTCTCGGAGGAAAAAGGAGCTGTATAATTCCAAACTAATTAGGATTTCAACTGAGCATTAATAAAGGCCTAACTTCCCACCAAGGACACTGTGTCATGTGTGGGGGAGGACTCCTCGGCCCCTTCCCTGCCTTTGTTCTTGTTTATATCCACTGCCTTCCTAGTTTATGCTTCCTGTAGTTTACATCGTAATAAAGTGCCAGCTATTTCCTGCCCACGCCTCTGTTGGGCTGCAGAGCATGAGAACTGTAATGAAAAGCACAGATCAGAATATTTTTTTAGATTTGTTGGTGATCTTAAAAATGCCCATTTTTAAACATAAATATTTATGTCTGCTGCCAAGCCAAACCTCCATTTGTTATGAGGCAAACTTTGATTAGTCTGTAGTCTGAAGAGGACCCATATAAATAGTAGTTACTGTTTATTATGACAACATTGATGGAAAACCCAGGGAGGAAGGCCTGAAGCTGGTTTTCATATTCTGACTCCATGCATAAAAGAAGGAATGGACCAGCCCTAGAGAAGCATTCAAACGGCTCACATGCTGGTTTTGATAACTTATGTTCTCTGGGTTTGGGGACTACAGTCATCGTTCTGAGTCATGCACACCTGTGAAATCGAAAGGTGATGTAAGCACGGTTCTTCATGGTGGCATAGGTTTTTTTTTTTCTTTCTTTTTTTTTTCTTTTCTTTTAAGCTGAAAAGAGTTCTTTACTCTCGTTCCTAGGTACATAAAAGTTCTATGCCTTTAATTGATCTATCTGGGATAGAAAAACAATTTCTCAGGTATCTCCAAACTTTATTAAAAGTTAAGTTTTTTCCCCTCTCTCTGCTCCGATCTGCTTGGGCTGCCTATTTGTGAGAAAAGAAAGATCCATAGGCTCCTCTTTTTTTCTCCGCCCAGGGCTCTTGCTTTCCTTCTAGGGTTTTGCTTTTTATCCCTTTAGCTCAGAAGGTTGCCTCAAGTTCCTTCAAGGCCGAGGGAAGCAGGGTATCAGGTTATAAAGGTGAGGGGGATAAAAGTTGACTTGATAGATAAACGGACAAGGCTAGCGTAGATGCTGCCTGATCTGGCAGGGGCTGCAAACTGACTCTTCTTCTCATGGGGTGATTTCATGGCTTTTCAGGAACTCAGCATTACTTGATATGAGCTACATATTTCCTCTGGGGTCACTTGAAGCCTCTAGATATCCAGCTGAACATTCTTAGCATCTTTCTGCTGAGGTCTTATTGCTCCCAACTCCAATATCCTAAACATCCCCAAACCAGCTCTGCTCATACACAGGACACACATGGGTCTGACAAGCTGTGAGAATTTTATTCTGACAAGCTGTGAGAATACGTGCCCAATCCTGCCACCTTTCTTGCTTTGCCATCAAAGTTGCTAACTAGCTACAGACTCCGGAATTTTGAATCTTGCAGGGGGTATAAAGAGTCCAGTACTTGGCTTCTCAAGTGTAAGGAGGCACTTCCGAAGCTCTTTAGGGGGTTAGTTCCAGTGAAGTCTTCTCCCATAGGTTTGAGGTGAGAGAGAAGGACCCATCCAGTTCACAAGGAGTAGGGTAAGTAAAACAGTACAATATGGCTCCTTTAAGACATCTACCTATTTCTTTCTTCTTCAACCTCTTTTTTAGGCTGGTAGTGGGTGGTCAGCTCTGGATTCGAAATTGATTCTTGACTATTTCCTCTGGATGTTTTCGACTGGTCTTCAACTTAGGGCTTCATCTGTGACATTGAGGAAAAAATTCTATTTTAATATCCTTTTGAAATTATAATAATAGCTAATTTATGTTGAACACTTGTTCTGTACAAGATACTCTTTCATACATGCATTATCTCACTCAGTCCTTCCCATGATCCTTTAAGGAATGAGAAGTCCAGAGAAGTCAACTAATTTATATAAAGTCATTCAGGTTGTAGGTTACACGATTCTACCAATGCTGTGTATTTTCCTTTTAGAAAAATGAGAATGATTTTGTTTCTTAGAAAGAAAATGCTATACATTCATCAGGGGGAAAATGCTACAACTGTTTATAATTCTGGCTTTCCAATGGTAAGACATAGAATGTTTGAGCAAAATTAATAACAACTGTCACTTGATAAGCATTTTAATATATTTATTTGCCTAATACTCACAGCAACCTTGTGATGTGAATGGTTTGTCTTCACGCTGAGACCAGGAAGAAATTGCATGATTTCCCCTAGATCATACAACCAGGAATGACTGGAGCCAAGATTTAAATTCAAGCTTTCAGATCATGACTCACAGTTTACCTTTCCCTCTACTCTGATGGGACACACTAGCAGAAGGAATGTATTTCATGGGGTCTCTGAGCTGTGGCAAATGTTTAAAGTTTGATTAAAGCTACTTTCTAACACATTTGACTCTAGATGAATCAATATTATAAAGAAGTCAACATATTTACTAAACTCCTTGAAAGCAAAGAACATCTGATTCATCTTGGAATCCCTAGTGCCTGGTCCAAAGTTGATACTTTATTAATGAATGAATTGAATGAATTAAATTAATAAACAAATTAATGAATAACTTTCTTTAAAACTCTTTGGTGGAAAGTAAGCTTTTATGTGAATTAGATTATTATCCATCTCTTGGGTATTTGCATTTTATAAGATGATCCCAGAAGAATTCCAATGAATGAGGTCTAAAGCTGAATTTGTGATTTTGCCATTGCAATAGGGTTGAAAAAGTAATTGAGACAGAGTTTTTCTCTGGAGTCTCAAATTTCTTTGCAGATATGACAGCATACCATGTCTATATGCCTTAAGGAAAAAGTAGAATTATCTTTGTTTGGGTCACAAAGTGTCCAGAAACTTTGTATCTCAGGAAGCATGTTCTTTCCTCCCCCAGGCTTTTTTAAAATTATGTTCAATTTGCCACATCCTAATAATTTCAGGCATCCAGAAATGGAGCAGCCTGCTTCTAACTTTTACTAAGGGAAGTGTTGGCCAGGCTTTGTAAGGAGGATTGAAGTGTTGGTGGGGTAGACCAGATGCCCTTTTAGATACTCTGCCCAGAACTTTTTAGAGATTCTGGGGTTCATTCAGGTAGTGATGGCAAGGATGCGGCTAATCAAGTGTGTCTGTTGTCCGCAGGTCTGAGGCGCAATTACAGATGTACCATCTGCAGTGTCTCTCTAAACTCCATAGAACAGTATCATGCCCATCTGAAAGGATCGAAACACCAGACCAAGTAGGTACTTTCATGCTTTCACCCTTCGGTCCTTTTGTATATAATTTATAGCATGGTGGGAAAAAAAAGTCTAAACATATTAATTATTTCAAAATAAGTCGATGGAAACCACATCTCTTTATCTCAAAATTTCCCCTGATATTTATACTGAAACCTCTAGAGCCTGCCTAGCACAACTTAAAGATGGCTTCTCCTTTTTTTAGCACAAGTAATGACAGGCTCTTTCATCTGCTTGTTTTCATTCTTTAATTTTTTCAAGAACAGTTCAGCACATTTTCATAAACTTCGGGAAACTCTTAGATCTATACTAAGTGTTTTTAAATAAACAATGTTATTTCTGTTTGGGAGATGTGCCAGGCTTCCGTGTTGTGAAGTCAAATTCTATGAATATCTTCTACCATTTACCATTTCTAGGTGAAAATTGTTGATTAGTACAGAAACCTAACAAATTCTCTGGTATCTTAAGTTATTTGCATGCATAGCTATTTCCAATTAAATGACAGCTCGTTCTGTTTTTCCTCCCAAATTCTCATAGTTTTTAAACCAGAATAGGCTATCGGGCATCATTTCAACTATATTTATACTGTGCATCTTTAAAAAAAGATCAGTGACGTTAGCTTTGTAAGTATTTAAAATAGCTGCTAGGACTACTAAGAAAATCTAATAAAAAAGGAAAAAACAAAAAATATCTCAAAAACATGTAATTTTCCTAAGTATAATTGTTTTGATTTCTCTCATATTCATTACCAGAATCATTCAACAGATTTTACTGTATCAAGACCTCATGAATAATGAATGATTCAGTCAACAAACATTTATCGAGTGCCCACTACATGTCAGACTCTGAGGTGTGCCCTGGGGAAGAAAAGCTGAACTGAATTAGGTCTTTCTCTTACAGAGCTAGCTCCCTTCCAGGCTGGGGAAATAGTCATGTGAACGCAGGGATTGTTCTCTAATACTGTGAACACCCAGAGCTTTGAGTACCCGGGAGGGAGCAACCAGAGCAAGACTGACAGGGACATCTGCACAGAGCCTGAGCCTGAGCACATAAATGAGGTCATGGTCCGATTTTGCTCACCATCCTAATAATCTTGGTGCCTCGTTGGTACTCAGTACGTATGAAGGGCTTCATAAACATTTTTGATGGAATGAATGTGTGATTCTAAAAGAACAAGTAACAATTTTCTATGCAGGAATATGAGGAAGGTGCTTTCCAGACAAGGACCTTTTTTTTTTTTTTTTTTTTTTTTTGCAAGGGTATTATAAAGATATAGGTTTCAGGGGTCTAGAGTAGGTGAGGAAATTTAAGCCCAGAGTTAGTGATGGACTCTCAGACTTCCCTCAGTTTATGCCGTCTCATGAGTCAAAGCCCCTTTCATGACTTGCTGGTACTCTGATCTGCCCCCCAGAGGATTTTATCAAGGTAATTCTTCAAAAAAGAAGATTTTTCTCTGATTTGTAATGGGGTACCCGGAATGCTTGTATTGAATACTGACACTGCTGCCCTACCCCAGACAGTCTATCCATCGTTACTCTAACTGGCACGTTGTAAGAGGCGCCAAAAGCGTTCTAACCCACACGCATCCGATGGACACAGATGCATTTCAGGTAGCTGCAACCATCAGTGAAAGTCTTTTAGGGACATGTGTTTATTGCTGTTAATAAATAGAAAATGGTGGAGAATAGTGACTTTAAGGGGCACAAATTCTGTAAAGACATCATGCATATAGTATCTCCAGCTTCGGGGGACTCTGCCTCTCCACGTGTGCAGGCCTTTTCACATCCATCCTCTCACTGAATCCCCTGAACTACCTTTAGGTAAATGGCATTAACCCATTGTTTTATACAAGAGCTGAAGGCTACGGGAGACCAAAGAAGTAACTGAACATCCCCTTGCCAAAAATGGCAGAACCAGGACTGAACTTATTAGCAGTGTCTGACTCAGGCTTCTGCTTCTCCCATCTCTCTGAGTTACTGCAGACAGGCCTGGCATGGAGGACTGCCAGTGGAGTATAATGATGAATTTTGAAAAAGAAAGCATTACTTTCCTTGTGGCTTTAATAAATATGTGTGACTTTAGAAAGGTTCATCTCCTACCAATGCTGCCTTCTTTCCAGTAAACAAGATACTTGTCCCTACCACAGTAAGCACAAGGTTGCTCTCTTTCTAACGAGTGAATTGAGGGAAACATGAAGAAACTAATTGCAAAAGCCCTTGCCACATGACTGTTTCATCTGCCCTTATAGCTAATGGATATTGTGTGTGGGGGGTGTGTGTGTGTGTTTCTAAGACAGATTCTTCCATGATTTTCTGTAATCCCCCTGTCAGCTTTGGCATCAACTTTATGCTAATCTCATTAAACAAGTTGAGAGGTTTTCCCTCTTTTCTAAACCCTGAATGAGTTTGTAGTAAACTGCTATGACTTCTTATTTAAATATTGGAAAGGGGATGCTTGGGTGGCTCAGTAATTTAAGCGTCTGCCTTCTGCTTAGGTCATGATCCCAGGGTGCTGGGATCAAGTCCCCCATTGAGCTCTCTTTGCTCGGCGGGGAACCTGCTTCTCCTTCTGCCTGCCGCTCCCTGTGCTTGTGCTCTCTCTCTCCCTCTCAAATAAATAAATAAAATCTTTAAAAAGAAATAAATAATTTTAGGAAGAATTCATTGGGAAGCCATGGAGACTATACTGTGGGAATATTTTTTATTGAAAAATTAATTTCTTTAATGAAACAAGCCCATATTTTCTATTTCTTCCTGTATTGATTTTAAATTAGTTATTTTCAATGAATTTGCCGTTTCATCTACATTTTTAAATGTGTTGGCATAAAGTTGTTCATGATATCCCTTATTTTATTTATAATTGTCTGTAGGATATTTCTCATTCCTAATATTATTTGTCTCTTCCTTTTTTAAAAAAGATGTGTGACCATTTTTATTAGAAGTTTATCAATCCTTATTAGTCTTTTTGATGAACGAATGTTGGGGTTTGTTGATTTTCTCTGAGTATAGTTCTTTTCTGCCACTTAAAAAATTCTTTTCTTTCTACTCCCTGTGGATTTAATTTGCAATTCCCCCTAGCTTCCTCATATGAAAGTATAGATCATCAATTTTCCACCGTTTCCCTTCTTCTAATATATGGATTTAAGGCTCTCAATGTCTCTTACCACATTGATTTAGCTACAACCCACAAGTTATTTTTTGTATCCTAGAGGTTTTAGTAGGTAGTATTTTTTATTATTATTTATTTCAACTTACTGTCTGATTTTTACTGTGAGTTCTTCTTCTACTCATGACTATTTAGAAATGCTCTGCTTACCACCTAATATGTAGGGGATTTTTCTATTTATATTTTGGGGGATTAATTTTTACCTGGATTCCCCTGTGGTCAGAGGACATACTCTAAATGATTTCAATCTCCTAAAATTTGTGTAGACTTGCTCTATGCCCCAGGCAAATGTTCAATTTTGGTAAAACTTCATGTTCCCTTGAAAAGAATGTGCCTTTTTCAGTAATTGGATAAATGGTTCTATATATCAATTAGGTCAATTTTTTTAATCTTGTTCAATATTCAATGTCCTTACTGATTTTTTCTCTGCTTATTACATTCATGAGAAATGGAAGGACTTAAAAAACTTCTTACTGTAGGTATGGATTTGCCTGGGTGTCCTTTTAATTCTATTTCTTTTCTTTATATATTTAAAGGTACGCTATTAGATGCTTACAAATTTAAGAACTTTTCAACTGGCCCTTTTTATCACCTTTTGTCATCATGAAATGTCCTTCATTACTAGTAATACTTTCCTTAAAGTATACTGACATCTGCTGCCCCCAATTCTTCAAAGCTTTCAAAGTTTTCCCTTTATATTTTTTTGAAAGATTTTATTTATTTATTTGAGAGAGAGAATGAGAGAGACCATGAAAGAGGAGAAGGTCAGAGGGAGAAGCAGACTCCCTGTGGAGCTGGGAGCCCGATGTGGGACTCAGTCCCAGGACTCTGAGATCATGACCTGAGCCAAAGGCAGTTGCTTAACCCACTGAGCCACTCAGGCACCCTTTCCCTTTAAATTTTATCCAGCTTTTATTTTTTTCTCAAGTGGAAGTTTTGTACGGTATCAGAGCTAGAATTGGAAGTCAGCCAAATGGTTCTTAATGACCCTAATCTGACCGATTAAATCAATGTAAGTATTAAGGTGTCAGTAATTTTCAAGGTCTTATATTTATATTTTTAGTAATAACTTCTAGAGAGGTGTTGAGATGAGAGATTATTAAATTTTGTAGTGGAAAGAGCACTGAATTTTGAGTCAGGAGACTTTATTTCTAGTGCAACTTTGCCACTGAGTGACCAGGGGCGGTGACAAATCTTCTTTAGGTCTCAATCCTTTGTAGATAAGAGCTTAGTGATGACAAGAACATGACAAGTGTGTGTCCACTTTCCATCCCTTGCTCATGATCCTGGTATTCTTCTCTACTAATTCTGACTTCAGCCTTAACATTCTTCTCAACACAGGTCCCCAGTCAGCCTTTAGCATTCCTTGGAGCTAGCAATGTTCCTTCAACACTCTGTCCAGAAGCTCAGAATGTGAACTTTTTTGTAAATAGGGTCTTTGCAGATGGAAACAGTTAAGAATCTCAAGATGAAATCATTCTGGATTTAGGGTGGACCCTGGATCCGATGCATGGTGAATTTATGAAAGGAAGGGAAGGGATATTGGGACACACTGAGAAGCAGGCCATATGAAAACAGAGGCAGAGACCGGGATTCTCTCTACAAACCAGGGAACACCAGGAACCAGCAGGGGCTGGAAACAGCAAGGAAAGATTCTCTTCTAGAGCTTTGGAAGGAGCTGCCGATGCCTTGATTTCAGACTTCTATTCTCTAGAACTGAGAATAGATTTCTGTTGTTTTAAGCCACCCATTTTGTGGTGCCTTTTTTAGGGTAGGCTTGGGAAATCAATACATTGTGAAACCTACTTACCTTGTTCCATAAGTATCCCTAAGTTCCCTAAGTCATGTTTTTCTAGGTACCTTCTTCCTTGCCTATACCAATAATGATGACAATGACAATGACAATGATGATGGTGGATATGGCAAGGGTGCCACCGCTGTTAACTGGAGTGAAACTTCTGTGCAACTGGGGTATAGCAATAAATTAAAATGTTTTGCAAGTGTTACTATATATAATACGCATGGCATCCCTATTAATGGCCAAATGTTAGAAAATTGAGATTCACAGGAGTGACTTGTCCAAGACCCCAGAAATAGGGTTGGCAGACCCAAGAGCAGAAGTCAGGTTATTGGCCATCAGTACTATTACTATTATAATAATAATTAAATAATACCATTATTATCATATTGCTTTTTACTAGTAGTAAAGAGACTTTTTCTTTTTTGGCAAATATCATAAACAGCAAATTGGCAGTCAAATTTTGCTCCACGATTAAATAACAAGAAAAATACTAAGTATCTAATGATATTAAAGGTTTAGAAATGCAAATGATCATACTGACATATGAAGCAATTGCCTATTAGTAGATTTTTCAGGGCTTCCAGGGGATATAGTCTGTCAATTAGTACAAATGATTAAAATGAAATTTAAAGGCGCATGAGTACATACCATAGACTAATGAACAATTCCCCCATAATGGGCTTAAATTTGAGTTTAGGGAACACTTCAAGCCTCAGGACATTATATTACCTAGAAATAATGGATATAAAAGTTGACATTACTTACTTTGATACTTCAGTTGGTTGAAAATGAGACACAAGTGTCTAAGAGAATAAATCAGGCTGACCAAAAGTTAGTAGAAATTTCTAAATGTTCTTCTTTGAAAAGAAGCTTTGAATGCTGATATCCATCGCTGTCTCTGCAGTTTTTCCCAGCTTTTATGACTCCTCCAAACAAAGCCTTCATATTGTTCATTTTCCCATCACATTCATTTATTTCTTAAGCAAAATAAATAATTGAGTGATTGAATGGAGATTTAGACTAATTTTCAGAGCCTGGAATATGGTTGTTTTATTTTATTTTATTTTTTAGATTTTAATTATTTATTTGACAGACAGAGATCACAAGTAAGCAGAGAGGCAGGCAGAGAGAGAGGAAGGGAAGCAGGTTCCCCGCTGAGCAGAGAGCCCGATGCGGGGCTTGATCCCAGAACCCCGAGACCATGACCTGACCCCGAGACCATGACCTGAGCCGAAGGCAGAGGCTTTAACCCACTGAGCCACCCAGGCGCCCAGGAATATGTTTGTTTTAAATTCCTTGGAATTTAGATCCTGCATTTAGGATAGTGCTTAGTTATCTGAGGAGTGTACAATAATAAATAAGATAGTTTTACACATATGGCAACCATCAAAAACTGTCTGTACTTTTAATAAATAAAAGTAGTTTAAAACCCCAGGAAATGTTTAGAAGCAAACAAATAAATGAGGAAGAAATCAATGCATGGATGTTCAGTGTGGTTTATTGGCACTAACCAAGAATTTCTTTTCTTTATTTTTAAGATGTTATTTATTTGAGAGAGCTAGAGAGTGCAAGCACAAGAGTGGGGGAGGGTTAGAGGGAGAGGGAGAGAAAGAGATCCAAAGCAGACTTCGTGCTGAGCAGGGAACCTGATGTGGGCCTCCATTCCCAGGACCCTAAGATCATGACCTGGAGCCAAGGGTAGACATTTAGCCAGCTGAGCCACCCAGGTGCCCCTGACCAAGAACTTCAATAATCAGAAGGTTTGGGACTTTGGTATTATGCTATATTTTTTCATAAGAAAGTTTCCTTTTCTGAAAAACATAGAAAAAAAAAATATATATATATGCCAATAATAGCTGGAATAAGCAGAGCTTATGACAGGCTTTAAAACAGAGCCACCTTTCCCAAAGAGGGTCAAGTTATTTCCCTTCAGCTGAAAACCTGTAAGTTGCTAGGAAAAGCTTAGAATCAAGGGTGAAATCTAGAACCTAAGGCAACCGATTTGCTTATCCCACATTATGATTCTGGCTGTGCAAAATGGCTCTTCTAGGAAGTGGGGCTTATGGAATGTCACCAAGCCCTTCTAGCCAAAGGGAATCCCAGGCACTGTAAATAGGGAGCTTGCTCAATGTCCACAAGAGCCAAACTGTAGAAAGAGCAGAGATGTCCATTGACAGAGGAATGGATAAAGATGATGTGGTGGATATATACACAGTGGAATATGACTCAGCCATCAGAAAGGATGAATACTTACCATTTACACTGACATGGAACTGAGGGGTATTATGCTGAAGGAAATAAGTCAATCAGAGAAAGACAATAATCATATGGTTTTACTCACATGTGGAATATAAGGAACAGCACAGAGGATCATAGAGGAAGGGAGGAAAGACTGAATGGGAAGTCATCAGAGAGGGAGACAAACCAGGAGAGACTCTTAACTCTAGGAAAGAAACTGAGGGTTGCTAGAGGGAGATGGGTGGGGGGATGGGGTAATTGGTGATGGGCATAAAGGAGGGCCCGTGATGGGATGAACACTGAGTATTATACACAACTGATGATTTATTGAACTCTACGTTTGAAACTAATGATGTATTAGATGTTGGCTAATTGAATTTAAATTAAAACAAAAACAAAACCAGGGAGCCTGCTGCAGGCATGAGGGACAGGGATGTGGCAGGCCTGTGGGTCAGAGGTGTTCTCTAGCCTTGTTTTTAATAGACAGAACATTCAAGTCCACTACTGTCAAGAGCCCTTCCGTCTTTGAGGAAGGCCTCTGATGAAACAGAGTTCAAGTTCTGAAAAGGAAGACACAACAGCCTACAGAGAGAATTCCAGAGAAGCCAGAGAAAAGCTATACATCTCACTATATATAGCACTAATGCACAATCCTGAAAGCTCTATTTTCCCCAAGTCTCACGTGCATGCTTTTGCTATATACGCCATACCTAGGGATACATTATAATTACAGTATGTGACTAGATTAGGCCCTTGCAGGCTTGAGAAGACCTAAATAGGGAGCACTTTCATTCTTTCATATTACTTCTAGAATTACCACTGGTACCCAATATTCTTTAGTTCACTCATTTACCAGCCCCCTCCTTTTGGGGGGGGCTGATAATCATGATTTTGTCTTGCCTGAAATTTGCATAAGTCATGGCTGTCTCCAGAGAAGTTGTTAGTTGGTAGTTTAGTGTCTCGGATTTAATTGTGGAGACTATTATGGAGACAATTGTGGAATTGTCTTTGTTATGCTGCTTCAGCGATTCGTCCAGGACCAGTCACCAAGACTTGGTTCCAAAGAGTGGATTTGCATCAAGATGAAAAAGAACTAGAAGGAGAGTGGTGGAGCCCAACAGGCCTGGCCTGGGAGACACATAGCTAAAGTCCCCATGTCAGCACCACGTCTCACACCCTGGGCAGTTAATAATAACAACAACAACAACAAAAATTAAGTCAGTCTGTTGAGACTCAATTTACACACAAGATGAATAGATTTAAGGGGTACAGTGGGATGGGTTTTGACACTTGTGTCCACCATGTCACTAGCAGCCCAATCAAAGTCTAGAATATTATTTTCATAACCACCAAAAGTTCTCTTGGGCCCCTTGTAGGCTCACACCCACCCACCCAGGCAAACAGCAATTTCTGTCCCCACAGCTTAGTTTGACCTGCACCAGAACTTAGTGGAATATAATATAGTATGCATTCTTTTCTGTCTGGCTTCTTTCACTCAACTCAACATAGTGTTTTGGAGATGCATTTGCCCTGTTGCATGTGGCAGCCATTCTTTCTTTCTCTGTGCGGCTTTGAACAAATCATGTCCCCTCACCGAGCTTCAGTGTCTTCATCGAAACAGGAAGGGGCTGGAAAATGGGAGTCATCAAAGTCTCCGTCATTCCTAACATTCTCTAATTTTATGACTTTGAGGTTTAGCTTCTTTTAATTTTTTTAATATTTTTCAACTGCCAGAAGATTGGCTGTAAAATGATTCTTCTTTTGTGTTTGCTTCTCTGCCGCCCGCCCGGTGGACCAGAAGCTGATCAATCCTTGAAGAGTTAGCCCTATGAGAGGAAAGGTGCCCTGGAGGCCTGGTCTTAAACAAAAGACAGAGGGGCTCTTCAAATGCTTATGACTTCAGGCAAAAGGGATTGGAGTTGGTTGTATAAAAAGATAAGAAATTTATTTTTAACTTTAATGCTTATGGTTTCTTAAGCGTAAGAATAGGTAAGAGGGAGTCAGGAAGGTTCTAAGGTAGACCTTGGCCCTTCACCTGAGCAGTTGAAGCTTCTGGACTCATACTCCTTCTGGGTCTTCTGTAAGTTCCTATAACTACTTTTCTCACATTTCACCAGAGTTCATTAGAAATGAGAGTATGTCCATTTGTAAACTAACTTTAGCTGCCATTGACTTGTACTCTAGCCAGACTTCAGTAGAATATTGAATTTTGCCAGCATTTGTCTAATCTCTTAAAGGTTATCCTGAAACATGAAATGCCAGGAAATTGGATTAAATAAGTGAAAGATCTCACTTCATTTAGGTCAGTTTTGTTGGGGAAGTAGGGAGAGGAAATGATATGAAAGTCGAAACTTGCCCTTGGTTGCATTATCTTGTTTAGCTATCTACCATCTCTCTTCAGTGTGAAAGACGGGATTGAGCAGGTCCACTTGGCTGTGATTTCCATAGTGTGGTTGGGGTGGTGGTGAGTGATTGGACAGATCAGCCCCTCACCCCATTTAATTCAATCCCATTACCAAAATCTATTGAACACCTACTATGTGCAGGACATTAAACAGGCCTTGGGGACAGCAGAAGGAGAGGCAGAGATAATTATACATTTCATCAAGTTTAAGAGCTAGTTGAGGGGATGCAACATGTAGTCAAGCAATTACAATTAAGAACCACTTAGGATATATTAAGTGTAAGAGGTACAAAATGTTGGAATTCAGAGGAAGGAGTCATTGCATCTGATTGGTGACCATTAGGAAATGTGCTTGTGAAGTGAGTGCCATGAAGTGGTTTGGGAATGAGACCATCTGGGTTCAATCCTTGCTCCACCATCTGCTAACTCTGTACCTTGAGCATGTTACTCAAAGGCCTTTCTGTGACTTAGTTTCCACATTAGGAAAATATAGCAGATTATTAAAAAAATAAAATAAAAAACTTAACAAACTATAGTGAGAATGGAGGTTTTTTAAAAATTTTTTTAAGATTTTATTTAGAGAGGAAGAGAGTGAGTGAGAGAGAGCACAGGAGGAAGAAGGATCAGAGGGAGAAGCAGACTCCCACTGAGTAGGGAGCTTGATGTGGGGCTCGATCCTGGAACTCCAGTATCATGACCTGAGCCAAAGGCAGATGCTTAACTGACTGAGCCACCCAGGTGGCCAAGAATTGAGTTTTAAGAATACCAAAAACAGCAATAGCAAAAAATACTAAAGTGTATAGACAGTACAGTACTTGACATGATGTTTTTTTGTCAATAAGTGTTCATTGTATTTCATATTAATGAAAATGCATTTGAAATGTATCTCAACGAATGGGTAGGTGGATGTTGAGGTAACATTTAGTACTTCAGTTCCAAGTACTGTTTCTGCAAGATTGTCCCAGAATTCTTGGTAGCAAACTCTCATTTCTTGCACAGGGTTGGGGCTTCTGCACTCAGACACAAGTGCAAGTCTGCTCAGTATTTAGAACCCAAACTTAGCTTAATCAGTTAGATATAAAAAGTGATCTGAGAGAGGCCTTCCAAAAATGTCCTCATTATGAGTCTCTTGTGCTCACATGCTTTCTACCTTTTCTGGGTCCTCAGTTTATAGAACAGTTTCAAGCTTGATATATAATCTCTCAACTCCAGAAAGAACATTATCTGAATATCCCCTATTACATGTGTAATATGTAAGCTCCAACTCAGGTTTTCTGCTTTATCCAACTCTGATTACAAGTTGCATTTTGTCAAACATCTGTAATTAGCACATTTAGCTCCAAACACCATGAATTATAAACCTTGAAAAAAAATAAATTGAAGAATCCTCTTGGTTGAATTTCCAAAAATCACTATCCTAACATTCTTTGAGACTCCCTGGATAGAGTTTCTTTATCATTCTGAGTATATGAGTTTATTTGTTTTCCCCGTTTTCATTTTTTAATTTTATCATTTAAAAAGTATATTCTTTCTACTCAGGCATCTATGTGCTCATACTAGATTCTGGCTAATCTCAACATTAACTGATTAAATCAACTTCGAGTCGTGGTGTTTGATAAATGCCTGATCTTTCAGAATTGGGAGGGTTTTCTCAGGAAACAAATGATCTCTGTGTATGAAGATAACATCTTTTTAAGCTTAGGCCACTATTCTTAAAGTTATAACTTAATGATAAACATTTTGAAGATTTTTGTGTTTCTTTTTTCTTTGAGTTAATATTGTCTAGACCATTCTATGTTGTGTTAAGAATAGCCAAATACAGCCAGAATCTGGACTTCAGTCAGAATATAAATTTACATAACTATCATTATAGTCATGTCTATCTGTCACTCTTAATAGTCCTTAACAGCAAATAGAAAATGTGTGTTTTTCTATAGCTTTTAGGGTCACAGAAAAATCTCGGCCCATTTCATGCTGAGTAGTCAAATACAAATCAAAATCTATAAAGCTAGCTTTCGGAAATGTTGGTGATATTTCAAGCTCAGGACAGAAGTAGTTCAAAGCTCTACCCACAGCCTCTGGTGCTATTATACTCTCCAGAGATCTATGTCTTTTCTCTTCCTTATTTAAGTGCCCTTTCTTCTAAAGACACCTAACAGGATAACATGTGCACTTTACTCTTTTTGATTTCCAAAACCATCACCACTGAACTTATTTCTGTTCTAACAAAAAGATCTTATAATAACCTTGAAGTAGATAAGTTTCAGACCTCTAATTTTATTTCCCTGACAATGGATAAAGTTGAAATAATAGATTTCGTTTCCTAACATCTTTTCAGCGCTAAGTAAGATAAACTTACTAATAGGTAAGGTTTTCATGGTCAGACAACTTACTAAATTAGAATCTATGTCCTTGAGTATCTACATCAGAAAAGGACACTTTAGGTTTCGGTCATAGATGGGTTTAGCTGGGTGTTCTAAACTTACTCATTTTAAATCCAGGTTTAGGTCAGCATAATTCTTACTCAGGGCAGCTGAGTAGGGGAAATCTTCAGATTTTTCAGCTGCTTCCAGACCTGGAAGGTTTGGAAATCAACAATACAGGTTTCAGTTTCTTAGTCTTGGAACCAGATGTCATAATTGTGTTATTCCACATTATGTAAGAGGCCTGAAGGTGAAAATGTGCCTCCCATGGAAAAGAAAGACCAGATAAAAATGTAATCTGAGGTGTTCACTATAGCCAGGAAATTTAGTGGCCAACATCTGCTCCTTTATTTATTTATTTACTTCTTTGTTTGTTTGTTTATTGAGAGAGAGTGTGTGCAGGAGTTGGGGGAAAGGAGAGACAGAGAGAGACTCTTAAGCAGGTTCCATGCCTAGTGAGGAACCGGACAGGGGGCTCTTGTCTTACAACCCTGCGATCATAACCTGAGCCAAAATCAAGAGTCCGATGCTAAACCGACTGAGACACCCAGGCTTTTCCTTTTTTAAAAGTGAAGGAAAGGGGGCACCTGGGTGGCTCAGTGGGTTAGAGCCTCTGAGTTCGGCTCAGGTCATGGTCCCGGGGTCCTGGGATCAAGCCCAGCGGGGAGCCTGCTTCCCCCCGCCCCCACCCTCTCTGCCTGCCTCTCTGCCTACTTGTGATCTCGGTCTGTCAAATAAATAAATAAAATCTTTTAAAAAAAAAGTGAAGGAAAGAAGTCATGCTCTCTTATACCAATATGTCAGGAAAACATCAATACAAGGAAAAGATATCTCAATGTTTTCAAAGTATGTGGAGAGGCCCCTTTCAAGTTTAACTCTCAAGAAACCCTGTTGCAGGTAACTTAGGAGTCAACCTTCTAGACCCTGCAAGTGGTATTTCTGATGTGCATTTATAGAGTTGATTTCTGTGAATGGAATTTGGTCTACTCATAGTCTGGAGACTTTCTATAAGGTGACATGTCATGGTGAAGGAACACTAGAACATTCACTGATTGGGTCAATAATTTAACAAATAAAAGGCCCACTGTGTGATAGGTTCTAAATCACTTAGTGGGGAATAACAAATTAATAAGTTACATTTCCTATCTTTAAAGTGCTCCTGCAATTTTTTAAATGCCTAAGCCCTAAAGCTTTGTGATTTCAGAGAGATCCCTCAGTTCTTGGGTTCACTGAAATTCCTGGAGAGGTCGCTGGTGCCTGTACTCAGTGATGAAAGTCAGGGAGCTCTCTGAGCAGCTGGCATGGAGTGTGGCTGGGGTACCGGGCACACCATGGGCCACTGTGCCCGCCTGCACGATGTCATCACCGGAAATGTAGGTTCTAAGTGCAGCTTTTAGTGCCCAAACTAGCTTCGAACCTGAGTTATGAAGGGAGGAAAGAAGTCAGGCTCAGGAGCCATCAGGGCTCAGGTACGACGAATAAGATGAGGCACCAAGAAGTGCTTGCTGTTTTGTTGTATGGACTTCAAGGCCTTATCCCAAAAAACTACTTTCTTTCCTCAAAAGTTCATGTTTTCTGTGTTCTTTTTTTTTTTTTTTTTGAAGAGCCCTTATTACTTATTTATGGTAATTTAAGTCTTGTAACACCTAATAGGATATTTCATTGCTATTAAGTGAAGGAAGAAACCAGGAAAGAAAATTATGTTACAAATAAATGACATTTGTGATCAAAGAATGATGATTAGAGACATTTATCTGTCCAACTTCTGTTAGAAACCACTCTAATTATTCTTTCTGCGTTCGTGCTTATAACACTTTCTCTAGTGTGTGGTTCTAGGAAATGATAGCAAATGATTAGCTCCTATAAGATAATGCACGGATAAAAGAGTAAGACTGAATCAGATTTTCATAACAAGAACTGCTTTATGGTTCGAAAGCAGGTTTTTTCTTTCGTTTTGTTTTGTTTCATCTTTTTTTTTTTACTATCCATGTGGGTAATTTTTCTTTTAACCTAGAAGTAGGATTATTCCTGGATCTTTTGATTAAAATATCTCATCCTGGGCCCAGAATGGATGCTCAACAATTAATATTCTTCCTTTTCTCAACTGTTTAATTAGGGTTGAGGCCAGCACAGGATTTGAATTACTGAAGTCAATGAATATCATGAATATCATTCCACAATATTCTCTGCTAATTGTGAATAATTTCCTCATTCTCAGGAGGGATGTGACAGGCTGTAACGCTCGACCTGCCTTATGATGTGATTTCAGGGACTTGTTTTCTTCTCTCATAGTGATACCCTCCCCACATCCACACCTGCCAGCTAATTGCCGAATTACTTTTTACCACAGGGGAAAAAATATTGTTGCCTACTTTCTCATAGAAGTCCCAGGGATAATGGCATAGTGGGATATGGATTGTGTAAATAACAAATATGAGAATCTTACCTGTGAGAAGTTTAAGTGTGAGTGGCCTGAGATAGAAATATGGAGGGCATCATCGAGTCAGGTAGAGAAAGCTGGAGCGGGGACCTGAGACTTGGCAAGGGCAAACTTTGCCTGTCTGGGCCCAGGGCCAGGCAAGACCAAAGAGATAATATTTGCTTTCCTATACTCTGGATGTATATAAAGACAAGTGAAATGAGTTAAATAAAATGAGTTAATGAGTTAAATATTTTTTCTACACAAAATATTTCTGGACTCCCTTACCATCACAACTTTGTACATTGTGATTTCTTTGGCTTCTCTAGCTTAGTGCTCATAAAGCCAAGATTTCAACTATTATGAGATAATCATAGATGTACCTGACCTCATGAGTTACCTGTTTTTAAGCTTTGGAAAGACAAGGAATGAGAAGCTCCATTATCAATTTTAGTCAGGGAGAGGTGAAGAGAGAGCAGATATGTGGTCTCCGAGAGTCTGGGGGAAACTGGGATGAGAGAGTAAGGAAGACTCCTCCTCCCTCGGCCACTGGGCAGAGGCCAATATCTGCCCCTGTGGGTGGTCTGACCATGGGGAACAAAGGTAGGGGTGGGAAGGGGCTAAGGAGTCCCATTTCTGCTTCTGAGCCTCCTCCCCACTGCTGGAGTCTGACTGGTTTTCAGAGTCAAAGGAACAGAACCATTGTAGTCTAATAAATCATGTCCTTATCATCCATTCCCATCTGTGTGGCTGCCATCAGAGAGTTGGAGGTGGAGGGAAATACATCAAGTCATGCAGAATTATGCAGACCAAAGAATCTTTAAAACATTTTTCTAAGTCAAATTGTAATATCTAGTTTAGAACATTTCCTTTTCTTTCTTCCTTTCTTTCTTTCTTCTTCTTCTTCTTCTTCTTTTTTTTTTTTTTTTTTTTTGCTTTTACTTTAAATCTATTTCTTCTACCATGTTGTTCAAAGAAAATGAATTGTATCTGATACCTTTGGATTTAGATAGCAGATATAATTATGACTTCCTGGAATGTCCTCCTTTCCTAAAGCTGTCATACTTGAGCATTCTCAATTCAGTTCCGTTCTGTGTATTTACTGGATGTCTAGCTAATGTGTGATATCACAAGGATATAAGAGCCGCCAGTAGTGTGATCCTGCCTTCAAGAAGCATAAAGTTTAACGGAGAAAACTAATGAACAAACAAACACAAGGAAAGAGCACTACAATGCTAATAGAAGAGAGTGATTTTACATAATATCACTCAAAGAACTGAGAGAAGGGAGTGGTGAGTACAGACATGAATAACCAGAGAAAAGTTCTTGGATAAGATGAGCTGGGGAACAGGGATGAGTTCAGTTTGGGGTAGGCTAAGTTTAGTGGTAACTAGGTGGAGATGCCAGTGGGCATTTGGGGTTATGGGTCTGGAGTTCTGAAAATAAATGATGGCTGGAGAAACAGATTGGGAATCATCAGCTCAGAGCAGATTATTGAAGGAGATGAGATGGAAATAGATGTGATCAGTCAAGGAGTGTGTATAGAGAAGACCAAGGATAAACTCACATTCATGCATGCATGCACACACACACGGGTGACAAAGGAAGAGAAACTAGTGCCTTTTCTCATAATGACACATTTTGTCTTTCTTTTCTAAGTAGGAGAACAGGATAAATTAGTGCTTTAGGAGCCAAGAAGAAAAACATTTCAAGAATGAGTTGAGCTGAAATGAACATTTCAGTTCAGAGTCACTAAATACCAAAAGGTCAAGTAAGAAGAAGACTAAAAAACCCAGAGTTTGTCACCTAGGAGGTAATGGTTGATTTTTGCCAAGGGAGTCTTGCTGAAGTTTTGATGCCATCATGACCACAACGGCTGAGGCAAGGACGAAGTAAAAGTGTTCCTTACCAGTGTAAGAGTCTCCCTTACTCAGAGTGAGGGAAAGGGCCCTGCCATCCCAGAGATGACCCAGTGAGAAGGGCCAAGGGGGATGTGTAGCTATGTGGCGGGCAGAGAGGAAGGGTTTGCATGAGAGCTCAGGTTAAATAGAAGAACCCTATTTTAAAATAAATAGTGTGTAGAATTTCATACAAAAAGAACTCTATTAGAAGTAGACATACCGGGTCAGAGGTATTACCCACTGAACTTTTTCCCTGGGCTCTGCTGTTCTCTAGAGCTGAGGAAAAATTTGACAACCATTGTTGGCAGGACAACAGAGGAGAGAGTCACAGGTGCCTGCCTTTCTCCAGCCTGGGGGATGGAAGCAATTCTGTTAGAGATTGGAAGGGCCTTAGTGAGTTATGTTTTAGATACATTTCTTTTGAAGTAATGGTACTTTATCCAATGGGAAAGTGCTGTAGGTAGTTAGAAGCAAGTTTGGTATTCAGGTACGAGCCAGGGCTTACAGTGGAGATTTTGGAGTCATCTAGATAGGTTAAAGTTCAATCCTGGAAAGCAGGTGTGTAGCCTCCAAAGTAGAGAAAGGGGCAGAGAGAAAGAGCAACACCATGAACATTGTACCAGCCAGGATTCACTCAGAGAAGCAAAACCACTAGGAGGTACCTCCCTCCTCTCTGTCTTACACACATATACAGATATGCACGCACACACACTCTCACACAGACTCTCTCACACAGACATGCACACTCACACACAGACACACAGAGACACAGACACACTCTCTCACATGTACACACACAGACACATAGAGACACAAACAGACATGCTCTCTCAGACACACATTCAGACACACTCACACGTAGACACTCACACACAGACTCACACTCTCACATAGACACACTCTTTCAGACACACAGTCATACCCAGACACACACTTATATTCAGATACACACTCACACACAGAATCACACTCTAACACACAAACGTACTCATACCAAAGCACACACTTATACACACCCACACTCTCACACAGAGACATAGTGTCACACACACTCTTACACTCTCACACTCATACCCTAACATGCAGATGCACAAAGACACACAGAGACACACTCATACACACTGTCTCACACAGATGTACTCATATACTCACACATAGACACACACTCACACAGAGACATAGTCTCACTCACACACACTCTCACACACTTACATCTTCACACACACACAGATGCATAGAGACACACACACACTTTTTCCCTCAAATGTACTCAAACACTCACACATAGACACAGTCTCACACAGAGACATAGCCTCTCGCATACATTCTCACACACACACACAAACACACATTCATACACACAACCCTCACACACACACACATACATAGGGATTTGATCTTAGACAATTGAGGGAGCTAGTGAAGCACCCTCTAAAACTATTCCTTTTACATCGGATGTCGGAGACTGACATATGCAGGACAAGCTGTGGGAAAGGAAATGGGTATAACATGGGGGAAGAGCAAGTACAAACACAAATTCCCAAGCATGAGCCGGAACCTGTGAGGGTGGACAGAAGCATGTCAATGTCCACCACCTTCGACCTCAGTGGAGTGAACATTCCGCAGGAGATCTGACACTGAGCTACGCCAGCATTGACCTTCTGAGTGTGAAAAGGCAAAACCAGAAATGGACAGGGAAGGGAGTCCTAGGAAATTTCGTGAAGCCTAGCCATGCCTCGTAGCATATTTGTTTTGTAGCCACGCAACAAAACCACCACAGTACACTAAGAAACTGCTAAATAACAACATAAGGCAGAAGAGTCAAATGCCAGATGAAAGGCCAAAACATAGAGTGCTTTGTTTTGTCCCTCTTTGAAAAAAACTAGACAAACCAAAAATAGAATGACTTCAAAGGTTTCCAATTTTCTCAGGAAGATAAACTTGTTTTATTAATGAGTGCCATTGTAGAAATCCTTGCTTTAGGTATGTATAAAAATGATAAATAAAGGACCATTTCTTTTTTTAACTAAACCGTTTGTCTTTAATGAAAATGTTCTAGATTCACGTGTGTCAGATAATCGACATCCCACTAGGAATGAATTAATACCCAGAATATTAAGAAATTAAAATATCCCCTGAGAATACATGATTTTATCTACATACTAAGATTAATTTAAAGGGAGAGATACAATGATTTGTCTTCTCATTGATGAGCAAAACACAAATTCTGTTGGTGCTATGGCTCAGGGATTTATTGCAGAGCTTTCATGGGAAATGGACCATCTGTGGTTGGAAGTATTATTATTTATGTAACTTGTTCAGGAGAACAAGTTACGATAAAATATTCAATTTCCCTTGGTGAAATTGCCTATTTTACTTCTCATATATATATATTTTATATATATATATATATATATATTTTTTATAACTGAATTAGGATAATGAAAGCTCATTCTAAAGAAAATAGTTTCACCACTTGGTGAACAGGTGAGGCTAGAGACCCGTTAGGTGGCACAAATGTTGGTCACGGAGGGGCTTATTGACTTTTTCCTTAGTGTTTTATTCTTTCCTATCAGCACAGTTTCCAGAAGAGATCTAATCCATATAATTCATACATCAAATCCTGCCCTCACCTTTCCTCCAATCTCCAGTTAGATGTAGTCGGGCATCTCAAACTTAACATGACTTAAAAGAGAACACTTGATTTCCCTCCACGAACTTACACCTCCTTCTTCCCTGGGCTCCCCATATCTCTAAACAACACTGCCATTTGTCTAGGTGTTCAAGGCAGAAGTCTGCAAACTAACCTTGATGCCTTTCCTTCCCCCCATTTCCTTGTCTGACCTATCAGCCAGTACTATGACCCTGCCACTGTGTATCTCATTCCCCCGTCTCTGTTCTTGGCATCCTAATCCAAGCCTCCAGTCTCTATCTTTCTGGACTCACCTCCATCGCCCTCCTAACTTGCTGCCTGTGGGCACATTTGCCTTCTTATATGCCATTCCTCACACAGTAGCCAAAGCAAGCTTTTACAAATGCAATCAGATTTTATTCTTTTCCCCTGCAAATCCACTGAAGGCATCCCATTGAACTCAGAAGAGAATCCAAACTCCTCCTGCTGGCTCACACAGCCCCGGTGTGATCTGACCGCTACCCACCAATCTGTGCTAGCTCAGACCAACCCCCTCACTCCCAACCTCCACACTGTGCCCTGGGAATCCTGACCAGGCTTCATTATGATTTTCAAACAGCCAAACTTTTTCCCGCCTTAACTTTGTGTTTCCTACACTAGCTGGAATCTCTTCCTGACATGTTTTCCACCAACCACCACGTGACCAGATCCGTTTTGTCAACCAACTCTAAGTGTCAGTGTCTCCCAGGTGTTCTCTGTCACGTCATTCTATTTTAACTCTCTACCTAGCACTCATTTCCCTCTGCTCTTTCTTTCTTTCTCTTTCTTTCTTTCTTTCTTTCTTTCTCTCTATTCATCCATCCACCTATCTATGTTTGCTTTCACAAATAGAACAAAAGTTGCAAAGGAGATTTTCTGGATCTTGTTCCCTTCTATATCTCCAGTGCCCAGAAGGGACCAGCACGCAGAAAACAGAGGTGCATTCTAGTATTACAGACAGTCAGAGTCAAATCATCTCAATATAAGACAGGAACTATCCTGTCCCGGGAGGGCAGAGAGTACTATGGCAGTGCAGAAGGGCAGCCGGCTCAGCCTGTGAGAAGATTTCCCTGGAAGAGGTGGAGCTTAATGTGGGTTTTTAATGAATCAATGTACAGGAAAGGTAAAGATGTTGGTCTAAGGAGTGACATGACCATTAGAAAAGTCTGATTTATACCTTCAGAAAAGAGTCTGGAGCATATAGAGAGAAAAATAGGTCAGAGACAATAGCCAGAGATAGGAGCTAGAATAAGTGGTCCTCAATGTCATTAAAGAGAATGAGGGGGACACAGACAGACAGACAGACAATACTTATCCTATAGGGTGGAGTCACATGGAAGGACTTTAAAGATATCGCTCTGGCAGCAGATTGGAAAAGCCTAGAAACAGAGACAACAATTAAGAGATTAGTGAGGTAGTCCAGGCAAAGGTGCAGAGCTTCTGAACTGGGAAGGCAGTTGCAGCCCTGGGTGGAAGAAGAGCTAAGGGCGTCGTCTAAAACAGGAATGGTGCCCTGCAGTGAAGGACAGATGCATGCCGGAGGGGGGGCGGTGTCTGTGCACAACCCCAGACTTCAGACTTGCACCGCATGGGCTGGTGATATCACTTGAATAAAGAAGGAAAAGCTGATTTGAGAGAGACAGAGGAAAGTCATGAGTTCCCTTTTATTCCTGTTAAGTTTGAGGTATCGGTGCCGCATTAAGAAAAACCTTCCAATAAAAATTAGTTATAAGACTTTGGACGGGAGTTTACAAAATCAGTTAGGAGTGGAAATAGCGATTTTGGAATACCCACGGAGGTGCTCGTTCACATGATAAGCACAAGTGCATTGAATAAAAAGAGGATATAGAATAAAACAGAGGCAAGCGAGGATAAAACCTTGGCAAATGGGAAAATTTAAATGTGGTTGGGAAAAATTACATGAAGGAGATCAAAAAGGAGTAGTTACAGAGGTAGGGGAACCTTGTGACTAGAATCTCAGAACACTGGATGGTTAAGAAGGAGGGAAATAGGCAGTGATAGGAGAGAAATCTGGTAAGAGACCGGTCAGAGGTTATCTGCGTGAGTCTGGAAGTCTGGAAGTGCACTGTTTTGATAACCTTAGTGAAGGCAGTATATGGAGTGGTCAGGAAGAGAAGATAGACTGGCGTGTTGACGGGCAAGTGAGAGGTGATGAAGGGGAGATGAGGGAATATTCACTGGATGACTTAACTTTGCACAGAATACAAAAGAGCCTAGAGAAGATGGGGCAGAGAACTCAAGGCTTGAAAGAGAAGATCGTGTCCTCTGGTAGAAGGAAGGGCCCCCACTCTGAGACCAGAGGAAGAGCAGAGGGATTCCAGGAACATTATTCATTGGAGAGAAGAAGGCAGGAGAATTTTCAACTGCATGAGTTCAATCTCATCAGTGAAGGACCCTGATGGTCGGGAGGAGAGGCTGTATACTTCCTAGTAAAGAACAAGGGCTCTGGCCGTTACCGGCTGTCGCATAACTCACGAGTCGCATGACGTTTGGAAAGTAGGTTCAGTTTCTTAATCTGTAGAATGGGGAGACCAGTGCTGATCTCACGGGGTTATGAGAATCCAGTAAGATCATTACCATGAAGCTAAGCACAGTGCTCCGTCAAGGCAAGCTCAGTATGTTGTTGCTGCTATTGTTGTCACTGTTGATCTTGAAGACTGCATGGGGTATCTGGGATGGTCACTAAGAAGTGTTTGAGAGGTGGTTGATGAAGAATCAATAAAAAAGATTGGCAAATGCCACTTTTTTGGGGGGGAGGGCAAGTGCTATTGATAATCCCATTGGGATGAAGAAGTAGCATGAGGCAGAATGACATTCCCCCCAAAGACTGTAGTGTATTTATGATTGTTTAACACTTTCAGGTGAGCTCCATGAAGACAGAAGTTTATGTCTAATGTTCTCACTGTTGAGTTTCCAAAATCTAGATGCATTTGTTTAGTGAATTTCTGTTTGTTTTTAAAGAGAGTTATGGGTTTGTAATTGCCCAAAGCAGAAGCGGAAGTTGGTGATTTGATTGCTGTTGTAGCTGAAGCTTACTCTTTCCTTGCCTTTTACCCAATACAAACACCTTGAAGTAACAAAATTACTTAGGGATAATCCCATCTTTTATCATGTCAGGTTGTAACTATAAGGAATTTTAGGGACAGAAGTACTAAGATGGAACAGTAGTGACTTTGATACATTTGACACCTATAATATCTATACCCTTGGTGGCAGAAGTAGCTATTGGCAATGCTCTTGTTAATTTCCCTCACTTTCAAGCATCCCCATCTGAAAACTGATGTTAATAAGAGCTGTGCCATTGGAAGTGATGATTAAATGAAATAAAGTATGTGAAATTCCTGGTGTACTTCTTGGCACAGAATGAATAATTGGTAAGTATTTCTTTCTTTTCTCTCCTGTTGGCATAGGAATGGATTCATGCTGAAAGTATGATATAGAAGAAATTATGTTACACTAAATTCAGGAGTCCAGAATTCTCATGCCATCCATATCACTTCTATTCTATGAAACTTGAAGCAGTTCACTTTAAGTCATCTACAAAATGTAGAATAATAATTTTCTACTTTCCCAATGGGATTATTGTGAGGATCAAATGACATCAGGCATGAAAAGCTATATGAATGTAAGGTGTCATTATTATGATCCTTAAAACCTAATAGACATTCTTATCTTAGGACAAAAGTCAACCATGGTCTTGGAATTCTTCAGCATTTTCAGGCCCTGTTTTTCTGTGATGGCCAAGAAACTCAGCAGCTACCTTGAAGCACAATGTATCACCTATGACTTAATAACGCTAAAACCTCAGAATATTCAGGTTTCCTCGCTATGAACTATCGATTACTGTGTAAGAAATTTTCCCGAAGCCAAGTAGCCAAACAGCTTAAATGAGGAATAGTTGCTTTCTCATAGAATCTGTAAATCAGAAGTTATCCGCAGGCTTGAGTGAGGCTGAAGAATATGCTTTCAAGATGGCACACTCACACGTCTATTGGCAAGAGGTCTGTGTTCCTCACCACAGGACTCTCTCCTCATAGATGGTGGCTAACTTCTTCCAGAGGGAGAAATCCAAGAAGAAGAGTGAGGAGGGAGACACAGTACCTTGTGCAACCAAGTCTCTGAAGATTCATGCCATTAACTATACTATTTTTCTAGAAGTCCATTAAGTCCAGCCACACTCAAGGGGGGTTGGGGTGGAGACTAGGCTTCTCCCCTTGAAAGGAGGAATGTGAAAGAATCTGTGGACATACTTTACAACCACCACACCTCTTTATAGTCAAGGTCAAGGAGTGATCACCTGGGGTCCCTGCTGGACATCAGCAGAGTGTGTGGACATCTGTACTGGTTGGTGATACATTTAGCATGAGGAGACTTATCTAATATAAATATTATTTCAGTTTATTGAAAGATCTCTAAGTAGTTTATCTGATCCCTCCCAGGAGACAGGTTCTAGTAAGTGGACTAGGGAGTGGACATGAGGATTTGAGCATAGGAACAGGGATGGGGTGGGTCCAAGTGGGGGAAGGGAGAGAATTAGTCACTGAAAGCACAGCTTCACAAAAGCATGTGTTTGTGGAGGGCTGGACTATGAGTCCTGAGGAGGACTAAAGTCTCTGAAAAGTGGCAGTAGCCGCAGCAGCTTCCTTGGTGGCCGGATGACCTAAAGAATGGGAACCATACCGGAGAAATTTCTCAGACCCTGCAAAAGAAGAGCTCTCCTCAGAACTGGAGCTGGGAATCCAGCCCAAAAGAGTGAGTGGGTTCACAAGAGTAGGAGAGGGTTATTATGAGAAACCTTTCCAAGTAGATTTCAATTTTGGAGAAATACCAACTTGTAAATTCGTCTCAGACATTTAAAATGCATTGGACGCCACCACAGCACTGGCTGTCAATTCAGCCAGCATTTACTGAGCAGCAGTTGTGTGTCAGATGCTGTTCTTATGGGGCACACATCTATTATCTCATTCAATGCTCAAAAACACTGTTTGGAAAGTTTTATTCTCCTCTTGTAGGAAATTAGTGTTCTGGGAGGTTATGTTCCTGGGTTGAAGTCACACAGGTAGCACAAGGAAACACTGGGATTTGAATCCCAAGTTTTAAAATTTTATTAGTTTTCATTTCTTGAATGAGAAAATGCAAATGCAGATACATTGATGGTTCACTATTATTTCTTAAAATATAGTAACTCCTGATTGAAAGACTGAGTGGTACGGGGAAGCTGGAGCTCCATTGTCCCATGAAGAGTACCTTGCCCTTGACAACACAGTTTAAAATGGGGGTGATGGCTTTCTCTCAGGTCTCATCTGCACATTTGTATCTTTCTCATTCAGAGATAAGGTTGTGTGCTCCCCACAGCAAATTGCCCACCTTTCTCGAACATTCAGGCTATACCCAGTCCTAATGCATCTTCTCCCACATAACAACTAATGACAGCCCGACTACTAACACAAGCCAGCATACAATTACAAAATTTCAAATACTTGATTTGTATTTATACTTTTAATTAAAACATCAAGAGGACAATCTGATATCTTTCTTACAATCATTATCTGTTAGAATTTGCTCATTCATGATTATTCCTTTGAGAAAAGAAAGCATTTTCTCCTTCTCCCTCTACAACCTTTGGTTTCCACCCCTGCCCTCCAGGCTTGTATGCCATTCGTTGGGCATTCCTTCATTTAGTCAATGAACATCATTCATTCACACTTTCAGTATGTGTTTATTGAGCATCTACTGCACGCCGAGCACCTTTCTAGTTACTGATGAACCAATTATAGTTGTGAGCCAGCCACTGTGCTCAGCTCTGTAGGTACAGAGATGTCATGTAAGACAGCATCACTATCATGAGCAAATGTGGTATAATAGGAGATGTGATAGAGTTTCAAGTAGGATACAGGGGAGATGTATGAATATTTACATCTCTAATATTACTAGTGCTCTTATTAGTTATAATATATAATAGACAGTCATTACATAGGATGTATCACTTTATCTAGGGGTCACAGCATAACATGTCTGATAAAAGTGACCACCAGATGGTCACTGCATGAGCCTGGGACCAGGTCCCCAGAGGAGCAGCAGCTAAGAGAGGATGAAATGTGCAAGCACATCATTAAGGGAAAGATCTGAGAGACAAAGTGCAACTCGATGTGAGGGAAACAGGGAAAGCTGTCAGACTGCATGTCTGGCCCTGAGTATGGGAAAGAGGAAAGTTGGGTGGAAGTATCCTAGGCCACTCTATGGCCCTTGGATGACAGAGCCCAAGTCAGCCTCAGAAGGAATGACAGTCTTCCGGAAAAGGATCTGCCTTAACATCTTGGCTGCCCTCCATCAAGGTCTAGGTGGACCTAGGGGGAAGCAGTCAGAGCTCAGCAAAGGAGACCCTTGGTCAACTCTGTTTCCCGTGACTGCAGGCAGCCAGCCCTCCAGGCAGAGAGGCCAGATTAAACAAAGGATTTGCTTAAAGCAGTTTGGTGCATTTTAAGAGAACACCAAGCTCAAAATGGTTGGAGTATAAGGAACATGGGTCTAGGGAAAGGAGGCGCAAGAAGGCAGGTATGGGGAAAAGATACTGGAGAGGGTCAGTGGCCAAACTACAGTCTGATGTGTAAATCTAAGGGATGTGGGCCATGAGGAGACATGGGAGAATCTTAAGTAGGGAAGGGAAGGGATTAGTCAGGTTTTAATAAGTCAGTGAATGGATTAGAAGATGTGGTGAGAGAGAGGAAGAGGAGCTGGGAAAACTTATGTTCTGACTGATCACAGCAACACTAGGAATGCAGAGGCTCAGAAAGGTATTTGACAAGTAGAACGAACATCGCTCGATTACCAGTTATGCGGGCGGAGTCTTTGATTCCCAGCATTCTGGCTTGGGACTAGACAGTGGAGCCGTTCTCTTAGCCAGGGACTGCACGGAGAGACACTGGTTTGGGGAACGAAAGAGTCTCGGACAGTGTGGCCTTTGAGGTGCCTCAGCACTGTTTCGCCCAGTGCTCAAAAGATAACTCGAGGCTTCAGTTGCGTGCTGGGGAGCTGTGAGCCTTTCTTCCTCAGGAGACATTTTAATGACCCAGCACCGTTGGCCGACTGCCTCCAAGCTTGTCCGGGGAGGGTACTCCTGAGTTTGCTTCTCTTGCATCCCTGTCTCTCTTTTGACCTTTGTCTACTTAGCAGAAGTTAGTCAAGAGAAAAGCAGCCACAGATTAATGTAATGACGATGAGATCATGAGATTGCAGAATGAATTTTTCACCAAAGGGACAAGGTCCTCTGTCAGCCCCATCCTTGCCTTTGTCTTTGTTTTGGAAGACACAGCCTTGCACTCTGCGGACGGATACGTGGAATGAATCTACAGACACTGGGCAAGACAGCCTTATCTCCGGACAGCAGCTGATGGATGGATGGTGAAACACATCTGACTTCCTTGCCCCAGCAGGGCAGAAATCACCCACAGAAATCGTCAGAATCTCTAACAAAACAATGCATTTTGCTTCCAGACCTCCTTCCTGTTACCTAAGTTTCATGTCATTAATTCAGACCACAGAAAAATTGCCAGCCAAAACTGTATGCATAAATCACACAACCTTTAGGCCGGGGGAAGAGAAGGAAAGATTAGTGTGATTATCTGGGGAGTCTGAAGAGGGTTTTAAGTACTTCGTTGTGCTAAGTACTTCATGATGTTTCTTGTTCCTCTCCCCGCTCCTCCTCCTCCTCCTCCTCCTCTTCTTCATCTTGATCTTTACTTTTCTGGATTCCACTGAATTCTTAGTGATCAGTCCACTTCTTGGTTCAAAACACACTAATGGCTTCCCATCTTGTTCATCATAAAAACCCAAGCCTATACCTTGGCCTGCAAGGCCCGGCACACACTCAAACCCTCCTACCTCTAGTTATCCCTTTGTCTTCCTCCAACTTCTCATCCTCCTTCCCTCAGCTCCAGCCACACTGACCCCTTTGCTGCTCCTAGAGTCCTCGGCAGTGCTCTGGCCTCAGAGCCTTTGGATTTGCTTATTCCTCTTCCTCCCAACAACCACATGTCACCTGGCAAGTTCCTAGCAATTTGCCTGGGTTCAAAATTGCATCTCTTGTTCCCACATCATCCACATCCCCTGCCCTGCTGTAATTTTATTCATCGACCTTATCACTTTCCAATACACCATATAATTTCATTATTTTCATCCATCAGGAGTCTCTCTGTATTAAAATATAAGACATGGAGATTTGCTACTTTGATTTCCTGCTGTGTTCTCATCACATTACAACAGGGCCAGGCTCTAAAGAGGCAAATATTCTCGATTCCCATTCACAGATGGGTGACTTAACTGAGAAAACCAAAATCATTTTCCCAGGTCACATAGTTAGTGAACAGCAGGGTTTATAATCAAACCCAGGTCCGTCTGGCCCCAAGACTCACGTTCTTTATGCCACTGTAGGTTTCCTTCCTCTCCAAATTGCCAACTAAATACTTTCATAGAATCGGGGATGAGGAGGGGTAGGGTGGGGACAGTTTCCATTCAGAGAATGCTTCCCTCTAGACTTGGAGTTCTTGGTCCAGGAGCCAGACTGTGAGGGACTTGTGTGAAAGGCCAAGAAAGGGAAGAAATGACACCAGGGACAAAGTGTGGGATCTGTATGACCTCATCGGAAAGCTGTTTCCCCACACAGTCTGTGGCCAGATCGCAGGCACACAGACTGTGGGAAAACTAGTGACACACACGTGGCAGCCAGGGGGTCCTTTTAGACCAGCATTCACAGACGTCTAATTGGAGTTCGCAGTTTCTTAACAGAGGCTGCTTTGCCGTTCAGAAATGGGAGTTAAAATATCGCAAATGGTGCACTTTGAGAAATGTCACTCCTTAGCATGACTGCATTTCCATATTCTTTCCATGTTTGGTCGGTGTGTGTATGCAACGTTTTTAAAAATGATACGGCTCCTCGCACCAGCCCCTGGTGGCAGTTTGTGTCTGAGTCTGTTCAGAGGATCTGGCAGAAACGGTATTGAACCGTATTTCAATGCAGCTTTCTGTGCTGCACATAACCTACATTTCTGTAGCAATCGGTTAGGAGCAGGGCAATTCCTGGCACTCACAGCTCACACGGAGTCCTGGGGAGCCCTGGCTCCCTTCTCCCTTCCCTCTGTCAGGTATCAGGGAGGAAAGGTCAGAGGCTGGACTCAGATCATTACGCTGCCTCAGGAATGAGTGCTTCCCTCTGAGGACCACTGGAATGTAATTCATTTCTTCTGTCTTTCTTCTCAAGTATTAACAAAGTCAACAAAAAAAAAGGATTTTTTTCCCCCCATCAGGACTTGCCAGCCCTGGAGGAGAGCCGTCAGCATGAATTTTAATCACAATGTCTATTTTTCAGCCCTGAATTTTCCATAATCAATTTCTTTTTTTTGTTTGTTTATTAATTGAAAGCGAATACATATAGAGTTTGAGAATTGCTGCATCTTGACCCCTAGGAGACAGCTCATTCGCTCTCGGAACCTGGCTGGCGTGCGCTTCTCCACAGAGCCCAGCCTTATGTAAGAAGTACATTAGCAGCTGTTTTTTTCTTTGTTTTTTTTTTTTTTTTTTTTGGAGCGATTCACTCTGTGCTTCTTTAAATGGGTCAGTTTGTGCTGTAAATTTACACTAAAGAGTCAAATCCTCTCCACTTATTTATTTATTTCAGGGACAAATCTGTAGAGGAGACAAGACACATGTGGATTCTCCTTACATAGACCTTTCTTTGTTACTGTGCCTCCGCGGTGCCCTGGTTTGTTTTCCTCTGATTTCTCTACCCCATTTACCTTTCTGCATGAAGGAGACTGTGAGGCAGGGGGGCAAGGCCACCAGCGACCTGTGGCCGTGGCCGTGTGACTGCTGCGAGCAGAAGAGCCTGTGCTGAGGGCGTCTGATTAGGCATGGATAGATTGTTCGGTTTGTTTGTCTGTTTGGTGGTTTCTCTGCCAGGATTTAATGAGGGGAGGTCAGTGTCTCAGGGGCTCCTGGGATGAGAGCAGCTCGTTCTTCCATTGTTCTTCCACTTGACACTCCTCAACCCCACTTGGCCTGTTTACTGACTGCATGTTTGCTGGGATGACTGTAACGAAGGGCCACGGGCTGAGTGGCAAAGATAGCCGCAGTTTAATCGCTCACAGCTCTGGAGGCTAGAAGTCCACGATCAAGGTGTCCCCAGGACCATGCTCCCTGGGAAGGTGCTGGGAAGGATGCTCCAGGCCTCTCACCCAGCTTCGGGTAGTTCCTTCACTTTTGGCAGCCTAACTCCGATCTTCACGTGGCCTTTCCCACCATCGACGTGTCTGTGTTCAAATTTCCCTTTTTTGTTAGGACAATGGTTGCACTGGACGAGATCCTCCCTACTGCAATATAACTCAACTAATTACCTCTGCAATGACTGTATCCAAATAAGGTCACTTTCTGAGCTACTGGGGGTTAGAACTTTAACATAGGGATAAGGGGGCATAATTAAATCCACAACGCTATTGCACAACAATCCTTTTTATTTCTTGTTGTTTAACAAATTATCCCTAACCTTGGTGCTCTACACCAGGGTGGCGCAGGGGGTTAAGCATCTGACATCAGCTCAGGTCATGATCCCAAGATCCTGAGATCAAGTCCTGCATCAGGCTCCTTGCTCAGCTGGGAGTTGGCTTCTCCTTCTGCCCCACCCCCACTCGTTTTCTTTCTCTCTCTCTCTCTCTCTTTCTCTCTCCCTCAAATAAATAAATAAAATCTTAAAAAAACTAATAAACTTGGTGCCCTAAACATTTACCATCTCACAGTGACTGGGGGTCAAGAATCCAGGCATGGTGAAACTAGGTTTTCTGGCTCTGAGTTTTTTGTAAATCTTCAGTCAAGTCTGCCTGGAGGGTGAATCTGCACCTAATCTCACTCAAGTGGTTGTTGGCAGTATCTGGTTCCTGGTGAGTTGTTGGAAGGAGAGTCTCCATTCCTCAGGGCATACTACCCAGAGGCATTTCTGGGTGTGGGCAACTCAGGATAACTGAGCAAACAAGCAAGAAGGCAGGAGACAGTGTGGGATGCAACACGAGAGAAATCACAGTCTTCTATAACCCAATCATGCAGTAACACTGTCCATATTCTGTTTGTTAGAAGTAAGTCGCCAGATCCAGCCCATGCTCAAGGGGATAGGGGGACTCCTGGGTGTCTCAGTGGGTTAAGCGTCAGCCTTTAGCTTAGGTCATGATCCCAGGGTCCTGGGATTGAGTCCCACATCGGGCTCCCTCCTCAGCAGGAGTCTGCTTCTCCCTCTACCTGCTGCACCCCTGCTTGTTCTCCCTTTCAGTGGGAGGTGAGGATGGCACCAGGACACCCATACCGGCATACAGGGATCTTAGGTAGCACTTCCAAAGCTGCTTACCTTGGTCAGCCCTCTGGGTCATCCGTTTTCACGAAAACTAGTACATGTTTGCACCCAGCTAGTTTGCTTGGCCTGCTTCTTGCCCGTAGACGTTCTGGGGTCTGCTGACCTCTTCATTTTTTTTACTCTCTCTATTCCTTTTAGTCCAAAATAACAGCATTTCTACTGCTATAGTTGTCTTAAAATCTCTGAGAGATTTTTGTGACCTTTACTGGGGTTTGTTGTACTAAAAAAAAAGTACCACCCTGAATGTCTTGGAGAAAAGCCTCTCTAGCTTTGGGCCCTGTTGAGAAGACAGAGACAAAGCCCTCACACTTCCCAGAGGCCCCGTTATTCCACTGGGACAACGTGTGTGTAATGCCCTTATTCTCTTCTGCAGCCTCTGGGTGAGATCCACCAACGGTCTGACCCTTTGATCATTTGAAAGTCCTCACAAAGGGTAATGCTGTCTCATTCAGCTTTATCTCTAGACCACATTTTCCTGACTACGTGGAAGCCATTTCTTAATTTGTGCATCTTTTGCTGTCCAGAGGCACTGGGAATTTTCAAAGTCATCAAGTCTTGGCTCCTTTTCATAGAGCAGTTCTCTTCCTTCAATCCGTCACTCTGGCACTTGACTGTAAGCAGTAAGAAAAGGCTATAACAGGGCTTGATCCCCAAATTCCTTAGTGCTGGTCAAGACCAAGTTGTGAAGTGGAAAATGTACTTTAACAGCCACTGCCCCCCCATACACACGCTGGGAATAAATACAGATGCTCTCCGCAGCATCTCCCTGCTCTCCTCCCCCCACCCCCATCAGCTTCACTGCCCTTTGCCATTCCTGACTACTTAGGCCAACATTTTTAGTACCCCCAGCTTGCAAAGATCTTGTTTCCAAAAGTTCAAGTATATTAGATTCAAATCCTTGGACACTTAGAGATCTGTAATGATAGATTCATCTTACAAGCAAACCATCTACAGTGCTGTAGTTAGCTAATACGTTATCCCCACTACATTATCTCAGTGAAAAGATATAACATATACTTTAAGGAGTAGTAGAGTCATATAGTTATATAAAGTTATAATTCTAATGATTTACATTTGAATCGCTTTTCCACTAATTTTACCACTTACTGTTTACAAAGGTAATCCATTTGTTCCTCACAAAAGTCCTCCTATATAGGAGATGTCCTAACCCCAATTTAGAGGGTACAAAACTGGGGTTCAGGAAGGGCGAGTCATTATCTCTGTGTTTTCTATCTGACTTAGATGGTGTCAAGTGGCACCAGGACTCCAGACTCCATCCCTGTCTACCTCCTCTGCATTACAAATGACAATGTAAATGTCCTACAGAGACAATGTAAAGGGGACAGTTACTTGGAGTGGGGATCATGGCGGATTTTCACTAGGATGATTTCTACATGTGGCTGATTGTCTCTATATCACTGAGTTGGCCTACCACAGACACTGCAATGGCTTTTGCAGTCCAGGCCCTGTTTTGTTTTGGTCCAGACCTGGGTTCCCTGGAGAACGCTGCATCAGAGCATGGTCTCCCTGAGACTCTCTGAGAGCACGTGCTGGCTCTCTCCATCCTCTTCCTTGACTTATTAGTACATGTATAAGACAGAGTTTGACTCTGTTTGCAGAAATGTGCGGGTGGCTTTCAGTAGTGGATGTGGGCATTTCCTGAAAGGTTTGACTGTGTTTGTAGTTGGTGCTGATTAGCAAACGAGTGGAGCCTGAAGGGGAACGCAAAAGAGAGGAAAAGAAAGTTAGTACAGAATCCTCTCAGAAACTTCTCTATCTGTGCATTTGTCATTTTGGAGTTTGTGGAAATTTAGGTGGGCTGACAGAATACTGCTGAATTTGGAATTGAATATTTTAAAAGACGTGGTCTGTCTCCACGGCAGTGACCTTGTCCCAGCTTCAGGAATTCAGCATGTTGGAGGTGAAAGAGCCTGTGGAATGGCTATGTCCATTTTTTCATTGACTCGATGGGGAAGTTGAGGCTTGGGGGTGTGGAGATGAAGCTACACCTGCAGTGGAGCCATTTAGCAGTAAATCCAAGCTTACATCCTAATTGAATGCTTTTCCTGAGTTCACTTGTTGCATAGCACGTTTTGGGAGTTTGATAGTAAATAGTAATTGTTAAATAACGTGTTAAGAAAATTGCACTATCATTGAAGTCCTATTTTTACCACTAGCAGGCCAACCCCAAGTACCAGAGTCCTCCCTGCCCCCTTGATGACTCCTGCATTGGTACAGACCCTATGACTCCGCTGTCAGCTTCCGGCTCTCCTTTTCTCTATCTATCCCAGCCTGGCATCTCTCCCTGCAAGCTGGCTACATTCCATCCCACCATGCTTCACAGTCCCCTTCCCAGCAATCTGTTTCATACCGTATTTCTTTTCTGTTTTTATCACTCTGGTTCCCTGTCCTTCCTTTCTTATGAGCTCACCATGTACCCCACCAACACATGCTTCTGCCAACTCATTCCTTTGCTTCTGCAACTGTGCTTCATGGACTTTAACCCCTCTCTGCCTAAGGACTGCCTTGAGGAGTGGCTTTTCACCTCTACAGTTGCTGACCTGGGCATAGTAGGCATCATTTGGAGTTGCTGGCCTCCAGCTTCTCAAAAGACATGTACTCCAGGACATTTACATGTGAGCTGAAGGAGAAGAAGACAGTATATCAAGAGTTTGGACATTTCTTCTTTCCTGATCCCTGAGCTTAGAGACACTGAAATGTTGGAAAGACAACTATACATTATTTGAGCATAATAGTGGTCATTCTTTCCATTAAGTGCACCCATTATTTTTCTTCACTTTGTTTTGCATTTTGAGGAAAATTATTGGATTTTACATGGTTGTGGAATTTATTTAAAAAAAAAAAAAAAGGAACTCTGCAAAGAGCCTGAGAAGATGGCAGAGTAGGAGGATCCTAAGTTCATGTCATATAAATATACTTAGATTACAGCCACATCAGTGCAACTAACCCAGAAAATAACCAAAATGTATCAGAACAACCTCTCTACAGTCAAGCATAATGGGGAGGCTGTATTGAAAATGGTAGAAGGGCAAAGATGTGGTCAGGAACCAAACTTCCTGTGAGAACAACCATAAACAGGAGGAACACCAAGAGCATGTTGAAGGGCAAGGAGCACACCACACACCCAGACTTGGGGGGACCTGTTCTGGGAAGATGAGTCCCCATAACAATTGGCATCAAGAACCACGGGGACTTAACTATGCTAGTTTTTATAATCAGTGGGGCTTAACCCTGAGTACTTTAAAAATCAGCAGGCTTAGCAATGGAAGAGCAACAGAGCAATAGGAAACTGAGCCCCTGCTCTTAAAGATCCAGCATAACAAGCAACCCTGTGGATACAACATAGAAATAGCAGGGGTATACTGAAAGGATGTTTATTTACTAATCTCAGAACATGCACTAGATGTGGAAGGGTCTTTATGAAACTTATCCAAGGACAAAAGAGCTAGCAGGTGCCATTTCTTCTCACCCCCTCAACCTTCAGCCTAGATACCCTGACACCTGCCAGAACCAATGTCTGAACACTCACCACCTAGCTTGCTAAAAGCACACCCTGCCCCTATGTTCTCCTGTGGATCTGCCCCAACCAACCTACCCCACTTGGGGGAGTCCTAAGATGACACCTGACATTCTGTAGGCAGCCCCAACAGTGACTAGGACTTGCCCTCGGTAGAGATAAAGATAACCACACACACCAGTTTGACTGGAGCCCCAGCAATGGGTTGGAGGCAGATATTTGATCTCACTACGAGCCCAACCCACCAACAAAAAAACCATGGGGTCAGGGGGAAAGAGCCCTGTAGCTTGGGGTCACTGCAACCCCAACAGACTGACTAAGGACAGACATCTGATCTGACCCAGCTACAAGCCTAAGGCAGTCCCAGACTGGTCCCTAAGGCACAGGGACCAAGCCCTGCCCACAAAAGACAAAGGAGACCACTGCAGCCAACTGGACTGAAAGCAAAAGCATCTCAATCACAATAGTAAGGGGCACAAAACACACATAAGAGATACCCCCAAATCACCTGGATCTCAGGAACAGAGGACACTGCACTGTGGGGCACTACAGGACCTCTTCTTCGTAAGACCAGTACTTCCAAGACCAGGAGACATAGCTGGCTTTTCTAAACATAGAAACAAACACAGAGAATTAGACAAAATGAAGAGATAGAGGAAAACATCCCAGATGAAAAAGTAGGACAAAATCACAGCAAAAGAGCTAAATAAAATGGAAGTAAGTAATATGCCTGATAGGGAATTCAAACTAATAGTCATAAAGTTACTTACTGGACTTGAGAAAAGAATGGAGAATCTCAGTGAGACCGTCAACAAAGAAATAGAAAATATAAAAATTAACCAGATATGAAGAACTCAATAACTGAAATTAAAAATACACTAGAGGAAATAAGAAGTAGACTAGAGAGCAGAAAAACAGATCAACAAGCTGGAAGACAGAATAATGGAAAGCAACCAAGCTGAACAGCAAAAAGAAAAAAAAGAAAGATTAATAAAAATGAGAATAGACTAAGGGAACTCAGCATCATCATCAAGCATAATAACTTTCATAGGGATGAATATGAATAATATTCATAATAACATTATAGGGATCCTAGAAGGACATGAGAGAGAAAGAAGGTCAGAAAATTTATTTGAAGAAATAATAGCTGAAAACTTCCCTAATCTGGGGAGGAAAACAGAAATCTAGATCCAGAAGGCACAGAGAGCTCCCAACAAAATCTACCCAAGGAGGTCCATTCAAGATACATAGAAAGTAAAACAATAAAAATAGTGAGAAAGAATTTTAAAAACAACAAGAGAAAAGAAAATAGATACATACAAGGGAAACCCCATAAGACTATCAGCTGATTTTTCAGCAGAATTTTGCAGGCCAGAAATGAATGGCATAATATATTCAAAATGCAAAAAGTTAAAAAAACAAACAAACAAACAAACAAAAAAACACCTGCAGCCCAATGTATTCTATCCAGCAAGTCTATTACTCAGAATTAAAAGGAGAGATAAGGAGTTTCCTAGACAAACAACAGTTAAAGGAGTTCATTGCCATTAATCTAGCCTTATAAGAAATGTTAAAGGGAGTTCTTAGAGTGGAAAGAAAAGTATTAAGAATGTTATGAGAGGACAAAAAAATTTCACAGGTAAGTGCAAACATAGTAAAAGTAGTAGATTAATCATATATAAACAGTATGGAGGTTAAAACACAAAGTTGTGAAATCAATCTTATCTATAAAAATCAGTCAGAGGATTCACAAAATAAAAAGGATCAAAAAAATTGAAAAAACATTAGCTAGACTCATCAAAGAGAGAGAGAAGATTCAAGTAAATAACAGCAGAAACAAAAGAGGAGAAATAATAACCAGCTCCACAGAAATACAAAGGATTATAAATAATATGAAGGATTATATATTTTCCATGAAAAATTATATGCCAATGTTTGGACAATGTAGGAGAAATTGATAAATTCCTGGAAACATTTAACCTTCCAAAACAGAATCAGGGAGAAATAGAAAATTTGGATAGAGTGATTATTAGCAATAAAATTGAATCAGTAGTCAAAAAAACTCTCAACAAACAAAAGTCCAAGAACAAATGACTTCACAGGTGAATTCAGCCAAACATTTAAAAAAGAGTTAATATGTATTCTTCTTAAACTATTCCAAAAATTAGAAGAGGAAAGGAAGCTTCCAAAATCATTCCATGAGGCCAGCATTACCCTGATACCAAAAACCAGATAGACACTAAAAAAAGAGTTAACTATAGTCCAATATCTCTGAGAAACAGATGCAAAAATCCTCAACAAAATACTGTCAAACCAAATCCAACAGTACATTTAAAAAAAAAAAAAAAACATTTATCACAAGCAAGGGGGATACTAGGGTGGTTCAATACTTGCAAATCAACATGATACAGCGCATTAATAAGAGAAAGGACATAAGACCATATGACTATCTCACTAGATGCAGAAAAAGCATTTGACAAAGTACAACAGATATTCATGATAAATACTCTCAACAAAGTAGGATTAGAAGGAACATACCTCAATTAATAAAGGCCATAAATGAAAAACTCACCGCTAACATTATACTCAATGATGAAAAACTGAGGGCTTTTCCTCTAACATCAGGAATAAGACAAGGATGTCGACTCTCAACACTTTTATTCAACATAGTACTGGAAGTCTTAGCCACAGCAGTGAGACAAGAAAAAGAAATAAAAGAAGAAGTAAAACTTTCACTATTTGCAGATGACATGGTACTATACAGAAAAAACCCCAAAGACCCCACCAAAAATTACTGGAACTGATAAATGAATTCAGTGAAGTTACAAGATACAAAATCAATATAAAGAAATCTGTTACATATTTGTACACTAATAATGAATTAGCAGAGAGATAAATTTTTAAAAATCCCATTTGCAATTGTACCATGAAGAATAACATACCTAGGAACAAATTTGATCAAGGACGTAAAAGTCCTGTATTCTAAAAACTATAAAACACTGATGAAAGAAATTGAAGATGACATAAACAAAAGGAGAGATGTTCCATGCTCATGAAGTGGGTGAACCAATATTGTTAAAAATGTCTGTACTACCCAAAGCAATCTGTAGATTTAATGCAATCCCTACTAAAACATAAACATTTTTCACAGAACTAGAACAAATAATCCTAAAATTTATATGGAACCACAAAAGACCCCAAATAGCCAAAGCGATATTGAAAAAGAACAACAAAACTGGAGGTACCATGACTGCTGATTTCAAGACATACTACAAAGCTATGGTAACCAAAACAGTATGACACTGGCACAAAAATAGACACATAGATCAATATAACAGAATAGAAAGCCCAGAAACGAGCCCATGCTTTTATGATCAATTAATCTACAGCAAAGGGGGCAAGAATATATAATGGGAAAAAGCCTCATCAACAAATGGTATTGGGAAAATTGGACAGCTTACTGAAAAAGAATGAAACTGGACCACTTTCTTATGTCTTACACAAAAATAAACTCAAAATAGATTAAAGGCCTAAACGTGGGACCTGAAACCATAAAACTCTCAAAAGAAAACCTAGGTAGTAACCACTTTGATATCAGCCATAGAAACATTATTTCAGACATATCTCCTTTGGCAAGGGAAACACAAGCAGAATTAAACTATTTGGACTATACCAAAATGAAAAGCTTTGGCACAGACCATCGACTAAATAAAAAGGAAACCTACAGAATGTGAAAAGGTATTTGCAAATGATATATCTGATAAGGGGTTGATATCCAAAATATATAAAGAACACATACATCAACACCGAAAATCCCCAAATAATCCAATTAAAAATGTGCGGAGGACATGAATAGACATTTTTACGAAGAAGACATACAAATGTGCAACAGATATATGAAAATATGCTCAACATCACTAATCATCAGGGAAATGCAAATCAAAACAACAATGAAATATCTCCTCACACCTGTCAGAATGGGTAAAATGACAAACATAGGAACCATAGTGTAAGAGCAAGTGTTGGGAACTATGTGGAGAAAAGGGAACCCTTGTACAGTGTCAGTGAGCATGTAAACTGGTGCAGCCACTGTGGAAAGCAGTGTGGAGTTTCCTGAAGAAATTAAAAACAAAAATACCATAGATAATGGATAAAGAAGATGTGGTGTATATATAAAATGGAATATTATTCAGCCATGGAAACAAATGAAGTCTTGTTATTTGCAAGAACATGGGTGGATCTAGAGGGTATAATGCTAAATGAGTAAAATGAGTTAGTCAAAGACAAATACTGTATGCTTTTACTCATATGTGGAACTTAAGAAACAAAATAAATGAACAAGGAAATGAAAGAGACAAACAAAAAATGTAGAGAATGAACTGGTGATTGCCAGAAGGGAGGTGGGTGAAAAGATTGATGAGTAAGTGAAAGGGATTAAGAGAACACTTATCATCAGGGGCACAGGGGTGGCCCAGCCAGTTGATCATCAGACTCTTGGTTTCAGGAGGTCATGATCTCAGGGTCATGAGATCGAGCACCACGTCAGGCTCCATGCTGGGTGTGGAGCCTGCTTGAGATTCTCTCTCTCCCTTGACCTACCCCTCTGTGTGCTCTCTCTCTAAAATAAATAAATAAATAAATAAATAAATAAATAAATAAAATCTTTAAAATAAAGAGTACACTTATCATGATAAGCAATGAGTCATGTATAGAATTGTTGAATCATGGGGCGCCTGGGTGGCTCAATGGGTTAAAGCCTCTGCCTTCGGCTCAGGTCATGATCCCGGGGTCCTGGGATCGAGCCCCACATCGGGCTCTCTGCTCTGTGGGGAGCCTGCTTCCCCCTCTCTCTGTGCCTTCCTCTCTGCCTACTTGTGATCTCTCTGTCAGATAAATAAATAAATAAATCTTTAAAAAAAAAAAAAAAGAATTGTTGAATCATTATGTTGCACACCTGAAACTAATATACAAATGTATGCTAATTATACTTGAATTATATATGCATACATACATGCATAATATATGTAATCATATATATGTAAATATACAAAAAAGAACATATAAAAGAAATATGGTTTATATCTGAAAACATATCTGATTTCAAATACTTTTGGTGTTTCTAGACCAGCACTGTCCAGTAGAACCCCCTATAATGATGGAAATGACTTGTCTCTGTTCTAAACAATGTAGTAGCTGCTAGCCACATGTGGCTGTGGAGTACTTAAAATGTGGCCAGTGTGGCTGAGGACCTGAATTTTTAATTGTATTTAACTTTAATTATCTTACATTTAAATAGCCACATGTACCTACTGGGTATGGCAGTGGACAGTATCGTCTGGATCATGTTAGCTTTTTTTTTTTTTTTCTTTCAGCAGGAGGGAATATTGAGCACCCATCACATATTAGCATTCATCCCACCTGCACTATCTTTGTGTTGTATGCCATTGTTTCCCATGATTCTTCACCTACCCTGGAAACATGTAGAACCAGAGCTGCCCTTGGGTTCCAGAAACCGTATCTTACTTCGACACCGTGTTTTTCTTTCTGCCAATTACATAAGATACAGTAATCTACTGAGCCTAAAGCAGGGGCCCGTGTAGCAGAGTAATACTAATACTAGTAATGATAATAAGAGACAACATTGATTTGTTGTTCCATATGGATGAGGTATATTATACTTCCATGTATACTAACTTACTTCAATTTCATAGCAGCCTGTGAGACCTATGCTGTTATTCTATCATCCCTATCTAATGGATCAGGAAACTGAAATAAAGACCACAAAGCTACTGAGTGCAAGATCTGTGATTTGAGGTCTGGCATTTAATGGTAGAGCTCATTCTCTGACAACTTCAGCGTCCACTGTTTTTACTAGGATTCTGTTATTCATGATAAATGATATATCGAGTCCATGGCCACATGACTGAACTCGACCTTCAGCCTCTCCTCCCTGCTACAGAGGTCATGATGTCATTTGGCTCAAAGCCTTAACCCACTAATCTCATGGTGGATCTTTCCATCATGGCCAGCCTCCATCTTGAAATTATGTGGGGATTCACTATGAGTCACCTCATTAGTGTAAGCTGTCAGGACCCACTATGAATAACAAAGGCTCTCCTATCATTTTACTGATGTCTTTCTTCCTGTGTGAAACCCTTTTAGTTTGATGTAGTCCTAATTGTTTATTTTTGCTTTTGTTTCCCTGGCCTTGAGGAGACAGAGCCAGAAAAAAATGTTTCTAGGGCTGATGTCAAAGAGATTACTGCCTAGGTTTTCTTCTGGGAGTTTTATGGTTTCAGGCATCACATTTCGGTCTTTAATCCATTTTGAGTTTATTTTTGAGTATGGAGTGAGAAGGTGGGCCAGTGTCACTCTGGCACGTAGCTATCCTGTTTTCCCAACACTATTTATTTACTGTATATTCTTGCTTCCTTTGCCATAGATTAATTGACCATTAAAAATATGGGTTTATTTCTGGGCTCTCTAGTCAGTTCTGATGAAGTTCTAGAACCTAGGTGAGGTTTGGTGGGCTGAGGTCCGGAGCTGATGACCAAGAAAGAATTCTTGAGACATCTTTGGTGCAAAATGGTGGTTTATTAAAGCACGGGGACAGGACCCGTGGGCAGGAGGAGCTGCTGCCCTGGGTTGTGAGGGATGGCAGGTTATGTACCCTGCGGTTGGGGGAAGGTGAGGGAAACAGGTTTGAATGGAGTTTTCATATGCTAAGGGAGGTCTACAAGGTTGGGGGAAGGCAGGTTTGAACGGAGTTTTCATATGTTAAAGGAGGCCTCCAAGGTGCAGGGATACCAGAGGCTTGATCAATGTTGTCTTTTGGCAAGCCATTAACATCAAGATAGTTGGGAGATTCCTGGTGGGATGTCACAATCCTGCTATCAAGCGTCTTTGTTAGTGAGATTTAGGTATAGAAGAAACTTAACTTCACTTACATTTCCTTCTAACCCAGCCTCCTTCAGTTTTGTTTATGGAGGGGAGGGTGACTTTAGGCTTGAGGAACTGAGTTATTTGCCTCTGGAAATTGTGCTATTGATAATGTAACTTCTTTGTTCCTAGATCTCTAGGACATTTGTAAACCAAGGGAGACTCCTGTCTTGCGGGATTGTGATCTCAGCAAGTTAACTATTTGTTTCTCGTTTTGGCAGTCAGGGGTACCTGAGGAATGTCACATACATCACTGAGGGGAGCGGATGGAGAGGGGGTGCAAGGTGCCAGCTTTTGCTTTGTCCTCAGCCAGCCTCCCGCTCCCTCATCAGTTCCATTTATCTATGTGTCTGTTTTTGTGCTAATACCATACTGTTTTGATGACTATAGCTTTGTAATGTGTCTTGAAATCTGAAATGATGACCCCCTCCAGCTTTGTTTTCCTCATTGTATGCTGTCCCTTCCTTTGTCATAGATGCATTGACTATCCTTTTTATGATGAAAGGTAACTATTTGTGTCATGGTGAGCATTTCATGATGTACATATTGTTCACCTGGATCTAATACAATATTGTATGCCAATTATATTTCACCTAAAAAATAAATGAATAAATAAGTACACACAGGGAAAAAAGCCAAACGTCATTTTGAATATGTTAGAAACAAAAACAAAAAACAAAAAGCAAAAACACTCCTAACAATTGGGAAATTCCAAGGGCTTATTTCCACTCCAGGAACCTGGAACAAAAATAAATAAATAAATAAATTCTTTATTATATAATGGCTACTTCAGAAATTTTCCTTTTAAGTGATTAAGAGTTAAGGATGAGGACAGAAGAATCTCTATTTTTTTTTTAAGATTTTATTTATTTATTTGACAGAGAGAGAGATCACAAGTAGGCAGAGAGGCAGGCAGGGGGGGTGGGAGCAGGCTCCCCACTGAGCAGAGAGCCCGATGTGCGGCTCAATCCCAGGACCCTGGGATCGTGACCTGAGCTGAAGGCAGTGGCCTAACCCACTGAGCCACCCAGGCGCGCCTAAATTTTTTATAGTTACTGGACTTATTCATGTATACTGTCTCGTTTAATCCTCATGACACTTCCGTGTGGAAGATACTATTGATGTCTTTGTTTTACAGATGGATAAGCTGAAACTAAATAAAGTTAAAAACATGGTACAAAAATATCCAACTAGTAATAATGGGTGTTGGAGTTTAAAATCAAGTTTTCTAACTTTAAATAGTAAGCACTTTGAATCTATAAGAACAGTAGATAGAGATAAGAATAGAGGCGCTTTGAATGTTCTTAGTTTCTTTTCTTTATCTGTAAATGAAGGCCAGAAGTGAATTTGTCCAAGATATAGGACAGGAAACTGAGGCATTTGAGTATCTGGGAATTAGGCTTTTTCCCAACATGCCAGTCAATTCCTTCTCTGGTCTCCTGTGTTTATTTGGAGAAAGCTATGCATGGATTCTGTGTCAGGCCTTATTGCAAGATGAAATATGGAAATCAAGTCCCAGGCTTCTTTGTAGGGAGGACAGGCAGTCAACAGAAGATGACCATATGATGTACTTAGAGAAACAGTAGAGGAAAACACTTAGGATGGGCCCTAACAAGGACTGGCTAGGGGAAAGGGCATAAGGAAAGATTTCCTGCAGGAGACAAAGTAGGAGCTGAGGCTTAGAAACAAACCAGGACTAACCAGGCCTTCAGATCTGTAAGTGAATGGAAAAGGGATACTGGACTGTCACCTAAATCTAGGAGGTTAATGGGTCCTGATGATGCCCCAAAGCCTAGGGCTTTGCAGCTCCCTTGCTCTATTTGCATCTGCCCCAGCTGTGACTAGAACCCCATTGTAGGAGGAGTAGAATCCCCCCAGAAAAGGGGTCTGGCATGTGAGGATGTGGGCCTCAGAAATGCTAGGGGTATACAGGTGTGTCAGGGCTCCACTGAGTTTTTCATCTATAAAATGAGGACTTTGGTCTTTCCTGTGTGATCCCTGGGGTCTTTCTGCCTTTAACATTTCATTATTTTGTGATTTTATGAAAAATGTTTTGCAAAGCAAATGAATAGTGTAAACAAGATTATAGAGAGAATATTTGCCTTCTTAAGGGAATGAATTGTTCTCAAGCACTTTAGGAACATTCATTTGCATATAAACAATGCAAATTCTATATAAACAGAGGCGGCTTGTTTTCTTAGGTGTTTTGGTAAGTTAATTACAGATCATTCTTGTCAATTTTGCTAGTCTGTGTGTATTAGGAGGTGATGGGCTTGCATTCATTTTAAATATTCTATACTTTTGAATATTCACGGCTTCTTGAATGTTCATAATATCTTACTTTTCTCCGAATTAGCTTGAGTTTCCTTAAATGATTTCTTTATTCAGTGACCTATAAATATATAGGATTTGTTTTTCCAAGAAAGATTTGGAGAAATTCCTCTTGCATTACCCCTATGTTTGAGGGGCTGGCTGAACTCCACCCCACTTTCAGTCCTCTTGGATTGGCATGGGCCTACTCAACAAAGTTTACAACAACCTGTTAAGATCCAAAATCCTGTCGTTGCTTTTAACTCCCAGTGTCTTGTGGTCTTTCTACATTTTTCTCCCCCTGTACATTTGAGTGCTTCTCCCCTCCACCCCCATGCCACATCACTCAGACTACATCAACTTCCACTAACAATGAACCTTTTCCAAGTATTTTATTTGTCTAGATGAAATTCAAAGATTAAGGCATCACACAGAGGTAGCACCATGCACAGAACAAATCCATTTTTCTGGTTCCATTCTCTCCATGTTTCACCTTGTCTCCCACATTTTTTTCTCTTCTCCTCTTTTTTCTTCAAACCCCTTTCTTCCCCTGCCTTTCACCATTCTCAGAATCAAGACACATTGTACCCCTTGTCTGAAGCATCGCAGTTTACTGATCACTTGCTGTGGCTTGGGCATTCTCTTGAGGTTTTGTTCTCTACTCCTGAGTGGCTGCTCAAAACCTTCCAAATACATTTGGTTGGGTCCAGGTAGGTTAAGGCAAGGATATTTTAAGGAAGCATGCTTCTGCTAAGAGGACTGGGAAAGGCTGGAGAAGCCCGGGGTGAAGGATGAGCTCCCAGGAAGAGAGTGTGCACACTGTAGAAGCACGTGGGAGCATGGCAGGTGCAGAAACTTCAAGTGGTGGGAGTTTAGTGTGATTACTGGGAACACTGACAAAAAGGTGGAGCTGGAAGAGAAGACAGTGGTCTCTTCACAAATGACTTTTGTATATTACACTTCTCTCCAGGAGATGGTGGGAACCCAGTGAAGCACTACAACACCAGTGTGGCCAGATGAGGCAGCAGAGCTGGTGGCAAAGATGCCAGAGAGAAGCCAAGTGTCGTGGCAAGGGCCCGGAATCAGGCACGGGCAGGGGGTGCAAAGGACATGACCTATTTCAGAATGAAATAGGAGGTCAATGAGACTTGTGGCTGACTGGTTATGGGGTGGGGGAGAAAAAGAATCAAACCTGGGAAAACAACTGAATTTCTGCCTTGAACTCCTATTTGTTGGGTTAGGGAATGCAAGAAAAGAAAGAATAGAAATTGGGAGAAGCTTGATTTGGGGAATGTAAGTTTTTTATTTGTTTGTTTTGTTTTTGGAAAATGTAGCTTAATTTGGTTTATCTGTGTCCTGTGGTAATAAACTGAGCAAAGATGACTAGTTCTTGGATGTCATTCATGACACATCTCAGACAATAGATTGAGCACATTCAAAGTCATGACTGTTCAGCAACATGTGTGTGGAAGCTGTCTAGAACATAACTTCTCATCCAACACACCTAACACATTCTGGCTGCATCATTTCATAGAAGTTGTGGTCCATGATTTCATTTCTCACGTCCCTGTAAACTTGCTCTCTGGGTTTCAGACACCAGGCTTCATCATGGCTGAGGACACTCTGCTTTGTTTTTTAATTGGCTTATTGAACAGTTTAAATCCAGTGTGGGACAAACACATCAATTTTTCTTCAGTAGCCATCTCCAGACACACTAGTAAGGATATATTTCCCACCCTTCCCCCCACCACCTTGAGAACATCACAGAAAGACCACATACATTTCTGGTCATTTTCCATGGTGAAATCTTGGTATTGAAGACTCCTTTTTAGGTAAAAAGAATGAGATCTTGCCAATCATGACAATATGGGTAGACCTAGAGGGTATTGCTAAGTGAAATAAGTCTGAAAGAAAAAAACAAATACCATATGATTTCATTTATATGTGGAATCTAAAACACAAACAAGTTTTTTTAACAGCAGAAACAGAGCCATAAATACAGAGAACACACTGGTGGTTGCCAGGAGGGAGGATGGAAGGGGCATGGGCAAAATGGGTGAAGGGAAGTGGGAGGTACAGGCTTCCAGGTATGGAATGAGTAAGTCAAGGATGAAAGGTAGAGCATAGTGAATATAGTCAATAATATCATAATAGGTTGTATGGTGACACATGGGAGCTACATTTGTGGTGAGCATGGCATGTGTCCAGCTGTTGAATGCCTAGGCTGTACACCTGAAACTAATGAAACACTGTGTGTCAACTACACTTCAATTACAAAAAAAAAAAAAAAAAAAAAAAAGGAAGTTCTTACCAGTGTACATAAGACTACAACCCTATGCCCAGTTTGGAGCACCAGCCTCTCTGAAACTTCCGGGTCTGAATGGACCAAGGGGCAGCTAATACAAAGAGAAGATTTTTAACTTAACTTGTCCTGCAAATGTGCTTCTCATTCCCCTTGGGGTTTCAGCATGCAGACCTACCTGTAAGGCCGTTAAGTCTCGGTGTAGGGGGAGCTCCTCCAGGGGCTGGAGCTCACAGAGTCAGATGGAGCCCCCCAGTTCATGGACGTGGGCATTTCCCTCTTTGGAAAGCAGAATGTACTCATTCCAGATTGCTGTGAGTTTTTTGAACTGCATTCCAAGACCCAAAGAAAAGTACCTAGTAACCTTCAGTAACTTTTTTTTTTTTTAAGTGAAGTGGCAGCTATGTTGTATCATTTTTATGATGATATATGTCAAAAATAAAGCCAGCTCTATGAGTGTATTGGTACATATACAATGCAACTGAAAGTCTCTTCAGCTCGAATTAAATTGCAGACTCCGAGAACAGAGACTGTCCCTCACCACAAATGGAAACTGTATAATGAATTCTTTTTTCCCTATGCCTTTCTTCAATTTTCTATTTAAAGAAATTTCTGAAAATACATGAATTATGCAGCTTATCTCTCAGATGAAAAAGAATTTTCTTCTTGGATTGGTTGGCTGCATATTTATTAATAGCAGTAAAATTTTCCATGTTCTTTTGTATCAAATGGGATGCTGACTAAAATATGAAGGAGCCTTTTCAGCAATAATAAGAGTAACGAATGAATAATTATAAAAGCTATATGGAATTGAAAGACATTTTAATTTGTCATTACTTCTGTGTTCAGAAAGCATCTGAATAATCATTCTGACTATAAAAAGGACGAGTGTGCTGTTTTTGCTCATTATGAGATTAAGTTCTTAATATACCACTTTTACTATAAGTTAAAAAAAAACAAACCTCTTTTAGTTTCCTCTAATGATGTAATCATAACTGAAGACTGCTCAGCTGTATGTGTGTTTGGCCCTCTCCCTGTAATAAGGCAGTGGGACACTTTAAACTGATTTTAATTTGAAAAGTGTTGGTCTATGCAATTTATAGAAATGAGATTATACTTGTTTGCTTAGTGAGAACTTTCAACCTTTATGTCACATTAACACACAAAAATGACAAGGACTGTAGAATTTCCTCAGGTCATGACCGGATGGAGCAGAAACTGAATATGGGATTCCAAAACAGGATTTTTCTTTTTATAACAACCATTTAAAAATGGCTGTGCTTATCAGGGTCATTCAAAGGCAAAATTCCAAAACAATTTTTTTTTACCCAGAAATGCATATAGCTTACGTTTTCTTTTAGTCTGCGTTATACAACAACATTCAAACTCTTATCCACATCCTAAGAATATTCTGTGACAGCACTTTTTTTGGAAAATAAAATTGCAAGATATGCTGTGTGCTTCTAGGTGAGTGATAGAATTTTCCTTTGTAGCTTGTGAATTTTCATTTGCCAAATTTTGACTACGATATTTAGCTCTCAGTGACGAGGGATAGGAGAATCTATGTGAGGAATCCAACCTGCTCCTGCACTTTTGGCCCCCTCCCCTCTAAAAATAGAGCTTTAGGGATAACTGTCAACTATGAGCAAAGACTGTTTTGGCAGCCTCACTGCAGCTAGAGGACATGTTCTATTCTATGAGAAAAATTGCCTGCACAGAATGCCAACAAGCCTTTTGATTCTCATCATTCCCAGGGTTCAGCTCCACCCCCTGAAGCAGCTGTGTGAACATGTGCCATTCACTTAGCCACTTTAAGCCTCAGTGTTCTCACCATTAAAATGGGAAGAAAAGGCATCCAAATTAGAGGTGGTTGTGGGAATTAAATTATAAGTAAAATTATATGAAGTTCTTGACACGTAGTAGGCATGCAATAAATGGTCTTATCGTAAAGAAAAACAAACCCAAAACCTTTAAGAAGTAGTTACCTATTTGATTTTAATCAGTACGTTTTGAGAGTAGAGCCAGAAAACACTTTTTTCCTATTTATCTAACAGGGAACATTCTGAATGAATTGAGAATGTGGTTTCTAACAATAATCTGAAATCCAAATGCTACAATGTTGTTCTCCCTCCCACCAAGAGGGTTCTGCAAGTCGTTATAGCTGAAACTTAAGGGTGGGTAGATGCCGTCCACCATAAATATAAACCAATTTGTCATTTTCATCTTAAGAACTTTCAGAATGGATTTAGTTAGTGTCTGGATTGATAGGATTGAGACATATATTTTCTTGTACATACATAGAGATGACTTTGGTAATTGAGTTATTATATTTACGGGTTATTTAGAATGTAAAAGATTCATCATATAAATTCAGCTTTACTTTAATTTGATGGCTAAAGTGATGTGGGGGGAGACTGAAAGAGAAAGAGAGGGGAAAGGAAGGAGAGAGGAGGGTTGGAATATGTAATTATGAAAGAAGGTAAGACTGTGTTCCCTTCTGTCTTATAGCCTGAAGAATAAGTAGTGAAAACATCAATCAAGAGATGAGAAAAAAAAAAAAAAAAAAAAAGTCAGGATTTCTCTGCCGTGGAGAATTGCTTATCAACCACCAGAGGAAGATTCTTTCTTGAACAATGAACATTTCTTATGAGGATTCACAGATTAACATATGACTAATCTTAGTTTTGGAGAGTGAATGAGCGTTCTTGCTTTCTTTCTTTCTTTTAATTTTGTGGTAAGTTATGATATTTGGATGGATTTTTAAATTCTTCCCTGATGATCTATTTAGCACATGTTCTAAATTATTATCCTACAGCAAACAGTGGGAACATCATTCAGACTTAAAGACAGTGGGAAGATCTCAATTTCCAATTTATTCTAGATTTCTTCAACATATAATTATTCCATTAAGTCCTTGATGATTGAGATGTAAAGCACCTTTATCAAGGAATACACATTATTTTTCCATCACGCTGAACATGATTGGTGGCAACACGCACGGAACCAGAACGAGTCACTACGAGTAGAAGATACATAATGGACCCAATTACTACTCCTTCATTTCACCTTCAAAACTGTGAGCGAGGTTTGCCATCTGAATGACAAGAATAAAGAGGGTGAATAAAGGAAGAAGCCCATCCTTTTCTTCCGATCACTCAAAGAACAGTTTCTCAAGGTTAAGCCAAGTCCTCTTTGCAAGCGGCCAAAATAATAGCTTAGGAAAAGAATGAGTTTGCCTGCATGATGATCCTCTTAGGCAAAAAATGTCTTCACAGCCGTTGACCTTGACGAAACGTTTTCCCAAAGGCATCCAAGAGAAGAATTACAGACCCCCGAATGAGAGGGAAATAAGTGACTTTTTCTTATGAAGTTGGCCCGAACTGTGGGCTTTGGTGTGGGGTGCTGATGACTGGGGAAGAACTGTGTAAGTTCTGAAGAATGAATGACAGCCTTGGGGGTGGTGAGTCCCCCTAGTCCTCTGTTCCTCACTGAAGTCCTCTTGCCGAGCCAAGATTCAGTCACTTTGGGAAGAACACCACTAGCCAGTGTGACAGCCTGGAAAACTGTTATTCTCTGATGGGGAATGCCTCTGAGTGTAAATTCTGAAGCTTTCTCTGGGTGTAACTCTTCTCCGTCGTGACTGGATCTGGTGTCTGCAAAGCCAAACATTTAACTCCTCTTTACAATGTTTCTCAGAGCTCTGACTGGGGTTGCCCTTTGTACCTGGTGACCACAGGCCACTGATCTCCCGGTGTCAGGATTTTCTGGATGTCCGTTATTTTTCTGCAGAGAGCCGAGGTGGTCACAACTCACTGAGCAATAAATGAAATGACTCAGAAATGCACCGTGTTGTTACGAAGGTGTTTGAAATTTGGCACCACTCCCTTGAGAGGGCCCACTCAGGAGGGATCAGGGTTGTTAGCCTCTGTGCCTACAGAGAGAAGCAGCTGCGCCATGTGCTGTCCCGTGGGAAGGCAGGAGGGTCTGATGGCCAGCAGTCCATCTTGCTGTTTTGGAAAGCACACAACAGAGCTACAAACCTGCAATGATGACTTTTCTTCCAATGTGTGAAATAATGCTTTATCTGTCAAGTCCGCTGTAAAATAAGCATCATCCAAGTAAAACAAACAAACAAACAAAAAAACACCAAAAAGCAACAACAAAAAAACCACAAAAAAAAACTTTGTTTCTGTTTGTGTTTAGTGAGTGAGCTCATACCCTCAAGTGTTTTGTTTGGTTTTGTTTTTAATGACCTGATCTAGTTGAGCCTGTGAACATAGATCTCTTTTGCTCTATGGAGAGGCTATGCCAAAGCCTTTACAGATAAGCTTCCGGATACAATAATCAGATCATCTCAGAATTCCTCATCTAAATACCATTGCTCCTTGGCAACCTGTCAAGTGAAAGTGAATATCCTGCCAGAAAACAAACATTTCGTTTGTTTGTTGTCAAATTTCTTTTTTTATTTCTGCATAAATAAGGGAAATGATTGTTCCAATGTACCACAGAGTTGACATATTAAGTCTTAAACAAGAAGAGCCAGTGAATGTTATTTATATTTTGGGAAGTCTTAGATGGAGATGCCTCTGCTCAGAAAACTAGCTGTTTGTTGTTTCTGTTCTTATTTATTATTAGTAGTAATAGTAATAGTAGTATGGTTGTATTTGTTTAATTAGGTCATGTCTTACGTTCCAAGTCATAATGGAACCAATGGGAGTAAGATGGAAGGTAAATATTTTCAAATAGCCAAGTTAATTCTGGCAGAGAGGAACAGACCCATGAAACCCGGCTGTGGCGGAGCTTCTGGGGTCGGGCCACCTGATGACAGCGGAGATTCGCAGAGAGATAAGAACGAGTCCTGGGATTTTCCATAAAACCTCAATTTAGGGACCTAGGGGAGAACGCTATCTATTTGAAAGAAACTATCCAAATGATCAATGTCTAAAGTATTTTTTACCATCCCAGAGTACTTGGAGTCATGGCAACTAAAGTAACCAACTGCTGATGTTTGAAGTTTTGCTCCAATGAGGGAACAATGATGCAAAATGAATATAATGCAGAAACCTAATGGCATCCTTCTATTAAGAGTATTTTTTTTTTCTTTCTACTTAAAAGGATACTTCCTAAGTGGTTGAAACCATCTGTGTCTTTGTATAGAGACAAAATACTCCCACAGACCTGGTCATGCCATTCTCTTAACTTTTCAAAGAGTTTTTCTTCTTCAAGTACAGACGTAAGCTTCTGCCCGAGGCCACAAATGCCTTGGTAGTGAAGCCCAAGTGAATGAGTTTTCATTATATATAACCTCCGCAGCCCAGTGTACTAATAAATACCATCATAAAGCAGTCTGCTAAGTAGAGGGGGCCACAGTGATCCCTTTTGCTGATAAAAATAGTAATAAAACTCCCATCTGCAGTTGCTTGACCACAAAGACCAATACAAGATTTGTTTTTCATTTGCCTCTTAGATGACATATAAATGTAAATTGGAACTGCAAGAATCCTTACACATTTCTGCTGAATTCAGCTCATTAGACCATTCTGACCAAGAGCAGACGAATAGGAGGCGGACGGGAAAATGCTAATACTCCCAGAGGCATACTTAAACCGGGGATGGGGGTCAGTGGGGGGTAGTGACCACAGCTCAAGGTGTTACTTTGTTACCCACAAAGTCGACAAGTCGCTGTGAGCACAGCATGTTCAAACTCCAATACCAAACTGTCTGTAACTGTCAGATAATGAAATAACTACCCTCTCTACATTCCATCCACGCTAAATATTCACTGTTTGTTTGACCAGTTCGAACAAAGAATTGATTGCTGTTCTTTTTTGACCAGAACGAGGAGGGTTTGACCAACATATTACTATGGGGACAGGTTATTATTATTCTTTTCCTTTTTTTGGCTTCTTACCTAATTTATTCATACTAAAGTCATGCTAAACTACCTCATAGGTTTGTGGTGTGGATTAGCTAATTAATAAATGTCAAGTGCTTAAAAATATAAATCTCTATATAAATGCTGCCTTAGTTGGCTTTCTAGTTTAAGATATGCATGCCAAATTAACTATCTATATATTTCATTGTAATATTCATGTTGGTAAATTTGTCTTTAAATTTAATATACAAATACCTTGATGTAAAATGAGACTCTGAGAGCCCCAGCATGGACTCAAACTCAAGTCTGGCCAATGTAGCACCTAAGGAAACAAAAAGCACCTAGAAGCAAAACCAAAATGTTTTTAAAGCAGGCCTTCTCAAAGGTTGGGGGTAGGGGTGGTCAATACTGGTTTTTGTATTAAGTAATTTTGTACTATAGTAGTTAAAATGCCAACAAATATCAGTGACTTACATTTAAAAATTAATTAGACTGGGTTTAAGGTTATGCTTAGGATAACTGTTGAGTAAGACACAGAGGGAAGAGTCATAACTAGTCCACATGTCTCTGAATACCTACAAGAGAGGTTGTTCAGTTGGACATCTGCTTTGATTTGTATCTTCCTAGAAAAACTTTGAACAATGTCTTTTGGAAAGGATACAGCCTAAACAGAAAGGAAAGGAATTAAGGAATTCATTAATTAAGGAATTAATATCTCATTGCTTCTTAGTAACGTCATCTGAGGGGTCGACGGCGACTATTTAAAAACTAATTTTACTGTGGCTTTACTTTGCTGCCATTTTTTCCCCAGTATGATTAATTACTCCTTAGCCACTATTCTGAGTAGCAGTTTTACTTGCTAATTTCAGATGCCTCAACTTAATTAGCAATTCATTCTGACCTTTAGAAACCACATTCTGTAATCTTAAAATTATACGAGTGAAGGAAAAAAAAAAAACCTATTTTACCTGTCCCTCCGTCTCCAGCTATCACTAATAGGTTACATTGTTTCTGAAGAGCAGTCTATTGTTATGGGTCAAATTTTGACATTATCTGAGGTTGTTTGAAGTCCTGGTCAAATTTCCTCATTGCACAGGTGGGCACTAGGCTCCGCAGAGGCTGTTTCAACTTCAGAATGTTTAAGCAATGTAAAAATGTGGGACATTTGGCTGCTAAATTTATCCCTTTTTTAATTAAAGAAATAAAAGTGAAATTGATACACACAATAATGAATTCCTGTTTTGCATCCTTGCTATTTTCTTAGCACACTTTCTACTTGAATTGTCACTCTTCAAATGATTAAATTGTGATTGTCAGACTACCAATTGATGGTAAGATAAGGTTTCCTGTGGTGGTCAACTCAGTGACCACGTATTTTGCTTTGAAATCAAATGTTTTACTGTATATTCTCATATTTCTTGAAGTTGTCTTCACAGCTAAGAGTGAGGGTTAATCAGTGTGCATAACAACATTAGTGTTAACGATTTTATTATTGAAACTCCAAAGTGTCACCATGTTGGGTCAACCCCATGTCCTATCAGCTCACTACTTTGCTGGCAAATCGTCTCCCAGAAGTTCAGAAGGGAGGATGGGATTAGTCTCCCTAATATTAGTTCCAAGGAAATTATTAATGTTGTATATATATATATAGGCAAAGTAGTAGGGATCTTCCTCTACTTTGTCAAAAATATAATCTCCTTGGTTGAGCGTGAGAAAAATGGAATGAATGGCAGTCATCATGGAAGGAAGGTAATCTACAGAACTCTCATTCTAGACAGAACTGTCAGAACATCAGAGAGAGAGCACACCTTGCTAAGCAAAGACAATTTCTGTCCTCTATATGTCCACAGTTGGCTTCTGGAGCAAGAACAAGTGGTTCAAGTTTTCCCTCCTTTCTTCTTCCCAATTCATTCTTCTTATCACTAGATTTACTTTGTGGTTATATTGATTGGCTGTAAGAAGCACATACTCAGAACTTTAGAGTGACTTGTGCTTTTCTCCCCCACTCTTTTGCTTACCTATAACTTGCTGCTATTTTTAAAAAATGGTAAGTAACAGGAAAATATAGTCAGTGCATTGAGAATGTTTGCCATTTCAGCAAGTTTCTACTTTTGACTAGGTATCTTTTCTAAAGCCTCTGTCTTCATTATCCTCTTCTTTACCCTTGATTGAAGGCCAATTAGAAGCCCATCTCCTACTTCTTTGTATAAGCTACCATTTCTCTGTGTCCTTTAGGTATAGAGAGTTTAATTGTGATGAAGCTAATAAGGACCCTTTACGAGCCACCCGTGGGGGTGTGTAATAAGGTGAGTGTTCCGCCTGGGAAATTGCATCAGCCATTTACTCTTTGATAGTTTTGAAGTGGGAATGAACCAAATACTTAAGTTTTTTTCACGGCCACTCACTGGTTCAGAAACTGCCTATCTTCCCTAAAGAATGGTAAGCCTCTCTGGAAAGGACTTAAACTCAATCCTTATCCATTTTTGTGTAGTAACACGTGTCTCTGCTATTATAGCACCTTTTCTCTGTAGATGTTGAGTGCAAGACAGCACAGTTCCTACTTTTTTTGTAAATTTGGGGTATTCTCTGACTTATCACTGGAATTTGAAGAAAACAAATCATTTTTCCTTTGCAATGATCTTTAGCCAAAGATTTTCTTTTTCCTGAGAGTAGAGATAGGCACCCCTCAAATGGGAAAACCAAAACCAAAATCCATTTATCTTTTTTTTTTTTTTTGCAAACTCTAGTAATCTAGTTTATAACAAATGCTAAGGAGTTGTATGTTTTATGTTGGTCATATATGCATATATGAAATTAGTAGTTACTTAGAGAATACAAAATTTCAGACAATGAGTAGGCTATAGGGGAAATGATATCAGAATTAAAACAAACCTGGATTTAGAATATGGTTCTGACATTTCTTTACTCTATGATCTTGGGCAAGTTACATAAGTTTTCTGAGCTTCAGTTTCTCAATGTTTAAAATGGGACTAATGATACTTTTCTTATAGAGTTACAAAAATTAAACAATCTAACAATGTTACATTGTCTTTTCCTCTCTTTTCCACCATCCAACAAGCTGATAAAACTATAAACTATCTTGCCCATCTCTCTCATTTTTCTCATTCTTATTTCAAAAAAAAAAAAAAAATAGGGGAGGGAAGGGAGGCAAACCACAAAACAGACTCTTAACTATAGAGAACAAACTGATGGGTTGCTGGAGGGGAGCTGGGCCGGGGGATTGAATAAATAGGTGATGGGGATTAAGCAGGGCGCTATGATGAGCACTGGGTATTGTATGTAAGTGATGAATCACTGAATTCTACTCCTGAAACTAATATTACGCTATAGGTTAACTAACTAGAATTTAAATAAAAACTTGAAACATTAAAAAAAGTACATGCTGAAGTATGTACTTACATACTTTTTAATTTTTCCTTTTTTTTTTTTTTAATATTTTATTTGGCAGAGAGAGAGAGAGCCCAAGCAGGAGGAGTGAGAGGCAGAGGGAGAGGGAGAAGGTTTTCTGCTGAGCCAGGAGCCCAATGCAGGGCTCAGTCCTAGTACCTTGGGATCATGACCTGAGCCAAAGGCAGACTCTTAACCAACTGAGCCACTCAAGAGGCCCTATTTTTTCTTTTTTAAAAAAATGTTTTATTTATGTATTTGAGAGAGAGAGAGAGAGACCACACGCATGGGTCGGGCGAGGGGCAGAAGACGGAGGAGAAGCAGATTCCACACTGAGTAGAAAGCAGGGACCCCTGGGATCCTGACCTGAGCCAAAAGCAGATGCTTAACTGCCTGAGCCACCCAGGCATCCTTACACTTATTTATACGTATTCTTTGTATAGCATTAAAAATTATGTTGTGTAGCCAAAAAAAAAAAAAAAAAAAAAATTACTTGATGTGATAGAACCTAACATGGGAGAGGGTCACTGCTGGTATAACTCCAATAAGGAAAACTTCCTGGAAGAGCAGGGCCCAGAGTGTTCCAGAAGCTGTCAGTGTGACTACCCAGGAGGCAAGTTCCTGTGTCTCACTTCCTCTGCAGGCTGGAGCTCTGTCGACCTGCTGGGCTTTGACTTAGTGCAGGGACCTCACACTTGCAGCGAGCCAGGAGCACCCGTGACGGCCTTGCTCTAACACCGAAGGATAAGACAGGCGGCTCCTCACCACGTTCCCATAGGCAGAGCATCAGCATCAGGCAGAATTCAGCACATGTTTTTATATAGTATTTGTATATCATATGCATGCATGTATGCATATAAATATGGATCTGTTACAACGTGACCTATTCATTTTTATCCTTTTTCCTATTTTTCGATAAGATGCAGGATGAATAGCACAGCTGTAGAATATTTCCCTTTGTTCCTTTGTCTCATGATAGGAGCTATTTAACTGTAAAAATGAAGCTGGATTTATGACTGCCAGTCTGTTGAGTGGTAATAAATGTCAGACAGACGTTGCTGAGTCATAAACTTTGTGAGTGTGAGCCTAACCCACTGCATAAATCAGCTTACTAGACATGACCCCCCTACTTCAAAAAGTTAGTTTAGTACAATGGACATGAAGTTCAAAGATCTTCCAGCTCTCTAAACATGTCTGTCCTATGGCACCCTAAATTTGTCTTCATTGTTAACTGATTAGAATTCCTCATGCATTTGTGCAGAAATCTGACCTATGAGTCAAGTTCTCTGCATCACGGATGTTAGAGAAACAGGCAGGTATGGTACGGAGCTTAAGCACTCATCACCGGGAGTGGATGAGTGAATTCCTGGGTGGCTCCACCACCTTACTTTTACTCAGTCCCACTGGGGCACAATGGGGTGTGGAGTCCCACCCGACCTTGTCTCTGAGCCAATGAGAACCCTGCCTGGCAGCGAGCCAGGTCTGGGAATATACTGTTGCCTTCCACCTGGGGGCCTGGAGGACCTGAGCAATTCAGACTAGACATTCAAGCAACATCAGCTCGTGTCTCTCTGTGCAGCCCTCAAAGGACAGTGCAGAGCAACTCACTGCTGTGTCTAGAACCCAGCTCCTCCATTCCTCCGTTCCTCACTCCTGAAGCCCAGTCCCCACAAAGAAGTTGCGTTTATTTCACCAGCCCCTTCAGTCTTGCTGACCTGGACTGCCAACTTCTCCCTTAAGGAGTTGGGTCCTGCTCTCCTGGTTAGCTCTCTGCACCAGCCATTCCTAGCTTACAACCCTCTTCCTGCTAGCCTTGTCATCGTCACTGGATGAGACCGTGATAGTCCTGAAAAGTGAAGGGAAGAAAGGAGCCATGCATGTGGATGGTGGTACACATTTAATATATGTAGAATATATATAGTACATAATGATTCACTGTTTTTTTCTATAAATGAAATAATCACAAATTTAAAGAAATGATCACAAATTTAATTTGAAACTTCATGAAGTAGGAGGCATCATCGTGCAGTTGCAAGAAGGGAGCTGGACATATTCTGCCAGGAGAAAAACGTGGCCTTTCATAAAGCAAACTACTTTCCTCTCCCCGGGCCCAGGTTTTATTGGGTGAAACAGAGGGATGAGTATGGACTAGATGGCTCCCGTTACTGTATAACGTAGGGAAGTCAATAGAATATTAAAGAATGTGACTGTGCATTTCCCCCGTTGTACATATAATGAAACAGTGCATCCTGCTTCAAGATTATTTCAGGCTTTGGGAGCGTGAATTAAAGCAACGCAGACAAATTCATAAGATTGAATCACACGGGGGTAGCACTGAAGCTACTTGTATTACTGAAGGGAGTTTGCAATTCCTTTGCCCAGAATATGATACTACCATAAACTCCCAGAGACATCCAGAGCATTTCTGCTATTTTGCTTTGTACCCTTAGCAGTGACAGGACAGTGGCCTGGGCCCGTCTCTGCTTCCTTCTCACATGATATGGTTCTGACTCATTCGTTCTTCATTTTCTTGACTGTGCGATTGTCCAGGATGCCCCTGGTTTCAGTTTACTGTGAGAGAGCTACCGTAATATGTCAAAAATGTTAGCAATGAAAACAAGTGAAGAAAGAGCCTTAAACCCAAGATCAAATCCAGGTGCAGCCCAAGGGCAGCAGAAGGAAAAGTGTCCTCCCAGCCCCAGTGACAGTTAGACTGGTCTGCAGACTGGGTGTCCTCAAAAGCGCAAACACGGAGCTGCCGTCAGTCATTGCCAAGAGTCATCCCATTACCGCCTGCCTGTCGCAGCCCTAACAGAATATTCTGTTACTACTTCCAGGCCCCTGAGTTAGGAAGAAACAGCATACAAAGGGAGAGCCCTTTGAGAAGAAATGAGGCAGCATTCTTTAGCCTGGTTTTGGGCATGCTTGCAAATGCCCGTACGAGGAAGAGACGAGGCAAGGCACTTGTCACATTGGAAGCCACAGTGAGAACAGGGCAGGGGAGCAGGCACCTTCCACACCCCGGGGCGCAGCGCCCCTGCAGTGGTTTCCAGACTCTGCCTCCCTCCGAGCGATACCTTTTGAACCAGGCTGACTATTGAGAGACGGAAAAATCGTTGTCTGCCGTCCTGGAGAACGCCCACTCGGCGCTGGAGGGACAAAGGCAACAATGGAGATAAGGCTTTGGAACATAGCATACAGGAGACAAGAATCGCTTGGGTAATAACACCAGCACCACATTGCATGAATGCTCTCTGCAGGGAAAAAAACTCTCTTGTGTAATAATGATTGTTAGGATGAGAATGTAAATAACAGGGCAAGTTTAAATTGAATATTTGACAACACTGAAATCCTGTGAGTGTGCGTTGAATTTTTATCTTTTAAAAAAGGAGTTTTATTTAAATGGAAGGCCTGCAGAAGCTTCTAACAAATCCCTTATATTACTTAGTAGGGGAAATATTTTCCCCGTGCCTCACAGTCGGAAATGACAGGTGCTGTTTTCTATGTTGGGAGGGGGGAGGAAGTCCCTTGGAAGAGGAGGTTTTAGGTGATTACTTAAGCCAATTTGCTTCTAAAATGACAAGACTGGCAAACTGCCCATTATCATAAGGGCATATCAAATGATAATAATGTTCCCCAGGAATATTAAGACACCATATTAGTTTCTACTTCCGCGGGCAGGAGGTAGGACTGGCTTCAGTGGAATCAACTGTAACCACGCAAGGTTCTAGATTGTTGGGGGGCAGGGGAGGAAAAGGAGGAGGATGGGAAAATAGAATTCAGGTGAAATCAGGGCTTCAGGAAAGGGGAAAAGTATGAGTGTTCAGAACTTTCTTTCACTACTTGTTCTTAGTCCGAAGAGGACAAGGTGAAAACTGAACTTCCTCAGTGTCACCTAAAACGGGGACAAGCCAAGAGTTTACACAATGCCTGTGGGTCTTCTTCTGAGGTACCCCGGCCCCCAAGGTCTAGAAAAGGCTCAGGCACCAGAATTCTAGTTCCAGTTCTGCTGCCAACTCTGAGACTCCGGGAAAGGCCTTCTCTGTTCTGGCCTTGCTGTTCTGGCCGTACAAGGTAGGCCCTGTAGGAGATGACCCATAGGCTCCTGTTCTGGTCACTTCTCACCAGCCCGTGCTGCTTCCTTTCCTCTGGATGTGTCAAGAAACCATTAAATGGAGCCCACTTTCTCTGCAAAACAGACGGAGAGCTCACTCTGCTTGTGCCTAACTTTCTGAACCAGGTGATGATCCTTTTGTCAGCTCTAGGCCCTTTAGAAAAGGAGGAGCTGAGCGAGCCTCTGGTCAACGATGGTCGCTGGTCTGCGGTGGAAACCTATGGCACTGTGGCCTTGCCTGGGCATGAGGCATCATCACATCTCAGGTGCCTTTCCAAGTGAAGCCCCAGGGGACCTCAGCATCACGTCTCAGCAGGGACGAGGGAGCAGCTGAGTCTGGGCAGAGACTGGCGAGAATGACCAGATGGCAAGGGCTTGTCATGGGCAGAAATGCTTGAAAAGCCATTATATTTCCAGACCACTTTGGAAAAGTCAGGTGTCATTTAGAAAAGCATTCCTAGCCAGTGAGAGGGCATGGTCTGAACATGGGTGTGTGACAAAGACCAGCAGCGGAGCTAAAGTTGCCAGGGAGAGGCTGGAAAGAGGGGGACTGCCATCCTGCTCTCTGAATTTAAACAAACCAACCAACTTCAAGAGCTGGGTAACAGGTGTGCTGTCTGGGGTTGGTCGTGGCTCCTCAGCTGGTGTTTCCAAACAGGGGACCCAGGTTATGTGAATCCAGTGCTGGCTCCAGGGAAAAGGAAGTTACAACCTGCTGGCCGAAGTCTGAGCAGGAGCTGACCAGGGGTGAGTGCTGAGAGAGCACACAGGCATGGAGGCGATACAGAGCAGGCAGGCAGGGAACAGAAGGAAGCCCAGAATCTCATGGGGACACTGAGGAGCAGCACCATGGAGACAAAATGAACAGGGTCTAGAGCAGGAGCTCTGAGAGTGGAATGAGTTCCAAAAACATCCACAACGTTCTACCAAATAGTTGGATGGACCCAACTTTATTTCAGATCTCTCTCGTATTTCTGCAGAATTTTGGTCCCCCTCCAGGAGTTGAAGGGTCTCTGCTTGTAACTGTGTGTAATGGGGTCGATAGTAGATTTCTTTTGCAGTTCATTACTGGCCGGATGGTCAGATTAGTCAAGGTGCTCAGAAGCCAAGACATGGGGATGACACGGGTGCTGCAAGGTTTGCCTCAGTGGATGGAGAGCTGCTGATCAACAGCGCCCTGGCACGGAGGACCATGAGGAATTAAGAGTGGCAGAGAGGAACAGCTTGATAGCAGCTGCATATAGGTGCTAACTTAGGCTCTTTTGTTGACTCTCAAATTAGTACTGAAAGATAGGCCTGGTTTGTAGGTAACATTCCATGATATTGCTGTTCTTATTTTGATGTATTTCAGAAGCTAAAAATATAGTATAGAAACATTCTCACAGGGACGCCAGAGTGGCTTAGTCTATTAAACGTCTGCCTTCAGCTCAGGTCATGATCCCAGGGTCCTGAGATTGAGTCCCACATCGGACTCCTTGCTCAACAGGGAACCTGCTTCTCCCTCGGCCTGCTGTTCCCCCTGCTTGTGCTCACTCTCTCTCTCTCTCTCTCTCTCTGTCTGTCTTTCTATCTCTCTGACAAATAAATAAGTAAAATCTTTAAAAAAAGAAGAGAGAAACATTCTCACAGGTTAAATAGGAAGCTGTGTTTGACGGTCACAAACTTAATTTTCTAATTAGAAATGCAATTGCTAATCACATAATTAATATTTGAATTTATTCATGCAGATAGTGTAACTGCTTATTGTACTGAGAGATCAACAGAATTGGACTTGAGTAATGTGAAGGTCTCAAATACATAAATGAAGTGTTTTCTACTTGATGAAAGACCAATGTATTCCCAAAAAATAACTTGTCATGTTAGTTTTCTCCAGAGTGAAATATTTGTGAAATATTCCAGGCCAATTTAAGGCATTGATATGAATCAGTCAGTATCTTAAAACTTTAACCATTGTTTTGGAAGAGTTACCTTTTTTCCTTTTGAAAAACTTTCCCCAAAATTTGGAAAAAAAAAAAAAAAAAGAGATGAAATCAAATCAGTCCATGCAGTGGAACAATGAATTAGTTCTTCACACATTTACAAAAAGCTATAGATCATCTGTGTGGTCTTTCAATGAAGAAAGTCTATAAAATATAGTAACTTTGGCAAGAGAAAATTAGATAGGCCTCATTAATCCTCCTCTAAAAGTAAGCAAAATGACTTCGATGAGAGGCCGAAGGCAGGAAACCACTTTTTTTCATCCATTACTTGGTGGAGTAATTGTGGTCTTGGAAACACGATGGCCATCGACATGGAAGTAGCTGATAGATAGCGAGAAGTAATTAACATGACCACGTGCCCACTGAACTTGGTCAGAGTCTCTTAAAAATGAATTAGAGAGAAGGGAGGCTTGTTGGCAGACATGTCCTCACCTGTGGGTTGCAGCATCCTTCTTTAAGACCAGGTCCTTGGGACATTCCTGCTCCCTTCCAACTGCAGACTTCTTGGAATAGATACAGTTGGGACTCTTGAGCTGAGTAAAATGAGGCAAAGACAAGAGAGATGACTTGTCCGAAGTCCCAGCTGACTAGTGGCACAATAGGGCTAGAACCTCGGCGGTATGTTCACTCTGTGAACTATGGTGCTGGATGCTTTCCATACCAGAGCTCAGGCAAGGTCAGCGAAGGCCACAGGTTCACGGCCTCAGCCTCTGGGACAAGTCAGGCCCTGAAAATGATTTATGTTCCCCTGAGGATTGAGAACTGGGAAACCAAGCCCCAAAGAGAAACCTGGAAGAACTTACCAAGCTCTGAAAGGTTTGTAATCCCTAACCAATGATGAGAAAGTGTAACCTGTAGTCCAGGGTATCATTGCAACAGAAGGGAAAGAGAAGGTACCTTTTACAGATTTGACATCAGCGGAGACTTCTCTTCCTCGCTTATGTACACATCATAGACCACGCCTCTTCCTAGAATACAGCAGTTTGAAGCACACTGTGAATGTGTTGATGAGCCCCACGTGTGGGAGGTGAACTGTGCAGTTCACATTTGCCTTCAAACACTGTGCTGCCGTGGCTTACGTGGGCCATGCTTCCATAGCACCGTCCCATGATGTCTCCCACCCATCTGAGCCCACCAAAGGAATATCCACTGTGGTCGCTTTTTCACCACTTTCCTGGTTGTCGCTGTTGCACAATATACTTTGCAGTTGCCCCATTGGTTCTGTCTTGTAGAATCCTTGCAAAAGCACCAATCAATGGCTCATTCCCATAAGCAAAAGCACATGCACTATTTTTCATTTTTAAAAATCCACTTTTAATTTTTTCATGCATCCTCTTTATTTTCTCCCTCCATCTGAATCAAACATCTCTTCCTGTTGGTTCTTTCAACAATTCTTCTGGTTATTTTTTGCACCTGTTGTGCTTAATGATGTTTGTTAAACACTTCAGTGCAAGGTTCAAACACAACTGAACCCACCAGCCAACCAAGACAATGACCAGGCTGGAGTGTATAAGCGTAAGGCTGCACCTTTTGGTGGTAGCCATAACTGATTGTTTTTTTTTTTTTTTTGCTCTGATGTGTAGTCCTGCTTTCTCCTCTGAATGTTATTATTTAGTGGTTTGTAAGCAGAGAAACTTCAGTAGCTGAGTTGTACCAAGTCAAAAATAGGCCCTGAGCTATTTCTTAGCTGTTTAAGGAGTGAGCAAAGCTGTTTCAAACTGTCCTACGTAGGAGCAGGGTACCAGCAACTGGTACTAGGAAGCAGCCTGAATGCTTTCAGTCCTCAGCCAATCTGAGAACCTGGGGGATTTTTCTCATGAGCAAAACCCGACTCTGTCTGCAACAAGGTCAGGACAGCGTACCTTCCAACCACCCCTTCTCTGGCTAAGCTCTCCCCCTGTGGGCATGTGGAGACCCCCTCTTCCCACCCACACCTTAGGTCCTGGGGTCTCTCCCACAGCCTGGGAATCTCTGTTATCTTTCCCACCCTGGAGTCCGGAGGAAGAGAGGGAATGTTCCTGTCAACCTTAAAAATAAAACACCCATTAACTTTACGAGCAAAATGAGTTAATTCCGAAAGAGCAGGGAAATTGCAATTTGAGACAAGCAAACTATGGCAAACCATAGGCAAGACCAGAAAGACAAAGGGAAGGTCAACTTTTACTAGGTTTTAGGAGGAAACTGGGGAGGATTGATTTGAACAGAAGTTCACTGGGGAAGAACAAAAGTTCGAGGTTATGGTGGCTTCTCATTGGCTGCAAGTGATGGTTACTGCGCTGTTGCTGGGGCAGAGAGGACTCTTCCTCCTTTTTCTTAAAAGCAGGACATAAAAACCCTATGTGAAAAATTGTCAAAATCACTGTTTCCTTCCTTCCCTCCTGCTGCGTATACAGCCTGCACGAGGGCCACCTGCACGAGAGCACCCCCTGCAGGGCTTCTGGATTCCGTTTCAAATGAGGTTTCACTCTCCCTAACAGCCATGGGATTGAAAGCCTGCTGCTGGCTTTATTCCTGCAGGTTCCTTTGTTTTGGGCAGAATTCAAAGCATGACCACAGCTCTGCCCAGGGAGGGGTGTGTGTGTGTGTGTGTGTGTGTGTGTGTGTGTGTGTGTGTGTTTTCATTTTCAAAGCATGACCACAGCTCTGCCCAGGTGTGTGTGTGTGTGTGTGTGTGTTTCCATTTGCACCTCCAAAGCTTCACCTTCATCTTGTCCTCTAAGCCAGGATTGCTGATTTCCACATCTGTAACTCAGGTATAATGATACCTATTGTAAAGTACAGTTGTAAGAATTCAATAAGACAGTACTTGTAAATGTGCTTAGCCCTATATTCTTACCAAAAGCATTTCAAAATGATTTGGCAGAGAAGTGTCATCGATATTATGTTATGTTATAATATCATATGATATCATATTGTATTATATTTCTAACATTGCTAACATTATCAACTAACCTTTCTTATCTTGGTTAATATGTTAGACTATATTTTCCATTGTTAAGATTGTCCCACTCTTTTTTCTTTTAATTTTATCTGACTGCTCACCCCACCCCAGCCCACTCCCCCAGTTTTTTAGTCTTCTGTGTCATTTTATTTTAGTTGTGTCTCTTATAAAAAGTGTATTACTATGGGGTTTAGTTCTTTTTTTTTTTTTAGTTCTTTTACTTTTTAATTTTTACTGAAAGTTCTTGTATTTTATGAGAAGAATTAAACCATTATATACTTTGGCAGTCCTAGAATATTTAATTTTAGGTCGTTTTGTTTTGTGTTTCATCTGTTTCCTTTGTATTCTCTGAGTTATATGTGCTGTATTTCCTTTCTTTTCCTCTAGTAATTTGCAATTTAAATAAAATTTAAACTTTGTAATGGTTACCTTTAAGGTTTTCTAATCCTATACTCAAAAGTACATTTCTTTAATTTCTGATATAAAAAATTAATTTTTTTCCCTAACATGAAATTAAGAAATCAGCATGGTTTAGGTAAAAATTATATGGGCCTCTTCGCCCCCTTCAAGAAAACCCTACTGTGAACATTGTTCAACTGGGTTCTAAGATCTGATACAGATGAGGAAGCTTAAGTCCAGTCTGATCTTTTATTAACAATAGTTTAAAGACATGTTTGTGGGAGTTTTTTTTGTTTCTTTGTCTTTTCATGTATTAGGAAGCTGAGAGGGGGCAGTCCAAAGCTAGTGTAGCTACTAAGGCTGTTTCCAAGGGTCCAGATTCTGACTTCACTTCTTTACCTTTCTTACTTGTGTTTTCTGGCTGATTTTTGATCCAGGGACGCAAAGATCAGTAAAGCGCATATCTTGCTCTCAGCGTGCTCAGAGAATACTAGACACAGATGATAAAAGAGGCCACCAATTCTTTGACACTGTCCCCCTTTTTGAGTCTGGGCTGGCTTTGACCACTAATAGCAGGTGCCATGACATGCCAGTTGTGGGTTCAGGCCCTACGGACTGCCAGTTTCCAGGTCCTTTTTCTTGGAACCCTGGGGGCCGTTATGTAGGAAGTCTGATCGGGGTTGGGGGTGGGGTGGGGGGGCATGGGAGACCGTGGAGCTGTGAGGGGCAGAAGAGGTGCCCAGCTGAGCCTAGTCATCCGTACCAAGGGCAGACGTCTGAGTGAGACTGTTTGCACTCTGCAGACCAGACCCGCTGCTGGCTGAACACTACCCGCTGACCCCCTGCTGAGTGAGCTGAGAACTCACACAGCAAGTCCTGCTTCAATTCCTGACCCAGTATATGGTGAGATCAAATAAAATGATTATTTTAAGCCACTTGGAATGAGAATCATTTGCTATACAGAAATGGATTACCCAGAGAGGTACACGTAGAAACAGACAGTTTTAAAACAGTGTGGAAGCATGGTGTTCGCTCCCTAGGAGAACAGACAGTAAATTAAATTGTAACAATAAGCACCTCTTTCTAACCAAAAAAAAGCCTACAAATCTAAATTTATGTACACTTTTTTTTTTTTACCCCAGTTTTATTTATGTATATAATTAGTCAGGTCTCTTTCAAGCAGTAGAAATCTAATTCAAATCAACTGAACTTTCTGGATTTCAGGACTGAGAAAAAAATCCCAAGGTACTGGAGAGAGAGGGAGATTGGGGAGGTGGAGGGAGGGATACCTCCCCAATCCCCAGGGACACCAGGCCTGGCTCTGCTCACTCCTGTGGTCTAACGTTTGGGAGGGAGGGTCTACGGGATGAAGGAGAATGAGCAAATCATGGAGATTGCTTGAAGCAGGGCTAAGAGAATGTCACCACTGTCTGGGAGATGAACATATTTGAGGTGTCAAATTCAGAAGTTTCAGGGAAAGAGATATTTGAAAACAGACACAGTTCAGTGTATTGCAATGCATTGTTACTTTGAAAATGCAGATTACAAGGGCATGTTAAAATTATCGTTGAGTTCCTACTAAGCACGAAGCCCTGTGTGGACTCTGAGCAAGATTAACAAGGAAAGTTCAACCTTAAGAATCTTCTGATCTAGTTTTATCATGACACATAAAAGTTTAACAGTTTTAGCAGTCATAAAAGATATAACTATGAAAAATTACAGCCCATTTTGGACTAATTTCTGAATATTGTTCAAAATGTAGTTTTATGAAGGATTTGAAATGGAATCATCTTGAACAGTCTGTGAAAGAAATGCTGGAGAGGCAGCCCCATCCATATTTTAACATGGAAAAAACCCCAATATTATTGATGAAATTCTGCCTATTGAGAAAAAAAAAAAATACCCCTTCAGCATATTAGCATTTTAATTTCCTTATGACATTATTACTTTAAAAGTATTTTTTTTCTTATTTTAAAAATGATTCTGTTCTGTATATCTGGGAAAAGACTGAGGATGAGAGAAAGGTCCGGAGCTCGAATGTGCATATACACAGTTGACTATCAAGAATGATGTTATAGAACTGGACAGAAATATTAGCTGCGTCATTCTTTTGTATGTCATCCACTTTTCTTTTGGGTTTGGGGGAAGAGCAGTATACTTGAATGCTTTTCTAGTTTTTTATTAATTGTTGAAATATAAACATTTTATTAGAGGTATATATGGCTCTTCAAATAAATCTTTTAAAAAAAAGAATTAAAAGAGCCACCTGGGTGGCTCAGAGGGTTAAGCATCCAGCTCTTGGTTTCAGCTCAGACTGTGATCTCAGGGTCGTGGGATCAAGCCCCGGGTAGGTCTCCACACTCAGCAGAGACCGCTTGAGATTCTCCCGCTCCTTCTGCCCCTCTCCCCAACAACTCACACTCTCACCCATTCCCTCTGTAAAGTAAATAATTTAATTAAGAAAAAAGAAAACACGGTATGTTAGCTCTTCATTTCTTTTCACCCGTTTTGCCAACTTTCAGCAATTCTTTCAATCTGCGCCTTGGGTCTGTCTTCATATTTATGAATGTTTTCATCTGAGTATGTATTTGATTGTGGTTTCTGTTCCATTTACTCATCTCAACTTTAGTTTTTTGCGTGTCTCTGCATTTTTTTTTTAATCTACACTCATAATGGAGCTTTGAAACTGTGTCCTCCAGATTTCCTCCTTTGATTTTTTACAATATTATGTGTTTTGGGACTTCTCATGCAGATTGTAGTCTTATGACTGCATTTTAACTGTCTATAATCTCCCCTTATTTCACCTAATGACTTCTTTTTATCTTTTCCTGATTTTCAGCGACCTATTTTTTCATCTCAACTTGTTGTCTCAACAGCTAATCTTTCAACTTCCCTTTTATAGAGCGCTCCTATTCTTGAGTATTATGGAGAGTTTAAGCAACACTAAGCAATACTTTCAGAATATATTTTTGTTTCCTGCACTACATGATGAAAAATATGTGTTTGTGCTTTTATGTCTCAAAATACATGATTGGGTCTCATGTTTATTTTCTTTTTATTGCTATTCATCCTTAAACAGGGCAAGAGATATGAGAGTCTGTGGTTTGCCCTCAGAAAGAATGGAATTTCTTAGCTCCCTGGTATTTACCTGTTTGGTTTTGCATGTTAGATCTCAAGCAGAAGGATATGTTGAAGTTTAGAAGGCTTGGCTGATTTCCTAGAATTTATTTGTCTAATGTGTATCCTTTATTTTTTTTTTAAGATTTTATTTATTTATTTGGCAGAGAAAGATCACAAGCAGGCAGAAAGGCAGACAGAGAGAGAGAGGGAAGCAGGCTCCCCACTGAGCAGAGAGCCCAATGTGGGGCTCGATCTCAGGACCCTGAGATCATGACCCAAGCTGAAGGCAGAGGCTTAACCCACTGAGCCACCCAGGCTCCCTAATGTGTATCCTTTAGACCTCCCCTGTTTAATACAGAAGCCACTCGGCACATGCAGCTATACATAAATTAAAATTAAATAAACTTTAAAATGTGGTTCCTCATTTGCACTAGCAACATTTCAAGTGTTTGATAGGCACTAAATGCAGATGGAGAACATTTCTGTCCCTGCAGAACGTTCTGTTTGACTGTGGTGCTAGAGAGTAAAGTTCATCTGTGCATACTTCCCTGACTGTACAGATCATTCCCGTGTTCTTTCTCTCTCCACCCCCTTTATTACATTCTTACTGTTCCCTGATGGGAAAAGTTCCCATTTATCCACTTCTCATGTTGGCCATTACTGGGAATTTGATTCCCAGAAGAAAATAATGCTCATCGAGACTGATTCCCAGGGAGAGAGAGTCGAGGCGTGCATTTATGGGTGGGTGGGCACAAAGGAGGGAAAGGACCCCGGCCACTGAAGAACAGTTGCTTCTAATAGAGGTCCAGCTGTTGGCCTTCTGGCTGACCAAGACCCCTTGCATCTTAATAAGGGACAGACGGCGGGAATAGTGGAAGTTTGCTCTGTGTCTACACGGTCCGTTGTTGTACCCCAAAGCTTTACCTTATGTTTTTCGCAGGAATGACAAGACCATTTGGCAATATTCCTCTCTCCACAGAGAGTGTAATTTAAGTTGCTTTTTTATTTTTAAAGATTGTTCCAGTGGAAAGGTAGGGAAAGGTCAAACGCCTGTTGGAATCGAGATTGTCTTCACCCGAGTGTGCCTATGCAGGCTTGGCTTTCTGGGACCCTCTGCCTACCTGGGCGCCAGCATCTGTGCTCTCTTTCCATTCTTCTCTGCCCCTCCCTCCCTTGTCTCCAGCTCTCTGTGCGCCCTGCAGGATACACGTCTCCGCTGGCATCATACCTAATTGGAAACTCAGAAAATATACAGCATCAAATATATTCTTTTAATAAGAACGAAGGTACAATTTTGGAATAATCTCTTCTTTTACTAATGTTTTTACTGGCTTTCAAATAAAACTTCTTTCTATTCTATTTGTCCAGAAGAATGATCAGAAATTCTAGCATGCCATATAGAGAGGGAGCCAGAGTAGACTAGACAAGATTCCCGGAAGGCAGTGGTATCCGGCAAACTCGCAGCCCTTTCCCTGGAGCTCCCAGGATCCCAGTGGATTCTCTCAGACTGTAGAAAAGGCTTATCTTCATGTCTTACTAAGTGACCCAATAGAACTTTTAAGGATTTCAGGATCAACGAAGTTTATTTTGCTGACAGAGTCTTGAAGTGAATGTACCGTAATCATATTTCACAGATAGGGAAACTGAGGAGCAGAAAGAAAAAAAGGTGTTGTTTTTTTTTCTTTTTAATATCATGAAAAAGCACAGTTCTTGGAACTGAATAAACTGAATCCCATCATTTGTTAGGGAGGTAGTGGAAGGTGATCTGAGGAAGTAGATTAAATGACTCTCAGGCTCAGTTTTCTTTAAAATGAGATTAATGATACTAACCTTATAGGATTCTTATGAGATAATGAGCTTAAGGGGTCATTCGACAAAGAATACCAATTATAATGGCAGTTACTCATTTTCCAAGGATGCATAGAGAGTCAGTATCCACGTGCATTTTCTTTTTCCCAGTCCTGCGCTCACCGGTTTATTGAGAGATGTGTGGGTGATCAGGGACTTGACGATTGAGGAGAAGGTCAGAGCTGGAGATAAGATGGGCTTAATTAACTAGTCACTTGCCCACGTGCATGCTTACCCTCCTGTTTTCTATGGAAAACCAGCATATATTCAAAATACCCCAGTCCACTGGCCTGCATGCAAGGGTAGGGCTGTTTCCCGACAGAGAGACTGATCGCCTAATGTCTGTGTCACTGTCAGCATGAGGGCAATCTTCCTTCTCTGTTGTTTCAGTGTAAAAACTAACATCACCAGCTCTTGTCAGTGGGGAAGAACATGCAGAGCAGAGGTTGATATTGGTGACATGAAAGAAGACAAACGGACTGGGACCTGAGGGTCCTACTAGAGAGAGCCTCGTTACCCCCCAACCTCAGGGGGAGGAAGACAAATCCTCCTCCCATCATGACTTTTCTCTATCTCTCTTTTCTCTATATCAGGAACCAGCAAACCTGTTTCTGTAAAAGGCTACCTAGTAAATGTATTAGGGGTGGCGGGTCACTCTAGTCCAGCTACAAAGACCCATGGCTTCAGCAGCACTGAGACAGACCAGCATTTGACGGGTGTTTGCTTCCTGTCCCTGGGCCCAGCCCATCGCAGAGATCTGGAACACTCTCTGTGTTCACTGCTGTCACTAGAAATGCCAGCTGCCAATTAAGCCTGGACAGAGCCTCAAAGCTAGTCCTGCCTTTAGATCCCAAAGCATGGAAAAACAATAAAAATATTATGAGCTATGTTCCACTCCCAGCTTTAGTGCTAAATGAAGTGCAACACAGTCGCTTAACCTCTCTATTCCCAGACAGTCTGTAAAAGGAGGAACTGGATTAGATCAGTGAGGGCATGGGGAGGGGTGGAGGGGACTATCTGAGACACTGGGACTATCTGAGATCATGTTCTAAACAGACTGCCAACCTCCTTCCCTCGTTCTAACCCAAGTGTATCAGGATTGAAAGAGGGTATAGGCAGGATGTGAACTTTGCAAAAGCTCTGCCAGGCATTCGGATACAAACTCCCCACTCCAGGTGAGAACCATGGGACTAAATGGTCCCCAGAGACCCCTTAGGCTTTGGCATTCTGTGATTCTGAGAAGGGATCACATCAGCAGTAGTACCCTGGTTCCGTCCTTCCTTAAGCATCGGCTGTAGATTAATGGAACACTGAGTTTGAAACAATGTAATGCAAACAGAGCTTATATTGATTTTTTAAAATGAGTTTGTAGGCAGTGGGTTCCCTGCAGCCTCTGCCCTTGAGATAATATTGTGAGAGGTGGCACTGGTCTGGCTTGAATGAGACACCGGTGAAAGGGAAGATGTGAGAACAGGCAGAGGCATCCAAGTAGAAGTTACAGAAGTTGCACACCATGGAAGTAGCACCTGCATGTGGACAGAGGCTAATGCAGCCAGGGCCCACTGTCCACCGGGGAAACCCTGGCCTCTCGCAGCGGTGGAATGTGTGCATTGGTGGAATTCAGACCCTTTTGTTACTCTACCCCATGCTTTCCCTGGAAGGACCATCTAGGAATTTTTTCCTCAATTCCTAACAAGGTCAAAATGTTCTTCCAAATTAAGATGCTCCAACCGCTTTTTTGTAACTTCGGTTTTGTGATATGTGTCACGCTTGCGGTCAATGGCTTGTTGAATTGTCTGTCTTCTGTACTAGAGTGTGAGCTCCATGAGACTAGGAACCTTGCCCATTGTGTTCAACCCTGTGCCTGTGTGGTGCCTAGCACATCCTATAAGCTCAATAAAAACATGAATGGAATATGAATGCTATCTTTGTTACAGATTCTTTGCCTATAAAGACTTTCCCCAAAGATCTGTTTGTTCTCCACACCGCACTAACCTGGGATCTTTATAATTCCCTTGCCTCCTAACCCCTCAGAATCTCCCAGTACTCCCAGCCCCCATCTTAGGCCCAGCTTCTTTCCTAGGATAAAAGGAGGTGCGATGTTCTGAAGTGTTTCCTTCGTCTTCCCTCCTTCTTTATCCTTAATTCCTCCCTCATCCTTCATCCTCCAGGTTCCGTGTGGGCTCCTGGCATCACAGGCTCAGCAGTGATGCCCGCACTGTAATGTGTAAGTATTTGTCATGGGCTCTGAGGTCACTGGTGTCTCAGGTCTTTGAGAACCTGCGATGACTCTGAGATAGTAAGGGACCGAAAGAAAGGTGGCATCAGGGTTGAGAAAAAAATTTTAAAAGTAAGGACTTTGAGATAGCCAAAAGATAAATGAGTTAAGAATTACCTGGAAGGTGGTGCCTGGGTGGCTCAGTCTGTTTTGCATCTGACTCTTGATTTCAGTTCAGGTCATGATCTCAGAGTTGTGAGATTGCACCCTGTGTCAGGGCACAGTCTGCTGGGCAGGGAATCTGCTTAAGGTTCTTTTGTTCTCCCTCTCCATCTTTCTCTAAAAGAAAAAAGAATAACCCGGAAGGCAAATGAGAACCCAAAACCAAAAAATGTGGACATACCCAAAAGATGAAAAAGAAAACAGAAAAGAAGAGCTAGATGGGCAATTAGGTATTGGGAATGGGTTTAACAATGAACATTGAGCGCATGTCATCGCTGGGGTCTGGGGCAGGCCAGAGAAAAGGGGAGTGGGGTGGTAACTGACATGAAACTGTTCACTTCTGAGGTTTCTGCCCCTGGGCCACTTTGCTCCCTGTTCTCTGGCCCCTCGGCAGCTAAAACTTCGGTGTTGCTGCTTCTGCACACTTAGGGCTTTTCCAGGTTGGCAGAGCTGGTAAAAATCATGCATTAGGAATGCAAGAAGCAACTTTAGAGCTCTTCGGGAATACTAAACCCATTGGAGAAAAATCAACAAAACAAGGAAAAGAGCATTTTAAAATGTGTTGACTTGTATTTATCTGTATTTATCCAAGTTCACTGTTCTCTTAGCAGGTTGCAAATTAATACTTGAGGCCAGATTCTGAATAAGCCACAGGGGACCAACAAGAACCTTCATGCCTGGAAACTAAGAAGGCCTAATGGATCAGCTGTCACTTCCTCTGTTTGGCTGGCAGTTAGAGCTCATGTCAAGCCATTTCTCCACATTATCAAAGTCATGGAGTATTTTACATCTTTCAATAACACTCACCATTTGGCAGGCCAAAGCATGCCTCCTTCCCTGCCAATTTGCAAGATCATGTCTGCTGGTAACCCACACAATCCTGGTTTGCTCTCTTTCCCAGTCCAGCAGGAAAATGCTGGGAGAGAAGCAGAAGATACCTTTAAATGTTGATGAGGAAAAGAAGAGACCTAGACTTTGGGAATTGAAAAAGGCTTTTGGGCAGTGATGGACCAAGAGGAGCAGAGAGAGTGGTCTTGTAAGGACCTATTTTATGTTTATATTTTGTCAAGAGGCTTTCATTGAGGTTAAACAAAATCTTGTTTAGCCCTTGAACTGTCCTCGCTCCCCTTCCCCCAGGGGATTCACTTAAAGGCGGTCCCGGAAACCAGCTCTGGGTAACAATGCCCAGATACAAAGGTGGGTCAGGCCAGGTGGAGACATCCGATCAGTAGGGGGTTGCATACTGTCTCCCTAGCTACCAAGGAGTATGGGCCCCCGCCCTTTGGGTACCCTTTTGGCGCCAATCCTAATCAAGGTGTAATAGGCTGATTCAAAGTCTACTAGGGTAAATTATAATTCAATTGGTCACCTAACATCACTGTGGAGTTTCCTGTGTGTGTTACATTTTCATTGGCCACCTGTGCGTGGCCAGGCCCAACCGCATGGCCTTTACCCTTAAAAGCTAGACTGTGAAACAGAGAAGGGTTGCCCTCTCTTGTAAGAGGTGCGGCCCCGAATGTTCGGTTAGATTCTTGATGCTTGGCGCGAAATAAAGCTTTGCTTGACCTTCACTTTGTATCAGTCTCGCTCCTTTAATCACGGACCTGTTATTGGGGCATAACAGTCTGAGCCCTTGGGCGATAAGGGCATGCATTACCTGGGAAGAAATTCCAAACAGTAAGAAAGGAGTAAGTCAGTCTGCTTTTTATTATCCAGGCACCAGTAATTCTAATGCCAGTGATTAAATACTCCTCTCACTGGGTTGGCCTGTGCCTTGATGCGCAGCTGCTTGAGAGTGAATTAACCCAAGTCTCTCATTCATTGATGAGGGCAATGAAGCCCCCACCCCACCCCCCCATCTTCTTGTTTATGGCCCTTCTGCTAGAGCATTTTATGCAATCTGGGTCTCTTTGCTGCCCCCTAGGAGCTTCTTGGCTTCATTACTCTGCCTGACACCAGAACAAAAAAAAAAAACAAGGGGTGAACTCTCATAACTGGGCAATATTGGATTATACTAAACAAATGAAGAAATCTAAAAACCCCAGAAAAGAGCCAGCCTCTTCCCTCAGCTCTTGGCTTGTTTACAAATCACATTTGAGAATTTTCAGTCTTAAAGTTATTTTTCTCTATCCTACCTTTGATTTCTGTATTATATAACTTTTCGTCCAGATTCATTTCCATCTTAAAATCATTGTGAGACTCTTCTGATTTTCCATCTCATTGTCTAGTGGATAGGAATCTCAGTTCTCAAATTCAGGTGTGCAGAGGATATTGTATTTTTTTTTTTTTTAAATAAAAATTAGTTTAATTTAGACTCCCAGCTTCCATCCTACCAAGGAGACAAGAAACACAACTTGAGATATTTAGGAGTTCTCCTACATCGAGGTTGGCACCTGTCCTTCTGGGAAGTCCCGCCATGTGCCTCTCAGTCCCCTCCAACTTCACCTTCAGTATCTTGGCTTCCCCTCACAGGAGTTTTCCATTTCTCTGCACAGTGTGGCTTCCCCAGGGCTACTCAGGAAGCATTTTGCTGTTGAATTTTCTGGCAATCTATATATATTTTTTTATCACATGTGATTTTTTTTCTTTTACAATGAATTATTTCTCTCCTGAGCTTTAAGGATCAGAAACATATTATTTAAGACCCAACTGGAAAGGAAATTAATCCAAAGAAATATATCCACAAGCAAGCGTGGGAGTAACTTGACCAATACCCAAGTCAGGAGGGATTTTATAGTTGATTTATTTGTATGAGGACGATGAAGTCATTACTCTGGGTGTTGTATCTCCCTGAGTTGTTTCCCATTCTGATCTCCCTTTGCCCATAACTTTCCATGGAAAAGTTAAAATCATTTTTTTATACTGAATCTTTCCCTTTGCTCACTAGGGATGGAATAGAAGGAGAAATGGGGTGTCTGCCTATATTGAGTGCACTCATGGACTCATGGACTCATTTATATGAATCAGGCTAATTTATATGGAAAATAGCTGAACCAAACTGAAATAGACCAGGGCCCATATGCCTCTGATGGTTAAACTGTTCTGTTACAGAAGCCAAAGTTGTGTGTTCAAAGCCCATTATGTTTAGTTAGCTCTAAAGAAGCAAAAAAACTCTTTTGAGAAGTTATGACCTTAAGAAGCCATAACACAAATCCACTTTATCAGTCACAGGGGAAAAGTCATGAAATTGTGTAAATGGATCCACACAAATCCACTCCCACCAGAAGGAATGTAACTCAAAATGTGACCATGTGTAAGAAAAATGGAACTGATCACTACCTTGTGTGTATTCGATGTAATAGCAGCCATTACAGTTTGTAAATATCCATATTTTTTAAAAAACAGAACACTTATTTGTTTAGAAAATAGTTATTACTCATCTTCCCTGGAGGTAGGTGCTCTGGTAGAAATTGATGATTACAAGGTGGGATCCCCAATGATACTTAGCTACCAGGAGGCAGTATGAGAAATATGGATAGTCAACTACCTAGAGAAGGGGCTATCGGTGTACCAAAATTAAAGAATAGGCAGTTAATGCTAGGAAGGGTCACTGTGGGTGGGGATGGTTAATGGAAATTCAGAGAAGAGGTGAGCAGGATTTTAATAAGTGAGGTCAGGCTGATGGGAGCAGCGATGAGGAAGCGTCCAGGCTGGTACAACTGTCCAAAGGACACACACCACATGGGCAGAAGTTGTAAGATGAAAATTTGTAGGAATTATTTATAGTGGGCAGGCTAATCTCAATGAAGAGAGCTTTGTTAAGACTGAGTGAGAGCTCAAAGGAGAAAAGTGAGTGAGGACCAGGTCATGGCATGGCTGGAAAGCTGAATGAGAGGATTTAGACTTTATTCTGTAGATAATGCCAAGTCCTTGGGACTATTGGAAAGGAGGATGGCATGATTAAAAAAATAAAGAATTTTAGGTCTTAAGAAAATAAATCTGGTACCATTCAAGATAGGTTGGTGGGAGAGTCTGGAGAGAAGAAAACTACTAAGTGGATGATATGTTAGTTGAAACAATGGGAGCTTAACCAGCATGGTTGCAGATCTTGGGGGAGAGAGAAAAGGTACTAATAGTGAAATGGAGGAACAATTATTAGGACTTAATGGCAGCTTAGATATGAAGAAGTGAGGGGTGAAGACTCAAACCTAACTGAGCTTTCAGATATCTGAGAAAATGGCAGTAGGGATTTATCATCACAGGAAGCCCATTTGGGAGTTTTGGGGTTCAAGCAGGTGATGTTCCCACCGGTAAGGGCTCACCTGTACCCTGCCCTTGCCCTGGTTGGCCAAAGACACAAAGTCCCACCTCTTGCAGACTCAGTCCTGCCTCGTTCCTGCACCATCGAGAACCCAGACTTAAAGCTCTCCAGGAGCCCTTTCTCTCCCGGGGGCAGGCTTTGCCATAGTCTGGCTGTCCCCTGACCTCTTCCTACAGCCCCCACCTCCCACAGCCACTCTGTGTGGCCAATTCCAAAGTCGGAATCTGATGCTCCTATTTCAGGTCTGCATCAGGTCTAGAACTCATGTCTGAGATCCAATTCACCTCAATGACCCTTTACCAAGTTCCTGTTGCTTTTTCCCCAGGGTTACGTCTTGTTTCTGCCTTATTGTACTTCACCTAGACTTACCACCTTGATTTAACATCCTGCTGTCTCCCCAGTCCTGAGAACCACTGCCATACAGCACTCTGTTCCCACCTGAACCAGACCCCTTCACTCTGGATGTCCGCTTGGAATGGGTTTGAGTTTGTAGCCTTGGTCCTTCTCCAGATTGGATTTGCCCTTCTTTCTTGAGTATGATTCACTCAAACCAGTCATCATCAGATTCTGGCCTTAGAACGGGCTCGCTGCTTGGTTTCTTTGAACTCTTGTAAGATAAGTGACTATGACTGTTTCCTTAGTGATGGTTGATGATAAAAGTGTGATTCACAATTCAAAATGTTAGGGACGTCGTTCAACGTAAGTTATTGAAGCTGACACAAAGGGTCAGTCAGACATCCAGATTTGGGGGTCATCTCCATAGATAAACACACAATTACAGCTACTTACTAAACTAAGGGTCAGATATACACGGACAAATGAGTCAGCAAGTAGCATTAACAGCAAAACTTTGTGTCTCAAAACATTCCAACTCTTATTATCTTTTTAAAAATAGGACACTATTTTTTAAAAAGTAAAAACAGCTATATTTGGGAGAAGACAGAGCCCTATTTATTCTTCAATATTTTTTTTTTTTGAGAAAAAGAGATTTAAAAATGACCAGCGATGAAAAGCCTGAACATTGAGAGAGTCTTTTGACAGGGAAATAGGAGAAAGAATAGCAGGGCTCTGGTAAGAGGATGGTAGGGTCATGTGATGGAGACAAGGGAGGGCGCAGCTGTGGTGGTCGGCCGTGACGAATCCCAAAGAGGTATTGAAGAGAGGTCAAGCCCACATCCCCTGCCCCAGAGGGACTGCTCTTTCCCATTCTTTTTTTTTTTTTTTAATTAAGTATTTTATTTATTTATTTGAGAGAGTGGAGAGTGAGACCACAAATGGTGGGAGGGGGTAGAAGGAGAGGGAGAAGCAGACTCCCTGCTGAGCGGGGAGCCCTATATGGGGCTCGATCCCAAGACACTAGGATCATGACCTGAGCCAAAGGCAGACACTTAACTGACTGAGCCACCCAGGTGCCCCTACTTTCCCATTCTTACAGTCTTTATCAGGGAAGAATTTGCGATAGCCAAATAATACAGCAAAACAGCCTTTGGTCTTGCATTTTTCTCCTCTGACAGAGGGCTATGATCAGGAGGACTTCCCAACCTGGCAGTGGTGGGGAGAGCAAGCCAGTTTGGTGGGGTTCTGATGGCAGAGGACACTGGGGCCATGCAGGCTTCCACGTGTATGTGTCGTGTCCACGGGACGAAATTACGTGGGGGAGAAAGAACAAGTGCAATGTTTCCAATTCAGTATCAAACAAAAATACATCACAGCCTCGAGCCAGTGGATATTCTGGGAATGGCCTTTTTTCCAGCCCCTTAAATGTAACCAGCTGGAAGTCTTTTTTAAGTGCTGTTCTATTCAACCTCTGACTTGAAGGATTTGCCGTTTAATAGGGAAGCTACTTTTCATTGTAGAGGTGGAATACTAAGTCCTTAGCTTGTTCTCCAGGGATTCTCATTCCTCCTGGTAAAACAGACTTAATATATAGACTTAGAAAGGAGCGAATGTGCTGTAAGTCTGGAAGTTTGAAGGTGGATAGATATGCAGATCTGAGGAGTAGGAGACGTGTTCTAGATCCCCAGGGAACTGGACACCTTCTGATGAAAAATCAAAAGAAAAAGATCTGAAATTCTCTATTTTACAGCTAATATGGGATTCTATTGAAAAACTATAGGAAATAATTGGGATCTGCTAGTTTTATTTAATTTGGCTCTGAGTAAAGGAGATCTCAAGTATGGTGAGGCAATGAGTAAGCAGCAAGGTCTGGCACTAAACTTAGCACCATAAGATGTGTGCCTCATTAACATTCTTCTTAGAAAACACCCATGGGGGGCACCTGGGTGGCTCAGTGGGTTAAGCCTCTGCCTTTGGCTCAGGTCATGGTCTCAGAGTCCTGGGATCGAGACCGCATCAGGCTCTCTGCTCAGCAGGAAGCCTGCTTCCCCTCTCTCTCTGCCTGCCTCTCTGCCTACCTGTGATCTCTCTCTCTGTCAAATAAATGAATAAAAATCTTAAAAAGAAGAAGAAGAAATAAAACACCCATGGTACCCCAGAGAACACTGCACCTGTATTCTAGTGTCTATACTACTCAGTGGCCCAAGGCATTTGATAGATAGGTCCAGGGAGGGGGACCATCATGAAAGTCAAAAGGCATGAGTTCAAGTCCTGTCTCTATTCTTCATTATTTGTGTGATTCTGTGCAAATTACTGACATTCTGTGAATCTCAGTTTTCTGGTCTGAAAAGTGACTATATTCCAATGTGCCATGGGTTTGTCACAAGGTTTGAATGAGTTAATGCATGAGGAAAACTTGGTAAACTGAGCAAGCACTAGAAAAAGAGCTGTTTTATTTTATTTTTTTAAGACTTATTTACTTATTTGAGAGAGTGAGAGGGTGGGGGGAGGATAAGAGGGAGAGGAAGAGACTGTCTTAAGCAGACTCTGCACTTAAGAAGGCAGGGCGCAGGAAAACCTGATTCATGGCTCAGTCTCATGACCTTGAGATCATGACCTGAGCCAAAACCAAACTGACTCCACCACCCAGGTGCCCTTAAAAGAACCTTTTTAAAGTACAAATGGCGAGAAGGAAGTCTCAGAATTCAGAGTCAAACGTCCAGGAACATAAATGGCCAAAATGTCCTGGAGGAAGAAGCAACCCAATAGGTTTCATCTCTAGAACAACAGAGATCTCCATTATTGACTTTATTGGCAGGTTAATGAAGAACGCTGTTAAGAATGGGGTTAATGAAGCTGGCACGTTCTCACTCCTTCCTCATGGACATCACTCAAGATTTAGATGCTGTTGATGTTTGCTCGATAATAATGACTGGTCACCCGGTCTGTGAACAAATGTTTCCTATATAGAAACCTTAAGTGGGACTTCTCAGAAGAAACTCACATTTTGCCATGGTATTTCATAGGATACCCACACGGCCCCCAAGATGAAGGGAAGCTATATATGATGGCATCTTATTTCAAAATGTCATTTATAAACCGGGTGACTTTGGGTAAGATATTTAACCTCTTTATATACGTATTTCATATATATCTCATATATACAAATATATAAATATATTTCATCTCTAAAACAAGGAATAAGTAATGCAACCAAGTAGATTGTGGTGAGGATTAAATGAAATGACTACATGAAGAGTAAGTCTACTAACCACTAAGATTCTAGAACATAGAAGAATGTTAGTTTCCTGCCCTGTTCCCCTTCATTCCCTGTTCAGACGTTAAAAACGAGCACAATAATTTAGAACAAGTTTGATCATATATACTCTTCCAAGAGTTGTAAGTGACTTGCAATCGATTTCTGCTTTTTATTCTTTCCTTCCAAATGCATTTTTCTCCTCTAGACTGACCAGCAAAATTGTGCAATCAAATTCACAGTGAAAAGTTTTCTGATTGGGCCAACAATATAGACATCCTATCTCATTGACTGTGAAAGTCAGTATCGTCTTTAACAAGTAGAGTATTTAGGATTTCTTGTGGAATGTGAAAAATGTTCTTAATTAGGATATTTCAATTTTAGTATCAAATATTTAATTGACCCAAAACAACAGCAATGACAAAATGGTAGATTGATCTATCTCCAACTACTTGGTTACTTTGCTTCTACTGAAAACTAAAGCTTTGAATGGGCTTGAATAAACAAACTTGAGACAAGTTTGAGGCAAAAAATCAACTCCAAAAGACAAGAAAAAAAATTAAAAAAAAAAACACTTTTATATCATCTTTCTTCAGTAATAGTTGTTTTCAAATAAAATAGTATAAAGTAAAGAGTGACATCCCTAGTTCTCCTACTCCCCTGGTCCACACCAGCCTGAGGGAGAATCTTCAAGACGTACGTGCAGGAACATGAGTGTCCAGCCACAGACTGGCTGGAGTGGAGCCATCATTGTCTCCCTCCACTGGCCGGGGTGAGGCACAGCCACAGCTAGAGTTCTTTGCTTTTCAATTTACCATCCTTACTCTACCAACATCGCCGCTGAACCATCTGATGTTGGTTTTGTCACTCTCTGACCTGCCATTGTTGGCCTGGTGATTCTCTTTGAGTAGCAGACATGGAACTGGTGCCCGTGTCACTGCTGATGTTGCCTTTTTCAGGGGATGGAAAGCAGCTCCCACTGATATTATAATGCTTACTGGATTCTCTTAAAGAGCAACTTTGTCTCAACTTCCTAAAAAGGAAGCCAGATGAAAATTACTTTCTGGGTTGGGATGGAGAATATTGGTAGAACATAAAGGGCGTGACACCCCAAAGTGGTCCTTAGACCGTGTTTTGTTTTCTAGAGACGCCATAACAAATTCTCACAGACCTCGGGACCACAATAGAAAAATTATCACTCACAGTTTTTGAGACCAGAAGTCTGAAATCAAGGGTGGTACTCGTGTTGGTAGGATTGTTCTTCTTCTAAAAATCAAAGGGGTCGTTCCTTCCTCTCCTCTTCCGGATTCCGGTGGTTGTTGCATCCCTTGTGGTTGCATCACTCCAGTCTCTGCCCCAGACTCCACATCACCAATTCTCCTCCCCAGGCTTGGTCTCTGAAATTTATTTATTTATTTATGTATTTATGACAGGCTTCATGCCCAGCATGGAGCCCAGTGTGTGGCTTGAATTCATGACGTTGAGCTCTAGATCTGAGCTGAGATCCAGAGTCAGATGTTTAACCTACTGGGCCACCCAGGTGCCCCTCTGAATATCTCTTGTAAAAACATTTCTCACTGATTTTAGGGCCCCGACTGATAATCCAGGATGATTTAATCTAGATCCTTAGCATAATTATATCTGCAAAGACCCTTTCTCCAAGTGATATCACATTCACAGGTTCTGGGGATTGGGACATGGACATATCCCTTCGGGGGACATCATTCCATCTTCTACAGCCTGCTGCAAGGATTAGAGATTTCAGAGGGCAAGTAAACGAGGGCCCTTCTTTAAGAGGCTGTTTATTAATTCAGGAAAGAGATGGCGGTGGTTTGGGCTAGGCGGTTGCGGTGGTGGCCATGAGTTGTCAGATTCTGTGTGTTTTAAAGTTGAGCTGGTGGGACGTGCTGCTCAACCAGACATGGATTATGAGACATAAGAGCAGTCAGGGGTGGCTCCAGGGGTTTTGTCATGAGTAGCTGGAAAATCGGGTTTTCACTCACTGAGTTACACAAAATTTGGGGAGGAACGAATTTTAAGGTGACAACCAGTTTTGCACTAGTTGCATTAGGAGGTCTATTAAGATACCTGAATGAAAATGTGAGGTAGGGCGCCTGAGTGGCTCAGTTGGTTAAGCGTCTGCCTTCAGCTCGGGTCATGATCCCAGGGTCCTAGAATCGAGTCCCACATTGGACTGCTTGCTCTGAGGGGAGTCTGCTCCTCCCTCTGCCTCTCTCTCTCTTTCTCTCTGTGTCTCTCATGAATAAATACATAGAATCTTAAAAAAAAAAAAAAAAAGAAAAGGTGAGGTAGTCAGTTATATACATAAATCTATACAAGGGATGAATGATAAATAGATTCAGTTTTCTACAGCTCATGCCCGTGGTTTGGAGAGACGTATGTGTAGGCAGACAATAATATTCTGCCTCCATAAGAGCCACAGAAGAGGGAGAAACTAAGTCCCGTGTGGCCCAGGGAAGGAGTTGTATGGCTGTTCTGAAAGTTTTTTGGCAGCCTCCTACGACGAATTCCTCAGTCATCTGAGAGAGGCTGCAAGGCAAGAAAGTCACCCTGAGGGACACGAGAGTGAGAAGAAGAACAGCAGCTGAGAAAGGGTGTCTTGACAGCGCAGAGGCACCGCCAAACTCCGGTTTGCAGACAGAGAGCCCAAGGCACTTCTGCTCTGAAGACTTGTCAGCACCCAGGGACCTTGTGCAGCCAGCACCCACGGAGGAGTTATTTCCCAACAGGACAGAAGAGAAGGTTGCTGTAGAATTCACCGCCGCCTCACCTGGAGCAGCAGAGGATGGGGGTAGGGGTGCGTGAGAAGAGACCGCCATAACACCTAGGACTGGAAAATTGCAAACACATAGGGGAAGGCCCATGAATCCCAGAAAACCAGAAAGAAATGTTTGGGACTGACCTTTACAGAAATCTGTTCCTGGCCAGACGTGACTTCCTGCTAAGTTGCTAATGTGTGTGCCCCTTGCGCCCTCAGCTTTTATTGCCTGGGAGCCATGCTATCCATGGTTATCCTTTCACTGAGTGGCTAAAGGTGGGCGAGCCTTCCGGATAGAACAACACGTGCAAACCAGAAGCGCAGAGGACCATGGACCATATGGGGTCCTGCAGTGTGCTGTATCGGCCAAACGCAAGCTCAAATTCTTTTACTTTATAAAAGGGATTTAACTTTTAATTGACTCTTCCGAATTTCATGAGTTGGTGTTAAGGGGGTACACACGTGATCCTGCTTTTCTTTTACGGGTGGCTTTCTGTCTGTGTGTGTGTGCACCTGTGCTGGTGTACTTCTGTGCAATCTCAACACTTGTGCCTCGGAGTTGAAACTGATTAAGAAAAAGAAAAAGGGCACCTGGGTGGCTCAGTGGGTTGAGACTCTGCCTTCCGCTCAGGTCATGATCCCAGGGTCTTGGGATCGAGCCCCGCATCAGGCTCTCTGCTCAGCTGTGAACCTGCTTCCCTCTCTCTCTCTGCCTGCCTCTCTGCCTACTTGTGATCTCTGTCTGTCAAATAAATAAATAAAATCTTAAAAAAAGAAAAAGAAAAGATAAAGAAAGGAAAAAGATACCTGTGTCTGTCGCATACACATCAACTTTCTCGGTGAAGTCTTGCATGCCCTTCTAATGAGACGGGGCAGAGCTAGGAGCTCTGCTTCTATAACAACCCTTGAGACAGGGAGATAGGATTACTGCTTGAAGCCAATGCTAAAATGACTATCTGTGTGGTATTAAATCCTATCAGGATGCAAACAGGACATGTTGCCCAGAGCTTCCTATTTTGTCAGAATTTTGGGCTTCTGAAGGTCATGTGCAGATGTGAGATTTTTTGCAGCATTAAGAAAAGATGGGCAGAGGAAACAAGATGCCTGGTAGGTTCTCCTGAAGCTATGCCCATGGGCTATCCCTGTCTATAATCCTGTCCTATCCTCGGTGACACCCTCCTCTGCACTTTCCACCAGGTGTGCCTCGCGGTCCACTGTTCGGCCCTAAAACCAGGGAAAGCACAGGTTTCTGGAACAAAGGCTGAGATTCAGGCTTGGCTGAGATTTGCATCATGAAACCAAAGCTGAAAGGTACAAATGGGAGTCCACCTAATAAGATGGCAATTCTGATTTCTATCCAAAGGTTTAAAAAAGCATCAAGTTAAAGAAATAAGCAAGAGAGGTGAGTCTTAGCCAAAACAGGATCTCAAAGTGGACAGGAACCTCTCAGAATCCCAAACTGGAGACAGGCGTCTTGTTTCTTAAGATATGATAATGACAATGGGAATCTTTCTTGTTAAATGCCTTTAGGCTCCTGCCCTCTTTTTCAATTGTTTTACCCTTCTCTTCTTTATGCTCCGGTTACAGTGACTAAATTATTGGCTAATTCTATTTTTAAAAAGGAAGAAAAAAAGAACATATAAAGAAGTCCATTGTGCTCCTTTCTTCTGATTGCTGGGCAAGCACAGAGACACTTGTCTACTTTGGTAAAGCAGCCAAACCTACACAAAATTGTATTGATCCCTTCCAGAGTCTGCTGAGTCAAAACATGGGTTTATGAGTAGAGAAGTGACAATATTACTCAGAAATAAAAATTGCAGGTCGCTCTTGCGGTTCGTAGGAATTTATTGACACAAAAATGCTTTGCCTCTTGTAATTAGGAGGAAAACCTCACAAGCCCTGTTATCTTTTTGAAAAAAATAATTACAGCTACTCAGAGCCTTAAGAATGGTCCAGGTCTAGGAAAATGCCCTGCTAGGCACCCGGTGGGAGAATGGGACTGGGGTGCTGCAGGCCTTTGCTAGATCACAGTATTCTGACAGTCTGAGGATCATGTTAGTGGGCACAGGCTGAGAATCAGGGCCTTGTGACCACACAGGCACTAAGACCCCAGCACCCAGTATGGATCCCCATGTTGGTGACTACGGCAGTTCCAAATATAGTCTCAAAGTGCAGAGTCAACAGATTTCTGAGCATGAGGCCCAGATAGGATCTGGGGTTGAGATTTCCTTTGGGCAGTCTCTGCTCCCTTCTCTAATTCCATCTTTTGGATTCTAATATTCTGGAGACAACAAAGCTAACACATAAGGAACTATTAATGAGCATTTGATGACAATAGAATGTGAGAAGTAAGACAAAGTTATAATATTAAGCAAAATATTAAAGAACTCTGTTTTAAGAGGGCTTATACCATTAAACTGAATTTCATGAATCAGAAGACCTACACTACGATCTACCATATTTGTTGGGTAAAATAGCAAATGAAAAATTTTTTTTTTTTTTTGGCCACTTTTCTCATCTACGGCCATCCTCCCTATCCTGGTATTCCTCCCAACCCCACTGCCCAACGCCTACCTCATCTAGGTTAGGCAGGGATAAACTGCTTCCTGATTCTGGTCTATTTTGTTTCCTCTAAGCCCAGGTCCAATAAAGGGTAGCCTTAGTGAAGATCATGGACATTGAACTAAACTTTGCCAGAGGGGCAAGATTGTCTCCTATAAATAGGGAAGGTCACTCTACATCACAATTTTGTCACTATGTGTGTCTTGCATTTGCTTAAGGAAGGGAGACCCAGACATTTTGAGATAGAAAGGAAGAAAACTGCAGTCCATGAAGCAAGGTTCCCCAATCTCTTTTTAAAGCTGATTCTAAACATTGTTTAGAAATATAAACATCGTTACACAAGATTTTAATTTTCCCCACTTTGCTTTCCAAATCAGTGATAATGTTCCCGTCCCCAAAGCTCAATTTGGAAAGATTCAATGAACCTGTACACTGAGAATGAATAACACCACAATCAGATCCTGAGCCCTCCTGAAGCTGTTAAGCCTCCATATATATGTTTTTAATATTAGTTGATGTGGATTTAATATAAACCACGTATCCTAGTTAATTAAACGTGTTGCTAGGAATATTTTCAAAGCTTAATTCAAAGTCATATTCAATGGCCTTGGGCACCATTTTCATGTCACTAGAGTATTATCAGTTCATCCTGGACGAGTAATAAACACTAGGAAATATACAGTGAATAGTGTGTGTTTTCCTCATTTTCCTAATATGAGCTATCTACAAAACAAAACAAAAACACTGAATCTTTAAGAGCTGTCTCTTTCTGAAAGAATTCTAACAAAAACAGAAGAATGCTCCACAAAAGCAAAGGCACATTTACCGTGGCTACCTTTAGATATTTTGTCCCCCAGAGTATAATTGGCAATGTTTAGAGACGCTTTTGACTGTCATAATGGAGGTGGCAGGGTGGGTTTCCATGACGTTTGGTGGGTAGAAACCAGAGATGCCATTCAGCATTCTAAATACACAGGACAGCTCCCATGACAAAGAGCTAACTTGTCCAAAAATGTCAATAGTGCTGAGGTGGAGAAACCGTGCTGTCGAAAATCAATCTGCTGAACATAAGCTGTCCCAGATGTGTACAGGCAGCCTCTCACAGAGAAAACAAAGGCTTCTCTCCTTCTGCTGCGTGGGCACTCACGCCAATTCTGCACACAGGCTTAAGTGCCAGCCTCAGTGCTTTGCGCAGTTGCTGCAGCCCCCCGCTTTTTGTTGGCTTTCTCCTGGTGGCCTTTCTCCTTCTAGCCCTGAACCAATGCCCTTATTGAAAGGCACTACTGCAATGACATGTAAATCAGACTCACATTATTAATCTAAATTAACCAAAATAGATATATGTCTAAGTCTTCTTGGCTTCATCTCCCCACTTAGAACTATGCTCCTTCTCTTTCTTGCCTAATAAGGTATGTGTCTTCCCAGTACCCAAGACATAACTGACCTCAAATAAGGTTTCAGTGTTTGTTGATGGGTGGCCTATAGTCACCCACATTTATTTATTTGCTTAAATTTACAATCATTCACTCCCTTAAATGAAGCACAAAGCCAAAATAATCAAGTGACAATAGAAGACATTTAAAACAAAGACAAAAACAAAAAACAAACCCAAAACAAAAACAAAAACAACTCCACTCATATTAGGTTTGGATGCATGATCTCACAGCATTTGAAAACCTGGCAGAAGAAAGCATTCATTTATTCATCAAACATTCAGAGAACTGTTACTATGGGATTGGTTATTAGGAACATAGAGATGAATGAATAGTTTTCCCCTGTGAAATCTGGGCATATAAGAAGGCAAACAAACCACCAGTTAGATGGAAATGTGATAATCCATATACAGGTACAAGGTGGTATGGGAGCCCTAAGAGGACAGGGGTTTACTCTTTGGGTCTGGGAGACATCTGAAAATATTAGGTATTGATGGCCAAGTAGAAATCTTCCAAATGAATAGCAATATGAAAGGATTATATTTTTGGCAGAGGGAAAAAAATTGAAGCGAAGAGAAAGTTATGAAAGCACATGGTCAAGTCAGACAGATGTTAGCCTGGTAAAATTGAACTGTCAGATGAGTTGAGTAGAGGTAAAGCTGAAATCATAAATTGAGGATAGATAGGGAAGAGCCGTATAACCCAGCCCAAGGGCATTGGTTTTGTCTACAGATAGTATTTAAGAAGGGGAACTCACTTTCCTCAGGTACAAAGCTCTGTGCAGGATGGTAAGAGGGTTTTCACCTGGAGAGAGTTTGGGAGGCAGAAAACTTTGATGGGTGATGGGGTTAAAGTTCAACCAAGAAACATCAGCTTGTTTTAATAGACATCAAATCTACTGGTCTAGATGTAATCATCTTCTATGCAACTGGGAGAGAGTCAAGGAGGGATAATGGAGACACCCATACAGTGGCCAAGAGCTTTCTTCTGGGAGCTGGTACACCCATCGGAGAACACCTGTCCTTTCCTGCATCAGGAATTCATGAGGATGCATGCCTGCTGTGAAGGGGCCACTGGGATGAGTAACGGCCTCCAGAATCTGCTCTCTGCTGGCTGTCAGTCACCCCCTCTTTTCTGTCTTCCCTTGATAAAGCAAATACAGAAGCTATTACACCTCAAAGATCTGCAAGAAAACGTTAAGACCAAGACCATAGACGTGGGTGAGAAGTTGGCATTAAACCCGCTCTGTCACTTTTGGATTGTTAGCCCTTCTTCCAACAGCTGTGGTGATGTCTTGTCCACTTTTCTTTCTTTATTGAGAAGAAATTTCTCATTTCCTCTCGTACCTCCTCACCTTTTTTATAAAAAAAATAGTTTCTTAAATTATAAAATGGTATATATTTATTAGTGGAAAATTTGGAATATCCAGAAAAATATAAAGAAATGCAAGATCAGGGGTGCCTGGGTGGCTCAGTGGGTTAAAGCCTCTGTCTTCAGCTCAGGTCATGATCCCAGGGTCCCGGGATTGAGCCCCACATCAGGCTCACTGCTCAGTGGGGAGCCTTCTTCCTCTTCTCTCTCTGCCTGCCTCTCTGCCTGCTTGTGATCTCTGCCTGTCAAATAAATAAATAAAATCTTTAAAAAAAAAAAAAAGAAATACAAGTTCACATCAGCCATATTCTCAAGTTCTAGAGACAAATTGCTGTTAATATTGGAGAGGCGGGCATGGTATAATCATATGAAATGTCCATATTCTAATCCGATTGTGTCCAAGGTTAATTTGACATTTTTTGTTTTTACTTGAAACCCGATCACTAAATAGGATCTGTGAATTAGAAAAAAAGGAGATGTCACCACTATCAAAAATCTTTACTTACCTTGGGATGCCTGGGTGGCTCAGTAAGTTAAGCTACTGTCTTCAGCTCAGGTCATGATCCCTGGGTCCTGGGTTTGAGTCCCGCTTCGGGCTCCTTGTCCAGCAGGGAGCCTGCTTCTCTCTCTGCCTCTGTCTGCCACCCTGCCTGCTTGTGCTCTCTCTATGACAAATAAATAAATAAAATCTTAAAAAAAAAATCTTCACTTACCTTTTTCAGATAAGCTAACACAGGCAATGAGTTAGACCCAACAAGACATGAACCAACTCTCTGCACCTGGCATTTAGTGTGTGTCCCAATGTGGTACTAAATTAGTGGATTTTCATGTGACTGGGCCTTTGTGAAATGAGTTGATGCATTTTGATCTCAGGCTCTGGGTGGAATGCAATAGCTGTTGAAGACAGTGACTCTCTGGTTACCATTCCACATGATCATTGGCCAAAAATGTCGAAACTCATAGACCCATTCTATATTGACAGCCATTCTTTTGCCATATTTACGACAGCCTGAATAGTAGGCATGTAAGGGATTGATCTTCATTTGTTGAATGGGACTCCTTTTTTCAGTAGCTAATGGATTTGGTAGACTATGTTTCCTCTACAGTTCCTGGTGACATCTGGAGATAAATCTTCATTCATTCAGGTCAGATTATTTCCCCATTAGACAAAAAGTCACTGGATGAGATCCACTGGAACTGAGTTGAGTTATTGCTCTCTTGGCTCATCTGGTGGAGAGTCCTGCAGTTCAGTCAATGCCCAGTGGCTCTGGAACACTGTGAACAGCTGCTTGGTAGGGCCAGCTCCTGGCATCAGCAGTGAGGGCAGCTACCTCCACAGTGTCTCAGAGGGTCTTCTGCTGTTGCATATCGTCTTAACTTTATTTACCTAAAAGTATTGCTTTGGTGACACTGGGCATCCCACATTCAATTCCAAGCTGAAGAAAAGAAGTAGAGTTGATATGGGGAAGGCAGGGGTAGACCTTTTGTGTCCATACTGTGTATCAAGGGGCTCCTCTTACCTACATCTTCAAAATCAGTAGACTGAGCTACAAAGAGTGCCCAGACATTGTTAACAGCAGCATGCAGTTTTGGGTCATTGTTGTAGATCCCTCTAAGTTTATGGGTGATCTGCTCTCTCTTTAGCTCCGTGGCACTGTGGCTCTTGGCTGCATTCCTCTGCTTTGCTAACTGACTCTGGCTACTTCCACTGAACAACTTTTAAAATCCCCTTTTAGTGAATTAAATTTTGGCTTCTTGCTCTTCTCTATTGTCCTCATTGGTTAGACATTGTTTTGTAATATTGGAAGGAAAACTCTTCACTCCAGCCCTAAAATCTTACAAGCTGGGGTCCAGGGACATTCGGCCTTCAACTCAATGTTATCCCACCCCCATCCCAGAAAACATCTTTGGGAAAACAACGCATAAATTTCTCACCACTCACTGAATGAAGTTATCTCATGTTCACTTAGCACATGAAGTCACTGATTAAGACCCCAGCCTCAACCATTGTTCTTTCTTAAAATCTCTGGGAGATATCTAACATGCACCCCCCCACAATAAATTTTTCCTTATCAGGGGGGTTGGAAAGGAGGGTTGAGTTCAAACTCCCTGATGACTGTCTCTACACTCACCTGACCATGGCATGTTCAGCTTTGCTCATGAGACTCAGAGATAAAGGCCTCAGAGTTGAGCTTTTAATTAATGAGAGAAAATAGGCGACCAGCTTCTTAGAGTAGGCTCTACCTTGCCAAGGCTGCACCAGCTCCTTTCCTGGATGGTTGCTGTAGCCCAAATGCCCAGGTTTCAGAGTACTATACTCCCTTTCCACTAAGGAAAGGGTATGCTGCCAGGAAGCCAGGATGCCCAGCCAGCAAGTAACACAGATATTGTCTCAGTCCTGCCCAGCCAGCGTCAAATCAGGTGCTTCACCAACCCTCCCATTGTCTCCACTCCCAGCACTGCCTCCTAGCCTCTAGCCATAAGCTGGACATTCTGTTAGCTTAACTAAGTCTGGACAAATGATGATGGGCAGGAGGAATGTATTCCAGTAATAATAAAGAGGTAGAATTGATCAGGACTCAGTGACTGCCTGGGAGCTTTGAGCAAGGCTGCTGGGGGAAGAATGCATGACTCCTGGATTCTGGGATGACTGGGAGCTCAGCATGGACTACAGAAGACAAACTACGAAGAAGACAATTGATTTGTTTTGTCACCCATTCATTTTTTCAACAAATATTATCTATTTTATATTAGTATTTTAAATAGTAAAAAATGGGGTTCTTGGGTGGGTCAGTAGGTAAAGCATTTATTTGTGTTTGGCTGAGTCATGATCTCTGGGTTCTGAGATCGAGTTCCACATCAGGTTTCCAGCTCAGTGGGGAGTCTGCTTCTGCTTCTCCCCCTGATTGTGCTCTCTCTGTCTCTCTCTGTCTCTGTCTTTCTCTCTCTCAAATGAATAAATTAAAAAAAAAACCTAAAAATAAAATAAAATAAAATAGTAGATAATATTAATTTACTATTCAATTTGCTTATTTCTTTAAATTGTTCACATTTATTAATTGCTCATTCTATGACAGGCACTAATCCAGACGTTGAAGATCTAGCAGAGAACAAAACAGACTAAAACTCTGGCATCATATAGTTTATATCATAATGGATAGAGAGAGACACTACACAAGAAAAATAAGTAAGACACAGATTATGTGTTATTGTAAGGGCTATGAAGTCCTTACATAATAAATATAGGAAATATTGGGTGGAGGTGGTGGGGAGAAGTTACATGGAGAAATGGCATTTGAACCCAATATACACAGAAGATGAGAGAACGGCCTGGACAGCAAAGAAGTCCTAGAAGGAAGAGGAATTGTAAAGGCCTTTCTGTGTAGGTGCATTTGGAATATGGAGGAAAAAGGAGAAAGCACAATGGCCACGGTGAAGTGAATGGGTGAGCTATAGGGGGTGAGGCTGAAGGAACCATGGGCCTGACCTGACAGGCTTTGTGCGCTTCTGTAACAATTTTGGTTTTAACTGGGAGTGGGGGATGACAGACTTTTTGAGGGTTTTGTGTAGAGTGCTATAATCTGGCTGATAAAGACTATAAAACACCAATGGTTGTAAGATTCATACTGATTTCAGAGATGTTAAACTGTGGTAAAAAATAAAGCATATGGGGTGCCTGAGTGACTCAGTCAGTTAAGTGGCTGACTCTTGATTTCAGTTCAGGTGATGATCTCAGGGTTGTGAGATTGAGTCCCGCACTGAGCTCCACATTGGGCATGGAACCTGCTTGGGTTTCTCTCTCTCTCCCTCTCCCTCTGCCCCTCCCCTACACCCATACATTCCTTCCCCACCCACCCGTTTCAAATAAAATAAAATAAAATAAACACATACATTAAGATTAATGAATTTTTAATGTCTTAAATCTTACCTTGATAATATGGAGTGGCAGGTGTAGAAGCAGGAGATCCATTAGGAGGCTACTGCCAATATCCAGGCGACAAAGGAGGGTGACTTAGACAAGGTTGCAAAGCAGAAGTTAAAGAGAAGTGGTCAGGTTTTTGAAGTACTTTCAAGGTCAAGCAGACACCATTAGCTGATGGGATGATTATAGAATATGGTAGCAAATGACTCCAAGATTTTTTGTTGAAAGTCCTCAAAAATATGGAGTAATGATTTACTGAAGGCAGAAGATGGAGAAATCTGAAGAGAATTTTAGTTTTGGAAAAGTTGAGATGACTTTCAGATTTATAAGAAGAGCTATGAGTAAGCAGTGGGGTACTCATTGTGGCTTTCACGGAAATGTCCTACATTAGGGATATAAGTTTGGAGTACTAACAAATTAAAAATATTTAAAGCCATATGAACAGATGAGGTCAGTAAGGAAGTGAGAAAAGATATAGAAGAAAACAGCTTTAAAAACTGATCCTGCTGCACAGCAAAGGAAACCAATAAAATAAAAAGACAACCTATGGAAAGGGAGAAAATATTTGCAAACCACATATCAGATAGGCGGTTAATCTCCAAAATATATGAAGAATTCATGTAACTCAGTAGTGAAAAAACAATTTAGTTAAAAAATGGGCATATAATCTAAATAGATATTTTTTCCCCAAAGAAAACATATGGATGGCCAACAAGGTACACAAAAATGTACTCAACATCCCTAATCAACAGGGAAATGCAAATCAAAACCACAATGAGATTATCACCTCATACCTGGTAAAAATCTTTTTCCAAAAGACAAGAAAGAACAAGTATTGGTGAGGATGTAGAGAAAAGAGGACCCTTTGCACTGTTGGTGGGATGTAAATGGGAGCAGCCACTATGGAATCAGTATGGAAGTCCCCCCCTCACTGAAATTAAAAATAGAATTACTCTATGATCCAGAAATCCCACTTCTGGGTATTTATCCAAAGAAATTGAAAACACTAACTTGAAAATATATCCGATCCCCCATGTTCACTGCAACATTATTTCTAATAGTCAAGATATGGAAACAACCTAAGTGTCTGTTTATAGGTGAATGGATGCAGAAAGTGTGGTGTAGAGAAGAATTTGGGGCCTCAGAAGCGATTGGTTCAGGTAGTGAAGACAGATGGGTTAACTCCTAGATCAGTTGCCTAAGTGGCTTCTGGTGATCCTGATGAGAAAATTTAGTTTTAATGGAGGGCAAAGTGGGAGTGAACATTTGATTGGCATGAGATCAAAAGATAAGAGGGAGGGATGATTGAGCCACAGTGAGTACACATAACTCTCTGGAAATTTTCTTGAAGGAAGTCAGAAAAAAGGGACTATAACTAGAGCAGGAAGTGGAGACTTTTTTATTTTTTCTTTCTTAGGATGGGGAAATAATTCCATGTTTATAAGAACATGGGAATGACCCCGGAAGAGTAGGAACATTGGATGCGGTAGAGCAGGGATGATTTCTAGATACATGTCTTTGAGTGGATAAAGGGTCAAGATCATGTACACCCATGGACAGTTAGGCTTAGTTAGGAGCAGATGATCTTTATCCTCATTAATAGAAAAAGGGGCAGGTATATGGGCACATACAGAGGTCGGTGAGCAGCACTGTGGTGGAAGATTATGGAGGTTGTTTCTGCTTCTGTTTCTTCAGTGAAATGACAAGCAGTCATCAGTTGAATAGCAGGAAAGTGGAGGAGGTTTTTGGAGGATTGAAGAAAGAGAAGGCAAGAAACAGTCATCTCAGAAAGTAGGAGAATAAAATGTAAAATGATTACTAGACAACAATAAGGGTCACATTGAGATCTGTGCTCATAAATTTAAAGTGAGATCGATCTGTATGTTTTGTTTTGTTCTGTTTCCTAGCCAGGTTTATCTGTATGTGAAGGTACTGAAGGAAGGTGAGTTGAAGTTAACAAAATTTGAGGTTTTATGCAACATGATTATGACAATAGAATGAAGGGTCAAGGCAGTTGAAGGTCAATGAAGGGGATGATTATTTTAAACTGGGTTAGTAGGGAAAGGAGGACAGTAGAGTGAAGAGAGACTAAAAATATGGCAGGACCCATGGCTTGTAGGGAGTAAGTAGACAGGAAATGCTAAATGAAGAGTGTGCCACTTGGCATGGAAATTATGGAGGTGTTGCTGTTGTTTATCAGTCTAAAGACTGAAAGTCTAAGACATATTGGAAGTCTAAGACATATTGAATTTAAGTTGCTTACAAGTTATTTGGACATCGATCACCAGAACTGGTTCATAAAATGGATCAAAGAGTTCAGGGCCAAAGACATAAGGCTGGTGTTTGGTAGAGGTGGTGGCTGAAACCACAGGAGTGAAGTGTCAGAACTGTCCAGGAGACCACAGAGGGAGAAGGTACTGACTTCTCCTGCCTGTTGGTCTGGAAAAGAGATCAGTCTTTTTTATTGTCAAGGAGAAGTAGGAGCAAAACTATAAATCTCTGGAGATGCAGCCCATTTGCATATGCGCACAGTGAAGTCCCACAGATTGAGACAAGGTCTCATCTTAGGCTAGGGTCTTGGGTGCCTTAAGAGAATGCATGTGTTTGAACAGTTGCATAACCATGTAGGGTTTGGGGACTCTAAACTCATTTTCAAACTTTGCCATTTTTAAAGTTTTGCCAAAAAGCTGCCCTGGCTTTTCACCTTTCTAGGAATTACAAATTTTATCGGCGTAATCACTCATTAAAATTGCCCATCCAGAAAGAGGAAAATAAGCCTCAAATGTGAGTGTATGTTTCCTGGCAAAGGAAAGCAGAGCTCTCTTTGGGCAAAAAGACCTAGTGAGAATCCCGCAATTAGACAAGGTTTGAAGCACCAGAGATTTTTAGAATTTTCTGTTGCAGGGGAACTCAATTTTTTATCGATCTCCTTTAGGAAAAGGCTAATTATTTTTTATTCTCTTGACTGAATTGCCAGCAGTGTGGTTTCTCAGGCCCATTGGTTCCATGTATATACAGAATCATGATGCTTCCTGGTGAGTTCGTTGTTTTGCCTCAACAACCAGACAGCGCTTAAATTTCTAATTTTCAAATGAAGTCACCAATCACAACACTCTTATCACGTTTATCCCTTGCAGAGCTTGAAGGGAACTGTGGCAATGTGAGGAGAAACGGCTGAGCCCAGCTCATCATGATGATACCCACACCCCATCACTTCTGCCCCAGGGATCCTCAAATGTTCACGTGCCCGAGAGTCACATGGGAGGCCCTTTAAAACAGTTTAGTGGACTCCCAGACATTCAGACTTAGTGGATCTAGAGTGGGTCCTGTCAGTTTATATTCTAACAAGCACGCAGCTGTTGCCAATTCTGCTGCTCTGAGAACGGGACTTTGAGAACCACTGCCCACACCATGATAGATAGTCAAGAACGGAACCCTAAGTACTAACTCATACGTGTTAGTTGATGCCAGCTGCCATAACAAAGTACCACAGACTGGCTGGCTGATGCAACAGAAGGTCATTGTCTCACAGTGGTCGATTTCTTTAGAGGCTTCTCTCTTGGCCTAGCAGAGGCCACTACTCCCTGTGTCTTCACAGGGTCTTCCCTTTAGTGTGTGTCTGTGTCCTATTTTCTTCTTAAGAGGATACTAGTCAGGGGCACCTGGGTGACTCAGTTGTTAAGTGTCTGCCTTCAGCTCAGGTCATGATCTCAGGATCCTGAGATCAAGCTCCGAGTCGGGTTCCCTTCTCAGTGGGGAACCTGCTTCTCCCTCTCCAGCTCCCACTGCTTGTGCTTTCTTTTTCTGTCAAATAAATCAATTTTTTAAAAAAGTCTTAAAGAAAAAAGGACACCAGTTATATTGGACTGAGGCCCAGCCATATGACTGCATTTGAACTTAACTATCTCTTTAAGACTTCCAAATACAGTCACATTCTGGATCTCAACGAATGGATTTGGTGGAGGGCACCATTTGCCTCTAACAACACTCCTTGGTGGTTTCAGCTCCATGAAAACTGAGCCTCCCTCACAAATACCTGTGAGAAAGGGCAGGATTTCAAGGATCCCCCAGGCGGTCTTTGAAAATTCTGGAGGGCCTCATGGTAAGCTGAGAGGGGTGAAGTCATCAGCAAAGGTGACCAGGGCCTTGTCTGAGCAGTAAGACTGGCAGGTTCAGTTTCCTGCCAAAATCCCACATGGTCACGGACAGCTCTGGTACTCCTAGCCCGACTTTTCTAAAGGCCTTCCTTCCCGCCAGCCTGCACACCGTCAGCTTCATTCACTCGATTCAGGTGTCCTCAGGGCCCATCCCATGCCAGGTTGCGTCTAGATGCTGAGGAAAGGTACTTCTGCCCTCCTGGAGCGTGCAGACATGGGGGGAATCCAGGTCCCCTCTCTCTTCCTCAGGAAAAACCCAGTGTAAGGAAGAAAAAAGAAACAACACAAAAAACCCTACGTGCGGAAGAAACTTGAGCAGCCCAGTCTCTGAGAAAACACACCCACATGTAAAGGCACACATGACAGAAATGCAAAATGTATTTTGACACTAAGTTCCCTCTCCCCCTACCTCAGAATCTCCAAACCTTTTATTGTAGAGAAAGAGTTCAAACCATTTGCTAAGGGTTCTCTTTGAAAATCCAATGAAACACACGAATGTTTTACCCAGAAAAAAATGCCTATGAGTCTCTGAGGGCAATTTTATGCACAGCTTTAGGGGTTTTACAGATTTTATGAAGTCTTCCATGGACTCAGGCAGGGACCTCTCTTTATGGCAATTATAAGGATAGTTGGAGCTACAAGTTGTGAACTTACTCACCAGGCAGTCTGCTAAAGCCATTATGCGCATTATTACTTTTAATCCTCACAAGATACCCCTATATAACTATTGTTATCCCGTCAGCTTATTGAAGATGAGGATACCGAGGCTCTAATAAAAAGAATAATGTCAAAGTATGACTCAGGAATTCTAGTCACAATCATATTTGGCCTCTGCCTTTTCCTCTTATTTTGAAATGCTTATTTGGGATTCTCCATAATGGTTATGTAATATCAAGAAAAGTCTAATGAGATTCAGTATTCTCTTTAAGAATTAGTAAAAGTTTCTAGAACTTTGTTTTCCGATAGTACTGTTTGGGGGTTCATGATAGCAAGAGATCTAGGAGTATCTGGGAGGGAGAAAAGAGTATCAGAGAAACTGCATAGTGTAGGGGTCAAGCATGCAGGTTCTGAAACAGAGCTGCCTGGATCTGAGTTTCTTAACACTGTAACTTACGGCATCATCTTTGTGACTCTATTTTCTCATCTATAAAATGAGAAGAACAATAGTCTGACTTCAAACTCTCAGTGAGATTAATTGAGTTAGTATGTATTGGATTTCTAATAAATCCAATGAGATAAACCTTGAATGGGTACCCAAGGTGTCCCACTGGTCCCTTTTTCATAGGTTTACTCCCTCCTTTTCTTTTCCGTCATAACCCTCCTTCCATCATCTCAGTTTTATTTTGCCACAGTCCCCAGCTCTAGGGGATTCTTCAGCATGGAACGTCTACAAGATGGATAGAACTCTCTTCTGTTTATGGACTTCCCCTGAAATAACTTCAATATGTTATTAAAATAAAAAAAATAACCTGTTTTCTTCACATAACACAATGTAGGGCATAAAGGGTAACCTTTCCACTGTAACCCTCTACCATAATTTTTTGAACTTTACAATCATGGAGTTCCACTCTGTCTTACAATAGTTACTAGACAGAGCCCAGTGGAAAGAACAGTTACATCATAGTATCCTCAATGTCAGACAAGCGAAACACAGCCACATAGAAAACATAGCTAAGATAATGCTCTAACTTCAGCATGTTCTCATCCTGAACGCAGCATCTGGGGTTTGCAAGCTTGGGTTCTAAGTCTTCTAGGTTCAGGTGTGTGGGTAGTGGCTTACTCTTTTTCGGCCCTGCAGAAGGAAGAGTGCCAGCGTCCCTCGAAAAAGGGTGTTGTCAATTCTCTCCATCTTCTAATTACTGCTTTTTCACTTAGGAAAGGATGAATTTCCTCCGTGGTAATGCTTCTGGTGAGGGCCATGAAGGATCTGAGATTTTGTTCCACTTGCAAGCCAATGAGTTAGCCTGCTACAATTTTATAAATATAGGAAGAAGACACAAGACTCCTGGGTAAGAGACCAAGGACTTTATTACTCACTTTATTACTTTATTATTCAGCAAACAGCATGAGTTTCATGTTCCCATTCCTTCCTCTTGCCTCCAGGTTCCATGTGGGGAATGTGCTGATGGACCCAGGTAGATGCAGCATACATAATGGGTTTGTCTCTGTTGAGGAAGCCCCAGCTTAGTAAGCCTCTAATCTTATAAGGAGGCTTCTAGTAAATGTGTCCAAACTGAAGGAGAACATTATCTTTATTATCCTGATCAGGAAACAAATATTCTTACGTCCTTGGAAAAAAGACACTCCTACTATCTTAAAAAGATGTTTGCCCTACATAGTTTGGAAGATAGTTTAGAAGTAAGCTGTCAATGGTTCATCACAAGATGTGGCAGAAATGCAAGACACCCAAGGAGTTATCCAAGGTACTACTGGCTAACCAGAGAGTGATTATGATTATAGACTTGGAGTTGTGCTGATTTCCTCCACCAAGGAAAATCTCTCCGGAGGGTCGTAGAGGGATGTGTCCCAGTATGAGGAGAGAAATGAGCATGTGAAGAAGTTGTTGCTCCTTAGGCCTAATGTCGAGAACCACTGGATTCATGCTGAGAATCTAAAACCTTCTGAACATGGGGCAGGGTATATGAATCAGTCTGAGTTCACCTGTTCAGTGTCCTTTAATCCATACCTCACAATGGGAGAGGCACACTAACTCTAAGGTTTGGCTTTAATACAATACAAAGAGGTCTTTGACATGAGCTCTGAAATTATTGCTTTCTGACAGAACCATTCATCTAGAACAATTTCTTAACCTTTTTAAAATTATTGCTCCCTCAAGGAATTTATGTTGATTTTCTTTTTTTCCTAATTGCCTCTCCTCCATGAAATTTTAATACCACAGATGTAGTATATCTCTTTATGTACTCTCCATAAACAATTGCAATATCAAAGTTTTCTTGTGGATTGAAGAACCAATTTTCATCTTCTTTGGGTTTGATATTACCCACATTGAGCATACAGAGTCTAGAAAATTCTTGTATCAGGGAAGATATTAGTCTGGATCCTCTGAGAAGCAGATGTGAAGACAGTTTAAACATGCAAGAATTTTATTAGGTGAAATATGGCATGAAAGTATATGAAGGAAGAGAGCCAGAAAACATAGTTTTCTACCTCAAATCACAGAGGTCCCATTGGATTGTGGTATCTAAATGTGGAACAAATATCATTCACAGGTGATCGGTGTTTGTAAATATCTGATACTTTGTCCAGCAGTGCTTGGCAAACCGCTCCCTCTGTTCATACGAGGTACCACTAACCTGACAGAGAAGGGGCTGAAGTCCTTTCTGAAGGAATGGGCTTTGGAGAAGACACATAGAATAAAACCAAGAATTTCTTGAGTTTGGCTGGTTCTCACAAGTGTCTGACTCCACTTGAACTTCTGATTTTTTTCCCACAAAGCCATCTGTATTGTAGATGCAGGTGATGTAGAAGATGGGTCTTCCCTTGGTTAAGGAGAGTCCATGAACATGCCTAGATATTCACTCTTTATTTGTGAAAGGAGAAGCTTGCAAACCTCTGCTTCTCCCCTCAATCCAGACAAACACTGTTGGTTTCTCTGATTGTGGGCAGCTTCACATTCTTCTCTTCCACCTAAGTCGATTGAAATAATGGTGAATCCTTCCATCCTCTCAAAAATCCATAAGGTTGTCAGCAGAACTGGGGTTTATGGGATTTCCACCAGCACTTTGGTAATTCTCATGGAACTTCACCTTATGACATCCTTCTTTTCAATGTCATATGTAAAAATAATTCTAACCTCATCAAAAACTGGGGAGTTCTTTCATCCTTTTTCTGCCAGGTGGTCAATAATTTAGCACATGCTTCCTCAGCAGTTTCTAATCTGCCAGAAAGTTGCTCCAGAGCAAGCAGCTACTTAAGTTTCATGACTTTTACTCCATGTATCACCTCTAGACTCTCTACAGTTCCCTGCAGTTCCTAACCTCAGAGACATTTTATTCCTGTTACCGTTCCCTGTTATATTTAAACTGTAGTTCAAATTCCTTACCCACTGGGACCTACAGTATCTCCCTTTGGCTCACTCCCTTCCCATTCCAGACTCACAAGCTTCATAGGTTTCGGGTATTTCAAGCACAGTATGCATGGCCTGTCCTATTTTTGTCAGCCCAGTCTCCCGAAGAAGACAGGTCTGGATCTGATGTGGGTTGGGGTTCTCTCCCTCGACTTAGAATATCACTGATGGATCTTCTACTTTTGGAAGTAACACAGACTAAAAACAAATTCTTTGTAGGGTATTTACTCTCTGGCAGCATACCTTTGAAAATGCTATTAATCTCTTCCACACAAAGTCCATATGGGAAAGAAATGTAGAGAATGAAGGGGACAGAGAACTGTGTTCTGCTGTATTACCTTTGTCCCTGGCCAAGCCTGACATCCACCTTTGAACAAAGAAGGAGATGTTTTGACAATGTATTTTTATAAGACATAAAGGAGTCATGTTTCTAGAGCAATGCTGAGTTAGAAACTGGGGCAGAATGACTTGCTTCCTAGAAGGGGAAGGGGGTTCTCTTGTATCAATATCTTTAAAGAAGCTAAAAATTCCAGTTTTCCAGGCCAAGGGAATCTCTGGGCTTGGCAGGCTGAAAGTTGAAGTTACAACCTCCATTTTGTGTAAGACTCTCTTGTTCATTGGAAGTTCTGCAGCGGAAAATAGTTCTTTTATTTTTTTTTCAAAGATTTTATTTATTTGACAGAGACAGCACGAGAGAGCACAAGCGTAGGGCGTGGCAGACAGAGAGGCAGAAGCAGGCTTTCTGTTAAGCTGTGAGCCAAAGCTGGGCTCTGTTCCAGGAGCTTGAGATCACGACCTGAACTGAAAGCAGACACTTAACTGACTGAGCCACCCAGGCGCCCCAGCAGACAATATTCTATTGTTGTATGAATTAGGAATGCATTAAGCATCATGAAACAAAATTTGACTAACGGTGGCTCAAATCATGTGATAGATAGATAGATAGATAGATAGATAGATGATAGATAGATAGGTAGGTAGATAGATAGATAGATACTATAGTTAATACTAAATCTACAGGCAGTTGATTTCTAGGTTGATAAAGCAGCTCCAACCTAGACCTGGCCGATATGTATGTGATTTTCTTAGCGTTCCCATAATGTTACCAAATGGCTAGTTTGGCTCCAGATACTAGCTCTTTGTATGGCTGTGCCCCAGGATAGGAATTAGGAGGATGGCCAGGGCAGAGAGAGACAGAGAAAGAGGGAGAGGGAGTAAGGAGTAAGAACGATTGAGACAGAGACCTTCTTCTGACCCTCTCATACATAATCATCCAGAAACTCCCAGCAGACATCACCTTACATCTCACTGGTCTGAACTGGCCCGATACTACCCCTAGATCAACTGTGGACAGAGAAATGTGGTCCTGATGCTTGACGAAGAATGGTCACAATTTATCTCCTGAGACCTGGTATATTGCCCCTGAACAAAACAGAGCATTGTTGGCAAAGAAGAAATGGAGCCAAATAACAGAGCTGTGACTGTCAAGGCAGAGCTGATGACATTCAGCTGGTGAATAAGGCTGGTGTATTTTTTTGGCAGTGAATTCTCTTACACGCTTTTCAATATTTTTGAAAATCACACCTAAATAAATGGACTTTGGGGATTATCCATTCCAAATGTTTGTACGCCCTTCCAAAAGAAAATCATTGCACTGTTCTCAATTATAACATGTATCATACTATAGAAAAATAAACACACAACGAGCTGCCTGGAGATCAGGATGAAATCTTCACCTTCATTTTCCAATGTCTTTGACTGTGTTTGGCACATACAAGATACTCAGAAAATGTTTTCTGCTAGAGTTGATGGGATCCCCATTTGCTGAATAGGTGAGCAAACTTAGGCCCGTGGAGGAGAAATGACCAGTCCAAGGACATTCAATTAGCTCGTCCCAGAGCCACAGCTTGGTTCTTCTGCTTTGACTTTAATTTTCCCATTTCACATGCTACTTGTCCAAAGAGGTGTAAAGGATTTTTTTGTGTGTACCCTAAAAAAAGTTCTCAGGAAACAAATATGAGGGCAGAGACACAGACGGGTCTCTCACCTAAGAGCGCACCTGGAATCAGGACAGAATAAGAACGATGACCTTAGAATATAGAAAGCTGGACTCATAGATGGAAGTTATCTTGGGAGTAAGAGACATGTTTTTCTTCTCACGTGAAGAGCTCTGTCCCAAGTTCCAACCGAGTGTGGCTCCACCCTGCAGGGCCTGAGGGACGTTCCCTGGCCAGCCTCTTGGCACGGAGTTCACCCTCCTGTTTGATATTTTCAAATCCCTTCCCTGGAATGTATTAACTATCTTTGGGTTTTCCTAAGGCAGAGGGTAGTGGATGAGGGATGAGAAAGGAGGGGGGATGATTCTCCAACAGTCCTGTGTCTTGTCCAAACTGTCCCCTTCTGGCAGAATGACATTTATTTTGTGAGACCCCAGTTGATCAGCACATGATATCACAGTAACAATCACAGCCTGTAATAGGAGAAAGTTTATTGGGGTCAATTTTTTATTGTGATTTGTTTTCCTTATTTCATAGAGAGAATAGAAAACAACTCCCTTTTACCACCTTGTGGAGACACTAATAAACCTTTATCTCTGGGTAGAAGGCTTTATTAAGAAACCCTTTCCCCATCTCTGGTCCACATCCTACTTCTCTACCCCTTGGAACAGGTGTTTTCTTTCATGTGACCCCAAGAACAGGTTGTCCAGAGGAATGGCCTTGCCAGACTCATTACTCTCCCATTGTTTTCACCCAGTTACTCACCACATGCTTCTGGAAAGTCATGGTGACTGGGCACGTTAGTGTTGGGGAGCATGAGCAAGTCAGCTGTTGTTGGAGTCAGGGTGTGGGATAGAATTTGGGTTCCCAGTAGGGAGAGATCCATTGATAGAGAAGACGACCCAAGTCTCAGGTCTAACTTCACATCTGAATAATGAACTATATGATGCATTCTACCCTTGTTTCAAATAATGGGTTGGCTAATAAAAATCAAATTGTAAGTGAGCTAACCCCATCAGCTAATATTCTGCTCATAGCTGAATTTTTACGTACTCAGAGAACTGCTGTATCCTCCACCTTCCCCAAAGCACCTGATGTACAGCATTGCCTTCCCCCCTGTTCTCCTCTGGGTGCAGCATTCCTCAGAGTGAATGACTCCAGGGTCTCCTCTGTCCAGGCCTTCCCCTCCCAGGGGTGATCATGATGATCAACACAGAAGTCTTGGACTCTAGAAAGAATCTTGGCTCACTTCAGACATCCTTCTGGCCCTGCCTCTGGTACCGAGCTAGGAGAGCACTGGCAGCACAAGCTTCCTCTCAGGCCTCACCAGCACAGACTCAAAAAAATGGGAAAACCATTCCATCTGGGTCTCAGGTGGGTCCTGTCCAAATATTGATGAATGGATGCTTCCAATGCTTTCCAGTCACAATCCAAGAGTGTCAGCCCAGTGTCTCAGTGAGCTTTGGCTGGGATAGCATGGACTCCTCTGTCCCAGGAAGGGTGTTCTGTGCAGAGGGCAGCTTGGGGCTGACAGCGAGCACAGTGGGGGGCTGGGTGAAAGTGTAGTGCCTGTGTCTGAGCTTCTCTGCCTTCCCATCCCCACTGGGCACCCGTGAGAGATTATTTTATATATATATATATATATATATATATATATATCCTAGAAAAGATAGAAAAGCTAACAGAACAATTACTGTGGAACAAAGAAAGCTCCCAGAGCTATACACTACCTGCTCGCCTCAGTCCGTACAGGCCCAAACTCTCTCATAGGCCAATCCTTTCACACCGTTAAGGAACAAGTAATATCTATACTATTGATGCTGTTGCAGTACACGGAAAAAAAGGAAATCTTCCAAACTGATTTTATAGACCCAGCATAGTATTGATAATAAAACCTGATAAAACATGGTTAAAACACACACACGCACACACCCCAATCTACCTTATGATTCTGCACTTATCATAAAAATCCCAAATTCTAAAATAAAATGCTACTTCATAGAATCAAGAAGCATAGTAGATTAATATACTACATCAAGGAATATCAAGGTTTAACTATTATAAAATCTATCAATATCGGTCCCCATGTCAATAACGTTATTTTTACCCTGTTACCTAAGCGAGGTATGGCGAGGCCAGATGAAGGAAGGAGTTTTATTAAAGTTTTGTTACTCGCCCTTCCCTGGGGGAACTCAGCACACTCTCCAGGACCCTGGGGGGAAACCCTGGCTGGGTCACAAGGCCCAGAAGGAAACTGTGGGCGAGCACTTTTATTCTCATTTCTGCAGGAAGGAAGGGGGGCAGGGCTGGGCAGGCAGATTTGGGGTGTGCTACGTGAATGATCTCAGCCAGCTCTGGGGCATAGGGACTGTGTCCAGGTTTCTGGTGCCTGACCCTGGGACAATTAAGGCTGGAGATGATGGTCCAGAGTGGAAAAACTCCCATAAGGAAGGTGGTGGTGAGGCAGACTTCATTAGAATAATAATTCATTAAATAATATTAAAAATTCATTAAATAATGATAAATAAAATATAATATACCATTACTAATTACAAAATAGTAAAAATGGAATAAAATTTTTTAAAAACTGTTAATACAATTTAAAAATCCCCTTGCCATGATTTTATGTGCAAAGGCCAGGCGTTAGATTTGATGAATAGACTGAATTCTCATTAATATCAGAAACAAAATAAAGACATCTATTAGCAACACTTTTTAAATAATATTCTGAAGTATTAAAAATATATATTCTGAAGTATTATCCAACACATGCAGAAAAAAGAAATAAGTGCAAATGTTAAAGTTACCTGTGCACATGACATAACTGTACACCTGGAAAATCCAAGATAATTAGTAAAATATTAAAAGCTATAACAAAGTTTAATAAGTCTGGTTACAAAATGAATATATAAAAGCATATGTCCACTGCCAATCAGTTATAAGGTATAATAGAAAAATAAGAAGTTGTGTAAAGTAGGAGAAATATCTAGGAGTTAAGTTAATAAGCAATTTATAAAACTCATATATAGGAAACTTTAAATTCTACTAAAGATAATTAAATAATATTGAATAAATTGACATATATATGTCAAAGTAAGAAAGTTCACTAATATAAAAATTCTTTGTATGTGTTCTTTAAATTAATATAAATTTGAAATTGCAGTAATAAACCAAGTTGGGATTTGGGGAAATTGGTAAAAATATTTTGAAAGTAACCTGCAGGAATACCTTATTTTTTTTTTTTAAAGATGAATAACAGAGTAAAATAAACTTTGCTGAAAATCTAAACATACTGAAATTATAAAATATTTATATTGGCACAGTAATAGATAGGTGAATAGACCAATCAATGTAATACAACAGTCAGAAATAGATCTTAATAAAACTGGGGATTTTGTGGATGATAAAGTTAGTGGTGGGGGAAAGGTATATCATTTAAATTACATTAAGACAACTTATCCTTTAGAAAAAAAATCAGTGGCAAATGTATTAAAGATTTGAATGTGAAAAGATGGAAACACACATAAATAAATTTCGTTATACAATTGCAGTATGAGACGTTTCTAAACATGACAGAAAACCAGACAACTGTTTAAAAAATTAATCTCTTTGATTCCTTAGAGGTAAAAATTTTTAAAAAATATATAAACTAAATCAAAAAAGAAGTGACAACCTGAAAAATATCTACAATGCATTAATAAACGATTGATTTACTCTCTATATACAAATATATGATTATTTTAAGTTGATAAGACAAAGAACAAACAACCTTTTACAAATTGGGACTTCAATAATTTTAATAATTTCTTCTAAAGAGATAGTCACACAAGTATGCAAACCTGTGTTTAACAGTAAAATAGTTGTAGTGTTATTTTTAACAGAAGAAAGAACAATGGAAGGAGGGAAGGGAGGCATGGGAAGAGACAGGGACAAGGAGATAGGAAGAAGAAATCTTTAAGAGGAGCTCCATCAATTAGAAATTGGCTCTAGATAAACTTTCTTAGAAAAAAATAGAATATTTCTTTGTCTTTAAATCCAAATGTGCTATCTGGAAGGCTTTGAGATTTTTTGAATTTCTATTTAAAAAAAAGGTTCTGCTTTTATACTCCATACTTCCCTTGTATTACCAAGGATTCAAAGCCCCTTTAAATAATATGTAAAATTGGGGCGCCTGGGTGGCTCAGTGGGTTAAAGCTGCTGCCTTCGGCTCAGGTCATGATCCCAGCGTCCTGGGATTGAGCCCCTGGGATTGAGCCCTGCATCGGGCTCTCTGCTCAGCAGGGAGCCTGCTTCCTCCCTTCTCTCTCTTCCTGCCTCTCTGCCTACTTGTGATCTGTCTGTCAAATAAATAAATAAAATCTTTAAAAAAATATGTAAAATTCAGTGAATTAGGTAAGATAAAAAGTCGTATCAGTAAAAATAGAGAAAAAGAAAATGAGAAAGGAAGCCCAGTAAACATGTTCTATGGCAAAAGGGCCCATGCTTTCGAAACGTTGTTTCACAATTGAAGCTATGAGTTTTCTGGTGGTCCAAGCAAAAAAAAAAAAAAAAAAAAAAAAAAAAAAGGCATAAGAGCATAGAAGAAAATCACAATACATAAGTGATACTTTTCTTATGTTGAACAAAGATTATCTTTGGTCTTCAGTTTTGAAGAACTTCTTGCATGGATTTTTAGGTTACTTTTTTTTTAATGTAGGGGGACACTGGACCATATAGCAAAATACATTTTCAACAATATAATCCCTATAATACATACTGTAGTAGGTTAAAATTGAATAAACCATTCCAGACATTTCCATGAACACTTTCAAATGCCGCTCTTTGGCAAATGTGATCCCAGAGGAATGGTAGAGAAAAAAGAAATATTTTGAGCCCAGACAGTTGACAAAGCGCAATGATTAGACATTGAGCGTTGTCTTCGGATCAGACTGCTAGAGGCTGAAATCTCCACTCCACCACCTGATAAAAAATCTTTGGAAAGTTGCTTAATCCTGTTATGCCTCAGTTTCCTTCTTTTTTTTTTTTCTTTTAAAGTAAGACTAAAAATAATGGCTAGTTCTTGGGGTCATAATGATTAAACTATTTAATACATGTAAAATGTTGAATAATACATAGCATATAGGAAGCAATAATGTCAGCCAAGAAATTATGTATTCCATCATATCAATCTTAGAATCATATTGAGAATGCAAAAATATGGAAAAAAATTTAAAAACACCGTTATTTGTCAAGATGAATTATAGTTCCCTTTAATCACACATTAAAAAAAACAGTCAAATTCTAGAAAACCATACATTATTATACATTATTTCATGTTTGTTCTCTCAGTTTTCCTTCTACGGAACCATCAGTCCTGGGTATTTGTATGGTTCATTTTGTGGACAGAAAGGAGCTGGATGGTTACAAGCGTGGAAAGGCATTTCTAGCAGGAGAGCAGGAGTTCAGCAGGCACATTAGAAGCATGACCTTTCTGTGTTTGGCTCAGAATTCAGATGCGAGAAGGTTTCAGAATGAAGGACCAAGAGGCACTTTATAGAAACAGCATAGCTTTGTTACTTAGGGGATAGCTTTCCAGTGTATCCTAAAGAGTCTTTTCTCTGCCCGGTGGATTTCTGGGTTGAAGACTGGTTTCTCATCACGGAGTAACCCAGACCGTGTAACCAGAAGATTCAGGCCAGCCCACCACCGAAACGTGTGGTTCCAGGGGGATCAGGAACCCTGGTTTTTAAAGTGGTTTATGTCACATCCGGATCAAAATGCGAACCATCTGGTCATTTCTCTGTGACCTAGTGGCCAGTGCAGAGTTCCTTAGAGCCATTAAAAAAAATAAACATGCCCAGGCCATATTCAACAGATAATGACTTAGTTGAGTTGGTTTAGAATTTTGAAAAAGTCCCCAGGAGATTTGTATGTGTTCCCCAGCTGAGGATTACTACCTCTAAAAAAATAGATTCACATCCACAGATACATGTGGCCAAAGGGGAAGTTTAGCATTCACAACTTTTACAGCTATCGCTCAGGGTTTTAGCCACACATATACTGCCCTTTAAAATCTGGATACAGGGGCGCCTGGGTGGCTCAGTGGGTTAAGCCGCTGCCTTCAGCTCAGGTCATGATCTCCGGGTCCTGGGATCCAGGCCCTCATTGGGCTCTCTGCTCGGCAGGGAGCCTGCTTCCCTTCCTCTGTCTCTGCCGGCCTCTCCGCCTACTTGTGATCTCTCTCTGTCAAATAAATAAAGAAAATCTTAAAAAAAAATAAAATAAAATCGGGATACAGTTGTCTCAAATCCTCTGTACAAATCCCACAGAAAGACTACTGCCTCACTGCGATTTCTTCCAACTGGAGGAATGTTGTATTTGCCTGGTGACCTTTGGCCTGAAGCTTCAATTTCTGCTAAAACCATTCAGCTTATGGCTTCTGTGTGTGTGTGTGTGTGTGTGTGTGTGTGTGTGTGTGTGTGTGTATTCTTTTTTTGCATTGTCCTACTTCCATCCTACATCAGGCCATACGTACAGCTACGTTCCTGCCCTTAAGTTTCACGGAAAACCCCTCCCAGACTATTGTACAATTCTCAGAATTACAGAAGTTTTGTGGAAGGTGGAACAAGCCATGGGAAATCACATCCCATGTCTTACGAAGTGATGCCCTTCAAAGCTTCCTGGACTCCACTGGACTTCTCTGCTACTTGTCCTTCCTCTGTCCTCTGCCTTGCCCTGACTCATGAGTTACTGTTCATTTTTAAAATTAACTCTATTAGTTTATTTCACAGAAACTAAACTGTATTCACTCCAAGTATACAATTTGATGAGTTTTGACAATGTATGCACAATGAACCAGTGCTGCAATCAAGATGAAGAAGGCTTACATCACCCACAAAAGTTTCCTCATGCTTTTTTCACAACCCAGCCTCTCCCCACCCCCAGCTTTGTGCAATCCCTCCATGCAGGTGACTTCTTGTCACTATAGATTCGTTTGCATTTTCCAGAATTTTCTTTTTTCTTTTAAAGATTTTATTTGACAGAGAGAGAGAGAGCAAGCTCAAGCAGGAGGAGCACAGGAGAGGGAGAAGCAGACTCCCAACTGAGCAGGCAGTCCGACATAGGGCTCGATCCCAGGACCCTTGGATCATGACCTAAGCCAAACGCAGATGCTTAACTGACTGAGCCACCAGTTACCCCCTAGAATTTTATAGAATTTTCTAAAAATAAAATCACAGTATTTAATATCTTGGTAAAATCATAGTATTTAATATCTTGTGTTTCTCTTCTTGCCTGGCTTCTTTCACTCAGTATAAGGATTTGAGATTCACCCATGTTTATTCCTGAGAATGTGTGTAGTATACCGTTGGATGGATACACCACATTCCATATACCCATGCAGCTGCTGATGAACATGGAGGTTGTCTCTAGTTTGGGACTGTTGCAGTGCAAATCCCCCAAATGCTGAAACATTTGTGTACAAGCCTTTTTGTGGACACATGTTTTGTTTATCTTGGGTAAATGCCTAGAAGTGGAACGGCTGGGTCATAGGATTAGCATATGCTTCACTTAAAAAACTGCCCAAGTGTTTTTTGTGTGTTTTACCATTAACAGTGTATTAACGATATAGTTGTACAACATCTTTGCCAGCAATTGGTACTGTCGAGTTTTGGGTGGGCTTGTTTTTTGGTTTAGGATTAAAATTCATACATGGGGTGCCTGGGTGTCTCATTCAGTTAAGCGTCTGCCTTCCGCTCAGGTCATGATCCTGGAGTCCCAGGACTGAGTCCTGCATCGGGCTCCTTGCTCTGTGGGGAGTCTGCTTCTCCCTCTGCCTCTGCTTCTCCCCCTAGCTCATGCTCTCTCTCTTACTCACTCACTCTCTATAATAAATAAATAATTTTTTTTAAAAAGCTAGGATTAAGATGGGTACATAGTAGAATGATGTTTCATTTTTTAGTTGTAGAATTCCCATATTACTTTTTAAAAATATTTTCTATCTCTTTTGTATTTCCCCAATAGTGGTTTGAAAGTCCTGTTCTGGTAAGTCCAACATGTGGGAGTTCTCAGGATTAGCCTCTGTTCTGTGTCCTTTCCCTTAAGAATGAGTTCCATTCTCCTGGTTATTCTTAGATCAAGTGACTTTGGAGTAGAGTGGATATTATCAATGTTATTTTATGGCAACTCTGGATTCCATTATTTTTTCTTGAAGACTGTTAATTTTTTTTTTTCTAGCAAACAACACATTTGATTAGATTCAGATTTAAGTCCTTCCTCAGCTGCAGAGGGCCCAGCTTCAAGCTCAGATCACATCTTTTAGTATTCGCTGAAGGCTGCTTGGAGTCTCTAACATGTGCAATTGTCAGGGACAAGCCAGAAACTCCAGGAAAGTTTACATAAGGGATTTGGGGCTCCTCTTTGCAGCTTTCTCATTCTCACCTTCCCTCTTCACTTTTGGTGGCTGGGATTCCTCATGTACTTCCCTTTCATTCTTATGTACAGAAAGATAGATGCTTTTTTTTTTTGGTTTTCCTTTCAAAATCTGTCTGCTCTTGTTCATTTTCAGTGGCTTCAGATGGTTCTTTTTGGTAAAGTATTAAATGTTTATTGTTGTTATCTGTGGGTAGGTCAGTTAGGGGCTTATGCCTTTATACCATAAGTAAAACTCTCTTGTTTATGTTAAGATGTGATGCTTTCATCTTTTCTGCTAAGAAGATAACTATTTTTTGCAGCCTTTTTTTTTCATTATTCTAACCCACTTTTTAAGGTCTTACCTTCTATGCTCAAGTGAACGACCGATGGTGTTTTCCAAAATAAAAATATCCTAACCTAAGACAAATTTCTGTGCCAGCTGTTAAGATAGATGATATTTCTTTTTCCTTTCTTCCTTCCTCCTCCTCCCCCCATTTATTGTTACCTAGCCACAGAGCCAATAATTCAAGATGAGAGTATAGACAGGTGAGCTTGGGGCAATAAACACAAGGAAGACTGAGTACGCAACACTATCAAACATTCTATAGTTCTAAATACTGTGATCAGCAAAAAATGAGACCGAGAAAGAATAGTAAATGAGGCCCAGAGAATAAAGTTAGCAGTCACCTTAACTAAATAAGAAAAGCAGCCCAAAGTGCAAAGTGGCTGTTCTAGAACCAAAGCAGAGAAAGCCCTGGTAATTGGATGACTGAGTACAGAGGAAGTGCAGTGGGGGCGCCGTGTGCCATCTATAACAAAGTTAGGGGTAGGTGACAGATAATGGCTTAGAGAAGCAGACATTGAACTGAAGCTCCCAGTCGTTTGCAACGAGAGGGCTATTCCCACCCCTTTAGCAAGGAGCCATGGGAAATGAAAACCAGAATGACATCATCCCAGCATGACTCAGATCAGTCAAAGCGCTGAGTGACTTTGTACATTTTGTAATATGGTCACCTACTGATAGTTTGTGTTTCCTTCTTCCTGGAGTTTTAGAGAAATAATCCTATTCCTGTCTGGTTGGAGTAGAAATTATCTGGTCACTGTCGTGCTGGCATCTGGGAACATTTCCTGCTGGGGCCTCAGAAGGCACTGTACAGAACAGCGCCTGACTCTCCCAGGAAACAAGATTCCTCTGAAAATTAAACTATTTAACCACAGAAGGTTTCCTGGGCCCATCCAATTATTACTTTTTAAGCAAAGTTAAAAAAATATATATCTAGTCCTCCTACTGGGCTCACCAGGATCACTGTACCACACATTAGCGGCTCTCTTTCCCCTGGGTTCAGTCCCTTGGATCTGAACAATTGCTTACATCACTATCACTCTAAAGACAACAACCTTCGTCTCTTGCCTTCCTCTAAACTAAACTCCATCTACTCTCTCTCATTCTTGGTTGAGCTACTTAAAAGAGTAATTTTACAGTTTCTCTCGACTTATCTCCAAGTCACTTCTTTGGTTCATCAAAATGTATTATGAAGTATTTGAAATATCCAAAAACAATATATGTCATGTGCATAGAAGCTGGGACACCTTTGCCTGTCTTAAGAAATGGAGTGTCAGCCGCACCCCTGAGCCCTGGTGTATTTGTCTGCAGTGGACTCCCTCTCCCGCCCACCTCGAGGTTCCATTATTCTGACTTATGTGTTTTTCATTCTCCTTTCGTCCACCATAGTTTTACCCAGATATATGATTCATGTAATGTCAATTTTTTGCATACTTTCAACTTTACATAATTTATGCCATGTATCTTTTCCATACTGATATTTCCTGTCAATTTGTTAGTAAGAATTTTTCTTCTGAGTTAACTGGCTGTAGCATTCATTTTCATTGGTGTATAATACTCCATTCCATGACTACAGTTCAATTTATTTTTCCATTCCATTGCTAAATTTTAATTTCCCTCATTTCAGATTCAAATATTCAAATGCTGCTGGACATCTTCCTGTGTGTATCTCCCAAGTACCCCATGCTCATAAACTGTGATTCCTCCTTACTTTTCATCCTGCATCTAAGTGCTTATGAAAATTTTTACCTACAAAATATTCTGGAGTCCATTCCTTCCTTGGCAACCCTACTACCCAAGTTCAGTCTTTTATACTTTCTTACTTGGGCTGCTGAAATAACAACCCAGTGAGTTTCTGTGCTCTCATGCCTGCCCTCTTAGTTACAACCACCAGATTGACTTGGCCATATCCCTTCCTAATTTTAAATATTCCCTGGCTTTGAGTCATTTACACTGAAATCCAAACTCCTACCATGATATATGGGCATAGTCACAGATTCCTCATTTGGGTTTTATTCCATTTTCCTCCCTGCTTATACTTCAGAGAACCAGAGATCTTCAGGCTCTTCTAAAAACACTGTGATTGTCTTCCTCCAGGCCCTGCACATGTAGTTCCCCTGAATAGCACACCCTTCCACCTTTCTTCAGCTGACTATCTACTTATTCATCAAGATTCATCTCACTTGTCATCTCCTTATTGGGCCCTGTTCCCACTTGTCTCATAGACCTCAACTCATTGTTGAGAGTGTTAGTGTACATGTTGATACTTTCTTCTAGAGTAGCAAACAAATAGAATACCTTTTGTTTTTATATATTGAGCACTTAATAGAGTGTCTAGCTCCTAATATTTTTGCAAAAGAAAGATACAACTGTTGACCTGAAATAAAAGTCAAAGTCCTTCATCGGACCCTATCACTGTGGCCTGAATGAAACACCCCTTGAGACCACCAGTATTCTTTTCCGTGATTTTCATCCAAGTTTCTGATGTCTAATTAGTTTTCTTAGTACCTTAGAATATATAGCTTATGGTCTCAATAAAGGGATACATACTGTTGTAAATTGAGCATGCTGCTGTCAGCTTGTACCCCACTTAGTACTGCTAAAATGACAAACCTATCCCAAAATTAATGATGTAAAACAATAACCACTTTGTTGGACTCACTGATTCTGAAGGCTGGAAGTTCGGACAGGGAACGGGGGTAATGTCATGTCTCTGCTCAATAATGCCTCAGACCTTAGCTGGGGTGCCTTCAACAGCTGGGTGCCTTCAACAGAACCAACAGGGGCTTTCTTTGCTCACATGTCTGGTACCTCATGCAGGAGTATTAACAGTACTGACTCCATCTTTGGCCCTCTACCTTGCTCACATTCACGTGATGGCCTCTTTTGAGGCTACGTGTTATGGGCGCCTTGGAGATTAATACCGATTAAATTAGAAATGCCTGCCAAGGCTAAGATGGGGAGAGGCTTGCTTTGGCCTCCCATAAATCTATTACAGAGTACAGTTTTACCCTTTTTTAATCCACAGGTGGTACCCCAAGATCTAATTAAATGTTATCTGTCAGTTAGGTGCATGTGAACCCTCTGGTTTCACTATGGTGTCCTCGTGCACATCCCCTCGCTCTAAAATCTGTGGACTTGGGTCTGGATTTGGGGGACAGTCGCTGTACCGTGTCTGGACTGTCATCCTCCCTATTCCCCCTGTCAGTAAGTTACCCTGAAAAAAACTCCAGGCAAACTGTATGGCACGGCTTCCTTCATTTTCTGGTCTCAAAGCGCCTCCTCAATAGGGAGGACCTCTCCTCTCCACCACCATCTTCTCACACCTAGGCTGGGTGGCATGAGGTCTTGAATACCTGCACGTGACATCTCCAAGGGATACAAATTTCTTGCAGAATAGTCACTAAGTCCTGTGAGGGAGCCTCTCCAAGAGAATTATGGGAAAGCTGCCCAGTCTTTCTGTGACCTGTCACCCGGAATCAGTTCTGCCGTGCATGACTGGTTGAAGCAATCGTAACTTCGTCAGCCTGAGTACTAATAGAGGATGCCACCTGTGCATCCAAGACTGATGATTAGACAGTGTGGAGCTGCTTTCAGGAAGCTCTGAGATGCCAGTGGGCATCCTTAGCTAGAGTTCCTGCTGGGGAGGTCCTCCGCCGGGAGGAATGATTGGTTTCTTATTTACTTGGCCTGCCTGGGACAGGTGGCGTTATGACACATTAGTAAAAAGGATACTTGTCTCAGCTTCAAGACGCCAGGCCTTATTTGCTTCAGGGCCATCTCTAACCTTTAAGATTGCTCATCTGGGAATAAACATGACCTTTTGTGATGCATCTCAGGGCCTCCCTGTGGAGAACAGACTGTGAGGATAATACTCGGAGGATCCTAAGCAGTCATTTCCCATGATCTCGTTCTTTTTTCTCTCCCTCGTGTACCAGTCAAGTTTCTTTGAATCTTGGAGAAACAACATATTGCCCCAGGGCGTAAGAGATTTTCCATTAATGCAGCTTCACCTTATGCCAAAACACACCACATTCTGGAATCAGTCCTCTCACTCACTTAACACTGAGGTTTGGCAGGGGAGATGGCCTGGAGCTTCTGGAACCAACCCCCCTGTTCCTCACTCCCCATGTGCCTCTGGCCTTGCCCTGTCACCCTCCACACCCGGTCCCTGTCAACACCCCCACGGCTCATTCCTGTCCACGGGAGTAAACACTTGCTGTATCTCTCACTCTGGACGGCTTCCTTCTGGACAGAGATACCTGTATTGTTCCGGACTCCTCGGAGGATGGATTACAGGTAGCCTATCTAAAAAGCGAGACCATTTTGACATCCTGGGAAGAATTTCAGTGTGTACTTCACAACTTCCCAGATACACAGGCTTTTTTCTGGCTGTGCTGAGATGTTTGAGCTCTTTTTGGTGGCTCCTTTGCTCCTAAAGGCATATGAGTTGGCATCGAGCCTCAGGGCGGGGCTCTGAGTAGACCACCATGTCAAAGTCGACTCTTAGGTCAGTGCCCTTGTTCCCAACATTCCTCTTTTCCCTGTGCCGTGCTAATGGTTTTCCGGCTGGTTCTTTGGGAAATAATGAAGTAAATGCGAAGGAGGGCTCAACAGCTATAGGGGCATGGCAAAATAGGGGAAGAAGAAAAATCCATTCCTACAATGGAAACTTAGTGCACCACAAGGACAGACACCCTAGAACTCAGGAGGTAAGCCATTTTGTTATGGAAAGTTGTAATTCGTTCTGATTTTGTTGTTCTTTTTTTTTTTTTTTTTTTTTTTTTCTGTTGGCTTCTATCTCCATAGATAATGTGCTACTTCAGAGCAGGACCGCCGGTTGTGCTGTTTCGTCTGAAGGGAGGGGGAGGAGTGACTGAAAATCTGGTTAGCAATTCCTAGGCACCAAAGAGAGCAGATTTGTCCCCTGGCAATTGGCTCCTGCTGCCAGGGGTTGGCTGGGCATGTGGTGTCGTGACTGCAGGACCCCAGGCCCCCTGCTTTGGTTTCCAAATGGGATCATCCCCGGGCAGCTAAGCTGCTGCCTTTTGTCAGACTCTCTCGGTGCATCCTTTACAGATAAGTGGGTTGCAGCTCTGCCATATGGGCTGCTAATGGTGCAGCTGCCCCAGCAGAGCAGCACACTCGGGGCTGAGGGAAATGGGTGTGCTGAACAAATGGTGCCTGACATGAGAAGACGGCACATTGTTTGTCTGGGAAGCTCCCTGGGGCTTAAGTACATATTGATGGAAGCCGAACAGAATGCCTCCAGAATCTTACCTGCTGCACACCCAAGACCTGCCTGCTCTGAGCCGGAGGTGCTGAGCGTGTCATGCCACCCTCCCTGGGGCTTAACTGTGTTGGCTGTTTGGTTGGGCCCTTCACAGATGATGATTCTGGAACAAGAGTTGAGTGGGGATGCTCCCTGCTGTTTCATAACAGCATGGAACTTTCTGGGCCTCGGTTTCCCTCTCTGTAAATCAAGGATACTAGTCCCCATCTTAGAGGGTTGCTGTCATGATCACTTCAGAAAACATATGTAAGGCACTTCGTACAATGCCTGGCAAAAACGTCGTGGACTGTGTCATTGGACTGACCTATATAAGAATCCTGGCTTTGCCATCTACTGGCAGCAGGACTTTGGGGAAGACATAATGTCATAAGAGACTCGGTTCATTTGGCTGTTTAATGGCTTACCCATCTTTTCTTCATCGGTTGCACTGGATTCAAATGACAGTTTATGAGCGTAGGAAAGGGTCTAGCGTGTATTAGAGGCGTAAAAATGCCACTGCCCTTCCTTTGTCCACCCCAGCTCGCTCTCACTCATGTGGCAACCATGTAGGAGAGAATGGTTCCCACCACCGTCCCTGGTTTATCAAAGCCAACAAGGACTTGCCTGTCAGGATCTTGCTGGAGATTCCATGAGCCCAAGTCACAACTGTAGTCAGGAGTAGATTTTTCACCTGAGTTGGCAAGAAGTAAAGGTGCATTAATGTGGCGCCTTCAAACTCTACGTTCACAAGGACCAATAGCCATCCCTGAAAGGCACAGGCCCAGGAATCACAAGTGTGATGAGTCACAGACTCACCTCATTCCTTTCAGACCACCACAATGAGCTCCAAAGAGAATATATGAAAGTCATTTGCCTCTGCTTAAAAATATGGGGCCTCAGCTAGAGAATACGAACTAACATGTAAGCTATTCTTAAAGGGAAGAGGCATTTGATGGGAGAAGAAAAAGATAGAATCAAAAGACAAAGGAAACAAAGGGAAACTCAAGGATGGTGACTGAAACAGAATGTTAAAGAAAGAGTTCAGGTCTGTGGAGGAAGATACGGGAGCTCTGTGGCAAAGGGGAGATGACAGGAAAGAAAGAGGAAGAAAGCTGGATCAAGCGACACCTCTTCATACCTGCTAGCCTCCTACTCAGGTGACCAGCTCTGAAATGGAGACAGGCCACCCCAGGAAGGGGCCCTGCCACCCTGGGTCCTTTATTCATTACACTGCCACCAAGACTGCTGGTGGTTCCCAAGGTCCGGAAAGACCCGGGCAAAGAAAGCCAGAGGTGTTCCAGATGTCTTTGTGCCCCTGATGTAGGAAATTGAGTGTGAGAAGGTTACACCATAAATTCTGTGGCTGAATCTAAAAGCAGGATGGCAGACCTAGAAGGTTATGCATAAGGAGGGAGTCTGGTAATGATGAAAGCTGAGGCACCGAACAACCATCTCGGGCATTCCAGGACCGTCACAGTCAAGGTCAGAGCTCTGACAAGGTGCTCTGGGCACCCTGGAACCTTTCACAGCTGTTATTTACATCCGATGCTTCAGTATACCCAAGACTCAGCACTTGGGGAGAGAGAGCTGCAGAATTATTGCTTGTATTTTTCAGATGGGAAAAGCACGTATTGGCTTATTAGAATCAGAGTATAGAAATGGAAGTGATCTTGGTTATAAACGCTTACCAAAGGGATTTGCAATGGCTCACCATAAACACAGAGATCCATATATACGGACGCTGTTAACAAATACTGAAAAGGTTAAAGGGAGACAACAAAGAAGAGACATAAACCCAAACCCCAAACTCTTCTTTAAAATCTGCAGCAACTGGAGCTTAAGCTTCCTAGCAACCAAGACAAAGAAAAACAAATGAACTCTGAGAGCACCTAATCCAACCCCTCATTTTATGGATTAGGAAATGAAGGTCTATATTATTTTTAAAAGCTTTTCATCAATGAAATGTGTTTCCGTAGTTTCTGTAGCTAAGCATGGAATTATTTTCACTTTAATGTTTCAGATTGATTTTTTTTCAAATGGGTTTTTCACGGGGCACTGCTGACCTCCCAGAAACCAATTATGCATCAGAGCAGTGCAGAGTGCTACACGGAAACTTAACCTTTGAGGCGCTATAACAGTTCACGTAACAAGAAAACAGTGCCTTTACCATGAGTGCCATTCTCTTGACTCTACGAGCCACAGATTCTAGAAGCCTCTCTGTTTCCTTCAGTCAAAGCACCCAGTGCCCTATATCATTTTATCGCTATCACCACGCTGCCCTCATGTCTCTCCAGCTCCACTTCTGTTTATGACTGTTGGGCATAGGGCAAAGTGAGAGGGGTCCTACGAGAACCTTGGCTTGAAACGGGTCATCCGGAAAGTCAGAGAACAGAGTCCTCTCACTTGACCCTCGGTGGTACACCAGACAAGGAACATTGCTTCTCAATGGTTTTTGCGAGGCAACAACTGGACCAATGGAGATCTGAAGACTCTGGGGCAGGAGGGAGGAAAACCTCCGGGACAGAGCCCTGTTGTGACTTTTGGCTACCAGCACAATGAAGAGCATGCTGGAGTAAAGCAAGGACTTGTCATGCTTGGTGCACCCATGTGTCTCCCTACCCAAGGCACAGTATTGGATTTGCTGTGTCTCTTCCACTTCCTGTTGCAGCTGACTTTGTAGCAAGCAGCTCCAAACCCTCCCACAAGTACAGCCGAGCAGAATCTCACTTCACCCCTGCACCAGGTGCCCCTTGCTCCTTATTTCAGGGCTTCTTGGCTTGACAACTTATATGACTGACCTGTGGCATGAAACTTTGGCATGGGGGAGATAGGAGAAATGTATAGCACTTCTTGGTGGAGAGTCCTCGAGGACACAACACCCATCATGTTTAATGATGACTCTTGAATCAGGTATTGGATTGTCTCTCTCCTCTATCTTCTTCATTCTCCTCACTCTTATGTCCTGTTCTGTGAAGTTCCCTAGTGAATTAGAAGCATGAAATCCTCTGCTTTAGGCCCAACTCCTTGGGGAACCTGGGTGTAGACAAGTACTCACTTTCTGGGCCATTTCCCCTAACTTCCATTATACTGGATTGGACTTTCTGGTAAGGATCACTGAGAGAAAAAGTTTGATTCCATGGTAGATTTGATTTTTAATTTTGGCTACCTAGAATTGACTTGTTTTCTTTTAAAAAAAGAAACCTGTTTTCTTATGGCAGTCATCTCTTCTCCACTCCCATGGAGTGGAGAACCAGTTCATTCCAAACCTAGCTCAAGGTGAGAACACATGATTTAGCTCCAGCCCATCCAAACACTGTATACCAACCACCCCCCAACCAGTGGCTGATCAAGGATGGTCACAGGACACAAACTGAGCCAATAAGACACTATAAAGACATTTACCAGGACTGTTGGATAAAAGGACTATTTTCTAGGCCCGAACACAGAGAATGTGGGACTAGAGCTTCTGCAACCATCTTGCTAACCCAAGGGGGGAAACTATCTCAGGACAGCTCCAACACAGAGAAAGCAGAACTCAGAGAAGTCAGAATCTGTTGACATAGCTGACCGCAGTCTTCCTTCCTACCTTCTCCATCAAGCTATGGCTGAGAACCTAGACTTTTCATTTATTTGAGCCAATAAATTCCCTCTTTTCTTAAACTTTTTTTATTGCTATTATTGTTCATTTGCAACCTAAAGAATCTTGACTGATTTAAGGGTACAAATTTGCAACTAGTAGATAAATAAATCTTGGAGATATAATGCTTAATATTGTGACCATAGACAATAATACTGCATTATAAACATCAAACTTGCTTAAGACTAGATCATAAATATTCCCATCATAAATGATAATTATGTGACTTGATAGGGGTTTAGCTAATGCTACAATGGCAATCATGTTGTAATATATAAGTGTATCAAATCAATCCATTGTTCACCTTAAACTTACACAGTGTTACATATTGCAGTTTAAAAAAATCTTGATGAGGTGGCTCAGTGGGTTAAAGCCTCTGCCTTCAGCTTGGGTCATGATCCCAGCATCCTGGGATCAAGCCCCGCATCGCATCGGGCTCTCTGCTCAGCAGGGAACCTGCTTCCCCCTCTCTCTCTGCCTGCCTCTCTGCCTATTTGTGATCTCTATCTGACAAATAAATAAAATCTTTTAAAAAAATCTTGATGAAAATGTTTTCTAAAGTTTATTTGTGTGAAATGTTGAAGATCAAAAAAAGAATATTTTCAAGATTTAAAGAATAACCACAATTCAAACTCCCAATTATTTGCCACCCAATTTAAGAAAGAAAACATGGCTGTTTAGAATTCTCTGTAGCTTCCCCTAGATTCTAAACCTTTCTGTACACATTCAGAAGTAGCCACCATCTTGGGTTTTGTGTTAGTTTCCCTTCCTTTCCTTTATAATTTTATCACATTTTTGTATCTCTACATATTGTGGTTTTCTATGATTTTCAACTTTATGTAAGTGCAAATATGATGTATATATTCTTCTTTGTCTTCCTTTTTAAATTCAATATTATATTCTGGGATTCTTTGGTATTGTTGCATAGAGTAATAATGCATTTATTTTTGATGTTGTATGCATAGACTACAATTTTTTTCTTGCTGTCAGCAGACATTTTTATTTCTAGATCTTTCTGTTTGATATTACAAACAACTCTGATATGAACATTCTTGCACATGGACCCTCATGCACATGTACATAGGTTTCTTTAGGGTTGGTATGAAGGAGAAGACTCTATCATAGTTTACCTGAAGTTTCTTATAAACTAGATAAGTACAAATTGTTCTCTCGAGTGGTTTTACTAGTATATAATTCCATAAACCACAAATAATATAGTTTTTTCCATAATTTCTCCAAAACTTGATATTATCAGATTTCACTGTTTGCCAATAATGCTGGCTATGGCATTGAATATCTTGGGTAGTTTCAACTGACATATATTTTTTTCTGATCAGTAATAATGTTGAAATTGTAACTACATAAGGATTTGATCAATGTTTCCTCTTAAGGTAAAAAATTATATATTATCATCTGTTATTTTAAAATGAACACTTGACAGATACATTTGATTAATTAATGAGAAAACTAACAAAATAGTGAGGTGTTCATGAGAATTGGAGAGAAGGAAGAATTTGTCATGGCTGATGCTTGGATGAGATGGCTAAAGTTCATACAAAACTAGTTGATATCCTATTGTGTAATGAAATTCCAATTTGGGGGATTATTCCTCCTATGATAAAGAGATCATTTGCATCTATGCCAAACAAGCAAACAAAAAATTTGGCATTTCCATCAGACAAAAGTTGTTTGCAGTGCTTTAAGTTTTTCATAAGTTATCATCTATCCATATGGAGTTGAAAACTACCCTAACCAATAGTAAGTAACAAGTCAAAGAACAACATTCCAAGAGGAAACATGGGCACAATTTTTTTATAAAAAACAAGATACACTATGGAGTATTATGCCTCCATCAGAAAGGATGAATACCCAACTTTTGTATCAACATGGATGGGACTGGAAGAGATTATGCTGAGCGAAATAAGTCAAGCAGAGAGAGTCAAGTATCATATGGTTTCACTTATTTGTGGAGCATAACAAATAACATGGAGGACATGGGGAGATGGAGAGGAGAAGGGAGTTGAGGGAGATTGGAAGGGGAGACGAACCATGAGAGACTATGGACTCTGAAAAACAACCTGAGGGTTTTGAAGGGGCAGGGGGTGGGAGGTTGGAGGAGCCAGGTGGAGGGTATTAAGGAGTTCACGTATTGCATGGAGCACTGGGTGTGGTGCAAAAACAATGAATTCTGTTATGCTGAAAAGAAATTAAAAAAAAAACAACAACAACAAGATAGTAAAATTCAGGGCTTTGTGAATCCTATGGTCTCCGGTACAACTATTCATCTCAACCCATGAATGCAACCATAGAAAATATGTACATAAATGAACATGGCTGTTCCTATTACATGAAGAAGGTGATGGTAGTGTTTGACTTACAGACATACTTTATAGACTCCTGACCTGGAGAATCCACAATCCACAGACAGGCCTGCCCGAAGACATTCAGAAAGAACATTCAATAATCTTTTTGGTCTGTTTTTATAGTTTAGATAATTTTCTTTAAAGTCTCCCTTTTAATCATGAATATCTCTAAAGATTATTCTTGACCATGGAAAAGCTGATCTCATTGTGCTGGGGCCTAATTCATTTACATAATTGCAGTAAAAGCTGTTAATTTACGTATATAAGACACCTTTTAATGCTGTCAGCAAATCTAGGGCCCTATGGTGTTAAGCAACTGGTTAGGCCAGAAAATTAACTTCTGCCTGGAGAAATGAAATTGTTGCAGTATTTCACAGATGTTTCACATTGTTCTTATTTTCTCTTCTAATTTGAGGCTAGGGAATCAAACTCAAGACATTCACCTCTACCAGTTTTATCTGCAGTATGTATAATTATGGGTGAAATCCTCTCTTCTTTCCTAAGGCCCCTGGCCAGTCAGAACGTAGCCTTTCCTTACTACCCATATGGACAGGAAGGTTTTAAGGCAGGGGTCAGAAAACTCTCTATAGTGGTCCAAATTATAAATATTTTATATTTTGAGGGCCATGAGGTCTCTGTTGTAACTACTCAACTCAGCTGTTGTAGCACAGAAACACCACAGACAATATATAAATGAACCGGTGCGCTTATGTTCTAATAAAGCTTTATCTACAAAAAGAGTTGGCAGGTTGGATTTGGGCCATAGGCCCTAGTTTGCCAAACTCCACTTTAAGACATAGAACAGGAACTAGCCCAGCTTCTTGTCATATTTCACAGAAGGTAAAGAAGAACTGACCAATATTCCAAGACAAATTTGCCATCTTAACAGAAAGAAAACCTAATTTCAGGTTTGCGTCAGTATAATATTTGATACTAAAGGAATGACACCTCTTTAAAAAGATCTTTTGAATAAACTCATTAAAACCAAGACACCTTTGGCAATATGTCAATACATTTCACGACTTCATTTCAGACTTCTTTGCGTATACCATAATTCAAGGCAAATAAAATTCCCTTCTGCAGAAGGAATTCAGATTTTGTTCTTCACTATCTTCTTTCACATTTTAGAACAACCATTCATTTCGTTTGAAATGAAACTATCCTCTTTTTTCACTTAAGTCAACAAAGGCACATCTACTTACCTTAATGCTAAGTTGTACCTCTGTGCTGTTATTGCTTCAAGTAGCCTCTCAGTTATGTATGTTAATTATACCTTTTCACCAAAGTGTGCAACAGCTATTTCACAGAAAGAGTTAGGAGGAAGGTGACAACTGTTATATCAAGCATTTTAGCAACCCTGCAAAGCTCATTTACATATATCACATGACTCTTAGAGCCACAAATATATATTTTCTACACCTTTTTATTTTTCTAAAGTGGAAAAATGAATGCTTTTGTTGACCTTCCAGGGAAGCAGTCACTCTATAATGCATGAAAATGAACAGATAAGAAGCTTCTTTTGGTAGTATTCTATCTTACTTAGAAATTAGCCGAGTATTCAGATTATATATATTAAGCAACTCAATTAATATTGCTTTAAGATCTTAAAATTAACCATGGGATCTGGCAATTATGTTTAAATTGACATGCTGCCAAACATAATAACTATTGATATAAAAACATTTGCCAGAATTATGATTCAATTTAAACACATCATTTTATGTTTTTCATGATCGGAAACATTTATGGGAGTAATATAAGCTTCTTTAGTAAATAAACCAGCATAAGAAGTTTAAGAAGATTAAATTCACCAACATTGTTACTAAAAAAGTAAAAATAAAAACACAAAACACAAACCCACATCTTCCTTTAAAAAGTAAAATAAAATGTGTATTTATATTATACTCCACACTGATAAAACCGTGGAAATACATATCACTGTTTTAAAAGCCATTTTATTACACCAGTCTGATCTGATCAAGGATTCATTTTTATGAATGTAGCTTCTGATTTAACAGTTTTATGAGAAGCTTTTTTTTTCCTTTAAAAGTTAGCACAATTGAAGCATTAGAAGGTTAGTTTCTTTGTTTTCTGGGAATTATAAGATTATTAGATTTAAATAAACTCTTATTTACGTTTGTAAACCAATGAGAACAGAGCTCATTTATTGTAAGAGAATTTATAAATTAATTTATCAATATATTCTGTATACTAATATAAATGCACACACACACACAACACAATGAGAGGAAAAGGTTTTTCCTAACTACAAACACAGAAACCTTGCAGCCTCAGGACAGAATAACATAGAAAGCAAAATGTACCTATCTTAACATCAAAGATCTATGGTTATTTCCAGTGGAAATAAGACATTTTCTTGCACGAACACACAAACAAAAAAATCTAAGAAATTAAGTTGTTATTGAGACCAGATCCCTGTCTCTGTCTGATAGAGATGACCTAACGGTCAGGTCATAAAACCACCAGTCATCCTTGCCATCAGTGAGCCATAGCTTATGCAACACATGCAAATAAGAACTAGAGCCCAATAGAGCTGAGAACCAGAAGCAAAGAGAAAACAAAACAAAACAAAACCCCACAGTGTTAAGAAGTAAAAACAGAGAAGGAAGGAACGGAGGGAGAGAGAGAGAAACTGAGAGGTAGCAAAAGCAAATTTGCATTGCCTCTAAGGATTCATCCTTCAAAGTCAAGAAAAGACTTGTTTAGGTTTAAACCGCCCCCAAGGGGCGCCTTTGGGGCAGCAGAGTTTAATTAGCGATAGGAAGTAAGCCAATGGACATCTCAGTAGGACTTCCAAAATCATCAAATATCATTTTCAAAAAGCTAAAATCTATGTCTTCTATGCAAATATAAAGTTAGCATGTGTTAAAGATTTATGTAACTTATTAATGATACAACCAGCTAGAAGATAAGCTTGGTTCTTTAATCTCCATTTAAATACTTATTGGCTCATTTTTTTGCTCAAAACCATCACTAAGCCCTTATTTTCTCTTTTTATTTATTTATTTTTTTGCATCTGATTGGCATGGAAAATCTAAGATGGAGAATCTTGGATTTCATAGAAAGAAACATTCACAATAAATTTCCTAAATCTTTATCAAGATTTTGGACTCCGAATCCAGAGTCTACCGCACTATAACTATCTCCATGTAAATGCAATCCGTGTCTTGTAGGAGCTTGGGAAAACTTTGCAAACATGAAGAGTGAACAAATAAGTAATCCAGGGCAGAAACCAGTGGCCACTGAGGAATGACTTGGTCATTAAAATTCTCAGAGGAGGCAGGCACTGAATAGGTTCTGAAAGTTAAAAGTCCTTCGGTAAGAGACATTTAATGGAAATAGACACTGAGAGCTCATTCATAGCATGTTTTGGGAAACTGAAGTCAAGGAGAAAGTGAATCGTCAGTTGAAATGCAAAAACTTGTCTTTTTGTGTTTTCACTAATAGTTGGTTTGTCTTTTTTCAAAAGAACAATGGCACATAAAATATTTCCTGGAGATCCGTATTATCTTCATCTTATTCTTATGGAAGTTCCAGACATGTGTGAGTGGTAAATTCATCCATAGGCCCTTTATCCCAAAAATGAAATAATTTTGTATATCAGCTTGAAGGCAATACTAGAAACTCGAATAAAAATAAGGAAGGAAAAGAGACATGGAGAGAGGGTGGGGAGAGAGAGAGAGAAACAAAGATGATTCTGGCTTGTCTGCAAAACTTTACAAAACAAAAGAAGAAACTATCTGCTAAACGAATGGCTTAATACCAAGCAAGGTATGAACCAGAAACTTAGCAGATTTCTAAATCCAAGGTGTAGAAGACAATGCTGGAACCTCGGGAGAACTTGTGTAACATGGATCCTGGTAGAATTGGATCGAGGTAAACCTGAGATGTTTAATGTGAGTAAGTGAAAGACGTGTTTATATAAAATAAGTTGCTGATCCAGGAGACTTTCCTTTGTTGTTGCTACCTTTATCAGAGGATGAAAATATGGTCTCTGGATAAGTCCCTGGTAGAACTACCTGCTGTGAATCTCCACGAAATATACAGAACTGCTCTTTACACGAAAAGTTAATAGCGAGTATGGTAGAAATTCCTCACTGGAGCAATATTTTTCAAAGAATATAAAACAGATAGGACTTGGCAGTTCCTTCCATTAAAAGATGCAAAGTTTAAGTTTATATTTCATATTACTGTAGTTCTGCCAAGTCCAAATTTGACTTTCTAGCTATTTTATTTTTATTTCCCATTAGTTGTATCTATAATTCCCAGTGGATGTTTACTATGGCCCATAATAAACAGATGAACTCATTAATGACTTGTAGAGATTTTTTAAGCACAGGGGTCCTGTGGCCTCAGGATATTCTAATTCAATAGGCTTAGAACAGGGAATTGGCATATATTTTTTACAATTCTTTAGAATTTCTGATGATCAACAGACTTAGGGACCATCACCTAGGAGTGTTGGGAAGAGAATTAAGGATGTAGGTTAGTCTCCTTTTCTTGGAACGTGCATTCCAGGGGATTGCAGGGGAGCATTGGGAAATGGGATCAAGAGAAAGGAGGTGTGCTGAATTTGGGGCATGAGTGCAAAGAAAAAAAAAAAAATGACCTGAGAAGTTTATATTTGCGACAATGATGAAGGTAGCAGAGAGATCTTGCAATTAACTTCAAGGTAGCCAAGATGAAAAGTCTGCATATTTCCCTCAGCCTCTTAGGACACAGCTGCAGCCTGGTAGGTCTAGCTGGATGTGGCAATGGCTAAGGAATTTCCTTCTCTTCCTCAAGAGGGAGGGGCAGCCTGATCCCTGTACATATGCCCGATGTCCTGCACATTCCTGACCATCAGGTCAGGGTCGCATATCAAGTGATATCTGATAAAACATTCTGGCCTATATGCAAACAGAACCTTTCTGGGGAAAAAAAAGGCCAAGTTTGGAAAAAAATATTTTTATGTAGGGCACAATTTGTCTTAACTTTTATCACCTCACTTGATGTACCTTCATTGAATTTTCTCCATAAGAGAATGTGAGAAACTAAAAAGTGAGCTAAGTAAGAGCTACTGCAGTGGGAATATAGATGTTAACTAAGAAAACAAGACCTTCCTGCTCCTTGTAGTAGGTTGAATTGTGCCCCCTCCGACAGCCCCCACAAAGATATATCTATGTTCTAATTCCTGGAACCTGTGAATCCAAACTTATTTGGTAAAAGGGTCTTTGCCAATGTAATTGAGCATGAAATTATCCTGGAGTATCTGGGTGGGCCCTAATCCAATGGCAAGTGTCATTATAAGAGAAACACAGAAGAAAGACACAGAGAAGAAGTCCTTGTGAAGACACAGGCAGATACTGGAGTGTTGTGGGCACAAGCCAAGGAAGTCTGGACCCACCAGAAACTAGAAGAGGTAGGAAAGGAGCCTAACAAGGAGCACAGTCCTATCACCACTTTGATTTTGGACTTCTTGCCTCCAAAAGTTCTTGCCTCCAACACTTCTTACAGTTGTTTTAACCCACTCAGTTCTTAGTGGTTTGTTACAGCAGCCCCAGGAAGCTATTCACCTCTATTATAACAAAGGGGAGAGATGGTCTTCTCTCACCACTGCTTTGTACAACATGTAGAGGATGAAGAGGTTCCTTGAACGTCTCCCGAAGAGATGAGGACCATGAGGAGGGACTCAAAGGTCTAGAATTATTGAGAATCCCAGATGGTCAGAACACTGGTGGAGGGGTGCATTTCAAGGACCATACTAGGAGGCGGGATACTATTAATAATGTGGACATGTTTGTCATGTAGCCAAGAAAAGAGCAAACGGTGAACAAAAACAGTAGTAGGGGAAATAGGAATGGGCAGCTTTCAAGAATTTTAGTGGTCCATTGAGTGAGTGAATCTGTTCTGTATTGTTCCTTGGGAATAAGGAATTCATTAGGACATGAGCCTCCCATGATGCTTCTGCTGGGAACTCCATGACAGAAATTGCTGTTATTGCATCCCTGATCTCAGATTCCAGGCAGGTCAAAGTGCGGTGGTGCCAGGTTAAGCACACAGTGCTTACTCATTAAATGGTTGGTTCCAGTTTTTCCCGAGTTATCCTTGGCCAAAACCACTGTTTCAAACAAAACTAAAATTCCTCCTGAAGGGATAATCACTAGAAAAAGAAAAGTGGCTTGGGAGAAATCTATGTTTTTGAATGCTTATTCAACCTTTCTCCTGTGTAGGTTGAGCAGAAGGAACATTCCTCCAAAAATCACCATAGAAAAATTAAGGTTCAGTTCACACCAGGGCCAGATAAACATAAGAGGGTATCCCAGCGGCGCCTGGGTGGCTCAGTGGTTTGAAGCCTCTGCCTTCGGCTCAGGTCATGATTCCAGGGTCCTGGGATCAAGCCCCATATCAGGCTCTCTGCTCAGCAGGGAGCCTGCTTCCCCCTCCCTCTCTGCCTGCCTCTCTGCCTACTTGTGATCTCTGTCTGTCAAATAAATACATAAAATCTTAAAAAAAAAAAAAAGAGGGTATCCCAGACAGAATACCACCTTCAAACTAACACTCCCTAAATATGTTTTCACTCTTTATTTAGTAGAGGAGGGAACAAAGGGATTTCTGTTACTATCTTGACAGAATTCAATAACCAATTTTTAAGGAAATGCTTCTGCTTATTAATTTACTTCTACTTGCTAAAGCAGAGTCAATATTCATGGGGAAAAAAAGAAAACTGTAAAAGTTTTTCTATTTTTTCCTTAATTCTTTGCTTTCCAGTTTAGTTTCATTATTTCCAGGACCAGACAACTCCCTGGGATACATTAATAGTTTACAATGTACATAATTAAAAGAATTATTAAATTTTGGTAAGTCACTTTACATCCTGCATTGTTTTATTCAGAACTTCAGTTAACTGGGGTTTCCAAAATGAGTGACATAAAACTCTCAATAGACATAAGTCAGCACTAAAGAGGAATGTTTTTAAACGTCTGCTCCAGACAGAGACAGGCAAATACCATATGATTTCACTTATATGTGGAATCTAAAACACAAAACAAATGAATGAACAAACAAGAAAACAGAATCAGACCTATAAATACAGAGAACAAAAATGACAGTTGCCAGAAGGAAGGGGCGTGGGGGGATGGGCAAAATATGTAAAGGGGTGTGGGAGGTACAGGCTTCCAGGTATGGATGGCATAAGTCACAGGGGGTAGAACATAGTGAATACAGTCAATGGAATCCTAATAGCATTATATGTGACAGATGGGAGCTCCACTTGTGGTGAGCATAGCACAAAGTAGAGAGAAGTTGAATCACCAAGTTGTATACCTGAAAATAACATAACATTGTGTCAACTCTACTGGGGAAAAAAAAAAAAAAGGTCTGCTCCAGACTTGTCTATTTCTACTGGTTTGGTTTAGAAGCAATTTGTGGTTGACCAGTTATATGACAGGTTGTACCTGGAATGAGGAAAGTGATGCCACATTTCTTTGACTTTTTGTTTTTCAGAGGCAGACATCCGGGGCAACTGCCTTTCTTTCTACCCTTGATTTCTGGGTCTGGGCCTAATGCCAGTCTCTGTTCGTCTGCTTTTACCAGACTTGCACTTATAATTCAGAGCCTGCAGAACATGTCCTACTAGTCCTAAGCACCTCCATCCTCAAGGCACAGTGCCTGTCCTGTGGTTTCCAACATGCCTTTCTTGATGCTGTAGGTCACATAATACCCTCCCCCACCAAACCATTGCAATTATTGTATGTGGGTTAATTTGGAAACTTAGCTAATTAACATTTTCTATTAAAACTCAGAGTTTACAAAGTGCTTATCATGAATTACATATTCTAATCATCATGAAAAACCTGTGAGGTAGGATTTATTATCATTATCTTCTAATTTTAAGATAATGGAACTTGAAGTGATTTTCTCAGGATCACACATGCAGTGGAGAGCTGCCCCAGGATCCTAACCTGAGTTAGTCATTAATTATTTCATTCCTAACTACTATATTTCATTGATTTTAAGATGCATGTTTTGTTTAAATTTTAACATTTATAAAACTTGTATGATGTGTTTAATTGGCACTGCTCTTGTTTCTTAAGAGTATAAAATACAGTGGGTCCTTACATTAATGCTACCTTAGAGTAGATGGCATATTGTATTTAATAAGGGCTTACCAGGTGCCAGGAGCCCTGGGCGGGGGGAGTTGAAATAAAACACTGAGCAAGTTATATTTCCCACTTTCGTAGAGTTCTAGTGTTTTACCTGCATCGTTGTACCACCCAACCCTAGCCTGCTGTAAATTGTTTTCTATTTTGTCCCATGTGTTGGAAGCAATAATCTTAACAAGATTACAAGCCACTTGAGGTGCTGTGTCTGGCAGAATTGCCTTCCTTATATGCAACCTATGGTGCATTTCTAGTGTATTTTTTTCTGATGCTTTTCTTGACCTTTCCACACCAATGGAATGGATCCCAGGAGGTAGAATCATTATATCGATCCATATTTTTAAGATACCGTTTCTAGGACTCGGGAAATCATGGCTGGGCCGTTGATGTGGAGACACAGACATCTTTGGAGTTTTGCCATGAGGTGATTTGCCAATATTTAGGATCTGATTCCTTAGGAGCAGAGGAGTAGTTAATAGGTAGCTGCCCACCCCAGGTGTACTGCCCCCCAAATATCACCTTCACACTGCCAGAAACAAGACAAAACTGAAACAGACTCTGGTTCTTCATAGTGGCCTTGGTATTAGCGGCTGTCACATGACCAAATGCAGGGAGGCTCTGAAAAAATAGTGCAACTGAGAAACCTGAGCTCCAGCCTGGCTTTCTTGCTACCCAGCTGTCAGTCTCTGAACCTCCATTTATTTGTCTCTAAGATGAATGTATTAGCGTGAATGATCTCCAAGTGCCTCCTGCCTCTAGCAGTTTAAGGAGGGGAGGCTGGCTAGGGCTTGATTTTATTTTTCCACCATGTACCTTCAATTAAGGATTACCATTCAGCAGATGCTGGCCCCTAATTATAAGGATGTGACAACAGTTGGAAAAGAACTGGCTCTGGAGGATCCCACATCAGTGGAAGAAGTCATGGCTTTCATAGTAATTTATTAGTCATTGTAGTAGCATGACATAGAGAAGGCTGGTGGCTAAAGGTTCCTGTGACCCACTGCCTCCTGATGACAGAAAGTATGGGAAGACTAGGAAGGATCATAGTGGACTGATAGGATTCTACTACAGAGATCTAGGCACTGTCTCTGTGCCTGCTTTCCTACTCAGGCCAGGTCTCATGGCCAAGTAAGTGACTGACATGAACAAGTAACAAATTCATCTTCCAAGTGAATATCATCCCAGGGATCTCAGGGGAAGTCACTTATGATCGTTAGAAATGAGATACAGGCTTGTAAATTCACTTTCTTTTTGTTTATTTTAATGCTTGAAGGGAGACTGTAGTTACATGTACTTGCCTTTGTTTGAAATAATATTCCCTAGGAAATAACCAGATTGTTTCACCCATGCAAGGCCAAATTTCATTTCTCTCAACATCTTGTCTCTGAGAAGGGGCCAAAGTGTCAGGGATCCATGAAATTCCCAAATTCTGATGACTTCCAGCTTCTCTTGCTCATTGAAGGCTATGAAGTACAGCAAGCATTACAGTCAAAAGACAAACAGAAGCCAGTCAAAGAGTCAAAGCCAGTCAAAGAGAAGGGAACTTGAGGGTACTTTGACCCAGTGTTGTATTTTAAGAATGCAGTGATCTGACTTGCTCAAGTTTGGTTAATTCTTGAACCTGTGACCCTCTGTTCTCCGTTCTGTCTCCTCCTCCCACCAGCCCACCTCCCAGCCCTCATGACTGTATGAAGTGATGAGGTCCAGAATTCTGGAATCCTACAAGTCTCCCCAGGGTGTACACTCATCCTGCTGTGAGGTGCTGAGCTAGGATATAGAGTGTTTGCCCAAGATGCTATCTCAGGGGCAGACACAGGAGGTGGAAAATATGGCACATCAAGGAGGAAACGGTTTAATAAGTAGATACACAGAGTTAGAACATCCCCTAAGACTTCCATTTCACATTTTTTAATCTTCTCAGATTAGAAGGAAAGGTGACTATGTTGTGAAGGAAAGCATACTAGTCATGATGTCAGATCCTCAGGTTCCAGTTCCAGCACCTTACATGGCTTGTCAAGCACTAGAGTGGAGCAGACACAGCCACACAGTTGAAAGAGAGATTGGCAAGCCATTTTGCACTACCTGCCACAGACATGGAGATAAATATCTCTAGTGGGCCCCTCTATATTGTGTGACAATGTGTGGGTTTCTTTTTTATCCTCTGTATCTTTCTCTACCTCTGTCTATTTTTTTTTACAAAGAAAATATATGAAATATATGACAATTTTAGCTCAATCACATATTGGTAGCTCCAAACTCTTGTTTTCTTATCTTTTTCAAACAGGAACAACAGTATACACTTGGAGAAATCTTGGTATAGTCGAAGGAAATGATACCACATGCATTGTGTGCTGTAGTTGCTCAATAAACATAGTTTCATTCCTCTGACCTTGCCGAATTTATCTTTGTTGTTTCCATATTCTCATCACATAAAAGGGAATGGTGATAATAAGCCATAAAGCAGCCAGAATTGAACAAGATAAAATATGTGAACATGCTATGGAAATGAAAGGCAGCACTGTGGGATAGCAAGTCTGAATACAGTGATATAAAAATTATATACAACCACAGAAATTACAATGTAGTATTGCATAAATTGGCATAAAATGATGCCTAGTCCACAAGAAGATATCACTGCATACAGTGATGGCTAATTTTTATTTTTAATAGCCAGAATGGCTAACTTAAAAAAATTTTTTTTGAGGAAGAGCATGCATGTGTGTGGGTGAGGAGCAGAGGGAGAGAGAATCTTAGGCTGGCTCCATCCTGAGAGCAAAGCCTGACTCGGAGCTGGATCCTGAGCTGATGACCTGAGCCAAAACCAAGAGGCTGACGTTCCACCAACTGAACCACCTAGGCACCCCTAACGTTTTTGTTTTTAAAGTGATAATATCCAATGCTGACCAATGCACAGAGAAACTGGACCACTCATACGCTGCTGACGGGAAAGTAAAATGCTACAGCTACTCTGGAAAACAGTTTGGCAGTTCCTTACAAAACTAAATATGCAATTACCATATGAACCAGTAATTATACTCGGAGGCATTTATCCCAGTGAAATTAAAACTTCTATTTACACAAAAATCTGCACATGAATATTCCAGCAGCTTTATTCATAATAGCCAAACACAGGAAAAATCCACATGTCTTCAGCAGGTGAATGGTCAAACTGTGGACATCCGAATGGTGAACTACCGCTGAGCACTAAAGAGGAAGGAGCTACTGATACACGCAGTAACTTGGATGACTCAGCAGGGTGTTATGTTGACCGAACATATCCTGTGTGATTCTCTTCATTAAGCATTCTTGAAATGACAGTGTCACCGAGCTGGAAAGCAGAGTAGAGAATGGTGGAGTCAGAGAATGCAGAGGCTGGGGAGGTGGGCGTGGTTACAGAAAGGCAACGTGATGGGATCCTTGTGGTGTTGGAACTGTTCTGTACCTTGACCGTAGGGATGGGTCCATGAACCTATGGTTGTGTTAAACTGCATTGACACACACATGCACGCACGCACACACACACACACACACACCCCAGAGCACAAGTGAAATGGTGAACATCTGGATAAAATCAGTAGATTGCTTCAGTGTCAATATCCTGGTTGTGACACTGCACTATAGTTTCCCACGATAGTACCATGAGGAAGGCAGTAAAAGGTACCTGAAATCTCTCTGTATTAGTTGTTACAACTGTAGGTGAAACAAAAATGATCACAAAGTAAGTTTAATTTAAAAATGACTTTTACATCATTTACATCATTTACTGTATGAAAAGGGGGCCTGCTCTTATAAAACCTGCAACCTGAAAGTTGGAAGCATACAGTGTTAGTCAGGGTTCAGTTGCACACAACAGAGTCCACTCTAGCTCTTTAGCCACAGAGGAATTTAACACAGGGGATTAAGTGCTGCCAAGTCATTGGAAGGGGAGAGCAGCAGGCTCGGCCCTGAGCTTCCAGTGATGACTTTCCTCACAGCATCGTAGAACAGACCGCCAACATGTTGCTGTGTCTGCCACTCTCAGCGGCCTTGACCCACCCCTTCTGCGGCTCAAGACCCGCCCCTTCCGCTGCTACCACGCCTGAGACGCCAGTGCCCTCTGCGCCGCGGGAGCGAACGCAAGTCGGTCCAGGGGCCCCGTCCTTCACTGATTCAGCAGTTGGGCCGCTGTCAGGGGCAACTGCAGACGCAGCAGGAGCTCCAGCTCCATTTCATTTCCACCTTCCAGACCTCGCACGGTGCTTTCGCTTGGGGGCAAGTGGATAACGTGGGAAACCTGAGGTTTAAGGAGGCCTGAGAAATACGGGACTTCCAGTTCCATCTTCCAAAATGAAGTGAAACTTGCTACAGGAGTTTAAATCGACCTCAGGGAGCCATTCTGCTCTACGTGCCTCAGACATGCATCAAATTTCTAGTGCATCTTTATGTTATGTGATTTTTTTTTTTAATTTTTAAGTTCCTTTCTCTTTGTCTTTTTTTTTTCTTTGTCTTTTTTTTTTAATTGAGAAAATATATGACAGTATTAATAAAGTCAAAAAGCTATTCCGGTTTTGAAAAGCCAACCCAAATAGGTATTGAATGAACACGTTTGTGGGGTGGAGGCAGGGTCACAAGGTTTAGACCAGATCATTGTTTAAAATACCTTTTGAGTCCAAGAGCCTGAATTTTCATGATAAATAGCCATCACATCCCAGAAAACTTTAGGTCCAGGGCTGAAAACTGGAAAGTCTGCGGTGAAAAGTGAAATAAATGAGTGAAACCAGCCAGGTCAGGTAAGAGAAAACAGGGATGACTATAGCAAATATTCCATATCCGAAGTGGAAAGTCCCTATTTTGCTTCAGCTCATTATTGCCACGTGGAAATTCAGACCCAGGACGATCCAATGTCTGGTTTCTTTTTAAAGGAAGGAAAGACAGAACTTTCCTAGAAGATACCATGATTTCAAACATTGGTTTCAATGCCACAAAGACAACAGCTCCTTGATAGCCTGTTGTCTAGGGAGTCTTTTCTCCAAGCTCGAGGTGAAATATTTTTACTAAGACAGTGAAGTCCAAACAGAGCACCCCTGTGAGCGAGGTCTGCCCAAAGAGTCCCCAGCATGAAAGCTCTGCTTTCAGCCTGTGCTGCCTCTGCATCTCTGTCTTTGAGGCTCTAGCAGATACTTTCCTGAACAACAGTGACTCCCTCAGAGGAAACCCAGGCAGGCCAGTAGGCATAGCCACCGTGAGAAGAACTCACAGGCTTTTGATAAGTTTCCCCCAAAGCAGCCCTGGAGACTAAGGCAGAGATGAATTTAGTGGCTATTTGGTGGCACCTGCTTTGTCTCTGCCTCTCCCATAAGCATCATATCCACTGATATGTCAGGGGAGCCATAGGGCAGGAGGGACGCGAATGCTCGGAGACATAATTCGGTACTGAATTCAGCCTTACAGTTTCCCCTTCAAATGTCTTCCTAAGAGGAAACATAAATGGTTGAGGATAGACTACCAGGGAAAGGGAGAACTGGCTACACACAGGAACTGCTATGACCGGTGCACCTGGCTAGCTCAGTCGTTAAGCACCTGCCTTAGGCTCAGGCCATGATCTCTGCATTCTGGGATTGAGCCCCACACGGAACCCCACATCAGGCTCCTGCTTTTCCTTCTCCCTCTCCCACTCCCCCTGCTTGTGTTCCCTCTCTTGCTGTGTCTCTCTCTGTCAAATAAATAAATAAAATCTTTAAGAAAAATAAATAAAACTAACCTCTTCCTATCTGCGGAGTGTGTTGCTGCAATTTCTTACCTTTCTCCAAAAACTTAAATCAAACCTTAACTTTGCTAAAGGGGTGTTGGAAATTTCCTACATAAACTGCTCACCTTGCTTATTCTGTATCACCCAATTAAAGGACGCTGGCTCTTAGAGGGCACGGTGTACTTGACTGCAGGGTGAGAAATCTCATAAACTTGTAACAAAGTCATTGAATGACAACCACACAGCTGTGCCTCAGAATCATGCTTCGTTTAGGTTGGGAAATAATCCCAACTTCTCTCCAAAAACAATCCTCAACTTCTTGTGTTCTTATTATCAACCAGGTAAAAGGTCAAGTACGAAACATGAAGGTGGGTACGAAACCCCCCCCCCCCCCCCCGCCCCGTGCTCCTAGAAAGCTCCTTCTAGCGCGGAAGGGCAATGTTAAGAAACAAGTTCAGCAGTGTGGGCAGGTGCTATACTTGCATTGTCCCTAATGAAGTTGTTTTTTTTTTTTTTTTTAAAGAAGCCTTTGTCTTTATTTGCTCAATTGAAAAACTTCACATAAATAAGTAATGAAGATGCTTTTTTTTTAAAAAGGTGTGCCATCCCAGATCTGTGTAGAACACAGAAAAGTAAGGACTATTCAGACACAAGAAGCAGAATCACAACATACCTATCTCATCTACATGTAAAATCATGTTCAATTACCAATCCAGTAATAAATACTGACATCTATCTGGTTCTTGCTCGACGTTTAGCTTTGCAAAGGCTTTATCCGTTTTAACTCTTTTGAGTATCACAAGAGTAGGCATTGTTAATTCTTCCTTATTTTAGGGGTGAGAAGCTGGAGCATAGAGAAGTTAGGTACTTAATCCAAGGACACACAGAAAGCATGTGTATAACCAACACTGAGAGCTTGGCTGCAGAATCACCCTGAACCCCCATGCCACCCACCTTCCTCTCTGAGATCTGATTATCCGTAACCTTTGGCAGTTGGACCTCTTCTAGCTTCCCTTAAGAATGATTTCTAGCTTTCTTTTCAAAACTATTCCATTAACCTTTTAGAAATAATTTTTAATGTCTTCGTATGTAACCTCTTGTGGTGATAAGAATGATATTGAGTGTACAATCTGGGACATTTTTGAGAATAAAAGTGGAACAACTATTAATAATTAAATCAGGACAACAGGTAAAACCAAGACTGTTTCAAATAAACCAAGATGAGGAGTTACCTGAACATACATTTGCTCCCAAAGAGAAACTATGAAATCCTGAAAAGCTGTCAGACTATTACAGAGTTGGTAGAAGGAATCAAGGGCTCCTTAGGATGGAATCTTTCAAAGTCTTTCCATTTCTTTAAAGATATTTCAAACTTCTGAGATTAACACAAAAGGTCCCTCATTATCTGGTTCTCACCTAACTTTTTACCTCAGCTCCAAATGATTTCTTCCTCCCCGATCCTGTGTTCTGGTTGTGTTGGGTTATGTTAAATGTTCCATTCTTTCCACATTTCTATGTCTTGTGCATGCCATTGACTTTTCTTAGAAGGTCATTGACCTTGTTGTCCAAGTAGCAAACTCATGCATCTTTGAAGATCCAACTCAGAGCTGACCTATTTTTCTTTTTTTTCACTAGAATGTGAGTCCTTTGCACAAAAGCATGGATCCAAGTTACACAAATAATAAGCAGTAGAGCCAAGAGGTTTAGTTGGGTTTAACTGGCTGCAAAGTCAGGTGAGCTGGCTCTCAAAGGATTGGGATGAAGTTTTTCTGGCCGGAAAGTTGGGGAAGGAGGGAACCGAATTCAGGCCAAGGGAACAGCATACAAAAAGACTGGGAATTCAGGAACACTGTAATGGGAAAAGGACAAGAAACAGAGAAGCAGGTGATGGGACTGGCAAGGAGGAGGGGCCCAGTTGTGCAGGGCCTTAGCATCTGTGCTAACACACCTCACTGGGGTAGTAGACTGAGCGACAGGCTCTGTCAAGGGAGGTCCTACTCTAGATGTTGCAAAGATGCTCATTTCTTAACCATATTCCTGAGGGTATCAGGTTGCCTTTGAAATGGAACTCTCTTGCACACCATAAAAAAGAGAATAGCCTCTACATCTCCATTATTGCTTTGATTAGAAAAATGTTATTAACCTTTCAAAAACCTACCATTTTGTTTTTGGAGTTTGGTTAAGGTCCCACACTTATCTTGAAAATGCTAGTTTCTGCACTTTTTTTTTTTTTAATTGAAGGACTTCAGGGCACATTAAATTAAGTTGTGGTATATGAACTGAAACTTGCAATATATTAAAAATATTTCACTGCACAGTTCACCAATTACCCAATTTCTAATTTAAGTCCCATTGTCATTCCAAATTTGCACTAAAACTCAGAAGTTATACTCAGAAGAAATGACTGAGGGCCTCAGCAATCACAGATATGTCCCCAATGTGTTTGGGCTTACTTAAAGACAATCTGTCTACAATAATCTCAGTCCCAATTTTTTTTAAAGATTTTATTTATTTATTTGACAGACAGAGATCACAAGTAGTCAGAGAGGCAGGCAGAGAGAGAGGAAGGGAAGCAGGCTCCCTGCTGAGCAGAGAGCCCGATGCGGGGCTTGATCTCAGGTCATGACCTGAGTCGAAGGCAGAGGCTTTAACCCACTGAGCCACCCAGGTGCCCCTCAGTCCCAATTTTTATTTAGAGAATCATAAAGCTGGAGAGGGCCTCGGAGCTCTTCCTTCAAATTCTTCCTCTTCTAGAGGAGCAATCTGAGGTTTAAAGAGGGTGAGCCATTCAACAAAGATGACCATGCTAAGTAAGGGTAGAAATCATGGGTCCTGAGCATTGGCTGTCAGAGCACTGTCTTAGGGTTGGTTGGCTTCCTACGCCTGTTCTTGAGTGACATTTACTTTCTAGAGAACCTGTAAGAAGGATCCTGGTGTTTAAGGCTGAAGTTTTCACAGCCGTCATCTGAGTCTGGTTCTCCTCGCCAGCTCCTTACAAACTACGCGATCTACGTCGTTGGGTTCATAATTTATTTCCATCAGCTGAAATAGGATCCAGGCCCCTCCCAAGCAACGTGTTCCTAGCTTGCCTCTGGAACAATCACCCCATAATGTCCAGCCCAGGAGGTTGGAGTCTGAGAGAGGCAGGGGTTGAAGCAGGAATGAGGCTGTAGATCTGTCTCTCTATTTAAGTCACTGCGTACTGGCAATACCAAAGCACACTTCAAGGCGAAATTGAAATTATCTATTAACAATTGTTTTCATTAACCAGTGCTGTCTAGTTCTTGTTAGCAAAGCCAAAGCCAAGCTGGTGAACAGCTGCTTCATATCCCCACAAAATTGTTAGGGCAAATGTCCATAAATCATTACGCAATCGTGCCGACTGTGACTGAGTTGATACAATGGTTCTCAATTGAATGTACTGAATTCCACGTTTCAGGAAGTTTTTCGGCAGGGGGATCTGTACCGCATTCAGAAAAATACTTTGCAGGAATGACTAAGAAGGACTCATAACACGGAGGACAGTAGTAAGTTTTCCTCTGTTTAATAAATACTATTGCAATTACATCTTTTTAATTAAAATAAAATGTTGAGAAAGAACACAATACTGATAATACTGAAAACCATGCTTGAAAATTTAAAAGCCATCATGAATTTGCCCTCTTGCAATTTTGCTTTATAAAATTTAATATACAATCAGCATTTTTGCCAATTTCTGGCTTTCACTTATTACTTTAAATAACTAATATGTTACCAAGATGGTGTTCTCTAATGTAATAATTTTTCTCTTTCAACATTGTTGCTGTTAAAAATTACTGCCATTAAATACATGTCTGATTTTTTTCCTTTGTATAGAATTGTTTTCTTAGGAAAAATTTCCGTGTTTGGACTAGAAATGTGAACATGTCTACAGCATTTGCTATCCATTATCATATTGATTTCCAAAAGGGACATACTGATTTACAATGCCATCAACACTGTGTGTGTGTGCCAGTTTTCCAGGACTCCCAGCATCTTGTCTTTTATTTATGTATTTTAAAAATTTTGCTAATTTGCCAAATTGTCAAATGCACTCCTGTTGTTGTATAGTATTTATTTTATCAATTGATTGATTGTATGAACTAGTCCATCAAGAACTATTTATCAAATGGATGCTTTGCCAGCAGCTGGAGAAAGCAAGCCAGGTGAAGTCTGGTGCCCTAAAGAGACCTCAGCATCTAAGTTAGTGGTACAGCACAGCATTTTTGGGAGAGTGTTTTAAGAATAATGGTGCAGTTATACACAGGGCACTGTGAGAGAGCATGGGGAGGGAGCAAAATGTGAGTTACAGGTGTATAAAGGGATTTCAGAAATGTTGTGGTGAGTGGGTCACATGCATATTCCAGGAAAAGAACCACACAGAAATCATGGGCCAAGGCAAGGGTAGAAGCATGAGAGGGAAGATCAGCTGGGAAGAGCCACGGATTTCGCTAGAGGGATATACGGAACCAGGCCATCATATGTCTGCAGCATGGGCTGCATGGAGTTAAGTGGTGAGATAAGAGACTGCCATATTAGTTAGCACTATTTTGGTTTCAAGTGTCATAAATGTCAAGTAGAAATAGTTTAAGCAAGAAGAAGGAGGTAGAGAAGAAGGGAGAGAATTATTTGTCATAAAGAACTGTACTATCTCAGTGAGCTTAAGGACAGCAATACATCCAGGTCTTAGAAGCAACTATTAGCAGAAAACTTAGACCCTGGAAAGCATTTCTCTCCTCTCACCTCTCTGTTTCTTTCTGGATTTCTTTCTTTCTCCATCCCCCTCTTCCCTCTCTCTTATCTCTCTTTTTACCAATGTTCTTGCTTTTTCAATTTATTTTGCAGGAAATTTAACTGCCAGTGGCTTTAGAGTGCACAGTTTAGACATTTAAACCAGCTGACATCCTCTCTTGATTCTAGTTCAAAAGTTCCCAGGGAAGTCACTTGACTGTCCTGTTTGAGTCAGAGACCCAACTCTGAAACAATTTACTGAGGCTATGAAGGCAGGACATCAGGGTTCTATAGGAACATGAAAGCTTGTGTTGTAAATGTGATAGTCCCAGGCAGAAGAGACCATTCCAAGAAAGGGGCAGGTGGCTATTGACATGCTAGAAAAATAAAACAATAGTTGTGCATTATCATTGAAGAGAAAATCTAGGCTACCATCATTAATGACATTAAATAATATGCCAAGGGTTTTCGATTTCCTATAGGCAATACAACTTGATTAATTGGTCTAAGTTTGTATCCCCTACTCTTATATTCCCTACTCTTCTGTTTGTTCTGGAGGATTTGGTGTGCATGGCCTGCTCTTTCAGAGCTGGTGATGAAGAATAAGGAAGGTGAGTACCTCCTAAGTCTTCAGTGTTGGGATGACAGGATGTAGATAAACTATTGCATTGTAACTGGAACATACCTTGACCTTGATCTTGAAAAAGACACTGTGGGTCCTGCATGCCTTAGCCTCTAACCACACAGTCTGATTGAAGACTTACCCAATCCTGATTAAAGTCATTCCAACGTGCTGCTGTACCTTCCATTCTCTTGGGTTTTTCTCAGCCTCTGTCTTGATCTGGAGCAAAATTGGCTCTTTCTCTAATCCCAACCTTTTTTAGAGCTTTCCAAATTAGTATAAACCATAAAGTCATTTTGCATTGATCGAGGGTTAAGAAAAATAGGAAAAAGGAAAAACCTAAAGAAATTTTGAGTAAGAGTTTGAAATAAGCAGATTTCTTCTACTTTTTAAAAATTTTAAAGATTTTTCTTTAATGTTAGAATGATCACGTTGGCAGCTGCAGAGGATGGATTGTTGCAGATTGACGTTAGAGGCAGTGAGACCAGGTAGGAAGATTGTTCTATTAATTCAAGTGAGAAATGTTGAAAACCTGAAATAAGACAGTGGTCTTAGTGACAAAGATGGGGAGACAAACATTAGATACTAATAAGACTTGATAAATCATTTAGGAAGCTTTTTGCAACAAATAATGGGAAAATAAACAGTACAAACTAGCCCTAACAATAAATAAATTTCCTTACTAACAATATGTTAAGTCCAGAAAGCGTTTAACTTCAGAGTTGCTTACTGTGATGCCTACTCTGTATATCCATTTGGTTTTCTGTGCTCACTTCTTTGTGTTGATTTTATTCTCAAGATGGTAGCAAGACGGTTATAGCAATTCTAGGCCTATTACCTGTGCAGGAAGTCATCCATACAGAGAATTATTTCCAGAACCTTGCCCAGCAAATAGGGACAAACTTTCCCAGAAGCTCCTAATAAACTTTTCTTGATTCTCATTAGCCTGGATTGGGTCATGTGCCCATCCCTGAATCAATCAATGACAAAGAAGATGGGATTATGGTCGGGCCAGTCAGGAATATTCCTGAAGTTGATGGTGGGACTCGCTTCCCCAGAAACAAGTGGACTGTGTGTGCGTGTGTGCGTGCGTGGATGTGTGTGTGTGTGTGTGTGTGTGTGTGTGTGTAGAGGGAGGGAAGGTTCGGGTGGGAAGTGGTAGCTTGAAATCTGAACAAAACCAGTGTTTCCTAGAAGTGGGACAGGGGGATGTATATGTGTAGTAGACAATCAGCATTTTTCAATGCAAGTGGTAATTGTTTTGACTGGGGAAGTGAAGGTAACGGCCACCACGATGCTGATTTACTAAACTGGATAATTACATAGATTTATTGGGATAAGAAATGAAAGAGGCTAAACAGGTTTGGGCAGAAGATCAGCGTTGAAGGGCGTGAGGCACACCCATGTAAAGATAGGAAGTAGGCGGCTGAACATATTGGAGCTAAGGAGAGAGTTTGGATGAGAGATATATATTTGGGAATTATCAGCATATTAAAGTTACATAGCACACAGGTGCACTGTGAGGTCATCGCTGGACAAGATTACCCAAGGAAGTGTGCGGAGAGGAGAGACAAAGATAAGAATTCATCTCTGGAAAAGGCCAAAGTATAAAGTTGGAATTAACTAAATTCATTTGCATATCAAAGAGGTGTTTCTTGAATTTGGATAGCTGGTGCAATGAACATTTCTACAAAACTAAATGATTTTTAAGCTCCATTTGACAGCTCATTATTTTTAAAGCAACATTCTCCAGGAACAAAATTCACTTACACTAAAGAGTATGGAAAGGATTTTGGAGTTAGCAGCAATGAAATTTGACCTAAACTAATAAATACTTCACAGATTGTAGAAGTGTTTGGAATCCTTTTATGACACAAATCATCAACTACAGTTAATAGACCAATGGCTTCTCTTGGAATGAAGAAATGTTTGGTGAACTTGTAGTTGGTGGCTTTGCTTTTAGCTGTAACAAATTAAGCTTGACAATCTTATGAGCAGGCCTTAGCAAAAGCTCAAAGAATATTAAAGTCAAGTCCAACTGAAAGTATGGGGATCTCATTCTATCAAATCCAGAGTGAAAACACAAACATGTGTAGAGTGAAAAATTATCTCAGTTTGATAGATTTCTGGGAGTTATGAGGACTCCAATCCTCTAATCCCCACCACAGTGCTGGGATAAAGAAAACCTCCCTCTCCAGTGTACACACCCAGATGCAGGAGGAAAGCCTGTTCTACTAGCTGACCAGCGGGAGAAGAAGCAAAACCCTAACAGAGAGAAAATGAGGTAGCAGTCCTAACTTCAGACCTTTCTTATTTAGAGGACTTTTCCCAGCTGGAAAAGGATCTCATGAACAGTGCTGCTAAACCAAAGAGAAAAAAAAAGTTTTTTCAATGCTAACTAGAAGCAACTGAAGGGTCAGTCCTGACAAATGCCTTAGGAAATTCAGGTGGAGGTGGACTCAAGAGTTAGTGAAATCCAGGCTGTTCTTTCCACTGCAATTCTGTGCTCTTGCTGTTGATAGGCGCTTCATGGTGGGGTAGGAGGAGAGGACTGGGAAGCCCCTTGTCACTACAGCGCAGCTGCTCCCTGACCACGTGACCGTGCACCCACCATATTTCCTCGGATTGGCTTTCTCCTTTGGAAACTCAGTGGGTGGGATGGCTCTCTGAGGGAGAGTCACTGCAGGGGTGGAGAGCAAATTACCCATGTTCACAGCCTAGTTGAATGGTTTTGCGACCTTGGGGCTGTCAGTTGACCTCCCTGTGGAGTGCCTGATCCAGAGTGAATAGTAGTGAGTTGTGCCTGGTCCAGAATGAGCATCATGCAAAGTTGGCTACTTCTAGTCCAGCTCTACTTTTATATAAATCTGTGACTCTAAACCCAGCATTCCAATGAATTAAAAAGCTTCTATAGACACGGATGCATCTTGGGATTTTTCTACAACCAGAAGCTCATGATACTAAGCTGTCTTTTTATTACCTTTAAATATTTCTAAACCCTTTTAGGGAAGATTGTTTTCAAAATAAGGTAAAGAATTTCAATCAGGCTTTGTAATATCTTTGCTAAACTGTGCACTGAAGGATTTCTCTCCTTTGTATTAAATGTTGCTCTGGTAGAATTAATTACCAGAAGGAACAGTTGAGAATTCAGTGGCTGCTTGATGAGAACTGTCACCGCCCCTAGCTCAGCAACCCCACACCCCAAAGTGAGGTCCACTCGAATTGAAGGGGATAGAAGGAAGGTGAAAGGAGTCACCCCTGAGGGAAAGAATGCTTCTTAAACCTTTCCACTGGCAAGAAAACTGGCATTTTAGGTTCTATCATTCATTCGTTCTCATTCATTCATTCTCCTCCCCCTTCTTTACCAACCTTTTAGTTACTGATGTAATAACCCTTCGGATTAGGAGTATGTGTGAGAATTGCTTGTGGTGACTTGTAAAAATGTATATCACAGTCTTTTCCTCCTGATTTAGTAGAGCTAGACTGGGGCAAGCCACCTGCTGTTTATCACACCAGAGGAGCTGGGCTCTACTTGGAAAACACTTCTTAACCAAGAGGCATGGTGAAGCCAACCCAGGACAGACTGCGCCAACACACGAAAAGCATTTCATACCTCCCTAAATTGATTTTCTTCAAGCATTTATTCAACACTTAATAGATGGGATTTGTTTGGTGATATATTTATTTGGAACCTTATTCAATTAATACTTCTATTGGTAAATAACCAGAGAAGATATACCTAATAATTCACTGCTACTGTCTGAAACTAACTTTGTGCTGTGAAGAAAGCCTAGCAGACAGGCTTATCACAAGCATCATTCTGATTTGGAATTTAGATTTTGAATGCCAATTTCAGAGGACCATCATCTGATATATCTTAGATTTGCACGTGCAACAGACAAGTATTTAATTTTTAATTTTTAAATTACCTTCGAGGGCACTCTGGAATGCAGGACCAATTAACACCTTACTAGTTATCTAATAAGTCCTTGTGGAAACCTGAGTTAATTGGCATCACAATTCCTATTTATCTCAGTGATATTTTAATGTTCTTTTTGGATTGGCATGAGGGGTGGCCTAACTCTTCCTCCCATAATCCCATCAGGTGGGACCCGTGGATATGAGTAGGAAAGAGGGTAAGCCTGGGCTTGGACCAGGCTCTGGATAATGTCAAAGGTCACAGTTGATGACCCAGAATGGCACTGTTATCCAAGTATGTCCAAGGTGTTTGATGTCAGAACACTCCACAAGGTTGTCAGGAAAAGATGGCGGTGGTAAGTTCAGTGTACTCTATTCATTTGGGAAACACTCTAGGCTGCAACTAGTGCTGTAAGGGAGTAGGATTCTCAGAAGGGATACTTACAAGATTCAGGCAGGTGTCACAGCTCCATCACTTGGCCTGAGTTCAAGGCAGAATCCCATCCTGGAGTGACCAGCAGGAGCTCACATATAAATGGTACATATCCAAGGTTGCAAGACCAGTGGGTATCTAGGAGTTCAGTGTTCAATCTAAAGTCACAAGCACATTTTTTAGGGCAGCTGGCCAAAACCTACTTACAATCCTCTCAAAACTCTTCTATCTGGATCAGGATGGTCTCAGGATATAGGAAAAAGTTGTCTTAGACTTTAAACAACTGCTCCTAGTCCCAGTGGCTAAGAAAAGAACTCAGTAACCCCGAAGAATAGGGTTTTATGAAGTCTTTAACCTGTTTGAAGGATAAATGCTGATCACAGAACTAATAACTTCCAAAGGTCCAGCGTTAAGGGAGTGGTGTGATCTCCAGGTTTACACAGAGTTAACCTCCTCTTTAGAAGCCTGGAAATGTGTATGAAAATTGAATGCCACCTCCCACACTTGCTGTGTTTCTCCTCGGTGCGCTTCAGAGGAATTACTCTGGATCAGACCCTGTGCTAAGTGTAACATGTGCTTGCACACATGCATATTTCTGACTTACTCCATGTGATAACCCAAAGTCTTAGCACTGGCATTTCATTCTACGGATGAGCAAAATGAATCTTTGAGAGGTTAAGTAATTTACCCAATGGTGGGTAAGTGGTGTAGCTGAGATCCGGACCTTCTCAGTCTGCCTGTAGATACAGCCACTAACCACATTGTTCTGCTGTTGAAGGCTACATTGTGTAGAGTGTATATAGTGAAGACTCTATCATACATGGCATATACAGTAAAGACTCTATCATATATGGAGTATGTAGAGAAGACTATATCATGTGTAGAATATATAGTGCAGTTAGAAGAACACAGGGGTGGGAGGAGAAGATAGGGCCCTAAGTGGTACATCTGCCCTTAGTAAATTTTTGTAATTCACTTATTTTCCATTCATTTAAAAAAAAACAACAACTGTACAGTGTTTTCTATGTCCCAAGCATTGCTTTTGTGAAAACAGGCAAGGATTCCTGTCCTCATAAAGCTTAAACGACAGCATAGAGTACAGATGATAAACAATAAACCTAATAAATACATTACAAATATAATGAGAGCTATTATTACAAGTTAAATACAAATGTAAATCCAATAAAAACATTGTGTTGTTTGTTAACAACCGATAAGTCCTATGAGAAAACAGAAAGTACAATGAAGGGACATCAGGAATATCAGGGTTTTCCATGGCAGTTTTAAATATCGTGACCAGGATAGACTCGGATTCATTAAGAAGGTGATATTTGATTAAAAAAAAAAACAAACAAACCTTGGAGAAAGTGAAGGAGTTTGTGAAGCAGATGTCAGAGGAGAAAATTCTAGGCAGAAGACCTGGACAGTGTCAAAGCCTTAAAACTACAGTTCACCTGGAATGTTTGAAAAGCAGCAGGTGGCCAGAGCGTCCGAGTAGCTGGAGTGGGGTGCAGTCAGAGAAGGTGGGCATGGAAGTCTCAAAGGGCCTCTTACACTGTTGTAAAGGATTTGCACCTCACTTGGTAGGAAACGGGCAGCCATGACAGAGTCTTGTGACCTAAATTCACTGTTTAAAAGGATTATTCTGACCGCCATGCTGAAAATAGACTATACAGAGGCAAGAGTGGAAGTCAGGAGACCCATTTTGCTGAGGCGGTCACAGTACCCAGGTCCAAGTGCAAGGTGGCTTTGGCCAGAGATGGGAGTGATGGCTGGGGGAGAGAATTGGTCAGAATCTGGATTTACTGTGGGGGTTGAACCAGCAAGTTTTCTTGATGGATTCTATGTGGGATTTGAGAGGAGAGGAGCCAAAGATGACTCCCAGGACATGAGGATGAAGGTCTGGAAAGAGGCTGTTATGTCCTCTGAGATAGGAAAGACAGTGACATTGGCAGATTTGGGGTCAATATTATGTGCTCACATTGGGGCATGTCAAGTTTGAAATAATTGGGAGACATCCAAACAAAGTTTTGAAGTATCCCATTGGGTATATGGCCCAGAGTTCAGGAGACACCTGAGCTGAATGTATTAAATCCAGGAATCATCAGCCTTCTAGATGGTATTATCAGGCAAGCTCCTGCAGGAAACACTGACACATTCAAAGGTTTTAACCGAAAAGAATTTAATAAAGGAACTATTTACAGAGATGTTGGCAGGATTAAAGGGATTTACAAGGCATGGTGGGCATCAAGGGAACAGCAAAATGGAAAGCCATTATTACGTTCAGGTCTGATGGAGAAACAGAGAGGGAATGGTGTGCCTGAAACCCCAGGGGGCGTAGAACCAGGGAAAACTCCATCTCCTACCAGCCAGAGTCAGAAGCCGGTCAGCAAGGGGGCCTGGGAAATGCCTGCAGCAGCCTGTCTCTTGGGGCAAAGGAGGGTGGAGAAAGGATCTGGGGTTGAGACTACACAGAGAAACCACAGCACAGATTATGTATAAAGCCTGAGGCTGAATAAAATCTTTAAGGGAATGAGGGGAAAATAGTGAGGAGAAGAGGACAAAGGACTAAGTCTGGGTCTCTCCATCATTAAGTAGCAAGAAGTAGCAGAGGACATTGCAAAGAAAATAGCCATGGGGTAGGATGAGTAGTAGAAAGTATGTAATCCTGGAAGCCAGACACAGTGTGACCAGCTGGGTCAAATGAAGTTTATGTGTCCCATGAGATGCAGGACCTTTGGATTTAGCAAATGGAAGTTACCGGTGTCTTGACAAGAGCCATTTCCATGGAAAGGTGGCGGCAGGGGTGCCTGGGTGGCTGAGTGGGTTAAAGCCTTTGCCTTCATCTCAGGTCTTGATTCCAGGGTCCTGGGATCGAGCCCCGCATCGGGCTTTGTGCTCAGCAGGGAGCCTGGTTCCTCCTCTCTCTATGCCTGCCTCTCTGCCTACTTGTGATCTCTGTCTGTCAAATAAATAAATAAAATCTTAAAAAGAAAAAGAAAGGTGGAGGTAAACATATAATGACAATGGCTTTCAGGGAGAACAGGATGAGCGGAATTTTGGACAGATAGAAAGACTTATTTTTTTTTTTTTTTTAATATCTAGGGGTTTTGCTGCAAAGAGGAGCATAACCATGAGAGAAAAGGCAGGGAGAAAACTTAGTCAAGAGAAATATTTTTTGAGATGCGTGAATCACATCATGCAAATTCCCATCCATGATGATGGGAAAGATCCTGTGAAGAGGAAGAAGGAACTGATCAGGAAATGAGGGGAGGGCAAATGCCTAGAGGGATGTCTTGTTTAGCTCATGTTTCATCTGTGGAAATGTGGTCAGAATCTTCCTGAAAATTTTTCGAGAATCAACTTTGAGGAGTTGTTTGGAGAATGACTGAGTTACAGGACAATATGGTGCCCTTCACGAGTGTCCAGGACCATCATCGGTGTTAGCATTTCCAATCTCTCCATCTGGATCTCAGCTTACCCTTAGTCTCCTAGGAGGAATCCTTAGTCTCCCCTCCAGGGCAGAAACCGCCCGTTACTTGGCACCTGCTAAGCACCAGGCATTGAACTTCATAAACACTAACACGAATCTTCACAACAACCCAGAGCTCTATCTCTAGTTTCCGGTTTGGAAAAATTGTGCAACAGCGTCTCAAGGAGGTTAAGGAGCTTATCAGCCGAGCACACAGGAGGCAGAACCACAGTGCAAATCCTGGTCTTGATTACAAAGCCCTTCTTCGTTCTGTCTCCCTGGCCAGCCTCTCATTATGATCTTCTTTCCCTATATCACTTCCCTCTTTCCTCTCTCTGGGCTCTTTACTGACTATTCCTTCTTCTTCAACATCTCAACCTCCTCACTCCCAGCTGCTTTCCCTTCAACTGAAGATCATTTCTGATAACAATACTTCAGACCAAGTAAGCTCCGCATCCAAGGAGTACTGGTTTCCTTCTAAAATGGGTATTCTTGGAAAGACAGAGCTCCCTTCCCTTCCCACAATGAATCGCTAATGAACGTTCATGTGTGGCAACCGCTGCAGAAAGAACAAGAGGCTTCCAGAAGCTTCTGAAATCTAGCTGTGCAGATCAGTGTGTGTGCCTCTGGGAGACGGTGGTGCCTCCTCATGCTGTTTGTTTCGACTACTACTTACCCTTCAAGTTCTCGAGAATTTGGCAGGTCTGTGCTGAACTGCCCGTTTTCCTGGTTAAAAACTGATCGACTCCAAACACTTGTCCACTTCATTCCAAATACTCTCTTTCCAGTTCTTTTCTCTCCTGTTCTCTCTTCCTCTCCCTGTCTCTGTTACATGTGTACACACACACACAGCGCCCTTGCCTGGAACTTGGAGAGGATTTGGGGAGAATGGAGTGACCTGTCACTGTTGCTAATAGGTCAGATCAATATCGTGAAATGTGCCACATCCTTCTTCATTTTCTCACCATGCAGCGATCGATAGCCTTGCTTTCCCTGCAAACCTTTCTCAAAGGTTCCACACTTTTCATCTCCCCTTGTTGTTTCCTGGGCTGGGTCTGCTCTCTCTGAGATGTCCAGGACAGAAAAGGAGGAGATGGTCCTAAATGTTCCAAGTTCAAGTGGCTTGGGCTCACTGCTCTGCTGCCTGTGGCATACGCATATGCACAGATGTGTGGTGTGTATGAATGAACATGTGCATGTGTGCCTAGGTCTGTGCATGCATTATTTGAAAGTTAGAGATCAATAATATCTACTCTCCTTTACCCTCAAGAAACTTATGCTACCAGAGGAGGAACACAGAGCAGAAGGATTTATTCTTCTCTAGAAATTAATGTCATATGGAAAACTCCTTTGCTCTAATGACTTCCTGCAGCAGGCACTTGGAACAAGCAAAGAACAGGACCCAGTACCCAACAAAGCTGCCCAGCCCCAGTTTGCGATGCCAAGTCTGGATCCTAAAGCTACATGCTCTGATGAAGTTCTCGTGGTATGTATATGTGACCTCAAGCAAAGCAAGCAAATGTCAGTATGTTGTGGTTTCAGGGGCTAGAACATTCTGTTTACACCAAACAGAATGGCACCTCCCCGTGCCCACCAGTGTACCTCGGATTCCTGTATTATAAATTAGTGTTAGTCACCTAGAATATTCCTAGGGAATGGGGTCAGGAAGGGTGTGATATGCCGAACAATGGCATCCCAAAGATGGCCACATCTTAATCCCTGGCACCTGTGTACATATCACCAATCATGGCAAAAGACTCTTCACAGCTGTCATCCAGTTAAGGAACTTGCGATGGGGAAATTGTTCTTGATTATTCAGGTAGGCCCAGTGAAATCACACACATCTTAAAAGTAGAGAGAGGAGGTGGAGAACAAGATGTGATCACTGAGGTGAGGTGAGGACTCAACCTGCCAGGTCTGGCTTTGAAGATGGCGGAGGGAGCCATGAGCCAAGGCATGCGGGTGGTCTCTAGAGGCGAGAAAAGGCAAGGAAGCAGATTCTTCGCCAAAGCCTCCAGAAAGGCACTGAGCCTTCCTAACATCTTGATTTTGGCCCAGAAGGCTTGTGCTGGGTTCCTAAAAAGCTACAAGATAACACATTCAGGTTGCTTCAAGCAGCTGCATTTGTAGTGTTCCATTATGGCAGCAATAGGAAACTAATAGAAAAGGACAGTTTTCAAAGAGAAAGTGTTCAGACCATCAGAAGCCTGGGAAAGAAGCTGGCGGGGGTCAAGGGCAGGCTAGGAGGATGAAGTGAGCCCTGAGAAGACAGGAGGTAACGCTGAGGAACTCATGGGGAAGAAATGCAGGTTAAAGCAAATATGAGCCAAGACAAGGACAGCTTTTGCTTGAACCCTACAGTGGCATTTGTTCAGGAGGTGCATCTGTGAAAAGTGTGGCTCCAGGCAGTGCCAGTGGAGGCACAGCTCAGGGAGAAACAAGTGAAAAGGCTCAGTTCACAGCTCCTGTCTTCATGCAGAGAGAGGGAGTGGGCTGGCAGGTTGTGCCCTGGAGGCCCTGGCTTCTCTTCCTGATCATCAAAGGTATTTCATGTTCCTGTTCCAGCCGCATCCATGTTTTTTGTTTTTTGGTTTTTGTTTTTCTGGTCTCACCATCAGAGATATGCCAGAAAGGAACTTCAATCTCAGTAGAACTCTCAGCTATTGAGGTGATGAAATTCTGTGACACGTGATGTAAGGCTTGTCAAATACAGCTTCCCAGACCAAAATGAAAGGTAGGAAAAATAACTGTTTTCAGAGAGCAACCTATATTTTGCAAACTGACTGGGAGAGAAAAAAAAAATGTTAAGTTGCAGAAACATACTACATCTTTTTTGGGTTGCTGAAGCCAAAATCTACTGGTGTATAATTTTCAATGACAAAAGGATCCCAACTTGTAGCTTCTACAGAGAAAATTTACCTCTACTTGCTCCTGGATCTTAAGTACCCTCTACAGAGTGAACCCTTGGTGCAAGGTGGTAGATAATGATGAACAAAACTAGCAATGTTGATCTTCCTAGAATTCTCTTCCCATACACCCAAACTTGATGAACTGGTATGAAAATTATCTGAAAAGAGGGGCACTTGGTGTATTTTACACAGTGACAAGGTTTACAGTCCAAACAGGTGGTATCTTTCTCTTCTCATCCTCCTTAAAAATGCCAGACGCGTGTACCATCCGAAGTAATTGTGTGACATGAATTTCTCCAGGTGATTGGTTTCATGGGCTCTTGCCAGGGAGCATCCCTCACCCCTATCTCTGCACTCATGAGAATATCTGAGTGATGGACACACATCAAAGTGTAACATTAGGGAGTGTAGTGAATAGAAAATACTACACGAAATGCCAAGAGAATAAACTACAAGAAGAATTTGGTGATTTCTAGTTACATTTGACTATGAAACCCATTTACCTCTGCTATCTCCATGGAGATTCTAGTCCAGGTGACCATTTGAAGCTCAGAGGTGCAGTTAATTCATCTTTTAGGATCCCACCTCTCAAGACCCACGTGGACTTCATGCTGTCTCATCTCCACTCAAACACTGGAACAATAGCCTCCTCTTTCCTCGGGCCAGTTGGGTTTCTGACATGCCCTAAACGCTACTGCTGGGCAGAAAACCCTCTCAAGCTTGCCTTGGGGAGGCCCTACGGCTGCTCTCCCCAAGAATCTGTGTGCCATAAAGAGATCTCCCTATGCCTAGCTGACACTTTTCCGTGGAGCTAACAGATGATGAAGCTCATTTCCTAGTACTCCACCGCCATATTGCTTTTCCCGTTTTCCCTCCCTCCCTGCCCTGCCATCTGTTCTTTGCTTTCCAGAGGGATGCTTTTCACTGACAGCCTCCATGTAGTGCTTCCTAGGCTCTAACCACTGTACTTCGGGTTGACATGTTATTGAGTTCAGCTGCTGTCGTTGTCAGTCTGTCCATCCTACAAGTGCTGACATGAGGATCGTAATCCCCTTTCTCATGTACCCAGTGGTTTGAGAAATTCAGCAGGTTTTGACAAAGGGCTTAAATTTCATGGACCAGAATCTTTTATACTGACCCAGTTAGTAGGATATAGTGAGATAGAAAAAAAGGAGCAGGAAAAGGAGAAAGAGAAAGAAAGGAGGTGGAGGAAGAAGAAGGAGAAGGGAGGAACACTTAGAAGAGGAAGAGGAAGAAGAGGGAGGTTTGTGCGTGTGTGTTTTTATTAAGTGCTAACTTTCAAATTTGAGGAGGAAAACCTTGTAAGCAGGATTATAACTAGCAACCAAGTATAACTGGAATTTGTCCTTCTCTCCCTTAGATTAATCAGATCTAAGGCTGATTAAGAACACACGAAGAATATGCCAGCAATCTGTTGACCAACAAGGCTAAGTTTCTGCCTTAGGAATTATCAGCTCCATGAGACACATAGGTCACCTTGCCATTCACCGTGGCTACTGGCATCAAAGGGAAACACTGCACAGGTGCCAAGAATGCAAAGCCATCTGCAGCGATCCTACCCGGCAAGGTTCTCCCTGTGAGGTGCCGTCACGTGGCTCGTGTTCCCTTCGCATTCACCCCACCTCTCTCTATGCCTTTCCTCTGTTCTCATTGGAGCCTGAAGCTGCAGAAAACCCCACGTATCATAATCAAACAGCCCTTTCAAGTCTGTAGGGAACTGATGGGTAAATGAACCACTGCAAAAAAAAAGCCATAGAAAATAGACATTGATCCGAACTTGGAGGTGAAGTGTGTGAAATTGTTTATAAATTGTCTGGATAATTGTAGGCACTGAAGTGGGATGTTAGAGCTTCCAACCTCTCTTGTTTTTTCACAGCCTTCATTAACTTTCAGACAGGAAAGAGCACATAAGCAGAGCAGGGCGGGATTCAAATCTTGCCTTGTAATACTTGAGAGTTTGATATTAGACTAGTCACATTTTTACCAGGTCACAATTTTCTTATCTGTAAAATGGAGATAATGTTTCTTGGAGCCATTGTAGTAAGACTTCGATGAGCTAAGTTGAGCAAAGCACATAGAATAGGGTCTGGCACATACTAGGTACTCATCCAAATTTGACTTCCTGGCATTCGTTGGATCCTGGTAGAACAAGGACCCTGCCTCACCCAATCTTCATCCTGTATCAACTAAACTTGTTATTCTTTCCGGCAGGCCTGCTCTTCCTCCTTAACTCCTGATCTGTATGAAAACTCTTGGGCAGATCTTAAATTTACCCCTTTTCCTGGCATGAGATCATCTTCCTACACTTTTCTACCTTGCTTTCTGTCCCTGGAGATGTGCTGAAAAACTTAACACCAACAGGCTCCCATGTACTGTTTCCATTTGGGTGTGTCAGTAGGGAGCCTGAGCAGAAAGGTGAGGGAGTGAGAGAATAATGACCTTATTATAAGGACCTTATAAGGACCTTAGGGCTCCTTCCCTTGGGCTGATAGTATCCCTTATCAGAAGATTAATACTCTTTTCAAGGTGGTCTGCTCTATAGGACTTGCCCCCTTGACTTGGGTCACTATTTTCTTCCCTGTCCCTTTGAAACTCACCCCAATTTCCTGTATAGTTCCTCATGGTCACCCTGTACCCTGCCAATACTTTTGTAAGGAGATCCTTTGTAAAACAAACAAACAAAAAAAAAACAAAAAAAAAACCAAAATGAAAAAACAAAACAAAACCTCAAATTATTCTAATTAGAGATTTCATCTGTTTTCCCCTAGGAATTCTCACTGACTCAGGGGCTATATCTTTCCTGCTGCCCAATCAAGAATCTAGAAGTCATTTGAACCCACCCTCTCATCCCCATAATTCCCACCAGTCACCTAGCCCTGTCAAATACACCACACACATATTTCTGAAGGTGGACATTTCCTTTCTATTTCAGTGATTGTCTTATTGGCTGAGATCTTAATTATTGTTAGTTTGGGTTTCCCAGCTTCCTGCCAAATGATTTTCCTGACTCCTTTCCTACCCATCTTTAATCAGTCCTTTCTGCTTCCATCAGGATGGTATGCAGACCCTTTCCCAGATTCCTAGTTTTTAAAAGACAGTGTCCAAAGTGCACAGCAGGGGACACAAGACACATCACAATATGGCACTTGGCCAACTCCCACTTCCTCTTCGATGCCTCTTCTCCCTCTGCTCCCAGCTGCCACCCTTCAGGCCATGTATAAACGCTGAAGACCAGCCATTTGTGGCCACATCCCAGACAGATTCCATGGTACACACTTGCCTTGAGAGAAATGGGAATAGCGAGAGGAAGCAATAGTTTAAACGGATGGTGTTCCTCGTTCCTGTTGTGCTAGATGAACATTCGTCCTGAGCTGCACTGAGAGACGGGAGCTGTAAACCCACCCAGCCCCCTCCTTCTGCTCGTCTTCACTCCTTGGCTTCTCCCAGTGTGAGTGCCACCACTCAGCCTAAGGATTGAAGATAAATACATTTTGTTGAACATGACTTTGAAACTCAAGCCAACTCCTTCATCTGCTGCTTAAATGAAGACACACAATCTTGTTTCAATATTGGGAAACAATCTCTGTTAGATTTAGTAAGGAATGATACATCAGTCTCCTGAGGAGTTTCCAAGATTACGTTGACTATTGCGAGCCTCCCTTCGCATGCAGACTGGCTACTTACAGCTTTGGACTGTCTTACCCTGCTCCACACCAAGGTGCTTTGTCATGCCGTTCATCTGCTGGGAGCATTCTTCCCACCCTTTTCTCACTAGAGAAAACCCCCCCTTTCTCCAAGAGTCAGCATAAGGCAGGGAGGTGTTCCTTCCCTTCATCTTGAAAAGCCCTTGGCAGATGCTTCTATTCTGATCCTCATTGTGCTATAACTGGTTCCTGGCCCACCTTCCCGCTGAACTGTGAGCCCCTTGAGGGTAGAGGTGAGTTCACTTCTGTAGCTCTTGTTGCACTTTGTTCATCCTTGTAACCTGCCATTTGGTCTGCTAGTGTTCCAACTATGGATCACACCACCTCCCTAGAGCAATGTTTACAGCAAGGCTGCAGAGCTGTGGTCATTTATTGAACAGGCTCTGTGGCCTAAGAGAGGTATGGAGGCACCAGAGAACCATCAGACACTGCTCCATCCTGTCACAGGAGAGAGCTTTGTCATAATGTCAAGCCACGTTAACCTCTCAGAGAAGCCAGAGTGGTCAGTCACTCACTCTCTTGCGGGTTTTTTCTCTGCAGGAAGCTCAGTCGGCAGCACTGGATAGCACCACTCAGCTGCTGAGTTTCAGCTTGATGAGAACTTTGCATTGTTGCTACATAAATCAGGGTCCAGGTATGCTTAAAGGGTTTAATGAAGGGACTCTATGGAGGAGTAGCCACTGTTACTGGACTAATAAGGGACCATGAAATACCCAGACACTAAAAATAGCAAAAGCATTATCACACCTAGGCTGAAGGGGCAAGAAGAGGAAGCTGTTCCTGGACCCTAGAAAGTAGGGGTCTGCCCCATAGGATGTGTGGCTATTAATAGGGAAGGAACAAGAAGACTAAGTGCCCCAAACTTTCCCTTTTCTAACTCTTTCAGTACCTCTTAATGGGTAAACCCAATTGGAAATCAAAAGGCAATGAATGGATCCCTGGATGAATAGTCCGTGGGCATTGACTCCATGGGGCCCAGATCTGGGAGAGAAGGCTGGAGAAAGATTTGGAGGGACAACTAAAGAATTGTAAGTGGTCACTTGAAATTGTGTGAATTGTCCATCATACTCTACAGAGTGGCCTGAAATCCTTAGGGTCTGTTTAGAACTGAACGGTGTCCCTCCAAAAGTCATATGTTGAAACTGTAACTCCCAAAGTGATGGTATTTGGAGATAGGGCCTTTGGGGAGGAAATTAGGATTAAAGGAGATTATAAGGGTGGGGCCCTAAACCCGGGGGATCGGAGTCTTTAAGAAAGGTGACATGAGCACCCTCTGTCCTTCCTCTCTCACTCAGGCTCTCTTCTCCCTTCCCTTCCCCCTCCCCTCCTCCTCACATGTACACACACAGAGAAGAAGAACAGTTATCTATAATCCAGGAAAGAGGCCTCACAAGAAACTGACTTTGCCGGCACCTTGATACCACACTCCCAGCCTCAGAACTTTGACAAAATTAATTTCCATTGTTGAAGCCACGTAGCCTATGATATTTTGTTATGGTAGATGAAGCAGACTAACACCGCGTCCTTGGAAGGGTATGCCAAATTATGGCAGAAGAACCATTCCTTTTTCCACCTACACCAGTAAGTATGACTTGGCAAAAATTACTCCATGGGGCTTCCTAGTAAACCCAGATTTCCAACATATTGCTTGTGATATTAAATCCATAATTTCAGGGGAGCCTGGGTGGCTCAATGGGTTAAGCCTCTGCCTTCAGCTTAGGTCATGATCTCAGGATCCTGGGATCAAGTCCCATGTCGGGCTCTCTGCTCAGCAGGGGGTCTGCTGCCCAATCTCTCTGCCTACTTGTGATCTCTCTCTGTCAAATAAATAAATAAATAAAATTCTTTAAAAAAATAATAAAAATAAATAAACAAATCCACAAATTCATAGATGGGTAAGAAATGTAAATTTCTTTATTTCCTGTAACTAATACTAATTGCTACTTTGAGTTCCAACTTTGCCAGATAATGAAAACTTACTTTCAGTTAGGTCAAAATCCTTTTAATATAGTAGCTTATGTAACGCCAAGGTTTGAGAGTGGGTATGTGGTATTTGATACCTTCGTTAATCCATGTGGTTCCCTCCCGGAGCCTCTCATTCCAGCTGCAGAGTCTCCAGTGGGCTGTGACCCCATGGGCCATGTGCACGTGGGAGGCTTTCTTCTGTTTCTACTCTTTCCATCCTGGGGAAAATTGCAAATCTGTCTCAGACCCACCTTCTCGGATACATCACAAGGCCATTGGTTTCTCCTCCTTGATTTTTCTGTTTTGCAGGACCCTCCTTGGAAAGGATAGGGGCTGCAGAGGGATGTCATCAATCCCCTCTAATCTTAGAGTCCCCATACTTTTCTACGGTCTCAGTCACTTCTTCCCCAAGGCTTGGACATCTCCAATATTAAATTATCTTGGCTTCCTTTCTGATTCCTTCCCCACCCTCAACCAAGAGAATCAATTATAGTCTCAGGAACACAGAAAACTTGTTCTATTTCTTACATTCTTCCAAAGTCAAGAATTAGCTCTCAATTTTTTTTTTTAATCAACCATCTCTTGGGATGATAAAAGGAGAAATGAAACTAATAAGAAATTTGAGGTGGCAGGAAGAGGAAGCATTACCTATAAATACTATCCTCCCATGCAGAACCAATGCATGAGAATTGTCATTTCGTAAGAAAGCCTGGGAATGTCAGGAGTCACTCCTCTAGTGTTGCTGGGACATAAAGCAGGGTCACAGGGCTGCTCCACAGTGCTGCCTCTAGGTCCCACCACCCCTGCTCTACTAACCCTCCTGCCAACTTGACCTCTGTCCTGCAGCGTCAGCCTTACCTTCCACAGGCAACAAGTGTGGGACACGAGAGCAACTTCATTCATTTTTCCCACGTGGGAGACAAAATCCCAAAGTGGTTGAGTTTCAGGAAAATGAATTATTTTCCTCACAGTCTTAAGAAAAGAAAGGAACGGAGGCTGAGTCACGGATAATGAACCAGAGATGAGCTAATCCTCAGAGTTGGGGTGCAGGCTAGTCTATAGAACATTTGGGAAATTGAGACTAGAGCACTGAGGAAAGTTCCAGAAGGGCACCAAATCTGGGCAGGCCAGATCTGGCAGACAGAATGGAGGTAAGAAGCCAAGAGTTCAGGGCCAGGTGACCAGAAGAAAAGTCATACCAAGAGGAATGGGCAGCGCTTTGAGCAATCTGGTTTTGGGGCCTGCTGGTCGTCTAAAGATCCAGCATAAGGGCCCAGTCGAGAAAGCACCCACACTGTGATTAATGCAAGCTTTCCTGAAGCTTTTGGGAAGCACTCCCTGCTCCAGCCAAGCATCTGTGGTTGGAGGAAAATATTTTGTCAAAGACAGTAATATTTGTATGTATTTATGATATCAAGTATGGAAATGAACAGGCGCTGCACTTACAAGTCTACGTAGAACAGGTCTCTCCAGCCTGGGAGGCATTTTATCTCTTGTTTTTATGAGCCATCTGGAAGGGCAGGATCACAGAGAAATCCTCCAAGTTGCCAATGACATTCAGCATTTCCGCATTTCCTGGATGTAAGTCATTAAGCAGACAGCTAGAGATAAACTCTTCAAGCGTCTCTGCCCACTTTGCTAGGTAAGGGGTCGTAAGAGGAAGATTAGCTGGCTGTTTTCCAAGTCATCTCACAAGACGGTGTTACCTGGATGAATTCGCGGTGCCCGTGGGATCCCAGTTCTGTCATGGTCCTGAAGTCAAGATGGGGCAGGGACACAGACTCAGTCACACTAACCAAATTAAAATCAAAACACAGCGGGAGGTTGAAAGCTTATTAGTACACCGTGGAAGTTATTTTGATCCAATGAGAGGGATTCTCATTTTTTTTTCCAGGGACAGTCCCTCCCTGGAGAGGTCAGAACACTAACTTTCAAGCTTCATGGTAAGCAGAGAATCAGAGCAAAGGATAGGGAGAGTTTGAGAGATTTTATCCAGGCCATGGCATGGTATGATGAATCATTCCTGCCCTTTGCAACAGAACACCTCTCTAGTAATTAAATTAACGTTGTCTTGCAGATTCAGAGTCTTCTCAGCTTGGACACTGCTGGGAAAACACTGCCAGGTTTCGTCCTGTTGAGCTATACTTTCTCTGATCCAGACTGTTCCTTTATGTTCATGCATTATAATACAATTGATTAGATCTTTGCTTACTAAGTATTAACCACATTCCTGTCCTGCATCTCGGAGATCCAGGTCACCTTGTGTGGAATTGGGGGACAATGCAAATCCCTTGGTCCCATATTTACAGAGAAGCTCTTATTTACTCATCCAGGTTTTTAAACATTGTGTGTGGATTTTACTAGTTGAATCCTTAAAAGCTAATCTTATTTCTCTTCTCTCCAAGCTCCTACGGGACACCTCACACTTCCTCCCTACACCTACAACATAATAATCTGTTAGAGGGCTGATAAACGTTAGTGTAAACCAAGGGGTACAGTTCAGGAAAGAATGTCTATGCGTTGCCTAGAATACAGGCAGGGCACAGGGCATTGTTTATAATCCATTATAAGCAAGGGTACCCCTTAAAGTTTGAAAGGGGTTTCATTTAAGAAAAACTCCTTGATAAACTTTATAAGATGAAATTACAGAACCCATTTCCTAAATGGGAGATACAAATTAAAAATGTGATGGGCACACGGGGGCATCTGGGTGGCTCAGTTAGTTAAGTGTCTGGCTTGATTTCACCTCAGGTCATGATCTCAGGGTCCTGAGATCGAAGATTACATCAGGCTCTGAGCTCAGCAGGGGATCTGCTTGAGATTCTCTGCCTCTCCCTCTCCCTTTGTCCCTCCCACTCACACATGTTCTCTCTATAAAATAAATAAATAAATCTTTAAAATAATGTAATGGGCACACGAGTTCTTGATAAGTTCTTGATAGACCTTTATATATTATTAAAGGAAACGATGGAGTCTGGAGACCATCTGTAGCCCTAGAAGCTGTTATCGGTGAAGGTAACCAGGCATTGCTATGAGAAAGGATGACCCTGGTCCAAGCGGACAATGATCCAGGAAAGCAATTTGTGCTTTGCCTCCTCACCTCCTGGGCATTAGCAGGTCAGTTTTCCTGAAAAACAGACCGAGACTTGGATTTGCGTGCAGAAGTTTTCCTACAGAAAAATCCATGTCTAAAAGAAGGGTGGGAAGCAGGATGAGGAGTGGAAGAAGTTGGGTCATCACTTGCCAGCAACAGGGACAGATCTCCCTGCATCTTGTGAAAGACTCTGGAGCTGGAATGGTCCTTTTCAGTTGTCTTGCTTTGAGGTAAGGGAGTCCTGCCTTTATTTAACCTCCCACCCCATGGGGAAGGTGTGTGACCCTGTGTCAAGTGGCTTTCTCTAGGCAAATCCTAGAGAAGGACACAGGGGAGAGCCTTCAGCCACGAACGCTCCTAGTAGCTGGGGAAATAAGAGTCCCAGTCTTGGACAGTGCACTGGAACATCCAACCAGTGGGCGCTCACAGACCTTGACCATGATCATGGTACTGGTCCTGCAAGCTGGGGACAAATCCATTGTCAGAAGTGAGATATTCTGTGTCTGGTGTACTGTTTGCTAAGAGGTGACCACTGTGTGAAAGATATTCCCAGAGCACAGGCACTAGGTTTCCTGTGTCAAACCACTTCTCCCCGACAACCCAAGAAGGAGTTAACATGTGACACTGTCCAGCTCCATATCCCTAGAGGCCGGATGGTGCAACACAAGTGATCTGGAAGGCTGCTTGGGGAGTGACAGACAGGGCAGAAAACCTGCTGTTCAACTCTCTCCCAGATGGGAAAGAGGAGCTGGTCATCTGTTCATGACCACGGTATGAGGTCACTTCAGAGAAATTGATGAGGTGGACTCTGGTATCCATTTCCTATCCCTTCCTCTACTCTGGTGGCTGTGCCCTTCCTGAGGCTCCCCTTCACCTCTGTCCCTCTCTTACATCACCACTATCGGGAAATGACAGGAAATACATTAGCATTAAGGTGCAGATGACTCACAATCATTGTTCTCCCCCACCCCAGGAAATATTTAGCTTCAGTCTCTGGCAATCGGCTACAATGCAGATGGGGTGTTGGCCATTTTCCTAACAGGACAAGGCAGGGGATCACAGAATTTCTGGAAAATGTAGAAAGAACAGAGAGTTGACTGCCAATTATTCTTTTCTTTTTTTGCTAACAGAAACCCAATTTTATTTTGAATGGCCGTGTGCTAGGTTATTTCCCGGGCTCCCATGTAGTTAGATGTGGCCAAATGGATGTAAGTAACAGTCACTGGGAGAAGCACAGAGGAAGGAATTTTAAATCAAGCTGACTCAGCTGGCAGGCTTTACTTTTGTTCAGCACCTCTCTTCCTGCTCCTTCCTCTTGCTGGGAATGTTGAAGGTGATGGCTAGAGAGTCAGCAAACACTTGAAACAATGAGGTAACAACCTTGGAGATGATGGAGCAGAAGGGTACAGGCAACCTAGTGCTGTCAAGTCTCTAGAGCTACTATACCAGTCCCAGGGCACCCACTTTGTTCATGTGAGAAAGAAATGAATGTCTATTTACCTTCTTTAGATGGCCTATGTGGGTTTTCTGTTACATGCAATTGAAACAAACTTCATAACTGATACAGAATTCGGTTGCTAGAAATAGGCTGCTAGAGACAACAGAACTCAAAATACCAACCTGACTGAATGGATATTAAGATATTAAGGAGTCCAATATTGTAGTCTGGAAACCATGCTGCTCCTATTACTGCAGTGGTGAACCATTTTGTCAGTCTTTTGCCTACTGTGCCTTGGAAATCAGATGGCATGCTGGCCAAGGTTGAAGTTGGCAAAATGGTAGGAAATTTTAAAATGTTGATATGGGCTAGCCTCTTCCTGCAGTTTTCTGTAGAGTCTTACAAGTAAGAAAGAAGCTCAGAGTGGAGCTAGCCACACCTTAAAAACACAGAGGGAGAGAAATACCAGTTTACTGATGGAGATATTCCTTCCTGTAGTCTGCAAGCTGGGTAGAACAGGAGTGTCATAATTTAGGTCTTGCAGGGTTGAAAAAGCCAAATGCATTTGTACCTCAAAATGAAGCAGTTGTAAGTATGGCTGTAAAATTGCTGTATTTACAGCACATAAGATAGATCTCCTTTCATAGGAAGCTAGAAACCAGCCGAAACATAGGATTAAAGGTATTACATTCCTATCCAAGCTCATTATTTCAGATGAATCCAGGAAGTGAACATTATTGTGAGAAAGCAAAGCATAGCAGAGCAGAGAGCCCAGTAAATAAAAGATGAAACCTTGCCTGCTTAACAGCTCTTTTTAGCCTATAATTACTTTATGGACGGTGAAGACTAGTGGAAGCCTGGTCAACTTTAGAGAAAACAAGATAGTAATGATAATAAACCTAAACAGGGCCATCAGCAGCCCAAGACTTTTCTATCTTCAAAGCAATCTCTGGGTCCCAAAACTGCACCAGCAGCAAGTGGGCTAGGAGAGATATACATCCCTCCAAGGGAGGATGCTCTGGCAGTCACAGAGGATGATGAGCAATCATAAGACTTCTAGCATGCAGGGCTAGGGGCGACAGAAGAAGAAAGACAAGGTAGAGAGTTCTTCCCAGAGAAGAGCACTGAGGTTGCCTGATAAACAAATGCATCGCACATGCCACTGAAATCCTCCACTGGCCGGGCTAGGAGTCCTTACTATTTTTACCCAAAAAGAATTGAAATTATTATGGATTGATGTTCCTCATTCTCCCCTTTTTCAAATACAATGTTTGTGTTTATTTGTTTATTTCTTTCTTCATCCCGGTATGTTGGTAGAGTAAGCAACTGCTTTTAGGTTTATGTGCAACTGGACCACAAGAAGAAACACCCAGATTTGATGCGAAGAACTGCACATTGTCCAGATATCCTGAACTTTGAGCTAGATAGAACAATCTGATAAGTTTGAACTGACTCTTTCAAGGAGGTGGCGGATATCTTTTATGCATTGTCTTTATGGATATTGGATAGCAAAGGGGTAGACTATGCCAGAAACATTGCCTAACCAGTGTTCATTCTCCCCTTCTTTCCTTCTAACAGAATTTGAATACTCTTCTTTGAGACGATGCCCCCATTGAGAGAGAGAAGAGGAGAGAGAGGGAGAGAGAGATTATTTTTAACAAATTTTCTTAAAGCTAAGGGTGGCTAATGAAATGTAAGTGTTGGTCATGGGGGTCTTCCAAGAAAGCTAATTAAAAGGGGGAATGCTCCCTCTGAGAGACATGCTCTTTTGCGTTTCCTCTTTTTCCTTATTCCTGCCAAACTGATGGAGATAATAGCTAGAGCTCTGCCGATCAGCTTGGCCTTGAGTATCAATCAACCTAGAGTATGAAGCAATGCTCTAAGATGGTGGGACAGAAAGAAGGAGGTTGGCTCCCTACTAAGCATGCCTACATATTAGTCTTCCTTACCTGGTATCAGTTTTTCTTTTCTTTTAAAAGAGTGAAGAAATAAATCCATTTTATTTAAGCCACTTGGTATTCTCTATCATCTTCATATTGATCAAGTCCTATATGGTAACAGGGATGACCATCACCTTCACACTTCACAAATCATTGCTTGCTTATATTGCCTATCCATAAGGCAGACCTCGGTAGTCACAGAACTTCCAGCCTGAACAGTCCATGTATACTGAGAATGAAGATTCCAAAAGCCCATGTTTAGAAGAAACTAGGTTATGGGTCCCATGGGTCATACTCTTTGAAACAAAGCAGGCTGTGCACAAGCCATCTAGATCTGCTGGGCAACAGAACTGTTGATAGGTTGAGACATGGGACAGACAGACATTAGGAAAGTTTGTGTTTAAGCCAGCTTGCTAGTAGTCTATGGAGCCTAGATGCTTGGTCCACTAACTCTTTGTCTTATTAAAAGCACTGTATCAGTGTCATTGAAAAAGAGGTGTAAGTCTCATGTCCTAGGAGAGAGAAAATTCCAGGTCTTTTCCAGTTTTAGTTATGGCCATATGAAAATAGGCACTATGGCCTATTGCCTGATTTCATTTTTATAAAATGATAGGGATCCTATCGTTGTAAGAAATTGCCAAAACTTAGTGGTTAAAAACAACACAAATTTATTCTCTTATCTTTTTGAATATCAGAAGTCCTAAAAAGTCAGCAGAGCAATTTTCCTTCTGAATTTAGGGGAGAATCTATTTCCTCACTTCTTTGTTTCTATAAGCTTCCTTCAGTCCTTGGCTTGTGGTCCCATCCTCCATCTTCCCGGCCACTCATGTAACATCTTCCCATTTCTCTCTCTCTGTCCCTCTACTTCCATCATCACATTGCCTTCTAATGATGCAATTTTAGAGTTTCCCTCTATAAAGACCCTTTGGATTGCATTGGACCGCCCCTGGAACATCTAATCTCCTTCATCTCAAGATCCTTAACTTAAGCACAGATGCAAAGTCCCTTTTGCCAGATAAGGACACATATTCACTGGTTCCAGAGATTAAGAGATGGACACACTGAAGTCAACTTGATATCCTCTTGAGTACTTTTTGATCCATGTTTCCCAGATCCCTGAATGTCTCCCTCTGCAAGTTTCTCTTATTACCTGAATTTTTTGCCATGAAAACTTTTGTCAAGCGCTCTCTATTAAAATAAATGGACCACTTGCAGTGTTAATGTGTAAATCTGCCAGATTTTAATCAGATTCTCTGTCAACTTGCACCTATCTTGGAGAAGAGGAGAAACTGGATGTAGGCCAATTAAATATTGTTAGGGGAAAAGTTGTTAGAAGTTGTATTGCCAGTGTGAGCCTGCATGGGACACAGCTATAGAGACCCTAAACAAGATGGAGCCACCAGGGGTCACTTCTTAACAAGCAAGAAATGGGAGTATATGAAAGCAGTGCTCAGGAAGAGAAAGAGGGTATTAGATAGACATAGTAGAAAAGCAGAACCTTCTTCTTTCAAGAATGTCTAAGATAGTGTTACTAGCAATAGCTAATATCAATTACATTTTATTATATGCCAATGTAGTAGACTAAATTATTGGTTCCAATTCTTCATACTTCCTCCCATTCAAATCCATGCCCTTAACCATGTAACTTCACAGTGCCACCACCAACAATAAAAGAACATATTTCCCTGGTCCTTGATTTTAGACTCATCTAGAAGAACAGTTTGGACCACAGGATCTCACCAGGTAAGAAAGAAACAGGGGTTAGGGTGCTTACTTGTTTGGGCTTGCCCTCTAAAGCCATAGAAATAGAAGACTATTTCTGCCTAGCCAACAGGCCCAAAGAGGATGAGAGAAACGAGCACCTCTGAGTTACCCCAGTTGATCCGTAGATATAGGCAAATGCCATTGAGATTTTGCGATTATTTATGTCATGTCACTTAATTTTGTGAGCCAGTCAGAAATTGTTCTAAGTGTTTTATAGGTATTAATTCATCTACACCTCACCACCAAAATAAAGTTATTTTGCAAATGAGGAAACTGAGGCTTAGGTCATTGAGAACCTTTTTTTAAAGTCATGCACCTAATAGGTATTGGAACTACAGTTTAGTTTATGTAGTATGTCCACTTAGTTATCTTTTATTAAGATTTAATTTATTTATTTGAGAGAGAGAAAGAGAGAGAGGGAGAAGAAGAGGAAGACGGAAAGAGAGAGAATCTGAAACAGACTCTGCACTGAGTGCAGAGCCTAACATAAGGGCTTAGTCCCATAACCACAAGATCATGACCTGAGCTGAAACCAAGAGTCAGATGCTTAACCAACTGAGTCCCCCCACCCCCAGGCACCCCATTCACTTAGTTCTTAACTATAGGATCATATAGGGTCACAGCTATTTCACAGCTTTCTTTCTCTTTTCTTCTCTTTACAGTCCATTTTCCATTGGGATTTTAAATCTTTTTGTAAGCATATCAGATGAGAAATCCACTGGGCTGAGTCTGAGATTCTGGGTTCTTATTCCAGATTGCAAGATCTTTCAGATAGAAACAAATATTTTATTTGTCAATTCATTACCCACATTCTGAAGGCCTGATCTGGTGAGCGATATGCTGGGAAAACAAAGACATGTGCCTAGAAGTCAATCACCTTGTGACTCAGCTGACAGCCAGGAGACACCCAGTTTCAGAAGGCTAGTTATGTTGGAGATTTTTATAAATAATACCTTCTTTCTTTGTCCCAGACTCCCAAAAACACGAGGTTCAGTCTCTTCAGAAACTTTTGAAAGCTGAGTTTATAGGAGGATGAGAGAGGCTTAAGAGATAAGCCGTCATCTATGGATGAGCCACAAGGAAATGAAAACATGAACCAGAACGTAGATAAACATAGATACTGGAGAGTCAGATTCTTATGAGGCAAAGAATTAGCAGACACTAGAAGGAGAGCCAAGGGAGTTCTGATGTTTCCAAATGAGAAATAGAAAGCCAACAAGTCTACTGAGACCTGCAAGAAATAAAAATGTAGAAATTACTGACCAGGGACAGTGAAAATGAGGACTTTCAAATTTTTTTTTTTAAATTTAGTGACATATATAAACCCTGCTATCTTTTGTCTAACAGCGATTTGTAAAAACCATTAAAAGCAAAAGCTGATAATGTTATTGTGAGAAGTGTCAAGGGAGTGAAGAGCAAGGAAGACATTTTACTGCTCAGGCTTGAATGATGATGATGATGATGATGATGATGATGATGGTAATGATGATGTCAATCAACATTTACTGTATTAAGTTCCTTAAGGAATCGCTCAATTTAAATTTTTTAAAGCAACCCTCTGCATCTTTTACTGATGTGGAGTTTAAGTCTTATAACAGTAAAATGATTCTCCGAAGTCACAAGGGTAGTCCATGGTGAAACTAGTATTTAAAAACAGAAGGTCTGACTTAATGACTCTTAACAAAGAAAGAAACTCCTGAAAACAGAGGAAGTGGCTGCTATTTTGGAAAGGAAAGGATATGTGATGGATTTCCTTGAATTTCTGGGATAGATAGGAGAGCGCACACTTTGCTGACTGGCCAGGAAACCTGGGATGTATGTATAAAAGGATAATCTGTTAAGTTTTGACAGCCACCTCTCGCTGACTGCCCAGGATGAATATATTAGGGACCTCAGTCTTCCCTGGCCCGTAATGTGTTTTTCCAGCCTATCCAACAGAAACTCAATGTTCTCCCTGCCTGACCCACTGCTTCTTTGCCTTCAGAATGCACCCTCGTGAAGGGTGAGGGCTGGCCATGGCTGGCAGAGGATGGACATTAAAACAGAGCCAGGGGAACATTCTGTAGGCCAAGGAGCCAGAGCAGGGAGTTCTTCCCAAGACAATGGGAAGTAACAGGACGACAAGAGCAGACTAAGCCAGAAGCAGAAGAGAAAAACAGTTCTGAAGGAGCCAGAGGTAGATACAAAAGTCAAATCTTTGAGGGGGTCTTGGGTGGCATGTCAGGTAAGCATCTGACTCTTGGTTTGGGTTTAGGTTGTAATCTCAGGGTTGTGAGATCGAGCTGTGAGTCAGGCTCCAAGCTCAGTGCAGAGTCTCTTTAAGACTCTCTCCCTCGGGGTGCCTGGGTGGCTCAGTGGGTTAAGCCTCTGCCTTCTGCTCAGGTCATGATCCCAGGGTCCTGGGATCGAGCCCCGCATCGGGCTCTCTACTCAACAGGGAGCCTGCTTCCTCCTCTCTCTCTGCCTGCCTCTCTGCCTACTTGTGATCTTTCTCTGTCAAATAAATAAGTAAAATCTTAAAAAAATAAAATAAAAAAAAGACTCTCTCCCTCTCCTCCTCCTCCTTTCTCTCTCTTCCCTTCTCTGAAATAAATAAATAAATCTTTTTAAAAAAGATTTTATTTATTTATTTGACAGGGAGACAGAGATCACAAGTAGGCAGAGAGGCAGACGGGGCGGTGGGGGGGGGGGGGTAGGGGAAGCAGGCTCCCTGCTGAGCAGAGAGCCCAATGCCAGCCTCGATCCCAGGACCCTGCGATCATGACCTGAGCCGAATGCAGAGGCTTAACCAAATAAAAAAATCTTTAAAAAAAATCAAACCTTTGGAATCAGGAAGTTAAGACCAAGAAACAATAAGTTAAGTGCAAATTGGTTAGGCAGCCTAGACAGTTGCTTTAATGCAGGTTGGTGTTTGAAATTGGCTTCTATAAGCCTACTGGGTATTGCGCATGAATGTGTTGGTTCAATGTAAGGGACCAGGCTTCGGTTGACACTGCTTGGACTGGGGCCAAGGTTTACGCCCTGCTCTATTTTAATAGAGGCCTAAATTCTAAGTTTACTGCATGCCAATGCCTCCCTCAGGAAGCCTGCTCCTTACACTACTAGCTGCTAGCTGGAATCAAGCCCAACTATGAGCTGGCCACCAGAAGCATGATGTAATCATAATCTCTGATCATAAGAATCTTCTATAATTTTGATTTCTGCTGCAGCCTCTTTTTAACCAATCCTGTTAGTTTATACTCCCAGACACTAACACAAATCCCTGTGACACTTGTCTCTCCACTGCACGCCCCCTTTGCCTAGACCCAGGTCTTCACACATACCAGTTTTTCCTGGCTCTGTTTCTGTCACCTCTGGTCTTTGGCATGTACTAGGTGCAGAGGGGAATCTTTTCCAGAACAACGGAGAATTTTTTAAGGGTAATAGAGTTAACAGAATGAACAATGTCCAAAATACTTTTTCTTTTTCTCTTTTCCTTTTTTTTTCTTTTTCTTTCTTTCTTTCTTTCTCTTTTTTTTTAACCTGTTTCTTTCAAATTAATTCTTCTCCCCCACCCTCCTTTTCTAGCATGACTTGTAAGAAGCTGACCTGAAAACTGCATTTCCAAGGCTCTCCTGTTAATTTTTGAGTCCACAGCTGGGAGACACTGGCCGGAGACTGGAGGGCAGAAGGAAGGCAGAGGCCAGGGAATTTCTCTCCCTCACTCCCTCTGCTTTGGGCTATATCTCTGGAAGTGACTATATGTTCCCCCATGGTACCAGCTCGCCTCCAACAACCCTCCTGTGGCCCAACTCCTGCCGGCAGCCCCTGCCATGAGTGCAGTTTCCCTGGATAGCTCTAGCTCCTAAGCCTTGGTAACGGGCATCTCCCCCCTGTGTTTCTCCAGCTCTAGACGTGATAGGAGTGTCCAGTATTGCCAATTCTCTGATTTATCTCACAGGGCTCTCTTTGAATTTTTATCTCCTCCCATATTTTCTGTTTCCCCATACTGAAATATTTTTGTTGACTGGACCCTGCCTGATACACGCTAAAAGGCAAATTCAACTGGAAGAGGGAAAGGAAAAAGACAGAGGGGAGAGAAACGAAGATTTGCTGGCATTGAAGCTGACTTTGGAATTGCTGGTGTTGCCCTGGGGTTGACCCTGATGCTGCCAAGGGGGGCCAGGGGGCTGAGTGGGGCCACTGGAGGCTCTCAGTGGAGGGGTCACTAACTTCTACAAATTGCCTCCCAGGGCTCCTTGGTGCCGTGGGGGGCCAGCCCTACCCTGACCCAAACTTCACAAGAGGGGATTGATCTGGGCCCCCTTTCTTCTGTGTAAGTGGTCTAGAAATGCCTTGTTTTCAGGAATTTCTTTTTTTTTCTTTTTTTTGTCGGAATTCAAATACTGTCATAAAATATCTTCATCACAATAAAAATGCAAAGTACAAAGTTGTCGTTCTGCACCACATCACAGAAGGATGCAGGGACATTATTCAAATGTGTTCGGGGCAATTGCTGCACATGCACTCGCAGGCTGACGGGGACTTAAAAATAGAACATTCCATTAAAAGAAAAAAAAAAAAAAAGAAAGAAAGACTCTTTGGTAACAAAATAAGTGACTGTTCTCTTTGTCCCTTTTTTTATACAGACACCAGCCCCCTCGCCAGACTCTTTGCAGAGTTGCAATTTTCCAGGAAATATGAGGGACAAGAGCTAGTTGTAGTAAGGGGACCCACGGAAGGGGGAAGAAACAAAGGTAGGGACAAAAGATCTCAGGACCACCACCCCTTCCTGCTGCCGGCTGCCTCCCCACCACGGTAGCGGTCACCAGCCACTGTCGATGTACCAGGGATTGCTGACCCTACAAGAAATGTTGTGGTACATGGTATCAGAGAGGGAGGTTAACTGAGGCACATTGTTCAAAGTTCAAATCGTCAGTGATTTAGAATTTTTTTTTTTTTTAACTTTCCCACTTATATTATAGATGGAGAACTCAGACCCAGAAGAACCAAGTGATTTCCCCATGGCTGCTCTGTTAGTTAGGGGTGAGAATTTGGGGTCCCAAACTGGTGTTCTTTACACTCTAGGTTAGTGTTGAGTCTATGAAAGGACATGTCTCATAACTTGAATTTCAATTCCTCATCCTTACCTACCTCAAGAAAGCTGAGATGATAGATGGTAGATAGATGATAGAAAGATGATAGATAAATAATAGATAAATAGATAGATGATATATAGATAGACAGAGTATTCACCCCCAAGTACACCCCCAAGGATCCCATTAAGAAGCTGAAGTGAAGTATGAATGCACAGAGAATTGAGAAATCTTAGTGCTGGTCCCCCCTGGCTAGTTTTAGATGGTAGAATCGGGACAAGCTGTATAATCTCCTTGAGCTTCATTTTCCTCATCAGCAAATTGGACATACAGACACTCATTAGGGTATTACGCTGCTAAAATGAATCAAAGCATAGAACAATGGGGAAAATATGACATGTTTGCAGGTATTAGGAAAAAGCAGGGTCAGCAAATGACTTGAGGGTCCAGATAGCAAATATTTTAAACTTTTAAGCCAAAAACTGTCTCTATCACCAGTTATTCAACTCTGCTATTATAGCATGAAAGCAGCAATAGACCATATCTCGATGAATGAAGGCGGCTGTGGTCCACTCACACTATTTATAGAACCGGCAGAGGTAGAACCTAGCCTGTGGGTCAAAGGTTGCGGATCTCCTTGGGACAAAGTCCTCCCAGTTTGTTAAGCTCATCCTCACTGAAAAGGCCTCCTACCCGCTCCTCCATCACATCCCCTCCCTAGCTCCAGGCTTGATGACTCAGCCCAAGCCTTATTTTAGGAGCACCAGCTTTTTAAGGCAAAACATAGCTCACTTGAGGGGTTTAAGACACATAGTCATCTGCACCAGGGAGATAAAAAAGCTAAAAGCACATTTATAACCACAGTCACAGCCATCCTTCTTTATGAATATGTTTATGTCTGCATTTAGACACACAGCCACATACATAAAGTGATGTAGAAAAAGGAATGTGGCCGTGGACGGAAAAATATATCAGTGGATTTCATTGAAGCTATAATATTGGACTAGATATAAGCATAAACAACAACACTTGATATTTATATCTCAGCTTTAACTTTTTAAAGCACATTCTCATTTACTTTCACTTATCACTATGAGATTGTGAGGGCGTTTTGACAGATTGGAGAGGAAACAGATACTTAGCGAGAGTCATAGTCTGACTGGTGGCAGATCTTGGGGTCAAGCACACTCAGAGGCTCTGTCGTGCAAACCCAGCTGAGTGTTCTCCTCTCACGCCGAGACCCAGTTGGCCACAGAGCAGCAATTTAGCCCCGGTCCTGCTTTCTCCTGGAGTATCATGGAGACAATCTTCTTTGAGGAATTTACCTCTTCTCCCCTGGCTTAAAATTATGTCCATTAACTCAAAATGAAACTATTTTAAATGCTCGGGGATGGATGGGTGAACACAATAATCAATCCTCAGAAGGAACTGGGGGCTGGGTCAGGCTGGATTCATGGCGTCTTGGACCACGGGTAGGCTAATCATCTGTGGAGCAGCTGGGATTAGGAGAGCTCCTCAGGCTCAGAGCATGAAGGGAGATATGCCTGTCATCTCCCCTGAATCTATGGTTGGGTCCCCAGCCCTGAAACAGAAGAGGCAGGCATCTGCAGCTGGCTTCAGAAGGATAGGGAACACGGTTGTAGCCATGTAGAATGAAGACGAAGCTTCATGGTGGGGTTGAAACAACTAAATCATGTAGCTGATGGATATGTTTCAGATGAAACTAAGCAGGACATCAGCTTGGAGGCTAGATTTCTATGGCTAGACCATATAGCTCACCTGGAGGAAAATAAATTGCCTGAAACACAAGTGCAGGATGGTTTTGAAGCCAGAAGAGGAGCATGGGGGAACACGAAGAAGTGAGCCTGATGTCCAAGAGAGCCTGATGTTGAGGGACCGTCTTGAGGATCAAACATGTAAGACTGGAGAAGTTCTAAAAGGAGACGAAAAGTTCCTCTGAACTATTAACATAACATCCACATCTATATTAAGCTGCACTCTTACACCTCTTTCTGGCATCCACCCGAAAGCCAGCCTTCATTGAAGTCTAAGCTGGGAATCACAGAGGAGGGAGGACAGTAGCCAATTTATACTAACATGAGACCAGTGAGCATTCATTGGAATAAATTAAACTTAAATACAAAATTTGTCAGGCACTAACGTACTTGAAATTCCTCATGATTAGAATTCTTTCAACATTTACTGCTTCACTTAAACCTGTGGTTTACATGTAATTAATCCTTGCTTTTCTAAGGAAAAAAAGCAAGAACTTCCTGATTTAGAAAAGATGAAGACACTTTCCCTTAGGGACACTGTAACATACCACAATCCTTATCAACAACATTAGTGTTCAAGAATGTGTGAGCTCAAGTAGGCCCTTATGAGTTAGTGCAAGCCTGCTAACCACACTGTGGTGTATGATTTCTCTGAAAAGTTGCTCCCAACCACTAATCTAGAAACAGCTGCTGTCTCCCTACACAGGTGTGTGTGTGTGTGTGTGTGTGTGTGTGTGTGTGTGTGTGTTTATCCAATCCCTCCCCAACCCCCTTCTTTTTTTTTTTTTTTTTTAAAGATTTTTATTTACTTATTTGACAGAGAGAGATATTGAGAGAGGGAACACAAGCAGGGGGAGTGGGAGAGGGTGAAGCAGGCTTCCCACTGAGCAGGCAGTCCGATGTGGGGCTCGATCCCAGGACCCCAGGATCATGACCTGAGCCAAAGGCAGATGCTCAACGACTGAGCCACCCAGGTGCCCCCCCCAACCCCCTTCTTGTCCCAGGAATACCCACTCTCTCACAAACCTAGTCCTCCAATCATTATTTTGTTTTAAAGGCCTCAAGTGAATATGCTCACTTATTTCCATTTCTTCCCATCCCCCATCAAATGAAGAATTGTCTGCCAGAAATAAATGCTTCCAGCAGCACCTTCTACTCTCGGCTGATTATATTCCCTGAAGAAATCTGCCACCCATGGGCTTTATCTCTATTGTGTGGAGTAAATAGAAGCATTGAAGCTGTATTTCTTTTCTATTTTAAACAGCAACAGAAAAGAAATGGGAGAGAAGGGAGCCCATGTGGCTATCTCCTGATTATACTCTCAACCAGGGGGCTAGAAAAGCCCCAGTGAAATGAGTGCAAGACTTCAGGGCACATGTCCACACCACAGTCCTCCAGACTCAGCTCCTTCAGGCAACAACTGATCAAATCAACTGGGAGAACACCCCGGTAGAAACAAAAATCTGACAAGCAGGCTTTACCCCCATCCTTTCTAAAAATGGTGAATCTCTTCTTCTATGGGGTAAGGGGGTGAAGGAGAGGCTATTAGAAAACATGTATTAAAAAGATACCAAATCATTAAAAATAACTATAAAAAAAGAAAGAGAAGAAAAGGAAGAAAAAGGAAATTTCAGCTTCTCTCTTCTATGCATGAGTTTGCCAGGGGAATAGATACTGGGAATTAGCCTCTCTGCTTGGGTTGTGTTTGTGCAGAATCCCTTCTACCATCTCCAATTCTATTTTTGGGATAAACCAGGGACCCCTGCTCCTCGAAGCTCCTGGCACTAAATTCATTTACACACAAAGCCCATTAAACACTAGAATGTACAAAGAATGGGGACATGTCATGTATTTAAAAAAACAAAAATAAAACTAGTATGATTTGCAAAGATTTCCCAGCTCAGAGTTGGCCCACGGGAACTTAGTGACTCTTGCTCCCTGGGCCAAAATGAAGTGGAGATTTAAGCTGATTTGCTGAGAGTGGGGATGATTGTGTGTCTGCTTGAGAGACCAGAGTGGGAAGAGAAGCTGAACAATCAAGATTGCCCATCCATAGAGTTCACAATATCTGTGGTATAATAGAAAGTATATGGAACTTGAAGTGAAAACCTGTGAGTGAATTTCAGCCAAACCAGTTACATAATCATTGTATGACCTAGGAATGACATTCATACTTTCCGAAGCTCAAGTTCTTCCCTTACATATACGTTGGGGATAAAATGTGTTCTTGTTAGCTTCAAAGTATTTCCTGATAATCATTGTGAAAACATTGTGAAAACTGTAAAGTGCAGTGCAAATAAAAAGTTGGAATGCAATTTAACACTGTTTATAAGAGGCCTAAGTAACCCTGGTGTTAATAACTCACTGATTTCCAGTCTTTCAAAAAATGAATTCTGAGTAAGATTGTTTTTAAGACCTGGCTAAAACATAGGTGGTGGCTTTAGCTAAGTAACAAATTCATTGTTTTGGTCTATTCCTGTTCATTAGCTACATGCCATAGCATTGCTATTTAGATACTTAGAATATAAATTGACAAATGAGCCACTGTTCTAATTTAATTAGATTTGGAACAATATTTTTAGCACATAATGACTTTCTAATTTGTAAATTTACACTTGGGCATTTGAATTGGTATGGGTAAATAATAATAATTCTTTATACTTATATAGTTTCATAGTTTACCAGACACTTGCACACAATTTTAACTCATTTCATTCTCTTGGAAACTCTACAAAGTATGTAGAGCATGGATTATTATATCTATTTTACAGATAATAAAGCTAAAACTTCAAGAGACTATATGACTTTCCCAAAGTCACAACTGTAAGTGACCATATTCAGTCCTGGAAACTGTAGGGACAAAAGGTCACCCCATTACCCCACTGTTTGTCCCCGATCCAAAGACCCTCAATACGACTACGTGACCTTCTCACATACCTGAAACCTTTAGTCTATTCATGGCCAGTGCTGGACTAGGTGGGTTTGTGAATTCATGAAATTGCTGAATCACTGCCACTCACAGAATAACAACAACCATCTCTCTTCTTGGTGAAGGGGAAAGTTTGTGAGAATGGCATTCAGGCACCTGGATTTCTAGTTCCATTTGGGTAAATATTTGATTGATCCCCATGGTGGCCCCTTACCAGTAGGCTCCCTGAGACCCTTTTTTTTTTTTTTTTTATGTGATCATACAGTTCTTTTCCCGGGGTCATGACCATTCTGGTCTTACATAACAAGCAATTTATTTTCCTCTTGGTAGGTCCTCTGGTCCAAGTGAGAGACAGCAATCAAAATGAAAGTCACTGTGTCCTTTATTACCTAATCTTAGAAGGGATATATCATTTTGTTGTGGTAGTCGTGGTGGTGGTGTTTTATTGGTTTCACAGACCAAACTTGGAGCTATCTGGATGGGCTCTACAAGACGATAGAACTACCAGAAGACTCAGGTTATGGGGTTGCTTTGGACACTGGCTACCACATGTAGTATGAGATGGGGCGGGTGATTAGGAGCCCCACAGGTGTTGCTTAGGTCATCACAGAGGATAAGCTGTCAGAGGACAAATGGTTGTTTTCTCTGGATCCCAAGAATAAGCAGCATTACAGCACTCCTCCTGCCACTATAGCCAGGAAGAATGAGAAATTTTCGACCAATTAGGTCTCACATGCCCGTGGCGAACAGTGGAATCAGTGGAATCATTTCCCATATGTCTGAGACAGGCAATGTTAACAATCCTGAGAGGGAGAGGGCCCTGGGCAATGTCATGGTTGTGGTAAGAGTGTATAGCTACAGATGGGGTGAGGACTACTCTTGGTACAGGTCAGAGCCCGATTCTCCTTAAGCCAGTTTGGGTTATTTCTGGGAGATAATGGTAGCCACCAAAAAGTATGAGATGGGTGAGGATTAGCTAACACTCCACACATCATGCTGTGGGATTTTAATGAAAGAAAGTCTTAGACTAAATTCTTCCCCACATTTGGACATCTACTAGACAAACACTTGTTCACAATAGGCATAAAACAATGGAATGAATTTTAGCTCTCTGTCCTTAAAGCTCATCAAAGCAATTCTGCATTAAATCCTGCCTAGAGACAGGATTGTATTATCAGTAGACTACTCAGTGTTACATAACCAGAATCTTCTATCCTAAAGCTGGTCACAGGACCATGGAGAGAGAGATCAAGCCTCAAGTACTCTTTTAGAAAAAATGTCGCCAAGCTGGTTTGATGTTCAAGCAAAAGAGAGGGGTGTCTCTATGACATTCTAGCTAAGCTATTGAATATCACTAATCCATGAGAATCCATCATGCTAATTCCTAAAGCCTCTGAGGTCAATGGTAGACAAAGGTAGTTACTCTGTGCATAGTATTATTCATGCATTAATATGACTTATTATTTTCAAAACATTTTTCCTAGCACCTGGCATAAAGTGAACATGTATTCGTTCAGTTTAAGTAAAAGGAGAAACTAGCAACCACCCATAAACTGTGCCAGCCTACAATGCCAGGAGTGTGAGAATACAGCAACTGACTGCTCTAAAATGTGGATTTAACTAAGCACAAATAATATCACACTGTTTAGGCTGATGTAATTTTAAAGAAATTATAGAATCCTTGGAGGTGCTAGCAGTCTGAACAAAGTCTGCAGAGGACTGAAGACCAGACGCATTGAGTTGGCATCTCAGTAGATGCTGGCAAGGAGACAGGGCAGGTCCAGACCTGGGCTCTGTGCATGTACTCCCCATCCCACACGATGCCACAGAAGTCCCCCTGAAAGTCTGGAGAGAAAGATAAGCCTGACCAGATAAAAATTGCTTGAAAGTGACTAAGTGTTCTCTGCTCCCCACTTTAGGGAAAAAAAAAAAATGCAATAATGCCTCTAGCATGTAAACTTCCTTCTTAAGTCCTTTCAGATGCTTTAGTAGGATCAGTCACTACTTCCTTGGTGGGCACCACACCAAGAGATCCTCTGCATTCCAGACTCCAGTATCACTAACCTTAAGGCTATGCGTTTCAACAGCTTGTAATTCCTATTCCATCACCCTGAATCTGATATTATAATCCCTTTATTGGGTTTTAGGTGGAAAGTGACTATTTATATTCTTCATGCCCTGAAATATTCTCCCCAAATAAATCCTCATTGCCCCTTATCTCTATGGTAATCAGCAAGCCTGTCCCCCCCAAGTGACAGCAGCTGTGTCTAAACCACCCATCTGTTGTCTTTCTGGGGTTCTGCCACATTCTGCTTCATGCCCACTTGCAAGTGTATCACATTTCTATTTAGAAACATTCTGCCTGCCCTGGTTATTTTTGGCTACTTATCAGCGTGCACATCTTTGGCAGCCAATGCAACTGATGAACTGTCCTGCCCCTGGCGCGCCCACCATGTGTAGACCATGTCCGTGATGGGTAAAGATAGTGAAGATGAGTGGATGAGCTGATGTATTCCCCCAAGGGGACTGTGACTGGTGGTGAGGTCACAGGGTGTCCTAGTCCATTCTGGCTGTTGGAACAGAATACCATCAACTTGGTGGCTTATCCACAACAAAAATGTATTTTTCACAGTTCCAGAGACTGTAAATCTGAGATCAGGGTGCCAGCATGTTGGGTTTTGTTGAAAACTTTCGGCTTGGTTTTTGTTTCTCATTATATCCTCACATGGTGGAGAGGGACAGAGAGGCTGAGAGAGCTTCTCTGGAATCTTTTGTGTTTTGGTTGAGGTATAATTGACATATATCATCATATTTGTTTCAGGTGTACAACATAAACATTTGAAGTTTATATTGTTAATCTTAAGAATAAAGCTGCCAGTTATTTTACCAGCAAAAGATGGGTTTATTCAAGAATAGAAGAGAATTGCAATCCCCAACAAGCAAGCTATGAAAAAACCATAGGCCAGGCCACAAAACAAAGGAGGGAAGGCTCTTTTATAGAGGAAAGGGAGAAGTTGGGTTGGCTGTTGTAAACAAAAAGCCCACTGGGTAAACTGGGAGTTCAAAGTATAGTGGCCTCTCATTAGCTGAGTTGTGACTGTCTCTCATCGCCCAGGTTGTTGCTGGGGTGGAGGAAAACTTCCTCCCTCCTGCTGAGATAGTAAAGTAGCATCCCTCTGTAAGGTCCCCCTTTTCCTATTGGGTTTGCAAAGGAAGAAGAGTGGTAGGGCATGGAAGCTCCCCTTGATGGCTTCCCAACTCCATTCTAAATGAGGTTTCCTTTTATTAATTTTCACAACATACATTGCAAAATGATCACAATAAATCTAGTTACCATCGATCACCATACATAGTAACAATTATTTTTCTCATCATAAGGACTTCACTCTTAGCGACTTTTAAGTATGCAATACAGTATTAACTGTAGTCAACATGCTGTACATTATATCCCCATGATTTATGCATTTTATAGCTGGAAATTTGTGCCTTTTGACTCCTTTCAACCATTTCATCCACCCTCCACATCCCAGTCACCTTCCCTCTGGTAACCACCAAACTGTATCCGTGAGCGTGGGTTTCTTTTGTTTCTTAGATTCCATATATAAATGAAACCATGTGGTATTGTCTTTCTCTGTCTGACTTATTGCACAAGCATGTCCTCATGGTTCTCAAGTCCTCAATGTCCTCAAGGTCTTCAGTGTCCCCAAGGTTCATCCGTGTTATCACAAATGACAAGATTGCCTTCTTTTAATGGCTAAATAATATTCCTGTGTGTGTGTGTGTGTGTGTGTGTGTGTGTGTGTGTATCTTCTTTATCTATTCATTCATTGATGGATTCTCAGGTTGTTTCCATATCTTAGCTATTGTAAATAATGCTGCAATGAATATGGAGTACATCCATCTTTTTGAGTTAGTGTTTTCCTTTTCTTTGGATAAATACCCAGAAGTTGAATTGCTGGGTCATGTGATAATTCTATTTTAATTAATTAATTAATTTATTTATTTATTTATTTTGAGGAGACGACATATTGTTTCTCATAGTGGCTACTCCAATTTATATTCCCACCAACATTCTCACCAGCACAAGGGTTCTGTTTTCTCCACATCCTCACCAACACTTGTTATTTCTTGTCTTTTTGATAACAGCCTTTCTAACAGGTGTGAGGTGATATCTCATTGTAGTTTTGATTTGCATTTCTTTCATGATTAGTGATGTTGAGCATCTTTTCATGTGCCTGTAGGTCATCTGTATGTATTCTTTGGAAAAAGTTCGGTTTAGATTCTCTGCCCATTTTTTGCTATTGTGGTTTAAATTGGTAGGGTCCTTTTTATTAGAGTATGAGTCCCATTCATAAGGGCTTTGACTTCATGACCTAATTACTTCCCAAAACCTCCACCTCCTAAATACCATCACATTTAAGGTTAGGATTTCAACATATGAATTTGGAGGGAGACAGACATTCAGTCTATAAAACACAGGAAAAGGAGGGAATGGGAAATCTAAGTGTTGGAAGCTCTGGTCACATATCATCAGACTAGAAATTCACATGGGTTTGTGAGTATATACAGAACCTTTCTGTTTGTTTTTTGTTTGGTTGGTTTTTTTGAGGTGAAATTTTTTGAAAGGTGAAATAAAATGTACTCACTTAGGTGAATGGGTCTTAAAATGGAGCCAAGAGACCACCAAGGAGGTCGGTCTTTTGCATGTCCTCCTTGGCGGGGAGAACCATGAACTTTTGAACCAGTCCAAATCCCAAATATTTCAAGGACTCTGTAGGAACACCTGCAACTTGCTCCAGTAATGGGCTTTTGCTTAGTGACAGCCTTAACAAACACTTATGTTTTGCCAAGATTCATTTTCTACCTCTAACAATAGTCAAAGTTCTTTGTAAACAATGTATACAGGCATTTGCTTTTGTCTTTAAAAACCCCTGATTTTTGTTCCCTAATGGGAGATTATTTGGATTGCTATCGGAATCTGTGCTCCCCAAGTTGCAATTCTAAGTCCCCAAATAAATGCTTCTGTTTTATTTTAGTTCTTCCTCTTTTCTTATTCAACATTTCCATAACATAAAGTTACCATTTAAAAGCTTAAAATTCAAAAAGAAAATTCAAAAAATAAAAAAATAAAAAAATAAAAGCTTAAAATTCAGTGATATTTAATGCAGTCTTAATGTTGTACAAGCAGCATCTCTATCCAGTTGCAAAATATCTTGTCATCCTAAAGAAAATTTCATACCCATTAAGCAGTCATTCCTTATTCCTCCCTCCCCACGGCACCCAGGAAACAATACTTAGCATTCTGTCTCTTTGGATCTACCTATTCTGGACATTTCATATAAATGGAATCATACAGTATGTGGCCTTCCCTATCCGGCTTCTCTCACTTAACATAATGTTTCCAAAGCTCATTCATGTGGCAACACGTATCAGAATTTCATTCCTTTGTATGGATGAACATTATTCCATTGTGTGTATAAACCACATTTTGTTTACTTCATCCATTTATGGGGATTTGGATTATTTCCACCTTTTGGCAATTGTGAATTATATTGCTATGAATATTCATATATGAGTATTTGTTTGATACCTGTTTTCAATTCTTTTGGGGGTATATACCTATGACTGGAATTGCTGAGTCAAGTGGTAATTCTGTGTTCAACTTTTTGAGGAACCTTCATATTGTTTTCCACAGTAGCTATGACATTTTGCGTTCCTACCAGCGGTGTGAAAGAGTTCCCATTTTTCTACATCCTTGCCAAAAGTTGTTATTTTCTTTTTTTAATTTTATGATAACCATCCTAGTGAGTGTGAAGGGGTATCTCACTATGGTTTTAAGTTGTTGTTTTAGACAGCATGCTGGTGTTTTCCCCAAGTTCCTATGTTGAAACCTTAATCCCCAATGTGATGATATTTAGAGATGGGGCCTTTGGTAGCTAATTAGGTCATGAGGTTGGAGCCTCCACCAGGAGAGTACACAGCAAGACGATGGCTGTCTACCAATCAGGAGAGGGCCCTTACCAGAAATCAACCACAGGGGCACCCTGATCTCAGACTCACCAGTCTCATAGTTCTTCAGAGTGAGTAAGGGTAGAGTCTCCAGGAGGAGCAGATGATTATAAAGTATGCAGAACTGCTTTGGAAGGGGATATGAAGACTTTTTCCCTTGGGTTCTCTGAACTTTTCTCCTTGGTTTTCTACATGCCAGTAATCAGGGGGATGACTTCTCAGTGAGAAGTATAGCAGCAGAGAAAGATGGTTAATGTCTGGGGTATTATGGAATGGGTGGATGACATGATTTTCTGGTAGAGGACAGTAAAACGGCCGTGCCACAAGACCTCTGCGGACTTGGATGAAATCATACCTCTCTCCAGTGAGAGGAAGTGATGCAGAGCATAGCTTCTTATGAGCCTCGAAGGGATGGCAGAAATTTCTGTTTCTTTACTTCCTAGTGTTAAACAAATTACTCCACTTGCTTTTCCTGTCGTTTAATTAAACTTCCCTTCCCAATACTGTGGTGTAGAGAAGGAAAAATTCTTCCTCTACCCTCAAGGTCTTCCAGTTGGACTAAGAATTAAATTTGCATGAGGCAGAATAACAGGAGAAAAACCAAAGTTGTTTTAGGTGTGTATGGAGGTCCAATAATGAAATTGAGACCTAAAGAAATGACCAAGGCAGGCAGTTTTTATACTTTTCAGACAGAAACAATAAGTCTGTGAGGAATTGACAGGTCAAGGAAAACTGAACTTTGGGAGTTTCAATGAGTAAGGAATTCTACACAGAATTTGGGCTGGGATAGTCAATTAGTAAAATCTAACAAGGGTCGTTTACACAGCCTTCTTGTCTGTAAATTTCCCATCTCTCATGATAAGGATGTCTCAACCTCCCGGTGCAGGGAGGGTATCTTTTCTGTGGGAGACATACTTCCTGCTTTCAGGGGGACGGAGGAAGGTCTGAATGTCCTTCCTGCACAGACTATCTCATACACAGCTTTTATTTGAAGTAATCAATATGTCAAAGTGGCACATTTGGGGGCACCCTGCTCTTAGCCCCACAGTGGTCAGAGTATTTAGAGGTCAAGGAATAGTAAGCTATGGAGTAGATGTCCTATAGTTTGGTGGGGGCTTGCTCCTAGAGAAAAAGGATAAATTGCCGTAATGTTACCAGTTTCTGCCTTCTATGGAGGCCCCAGGATAAAGGTTACATAAGACAACCCTCCTGCCCCTCCTTCCTCTGGGGCTACTGCAGAGGCAGCTGTGCTGAGTGAATCCGGTGTCCTAGGGGGATATTCCATGCATTAAAAAAAAGACATCGTGTAAGGAAGCCAAACCCCAGTTGCATTTACAAGTCTTCCCAATAAACCGAGGCTATGGTGCAGTTCTTTCTGGAAGAGTGTAAAAAGAAAGAAAAATCTCAAAGGAGGGAAAGATTAGGTACTCCAGAACATCTTCCTTTTAAATGAGAGTGAGAAACTGGTTCATACCTTGAAGCAGAAAGTTTAACCTTGCAAGGTTCCTGAACCCACCGCTGTAAAAAAACATGGGGCAACCAGGAAGAGTGGCAACAAAGACACAGATCCTGTTGGGTTGCTCATCTAAAAGCAATAGGCTAATGACCCTTAGCAGTGCTACAGTATGCAATTAGAAAGATGGAGAGCAAATACCCTTAATTTGAAGGCTACACATTTTGATCACCCCCCGCAATGATACCAGACCTCATTTTTGCTGAACTCATCTGTCTGCTGCTCTTGAGCCATGAAATTATTTGTCATTTCTCTCTAGTGAACTGTTAATGGGGAGCACTAAAATTCAATTTAAAAGTGGGAGTTACTACATAATACTATTGTTGATGATGGATTGTGGGATTTAAAGAAATGTCCACATCGTAACTTTTTTGAGGTTATAAACTATCTGAAAGAAATGGCCTCTGTAAGATGTTAATTCAGAAGAATCTAAACATGTTCTTGAGAAAATAGTTATACATGAGACTTCATCAACATCTCATGGACCATCCTATCACCTAATTTCAAAGACTCACCTCCCTGCCCCACCCAGGAAGAATCCACTGGATCCAGGTAAGTAAAAAACTTACCACATCTCAGATGGGATTTTGACAGATACCTCTGTGGTAGAAACTTCTAGATGTTTACCAACCACTTTCCCCTTCTTTCTGGGCCATAGGCAGATTACATTTCCTAGATTCCTCTCTTGCCCGGTATGGTCACGTGACTCGATGGGGGATAGGGCACATGATTGGAAGTGATATGCACCACTTTCAAGCCCTGCCCATAAATACCCATGATGCAATATAGCCCATGCTCTTTTCCCTCACTGTCTTCCTCGAAACACGAGTGAAAGACAAGGCCAAGTTAGAAGAGAAGGAGTCAGGTCTCTGAATGATTGAACATAAGGTATCCACTCATCAGAGCCATACTTTTGGGTTTTACATGAGTGAGGCATAACTTCCTACTGAGGAAAGCTGGTAGATGTTGGAATTTATCTATTATACCAGGGGCAAATATTCCTTTCCTTTCTTTGGTTTAATTGACAAGTAGTTTTAAAAAGTGGTCAAGAACATAGGCTTTGGTGTCAGATAGATCTGAGTCTGAATTCCTGCTCTGCCAATCTTGGCTGTGCAAACTTGGGCAAGTTGCTTAACCTTTCTGAGTCTCTGTTCTCTCATCTATGAAAGGATGATGCCTACTGAAGGGTTCTTGGTACTAACTCCAGAGTGTTTTGTTTGTTTTTTTTTGTTTTTCTGTTTTTCTCACACACCAATTCTTGGATGTCAGCTGGGTGTTCCACAATTCAACTCAATTTTGATCTATTTCCTAGAGGTAGCATCAGATCCCACAGTTTAAGGGCTTAGTCCCACCAGGCTGCCTCCATTTTAGATGTCAGCCATAAGTCCAGGTTGTCATCCATGCTTTTGATGGATTGGTAATAAATCAAAGGTTCCCAGGATCCCCTCTTTGGGTTCAGTGAATTTTCTAGAGCAGCTCATAGAACTCAGGAAACTCATTTACCCACTGGAGTACTGGTTGATTGTGAAGGATGTTAAAGGATATGAATCAACAGCTAGATGAAGAGATACATAAGGCAAAATATGGGGCAAGGGCATGGAGCTTCCACACTATCTCAGAGCTGCTCTCCTAACACTTCCATGTGTTCACCAATCCAGAACCTCTCTGAAGCCTCTCTTTTTAGGTTTTTACAAGACTTCATTTCATAGCCATTATTGATTACATTATTGGCCACTGGAGATCTATTCAACCTCCAGTCTCCCCTTCCAGACATCAGGGAGTGGAACTCAAAGTTCCAAGCCTCTAGTCACAAGGCTGGTTCTCCTGGCCCATAGATTTAGGAACTTCCCAGGAAGTCAATTCATTAACATGACAAAAGACACCTTTACAGCTCTCAAGCTCTCAACAGTCAAGAATTCCAAGGGTTTTTAGAAGCTCTGTAACAGAAACAGGCATGATGACCAAATATAGATTTCTTATTATAAATCAATATTACACCATCACTCATATTATTGTGAAAAGGTAATAAAATTCTATTTGTCAAGTCTTGGCAAAGAACTGGCACACAGCAGGTACTCACTTTCCTCCTTCCCATACTGATTTATTCCACTCAAGATCTAGGTACAGCCCTGACTCACGCTGACATTTCCAAGGAACAGGGACCCAGAATTTGGGAATCATTACATGATATTTTACATCTACTCTTAGTATCTCTAATTCACAGAAAAAGTAGAGGCCCATAGCCTGATATCAACCCTCAGCCATATTTTGTTTCGTTAGTGTTTTTAATTTTTTTAAAGGTTTTTAAAATTGGGTGTCCATATGTAAAATGACAATGAACATGCACTGTCTAGTTTTTCTTGAATACTGAATCATCTGGAACACTGGGTCCACTTTCCCACCTTGGTTAAAATGGGGTGAAATCTAGAAAACCCCGTGGAGCCTTACCAGGTGGCAGACACTACTCCATGCATTTTGCTTATAATATGATCTTTTCAACCAAGTTATGAAAAGGGAACTCTTATCAGTTCTATTTAGTAAAAGTGAAAAGTGAAGCATGGAAAGATTAAGTATCTTTGGTCATAACAGTTAGAAGTGGTGCAGATGGGATTGGAAGTCAGGCATGTTTGTTATGGGCAGCACCCTCCTGCTCCACCACATAAACCAGACCAGCCTCGGTGCTACGAACATCAGGTGTGTGTGCAGCACTCACTTCTACTAAGTCCTTTCGGTATGCAACTTGCAGGAAAAGCTAGATGGAGATTCATTTCTTAAAATTAATTCCTGAGGAAATACCGCATAGGACTTTAGTGACTTGGTGAATCGAAGTTAATTGGCTGTGACTTCGGTCAGGTACTGAGAGCACCAAATGAATTGGAGCGAAAGCCTGATTCAGACAAAAGGAAATATCTGCCAGATGCCTCTTTTTTTCCAGCTCCATAGGAGGAAATAAACTGCACTGTCACAAATACCCAGGTTCTTTTATCCTGCAGTAATTAGGAGGTAGTTTCTGAACTAATTTATTTATGCCCCCCTCCCTACCACTTCCAATTAAGCCACTAGCTATGTGCTCAACAGAGAGAGGGGGAAAAAAAAGTCAAGGGCCAATGAGAAAGCCTTATTTGGGGTAGTGAATATCCTAAAACCCTGTGAGGCAGATGATATTAATAATATCATTATTTAGCTACTGGAGGCTCTGAAGTACCAGAAGGTTAACTGACTCCTCTAGGCTCACATTTGCCCAGGCATCCTGGCTCCTGCCCAATCTTTTGGCACTGTGTCTCCAAGATCCCAATAATAATCCCTAAATTAGTATGCTGACCACGGAACTGTTTTTTCAAAACTGAAAAACATTTTTATTTGATTTTGAATCTCATAACAGCTCTATTGCATGTAAAATCAACTTATCCATTTTTTTTTTTTCATGGTAAAACCTGACCCTAAGAGAGATTATTAACTTGCCCCTGGTCACAAAGCAGAAAGTAATAGAGAAATAACTACATATTGTCTGATTCCAACTCCCATGAGTATTTGACTACATTATCTTGCCATGTTCTACTTTCTTCCTAGAGTCTAGACTTCTGGAGCTGTTTCAGTGGACCGAACTCAAAAGAGGTTTATCAGAAAGTATCCTGAAGTCAAGAAAGAGGGTCTAGTTTCTGAGTGGGTCATCTGAAAATGCACAAGGTCGGGGTACCTGGAAATGAGAAGCAGGAAGGAAGTGTCCAAAACTGAGAAGCTGATAAATAGTTTCAAACTTGAAGACATTGGAGGAAAAAAAAAAAAAAAGGATGATTATATAAACAGCCTGCATAAAGCAAGCAGCACTGGAGAAAGTGTTGGGTATAAGTTAGGATCCCATTGGCTGCATGTGACAGAAACCCAACCACAGTGATTCATCTAAATGTGGATTTATTTTTCTTATGTAATGAGTAATCTGGAAATTGGAAGTCCAGAGCTGTTGCTGTGACCACGTCAATGCCATAAGGCTCCCAGGCTCATTGGATTTTTCTCCTCCATCCCTAGTATGCAGCTTCCATGCTCATGCTCAAAATGGGGCACGACATCTACTGTCCTTGAAGGAAGAAGGTAAAGGGCTAAAGACACAGTGCGGATGAATCCATCTCCTTTTAAAGGGCATTTCCAGAAGTCTCCCGCCCCCTCCCAACATTGGGTTGCCTCTCATTGACCTCACTTGTCACATGACCACTCTTGGCTGCAAGAAATTAAGCTGAGTTTTAGGCTTTGGTTTTGAGATCATCCCATTGTTACCCTGAACAGATTGTGGCTCTGTATGCTGCATATAACAATATATCTATATCAGTAAGCATCCAACAAGAAAAAGATGGCACATCCAAGTGAAAATATTAAGACTACACAATACTACAACTGGGTCTAGGGCATCCTGAAGGCTTGATACAGTAACCTTGGACTAGTGCCAGATCATCCTTAGGTATAAAGGGATGAAGAGAGAGTGACAGAGAACCAGGAAGGGCTGGATTAGAGGATGCCCCCTTGAAAGGAGGATTAACTTCATTAAAGGACACAACCAGGGCAAACTCAGAGAAAAACAAAGGACTGATAGCCTGTACTTATTTCCCACCCTCCTCCTCTCTGCCAAAGCTCCTTATTGGCCAAACCAAACAGAAGCCAGAGGACAAACCTTTTGATGTTGTCCATATAGGTCAGTATCCTGAGACTGATATCAGGAGGGGGAAGGGAGGAGAAAGAATCTAGAGGGTCAGAGGGAAGGTTTCTGTCATACTTATCCTAAGGTGAAAGGGGAAAATGAGTATTGAGCTAATTACTAACAGTATCTGTCAAATACAGAGAGGTTCAAGATCCAGCTGGGGATGAATTTGGAGAACCTGGAATTCTAGGTAATATTTACCGAGAACAGTTTGCAAGTAAGCTCTGAATGCTTTCTTAAAACAGAAATGCCATTGAGACACTCTCCTTAATGTTAGAGTTGCTCTTAAGAGGACAGGACCTTTCTCTACCTGCTACTTCTTTCACCTCCCAAGAGAGGTGCCCTGGTTTTTCTTGGAGTCCAACTCCCTTAATACCAGAGTGGTGCTCACTCTTGGCCAATGAGGAGCACTTGGAAAGGAGTTTTTGTAAATAGCTCATTAACACAGATGAGAAAATATTAGATTCTTACCTTCATGTCTTAGGGTTCCCTCCTCTTATCTCTTTCCTATTAGATGTTTCTGCCTTTGAGGGAGATTTGCCACCAGCAAGGATTGGGAACAAGCAAGTTCACTGGGGAGAGGAAAATGAATCACAGAGCATACTGAAGAAGAGGCTCGGTTAAACAGGAAGGGTAATGCCTGCCCTGGGTGTAGCGTATGATACAAACCTTCATCCGACTCTTCACAAGTCTCTGTGCTAAAAAGGATTTATTGCAAAATTCCTGCCACGTCCTCCCTAAAATATGATTGAATTTATGTACACTTGATCACCAGCAGCTCTTCCGAATGAAGACGTAAGGAAAGATGGACATGCCAGCCCATTTGTGCAATCACAGGGTCATTCAACCAGCCAACCAGGATCCCAGTTTGACCCTTTGTTGTCAGCTTCAGGGGGATAACTGAGCTGGAGAACCTGTTCATGATTACCAAACTCATAGGAAGCAGATTTATAATCAAACAGAATCGTTTCTCGAACTAGAATTTTTGAATGGGGCATCTCCCCAACCCTTCACCTTTGCTCTCATCCTCTTGGTTCCCTCTGCTTGGAGCACCATTATTCCTGTCCTCTGTCTCCCAGCTAAGCTCCTCTCATCCCACAGCTTAAGAATCACTTCCAGAGGGGAGTGCTTCACCCCTAGACGGCAGCAGGCCTCTAGCGAATGTTCCCAAGGCATCGGACACCCCTCATGTAGGCACTCACTACCCTCTAATTACCTGCTGAAGAGGCATTTTCATCACCAGGCTGTATGCAGCTTTATTTCTGTATTGCTTGGTGCAAATATAGCACTGGGATATATTAGATGTTCAATAAGTATTTGCTTGGATTTATCATTTGAAAATAGAAATTGCTTGGGGGATCATGAAATATACAACATGCACTATTGTGTTGTCTTGAGGAATATTTCATTTCAGCCTGCAGGATTGTCCCTGTTCTGATGCAGAGAGAGCCAGGAGGCAATGCTGAGCTTCACACACAGTCCCATCCTTTTGTAATGAACTGGGAACGTTTCTATCTATTTCTACCTCTTGCCTGTATTCTGAAGGTGGGAGTGGAACCTCTCTTTCTCCATGTACCAGAATGACTTTGGCGTGGATGTTCGTGTGTGTGTGTGTGTGTGTGTGTGTGTGTGTGTGTGTGCGCGTGTGTCTATATGGGCACACAAATGGCCCTGAGAAGGAGGCGTTAGAAAATGGGGCATGGTCAAATGGTCCCCACACATCTCTCTGATTATGCCAGAAGGACTCATGTGAATCATGCAGGAAGCCTGGTTGTTAACATGGGCTCGTCATACCCCGGTTGTCTTCTGGCTTCTCAGAAAATAGCAGGATTTTCCAATTGCCTGAGTGGTCCTCATTGTTATAATAGTAAACCCTTCATTCATTTGCCTTCTAGTAAAGACATGGGCCCTGAATGCTCTTCGTGAATTCCTTTCATACTCTACAAAGATGCCATCCACTTAATCATGTAATATGGATTAGACAGCTAGGCTGTACATGTGTTTATTCTACTTTGTTCTAGATCTTAATCATGTCACGCAGTAAGCAACTGATGGTCATCAAATAAATATAAATGTAATGCATTATCATGATACTCAAGGACACCAGTAAAGCCTTACCCTCTAATGTTAATACTCCAGCCCATTTTCTTCTTCATGGTGACCCTTAGGAGTGTTATGAGCAACTTGTCGCATAGCCTCTCTTCCACTTCCAGTACTACTGCTCATACCTTCAGCTGATCCACCTGCCGGGGATGCAATTACCTCCAGACCGATGACATGAGGCAAATACGACATTACAGTTCTATCTTACCTTAGTCATGTTTTAGCATACTTGATTATATTTGAGAACATCCAGATGGATTTTAGGATGCAATCTAGTCTTATTAAAAACACGTTTTCACAATCATTAGATCATTTTTTCCTTGACCCTGAAAGGTGGGGAAAGATGTGCCTTGGACCTATTAGGTGCTACGCTCTAAAAATTAAGCATGTGAGTTTATGTGGGTACACATACAATAGCATGAGGAGAGAGTCTTTCCAATAATGTAAGTTACACAGGATTATATTCATCAGGATGTTCTGTGTGTAGATTTCTATGGCACTTTAAAGTTGGTTGGAATTCCTAAATATTCATGTGTATTATAAACTAATACTGAAGTAACATTCACAACTTTTCATTTTGTTATACTCTATCTGCCCAGCCACTACCCGTTCATCCTTCCAGGCCCCGTCCAAGTAGGGATTCCAGCACCCACTGATGCTTCTCTTACTCGATTCTGTCCTTATGCTTTATCTGTTTCACCCCAGGAAAATCCATTTCAACATATTTCCTTTATTTTTTTACTCACCGTATTGGGCAATTTATTATTTCCCTCGAATTGTATTTGTTTTATGTATGTGCTCATCTTATGCCCCAACTAATTATAAAGGCTAACACTTACTGAGGACTTTCCCTGTCTTAATTCATTTAATCCCCCCTCTAACTTCAGACATATGCATTATTATGATCCCTAGTTTATCAGATGAAGTAATGAAAGCAAAGAGAGCTTAAGGAGTTTCCTTGGGCCATACGCAATTAGACTAGTTCATCCATTCTTTCAGCAGTCATTAAATCTTCATCTGTATCAATGTTGTATTAGAGGTCAGGTGTTGGTTATAGCTTGTTCCTGGGTGAGCCCAGCAGCTTGCAGTTTTGCAGGGATCGCTATATCCAAAGCACTTACCATAGGGGCCAGACATACATAGCGCTGGCCAGATGTATGATTGTTGATGGAACGATTTGGATTTCAATATTGTATATGACATATGCTTTTTAACCTACCATAAGAAGAATCTTGTCATAAATGTAATATCAAGATAATGGGCAATTCTGAGATATCACATGCCCTTTGAGATCTGTTCTTTCCCACTGAATAGGACTGGACAGCCACACAGCCCAGCTCACCTAGCAAAAGGCCACCTTTAGGACTCTGTTCCTCCACGGAAAGTTGGTTTTGGGATTGAGAATCCACTTTTATTGGGGAGCCTGGGTGGCTCAGTGGGTTAAAGTCTCTGCCTTCAGCTCAGGTCATGATCCCAGGGTCCTGGGATGGAGCCTGCTTTCCCCTCTCTCTTTCTGCCTGCCTCTCTGCCTAATTGTGATCTCTGTCTCTCTGTCAAATAAATAAATAAAATCTTTTTTAAAAATTTAAAAAATACTATTAATTTTAAAAAAAGAACCCACTTTTATTTACTTGTTTGTTTGTTTTTTAGAGTGGGGGGGAGGAGCACATGGGGGGCAGGGAGAGAGAGAGAGAGAGAGAATCTTAAGCTGGGCTTGGAGCCAGACTTGGGATTCAATCTCACTACCCTGAGATCATGACCTGAGCCAAAAATCAAGAGTCGGCTGCTTAACCGACTAAGCCACCCAGGTGCCCCAAGAATCCACTTTTAAACCAAACTGCCCACATCCTGCTATTTTGCTTTGTAATTGCATATTGACTTCAGTGTGGTGAATGTCGGGAGGCTTCTGTCCGGCTGCCGGCTAGTGAGAATCTCCTCGCTGAGGCCCGACCCAATTGATCCTGGGCTGTGGCAGCCTTGGTTTCCTTACACTCGAAAGATTTATTTCTGTCACAATCTTTAGTGGAGGCAAATGTATTATTTTCTAGATAGAGTTTCATAATAAGGCAGCTCTCCAGGGTTAGGAAGCAGAGCTTTGGTAATATTTCTGCTCATTGGAAACAAATAAGTGAGGTCCCAATTCCAGAATATATGAATGAAGATACAGATTAGTCTTGGTTTTAATACATTCTAACATTCTCCATCCAAAAATCATGAAATAGGTATGCATCAAATGCTTTGTTACAGAATTTATAAAACTGGACGGAGTCTAGTTATCAAAACTTCTCATTTTACACTTAATTAAATAAAGGCTTTATAGGTTATGACTTGTCCAGAGCTACAATTATAGCTGGGTGCTGTCAGAATGGATAATAGAATACAGGTCTCATAATTCCTGTTCCAGGATTATTTTCTCAGTACTCAGATACTCTTAACTGCTTATAGAATATTCCATCCCTACTACATTTAAAATATATTTCAATTAGGGAAATTCCGATGCAAACAGAATTTCTTTGAAACACAATCTGTGAGGCAAATTGAAGCATGCCTCTAACATAAACTACATATATTGTTATATAGCCTGAGGATTGGTTCATTACAGAAATGGCATTCTCTTTGCAAGCTATGGAAAAACAAAAGAAAACCATAGAAGGCTTTGAATATGGCATCCGAATGAAATAGCTCAGTAAAATTTAAGCAGATGCCCACTGATTGTTTCCGACTTGCAAACATTGTTTTCTTGCTCCTGACTTTGCTTTGCCCATTCTGTCTGTAGAGGCAGCTCTAGGACCAATAGGTGTATTTGGCAACCCCAGAAGCATCACAATCTTATCCAAAATGTAAGTAGCAATGGCTAGACAACACAGAGTCTGCTAAATGAAGCTGCAAAGAGCGCAGACAGGCGAGCCCGCATTTATGCTCTACCTGCTCATACCTTGACTACAGACCAGACCTAGGCTATAACTAGAAGATCAGACCCCATCTATATATTTTCTGTAAAGGACAGGCTGTTATTTTTCCATGAATTGCAAAAACAAAACAAGAACACAGAGGTCAAATGCATTGGATTTCAACCAAGAAAGCCTAGTTTGAAAGCTTTAAGAGGAAGAATTTTCCCTTGACAGGGTAAAATTTGTGGGGAATTCTGCCTGGTCAAGTCATACATAAGAAATAATGTTTCTTAACTAAACAAGGTAATTCAGGGAGGGGAAAGGGTTTACAAGATCTATTTTTTTTTTTAATTGAAGTGTAGTTAACATACAATATGATGTCAGTTTCAGGTGTACAACATTTATATATATTAGGAAGTGATACTATCATAAATCTACTATCTGTTACCATACAAAGTTGCTACATATTATTAGCTATCCTCCCTGAGCTGTACTTTTCATCTCCCTGTCTTACTTATATTATAACGGAGAGTCTGCACCTTTTATATCCTCTCGGTCCTCCCCTTTTCTTCCCTCTGACAAACACCAGATTGTTCTCTGTATCTATGAATCTGTTTCTTCTTTGTTTTGCTTGTTCACTTGCTCCGTTTTTTAGATTCCACATATAAGTAAAATCATACAGTCTTTCTCTGACTTATTTCACTTAGCATAAAACACTGTAGGTCTATCCATGGTGTTGCAAATGGCAAGATTTCATTATTTTCTTCATGGCTGAGAGGAGAAAAAGTTTAATGTTATATCACCTGTTTTTTTTTTTTAATAGAGATAGGAGTCTTTGAAATTTTTATTTACCATCGTTTTAATATGAATAAGGCAATTTAAAATTACTTTCTCTCTTATTCTGCATTAATTATGGTATCTTAATCTTTTTTTTAATATTTTATTTATTTGACAGACAGAAATCACAAGTAGGCAGAGAGGCAGGCAGAGAGAGAGTGGGAAGCAGGCTCCCTGCAGAGCAGAGAACCTGATGCGGGGCTCGATCCCAGGTCACTGGGATCATGACCTGAGCCGAAGGCAGAGGCTTTAACCCACTGAGCCACCCAGGCGCCCCTATGGTATCTTAATCTTAAAGACTGATTTATCCTGAATATGATAATTTTCAGAAAGATAATTTCCTTGGTTAGGAAGGAATTATTTTATTACTGAAAACTTAAATTTGACAAGGTCAATTTACCATTATTCCATACGAAATGCCTTTTCATGACTACCCACCCACTCCAGTGATAGCTGGTTTCTCATTCATATAGACTTGACTTCAGGATATGCACAAATTCTTGGCCTTATCACTGTTGGTTAGAATAACAGGGCTGTGCCCTTCCATTTAGATGCCAAGAATGTGAATTACTCATGATCAAAGTTGTTTTTCTTGGAAGAGTTGAGTATGACTGACAGTAATGATGAGGTCTGTGAACTTCACCGTAGAATAGAGTACAGAAGAAAGACAACTTGAGTTGGGTTGTTCGTTTTGAGAAGCCATTGGGACCTCTGTCTGGAGGTACCTTTCAACAGGCATTTGTGCAGATATATCTGTGCATGTGTAGAGGAGCTCAGGAGGAAGAAAGGCATGAGCTGTGCTGTGCAGTAAGCAGAATTCTAAGATGGTCTCCAAGATGTCTGCCTCCTGGAGCACACATCCTGAATAAGCCCCTCTCCTTAAGAGTGAGCGGGACTTGTGAGTGCACTGGTATTCTAATTCCATGACTAGATTACTAATTAGCTAACTCTGAGTTAATCAAAATTATATTAGACCGGGTCCCAGAGGAGCTGGATCCCTAATGAACAGAGAGTCTCCTGCTGGCCTTAAAGAAGCAAGCTGCTATTTGGTGAGAAAACCTATGGAGAAGGCCGCATAGCAAGGACCTGTGATGGCCTCTAGGAGATGACAGTGGTTCTTGGCTAACTCCTAGCAGGAAAACAAGCACCTCAACCACAGCTGCAGGAAACCAAACTTGACCACCAACAACCAGGCACACCTAGAAGAGGACGCTGAGCCTCAGATGGGACCACAGCCCTAGCCACCAGCTTGACATCAGCCTGGTGAGAATCTGTGCCAATGACTGATAAAGGAAATTTTCAACTTTTAATGTTTGTGGGCCCTATTCCTTGGCTCCTAGAAAACGGTAAATTTACCAAGTTCACCAAACTTGAAGGCATGGGCTCTATTGCTGCCTGGAGCCCTCATTGTACATCTGCTTCATAAGAAAGAACCTAAAATAGACATTTTCAACTAAAGCTAAGAGTAAAAATCTCTCCAGGTCCTGTTTCCAGACCTTTGAACGCTGCGACCTTGCACATATTCAAGTGTAAGTTAAAGCTTGTAATTTTCTGGAATGTCCATTGTCGCAGTGATTTGTAACTCTAGATGTAACAAAAAATATATATATAACCCTATACTAAACATTCCCTCTCTGGAGCACTCTCTTCTTTGTGAAGACAATGTATCCCAGGCAGCAGCTGTCCTCACTTGGGCTCACATAAAACTCTCTTCCTTCTTTTTCTTTTTTTTTGGAAATTCTAAGAGTGCTCTGTGTGTGTGTGTGTGTGTGTGTGTGTGTGTGTGTGTGTGTGTGTGTGTGATTTTACATGCACAGGGGACAAACCTGTGCCCAGAATTCGAGGCACAGAAACTATGATAAATTTGTGTTGCTTGGGACACCTGGATGGCTCAGTTGGGCTCAGGTCGTGATCTTGGGGTTGTGAGATCGAGCCCCATGTCAGGCTGTGGGCTGGCTGTGGAGTCTGCTTAAGATTCTATCTTTCCCTCTCCTTCTGCCCTTCCCCTGGCATGGACACTCACATGAACTCTTAATTAAATTAATTAATTAAGTGTTGCTTTAATGAATAAAATTTGTGATGATTTGTAATGCAGCAATAGGAATGCAGGTTTTGGAGTCCCCAGAACATTCATGAAGCCACGAGGGCATGTGGGATTAAACATTGAGAGTGTGTACACACAGAAATGAGGAGAGGGCTTGAGTGAAGATTGACATTTAAGGGAGAAAAGAGGAAGAGAAGCTGTAAAGGAGTGGCCTGCCAAGGAGGAGTAAAGTCAGATGAATGTGGCTGTATGTACCACTGTCTTTCTCTTCTGGCCTTCCTACTTTTTTCCTACAAGACAACAACTTCTATTTCTTTACCCATTGCTCTGCCGGTGAGATTGGCCACAGTGAGTAAACATGGTTCACTCAGCCTTTCTGGACTTTCCTTTCCAAGATTGACATGAGCACCAGCCAAGTGTCTTCTTACCTATCTTACCTTTGCCAAGGCAGCAAGATGCCTGTGATGAGGGGGAGACAGGAGGGTGGGAGAGGACTGCAATTGTAAACTGCAATGGGCTAAAACAGAGGGAGCTGTGATTTCATGTGACTCCAAACTTTGGGATCCTGGGGAAAGTAGTGGAAGTCTCATTTTAGCCCTAGGTCATCTCCAATAGTTTTCCTGCAATAAAGTTAATGTGTTGAGTCTGATTTTATTCCCATGATATTTCTCAAATTTTCAAAACTCATCAGGGAAGTATGTGATTAACACTGCAGGAGCAACTCACTGCATTAGACGCTAAGGGAAAATAGAAGGTCAAAAAGGAGGAAAGCACCAATGGGATCAAAGCTACAGAGACATCAGCAATAGTCAGCCTTCAGTAAATGGCAGCATATTCAGACCTGAGCTGAATTCATTATACACATTCCCTCACTGAATCATCACGACAGTCTTCTGATGAAGCCATTCATAGATTCATTTCACACAGGTGGAAATGAAGCAGCTACAGAAGGTCAAATCCCTAGCAGGGGCTGCAATTCAAGTGTCTAAAGGACCTGAAGCCACACCCAGGGGATTTGACCACAGAAGAGGTTGTTAATGACCTTAAGAGCACTGTTTACTGCTTCAGGGGAGCGTTGATGTCCTGAATCAGATTTCAACTGGTTTGCTAGATAATGGGTGGTAGAGAGAGAGAGAGAGAGAGCAAATTTTAGTTAAAATTTTTATTCAGTTTGGCAAAGAAGCTGAGAAGAGGTGAAACAGGGAAGATAGGATACAGGATGGAGGGACTTCGTTCCACAAAGAGAGATTTTGAAACTACTTGAATGCTTTAGGACAGAGAGCAGGGTGGGATAGGTAAATATAGCTGAGAAACTGAGAATAATTCAAAGAAAATTGAGAAAGTGAAGTCTCTGAAGAGGCAGGAGGGGAAATAGAACCATGTAATAGAGAGAGTTCCTTTTCTTGGTTTCAGTTTTCTTGGTGAAGCAGAAAGTGAGCTGATCTGCCCAGAATACGTTAGGGAAAAGATGAGGTGGAAATGATGGTCCTTTGAGAGGTGATTATGAATTACGGACCAGTATCCAACCAGACATGACTACAGAGAAAATGACCCAAGAACCAGCTCTTTCCGATGGCCCAGGCTGTCAATCTTTTCTCTCCAGAAACTGTGTTTGCAAAGGAAATTTGTGCTTATCATTACTTACACTATGATTTTAATAATTTAATTTACTTTAATTTTCTTCAGGTTTTCCTTTTATAGTAGACTTCATTTATAAGTTGTGTGTGTGTGTGTGTGTGTGTGTGTGTGTTATTAAGAAAAGCCAACGTTCTTTTCAGGAATGCTGGTTTTGATAAGTATTAATCTCATTCAGTTTTATATCATCTGCTTTGCCAACAAAAGACATTGACTGAGATCTACTCTCTAGGCCATGACGTCAATACAATTCACTCTAATTTGGACTCCTCATATATATTGATCTTGAAGAATGCAGTATTAAAGCTTCTAACTGATTCTGTAAACTCTTGGAATTTTCCCACTGAGTTTCCCCTTCATGAAACATATTTTTTCCTAAATTAAACAATCAAATGTGAATGAGCTCGGATACTATGTTCATGATGGTGGTGCCTATTATAAAACACAAAGCAAAACAAAACAAAATGCAAAGTCCTAGTTTGTGAACTTAAGGAGCTTACGCTTGAGATGCCAACACAAAAGAGCAAACAGTCAACAACTAGAGAACAGTAAGAAATAGGAAGTGCCACATCCTTTAGGGCAAATGATGACTTGTGTCGGTTGGTGTGGCCTTCATGGAAAAAAATAGAGCTGAGATGACATCTCACAGGAGACTGGAAGTAGGGGAGCCAAGAGAAAGTGACAGGGTGTTTCAAAATGGGAAGACACAGTGAAAAGGAACAGAGGTAAGATTAGTAAGCGCGTGCATGAAGTTTAGCTTGGAACCTGTGCAAGAGTGTGTTTGTATTAGAGAAACATGGGTTAACAAGCGTCGTAGCCCGCAGAACCAGAGGATGAAAGGAACTTTCAAGCTGGCCTGTAATGTTCTTCATTTTAAAGTTGGGGAGACTAAGGCTGAGGGGTAAGTGATTTCCCAAATAGGCCTCAGTGGTTACGTGCAGAACTAGATGAAGGGTTCAGTTCTGGGGTTTGTTTTTTGGTTTGTTTTGTCTTATTTTATTTTTATTGAAGTTCTTGATTTCAAGACTGGGGGTTTGGCCATACAGACTGCTGCCCCTTTTAGGGCCATTGATAGGAAGATATAATAGCACAGGTGTATGACAGCTTCAGCTGATTCTGGTCATTACAGTCATATCACCTTGGACAAGGTTGGTGTTTAACCTTTCTGAGTCTTTCTCCTCATCAGTATCATGGGGAATGTTAATAATATCTACCTAAAATGGTGTGCTTGTGTGTAACAGAGGTAAAGTGCTTATCACAGCACACAGAACACATTAAGTATCCAATATATGTTATCTATTGTTTTATTTGTTTTTATTCCAACATTATTTGAATGTTGGCCATGTTTGGTAAGGTTATTTGAGATGTATAAAGGTAGATTAAATAGAGAACTTAGTGCTTAACAGGAGAGATAAGACTTATAAACAAAACATTTGTAGTAAAAGGTAAAAAGTGATCAGGGTTGTCAGGAAGGCTTAGATAAAAGAGACAAAGTACTGGGAGCATTAAGAAGCAAGAGAAATGTCTTCCATGTGGAAATAGCTTTGTGGAAATGGTGAATTATTTCTAAAAAATAAATCTGCCAGAAGGGAACCTGGGTGGCTCAGTCCCTTAAGCCTCTGACTCTTGATTTCAGCTCAGGTCATGATTTCAGGGTCATGAGATCAAGCCCCATAGCCAGCTGCGCCTTAGCAGGAAGTCTGCTTGAGATTCTCCCCTTCTGCCCCTGCCCTCGTGTGCTCTCTCTTCCCCTCCCTAAATAAAGAAATCTTAAGAACAAAACAAAACAAAAAACCTGTCGGAAAATAAACAGTCAAATAAATACTATTTTTCACTCACCTTGGGAGACTATCTATTACATATATAAGACTTCACTTAATGGTCAAAAGAGAGTTGGACACCGCTTTGGGAATGACTTCCAGGCTGGTTTACACGTCCACCCCAGAGACTCTTCTCAATTTCCTTTCAGAAGGATTCAGTGAATTCATGTTAGGGAGCTTGGGGAGGAGAGGAGGCGCTCTGAATGAAGAGGATAGAAGGACAGAGGCACAGTCCTGAACATGAGAGGGCACATGATTGGGACCCCGCAGAACTGTTCTGGAGGGCTGGTGCTCACGGAGAAAGAAACCATCTTCTGTTGAGGCTGAGCAGTCCTCCCTCGAAGATCACCACCTGAGAACTGAGAACAGCGAGTTACATGGGATCAATTGGTACGAGAAAAGTTGAGGAGAGTCCTAGAGGAAGGGTTGGGTATACCCAGGAGTGCATGGGTAACCCATGAGCCCAGTCACCTAGAGACCCCTGTGCTGGAATTCCATGCCAATGGCGGCGGTGACTGGGTTTGAAGCCAGGTGACCCTCTCACTATATAGAGTTTTGCAAGATATTCTTGCCTTCTCTCCTGTTTTTAAAAGGACTATTTCAAACAGTTTAAAATGAAATATGGTTTTTGCTATTGCTTTTTTATTTAAAGCTTTATTAGGTTAAGGTGGTTTCTTTATTTTTTCCCCTATTCTGAGTGACTTGATAATATTTTTTAAATCTTCAATACATGTAGCATTTAATTGAATAATTTTTCAGCTTCAATTGAGATATATTGTTTTACTCTTTAATCTACTAATGTAAGGAATTTTATGGATATATTTTCTGACACGATTCGACTTTATATTCCTGGGGTAAACCCAACTTGGTCATGATACATTATTTCTTTTAAAATTGCTGGATCTGGTTTGCTAATGTTTTGCTTAGGACATTTACACCTATGTTCATGAATGAAATAGGCCTCCAATTTTCTTTCCTTAGTACTGTCTTTGTCTGGTTTGTCTTCTGACTGTAAGAATCTCATAAAGTGGGATTGAGAGTGTTCCCTTTTTCCTCTGGAAGAATTGCTATACGGATAGAATGTGTTCCTTGAAGGTAGCATTTGATTATATTGTTTAGATGTGATATTTTCTTAGGGGGAAAATCTTTTAACTCAGAATTAAATATATATAGTTTTTATGAAATCATTATTTCATCTTAAGTCAGTTTTGATTAGATATTTTTCCTATGAATTTGTACATTTTCTCTGTTCAAAATTATTGACTTATATTATTCAATTTGTATTCTTAATTTTCTTTTAAATTTCTACTGTTTCCCTAATGACACTTCCCTTTACAGTCCTAAATTCTTAATTTATGACTTTTCTCTTATTCTCTTACTCATGCTAGCTGATGTTTGTTTGCTTTCAGAGGCCCAACTTTGGGCTCTCTACTGTATCTTATTTCTGTTTCATTTATTTCTGCTGTCCTCTTTATAGTTTCCCTTCTGTCTACTTTGAGGGTTTTTTTAATCTGTTTTTTTATTTTTCCAAACATCTTAAGTTGAACACTGACCTTTTATTTTTTTGCCTTTTGTGTTTCCCAATAAATATATATATATATATTTAAAGATTTTATTTATTTATTTGACAGACAGAGATCACAAGTAGGCAGAGAGGTAGGCAGAGAGAGGAGGAAGCAGGCTCCCTGTTGAGCAGAGAGCCCGATGCAGGACTCGATCCCAGGACCCTGGGATCATGACCTGAGCCAAAAACAGAGGCTTTAACCCACTGAGCCACCCAGGTTCCCTCCCAATAAAAATATTTTAAACTACAAACTTACCTCTGGATTTTGCTTTTACAGTATACTATAAATTTGAATATATAGTATCATTTTTCAGTTTGATTGTCTCTTTGATCCATAACTTATATATAGATACTACTTCTAAACACAGGAAGTATTAATTACTTCTATGTTATTCCTTTCCAGCTTTTTCATTGATAAAACAATATTGTTTAACTCAAAATGGATCACAGACTTAAATATAAAACAGAGAACTATAAAATTCCTAGAAGATGACATAGGAGAAAACCTAGATGACCTTGGGTATGACAGTGTCTTTATAGACATGACAGTAAAGGCACAATCCATGAAAAAATAATTTATAAACTAGACTTCATTAAAATTAAACACTTCTAGTGTGTGAAAGGCAGTGTCAAGAGAGTGAGAAAATAAGCCATGGACGGGGGGGGCGGGGAATGGATATTTGCAAAAGACACATCTGATAAAGGACTGTATCCAAAATGTATAAAGAACTCTTAAAAACCCAACAATTAGAAAACAAAAAAACCTTATTAAAAGGTGGGCCAAAGATAGGTGACAGAATATGCACACGAAAAGATGCCCCAGACCATGTCATCAGGGAAATGCAAATTAAAACAACAACTGCATATCTATTAGAACAGCCAAAATCAGGGTGCCTGGGTGGCTCAGTGGGTTAAAGCCTCTGTGTTCAGCTCAGGTCATGATCCCAGGGTCCTGGGATCAGCCCCACTTTGGGCTGTCTGCTCAGTGGGGAGCCTGCTTTGTCCTCTCTGCCTACTTGTGATCTCCATCTGACAAATAAATAAATAAAATCTTTAGGAAAAAAAAAAAAAACAGCGAAAATCCCAAACACTGACAACACCAAATGCTAGCGAAGATGTGGAGTCAAGGAGGGTACTTCCTCCAGCCCCCGGCAAACACTGACCTTTGTACTGTGTCCATAGTTTTCCTTTCCCAGAATGTCATATAGTTGGAATCATGGAGTATGTAGCCTTTTCAGACTGGCTGCTTGTCTTTAGTAACATGTGGTTAAGGTCCTTCTATGTCTTCTCATGGCTCCATAGTTCGTTTCTTTTCAGTGCTGAATACTATTCCGTTGTCCAGAGGTTATAGTTTATTTATCCACTCACCTACTGAAGGATATCTTGGTTGTTTCCTAATTTTGCCAGTTATAAATAAAAAGGTTACAAACATCCATGTGCCAGTTTTTATGTGCACTTAAGTTTTTAACTCCTTTGTGTAAATGCCAAGGAGCACAATTGCTGGATCATATGGTAACAGTATTTCAGTTTTGTAAGAACTTCCCAACTGTCTTCCAAAGTAGCTGTACTATTTTGCATTCTCATCAGCAATGAATGAGTGTTCCTGCAGCACCCACATTCTTACTAGCATTTGGTGCTGTCAGTGTTCTGGGCTTTGGCCAATCTAAGGAATATGTCATCGTATTTCTTAAATTACTTTTGTGTTTTTCTCAAAAATCAACTGACCATATACATGCAGATCTATAACTCAGCTCACTATTCTGTTTCACTGATCCATATCTATCTTTACATCAACATATCTTAATAGCTGTGGTTTATATTAAGTCTTTAAATCAGATAGTTCATGTATTCTACATTCTTCTTTCCCAAGATTTTGTCCATTTTACATCTTTTGCATTTTCAAAAAGATGTTCTTGGAATGGAATTTCCATTTGTACAACACACAAAAGTTGCTTTAAATCTATAGATAGTTTGGGGGAGAATTGTTACCTTACTAATATAGTCATCTTATTAACAAATTTCTGTCCATTTATTTTTAGGTTGTCATTTATTTCTCTTAACATTGTATTATACTGTAGTTTTCAGTCAACAGGTTTTATTAAATTTATCTCTAAGCATTTATTATTTTTAATGTTTTTATGAATGAAATTTCAAAATTATTTTCCAATTGTCTATTGCTAGTGCATAGATATACAATTGGTTTTACTTTACTGATTTTCTGTCTTGTGACCTAGATTAACTCACTCATTATTACTAGTGGGTTTTTAGAACAGCTGAATTTTAGGATTTTCTGTGTACGCAACCTAATACTTGCCAATAATGAAGTCTTAACTTCTCTCTTCCAATATGTATGCCTTTTTTTCTTTTCTTTTATTGCAATGATTAGGATCTCTAGTTCAATGAAGGATAGAATTGTTGAGATTGGACGAACTTCTATTATTACCAATTTTAGTAATGAAAGGGTTCTGTATTTTACCATTACATATGAATATGAGATGTAGTTTTCTCAGAGAAACTCTTTATTAAATTTACGATGTTTCCTTCTGTTCATACTTTACTCGGAATTTTTTATCATAAAGTGATGTTGAATAATGTCATAGTCACCCAGGCTGCATAACAAAATACCACAGGCTGAGTGTCTTAAACAACACAAATTTAATTTTCTTACAGTTCTGGAGGCAAGATGTCCCAGACCAAGGTCTGGAAGGATGAAGTTCCTGGGGAAGAGTTCTTTTCCTGGCTTGCTTGTGGATTGCCTTTTTTCTTGTCCTCACATGGTGAAGAGAGAGAAAGAGAGAGCAAGCTCTTTGTTTTCTGTTCATATAAGGACACTAATTCTATTGGATTGGGTCCCTACTCTTATGATCTAATTTCACCTTAATTACCTTCCTATAGGTCCTATCTCCAATACAGTCACTTTGGGGATTAGAACTTCAACAGATAAATTTTGGGGAGACACTATTCTGTCCAGAGTAATGTCAATTTTTTTTTGCATTATCACTTGATTCTTCTCCCATATTATGTTGATGTGATAGGTGACTAATTCTTATGGCTGTTGTGTTCACCAGTAATATTAGTCTATAGTGTTCTTTTCTTGCAATATCTTTGTTAGGATATGGTATCCGAGAAGTTCTGACTTTTTAAAATTATTTGGAAAGTGTTCCTTCTGTGTTGTGTGACTGGATCAAAGTTTACAAGGTTTATTCATGTTGTAGCATGTAGCAATAGTCATTCCTTTTATCAGCCAAATAATGTTCCATTGTATGGATATGCCACATGTTATCTATTTACCAGCTGATGAACATTTGGGTTATTTTTACTTTTTGCCTATTATGAGTAATGATGTCAGAACGTTCATGTTCAAGTTTTGGTATGGATATATGATTTCATTTCTCTTAGGCATATATCTAGTAGTGGAATGAGTATGGTCAGTCTATATTTAGTATTTTCAGGAATTTCTAGATTGTTTTCCAAAGTGACTATATCATTTTACATTCCAACAAGCAATTTATGAGGCTTCCCAATTATTCATATTTTTGTCAATACTTGCTACTCTCTATCTTTTTTAAATTTTAATTATTCTAGTGGGCATAAAGTCTTATCTCATTGTGGTTTTGATTTGCATGTCCCTAATGACTAATGCTGAGCATCTTTTCATATATTTATTGGTCATTTGTAAGTCTTTTTGGAGGTGTATTCACATAATTTGTCCATTTTTTAGTTGAGTTAGTGTCCTTTTTATTATGAACTATAACATTCCCTAGGTATTTTGGATATGGGACTTTTATTAAATATATGATCTGAAATATTTTCTTCCATGTCCTAGGTTACCTTTTAAGTTTCTGAATTGTATTCTTTAAAGCACAAAAGTTTTTTAAAGAAATTTTTATGTATTTCAATTTATCTATTTTTTTCTCTTTTTTTATTTATACTTTCAGTATCATATCTAGGAAGACATAATCTAATTGAAGATCATGAAGATTTGCATCTAAATTTCCTACTAATAATTTTATAATTTTTAATTTTATAGATTGAACTAGGTGTAACTTAGGTCTTTAATCCATTTGAGTTAATTTTTTATATGGGTTGAGGCAGTGGTTCAGTTCCTGTGTGTATAATGTTCTATAAGTGTCAAATTCATTATCAAGGGGCACCTGGGTGGCTCAGTTGGTTAAGCGACTGCCTTCAGCTCAGGTCATGATCCCAGCATCCTGTATGGAGTCCCACATTGGACTTCCTGCTCAGCAGGAAGCCTGCTTCTCCCTCTCCCACTCTCCTGCTTGTGTTCCCTCTTTTGTTGTGTCTCTCTCTCTCTGTTGAATAAATAAATAAAATCTTTTTTTAAAAATTCATTATCAACTAAAATTTTCCTTTATTACTACTTCTCGTAATGCAAGTCTAAAGTCATAAATTTTCTCAACTTTTGTCTGAAATTGTAACTTTGATTTTTGAAGTTTATTTTGTCTAGTTACAGAACTCCATTAAAATAATATTTAAAATATAGTATTAAAAATATAATATATATAAAATATTTTAACAATACAATTGTTAAAATTATTTTTTTAAATTATTTTTTCATTCCTTTAATGATACCACCTCAATCTCTGTTCACATTTTTTTAAATTGAAAAGTAAGTGAATATTCTTATTTTTGTTTCATGTGCATCTTTTTTCTCTGATGCTTTTAAGATTTTTTGTTTTTTACTTGTTTTTAGCAGTTTGAATATTTTAAAGACTGCTTTTAGACAAAAGTCTTGAGTAAGGGAAGGTTAAAGTAAGGTAAAAGGACCCACAGCAACTACCAAGCTGAATGCAAACAGGCTCATTAACTGACCCACCTTGAAAGAGCCATAGGCCGTAATTCACCTTATAACCAGGCACATTTCACAAGATTACCAAAAAAGGAAAAATTCCATACATTACCATAACTCCTCACTCTACTCTGTAACTATGGCCCTTCACCATTGCCTTGTCCCAGTCTCTCCTTTCCTGTCCTGCACACTCTTCCCATGCAGTGTATTCAATAAACTTCTATTTGCTTTGTTCTGCCTGGAGTGAATTCTTTCATGACCCATGTCATCAACCTCTACCTAACTGAAGCACCCCACAAATATTATGAGCCCTTTGTGTGATGGTTTTCTTTGTGTTTATGCTTCTTGGGCTTCTTGGATCTGTTGGAATAGATATATACATGTATCTATTCCAATGTGAGAGTTTTGGCTATTATTACTGTAGAAATTTTTAGTTGTGAGACTTAAACTACATATAAGTTGTTCTGTTTGATGACCCACAAGTCACCAATACTCTGCTCTTATTTTTTTCCTATAGTTTTTCTTATGTATGTTTCAATTTGGATAGTTCTTATTCTCTGGTTTAGTTTCCACACATCTACTGAGATATTTCTTCTGCATTAAACTCATATTTTCCTTTAAATCCTTAATATATTTATAGTAGCTATTGAAAAATCTTTATCTCTTTAATGTTATTATGTCTTTTAGCAGGTGTATCATCTCTGGGTCTGTTTTTATTGGTAGATTTTTCTTTCCATATATTGTATTTTAATATGCAAATGTTTTTGTATATAAATGTTTATGTATTTATTTTTATTGAAGTATAAGTAGCACACAGTGTTATATTACTTTCAGGTAGACAATACAATGATCAACTCTGTACAGTATTCTGTGTTCATCTCTTAATTCCTTTTATTTATGTCACCCATTCCCCACCCACCTCCCATCTGGTAACTACCAGTTTGTTATCTATTTTTTAAGAGATTGCTGTTTATTTGTTTGTCTCTTTTCTCTTTATTTGTTTTGTTTCTTAAATTCCACATGTGAGTGAAATCTTACCATATTTATCTTTCTCTGTCTGACTTATTTAGCATTATGTCCTCTAGGTTCATCCATGTTATTTGTAGTTCATGTTTACTGAAGCATTAGTTATAATATGGGAGCAACCCAAGTGTCCCTCCATAAATTAATGGATAATGATAAGTAAGTGAACATTACTCAACCATAAAAATGAATGAGATCTTTGTATTCTTAAATGTTCGTTGGATATTGTAAATACTCAACTCTTGAGTGTTAAGATTTTGTTGTCCTCCTTTGTTGAGTGTTGGATTTTGCTATGGATTATTATTATTTTTTTTAATATCTATTTTTTTTTAATTTTTTATTTATTTTCAGCGTAACAGTATTCATTGTTTTTTCACCACACCCAGTGCTCCATGCAATCTGTGCCCTCCCTAATACCCACCACCTGGTTCCCCCACCCTCCCACCCCGCCCCTTCAAAACCCTCAGGTTGTTTTTCAGAGTCCACAGTCTCTCATGGTCCACCTCCCCTTCCAATTTCCCTCAACTCCCTTCTCCTCTCCATCTACCCTTGTCCTCTATATTATTTGTTATGCTCCACCAATAAGTGAAACCATATGATACTTGACTTTCTCTGTTTGACTTATTTCACTCAGCATAATCTCTTCCAGTCCTGTCCATGTTGCTACAAAAGTTGGGTATTCGTCCTTTCTGATGGAGGCATAATACTCCATAGTGTATATGGACCACATCTTCCTTATCCATTCATCCGTTGAAGGGCATCTTGGTTCTTTCCACAGTTTGGCGACCGTGGCTATTGCTGCTATAAACATTGGGGTACAGATGGCCCTTCTTTTCACTACATCTGTATCTTTGGGGTAAATACCCAGCAGTGCAATTGCAGGGTCATAGGGAAGATCTATTTTTAATTTCCTGAGGAATCTCCACACTGTTCTCCAAAGTGGCTGCACCAGTTTGCATTCCCACCAACAGTGTAAGAGGGTTCCCCTTTCTCCGCATCCTCTCCAACACACGTTGTTTCCTGTCTTGCTAATTTTGGCCATTCTAACTGGTGTAAGGTGGTATCTCAATGCAGTTTTGATTTGAATCTCCCTGATGGCTAGTGATGATGAACATTTTTTCATGTGTCTGGTAGCCATTTGTATGTCTTCATTGGAGAAGTGTCTGTTCATATCTTCTGCCCATTTTTTAATATGATTATCTGTTTTGTGTGTGTTGAGTTTGAGGAGTTCTTTATAGATCCTGGATATCAACCTTTTATCTGTACTGTCATTTGCAAATATCTTCTCCCATTCCGTGGGTTGCCTCTTTGTTTTGATGACTGTTTCTTTTGCTGTGCAGAAGCTTTTTATCTTGATGAAGTCCCAGAAGTTCATCTTTGCCTTTGTTTCCTTCGCCTTTGGAGACATATCTTGAAAGAAGTTGCTATGGCTGATATCAAAGAGGTTACTCCCTATGTTCTCCTCGAGGATTCTGATGGATTCCTGTCTCACGTTGAGGTCTTTTATCCATTTCGAGTTTATCTTTGTGTACGGTGTAAGAGAATGGTCAAGTTTCATTCTTCTACATATAGCTGTCCAGTTTTCCCAGCACCATTTATTGAAGAGACTGTCTTTTTTCCACTGGATATTTTTTCCTGTTTTGTCAAAGATTATTTGACCATAGAGTTATTATTTTTTTAAGATTTTATTTATTTATTTGACAGACAGAGATCACAAGTAGGCAGAGAGGCAGGCAGAGAGAAAGAGGAGGAAGCAGGCTCCCGGCTGAGCAGAGAGCAGAATGCAGGGCTGATCCCAGGACCCTGGCATCATGACCTGAGCCCAAGGCAGAGGCTTTAACCCACTGAGCCACCCAGGCACCCCTGTTAAGGATTATTTTGATTATATTGAATTTGTTGAAGTTTTGTTCAGAAGAATCTCGAACACCTGTTGGATTATAGTAGCCTTATTCCAGGAGTGCATCCTTTCTCAAATATCTACTAAATATCTGCATAATTCAGCAAATCTCTCTACTTAGGCCAGTCAGAACTCCAACATCTCCTAGAATTTATATTTGGCTCATAGCTCCCCCATACTTACTGTTTATCCAAGACCATAAAATCTTTCTCTACACATGTGAAGCTTAGTATTCATCCAAGACTCAAGGGGCACCTAATCAATTTCCTCAGGTTCTTCTCTGCAAAGTTCCTACCTTTCTGATAATTTGTGTTACAAATTCCATTTACCTCAGCTACCCCAAACTCTGACTTATGTGTTCTCAATCCTGCAAGACCATTACAGTCTGTATGATAGTTTTTGTATGGACCTATATGGAATTCAGCTTTGTAGGGACTCCAAAGTCCTGAGCTGCTATCGAGAAGGGGCCTCTGGGCAGAAATTTAGGATGCTCACTTAATTCTTTCTATTCTTTTCTTTCCAGAATCACAGTCCCATTCTATCTGTTGTCTAAAATCTGAAAATAACTTTTCCATATATTTGGTTAATTTTTAGAGTACTTATGGTGGGAGGGCTGGTTTGGTGCCAATTACCCTGTAATAATCAGAAACAGAAGTCCAGCCTATTAAAAAAATAAATAAAATCAATATACCATCTTCTTATTATTCCTTTTATTTATTTTATTTCAAAATTCTTTAGAGAGTCCCTGTCGTATCCAGTATAAAAGTATAAGTCCCTCTAAAGCCCCTTATAAGGTCCTGAATCATCAACCCCTCTGTTATTTCTCTGACTTCATATTTTATTCTAGTTCTCATTCCCTCAAACCAGATGTGTTGGCCTTCTTGATCTTCTGCCAGCACACTAATTTCATTTCTCAGTGTGTTTACTTATAGTTATCGCTAAATGTTCTTTCTCTTGTTATCTACATGATTTATATCCTCACTGCTTCCAAGTATTTGCCTCAAATACCTGTAAATACAGCTTTTCCTCATGATCTCATATAGGGTATGTACCTCACCGCCCCCCCCCAACACTTTCTATTCTCCTTTACCTGCTTCACTTTCTCCATAGCTCTTAACGATACTTAACACACTCAAAATTCCAAGTCCTGAACAAGCTCCAAAACTTTAACTTGGTTTATAGTTTCCCAATATTTATTCTGGGCCCAACATCATGGAGCCAGGCCTTATATTTGAGCAATTTAGAATTCAACCAAGACAATGAAACTTCTCTATGGTTTTACTTATTTGTTTGTCTGTTTCCATTCTTCCTACTGAAAGGTCCCCCAATGATAGGTCCATGATAAAAAGAGTGAGACTGATACAAAGCAAAGGTCAAGCAAAGCTTTATTTCACACCAAGCATCGAGAATCAAACCGACTATTCAGGGTCGCCTCTTACAGAGAGGATGACCCCGTCTGCCTTACAGACTAGCTTTTATAGAGCAAAGGCCATGCGGTTGAGCCTGGCCACACACAGGTGGCCAATGAGATTGCAACACACAGAGAGAGCAGCACAGTCATGCTAGGTCACACACGGGTGGCCAATTGAATTACAATTCACCTCATAGTAGCTATTTGAACTAGCCTATCACCTTGGTCAGAATTGGTGCCCAAAAGGCACCCAAGAGGCAGGGCCCACATTCCTTGGTAGCTAGGGAGACAGTATGTGGGCCCCACTGATTGGATGTCTCCACCTGGCCTGACTCATACCTTCATCCGGGCTCTGTTATCTCTACCTGACCTGACCCACCCTTGTATTTGGGCTCTGTTATCTGGGATTGGTCCACCATATTTTACTGATTTCCTGGACTTGCTTTTAAGTAGGTTCCCCTTGGGAGGGGGGGGCAGGGTCAGTTTAAGTTTAACAGCATAAACAACAAAATCACTGTTTAACCGGATGGAATCGCTCTGGCTAAATAGGCCCTTACACTACTAGACTCTAAGAACACAAATATTTGATTCTATCCTTGCTACCTGGAATAGTACCTGATAATACTAGGTGTTTAATTCATAGTCATCGACTTCTCAGGTATTGGAGAAAATACCGTCTAATTTATAATCATAAGTTGAAGCAAGATATTAATAAAAATAATAAATGTTAGGACTTACTATTAAAGGGAATGTCAGAGGAAGCCAACTAGAAATGATTAGGAGAACTTCTGAGGAGCATGGAGAATCTTCTTGTGAAGAAAACCATAAATTTGGAATAGGTCCAATTAGTAAAGCTAAATCTCTTCACCTCTCTCCCATGAACACTTAAATTCTCAGGAGTAGAAGACTGAGCTGGTCAAAGAATAGCACTTAACAAAGTTGGTGGGACAGAAGGACAAGGAGGTAAGGGCACAGAGAATACTGATGAGCAGTTGAGGCTGGTCAAGCTAGGAAAGGAATTATATCCTTCCATGATGGGAAGGGATCAAAAACTGGAGGTTATGGGGGGCAAAAAGTATGTAAGGTGAAGATGAAATATAGTTGGAAGAAAATGGATAAATTTTAAATTTCTCTGATTTATTTTTGAAGGGCTGAAAAGACCTCAGCCATTCATTTTACCAATGAGGAATTTTAGTCCGAAGCTGGTGAAGTAACCTCTCCAATGTCTCCAATTAAAAAGAGGTCTACCTGAGTACAAGCCAAGTCCCCAGGGACCAGTGAAGAACAAGTCTGCCACTGGGCATCTTTTCCCACCCAACTTTCCCTTCACGTGGGGTCCCAGCTATGGTCACTTATTCTCCCTCAACTTCAAAACTTCAGATTTCCCAATGACAAAAGAAGGAAATATGTAGACTACAGCTGTGCACTGTTTTCTGTGTGGTTCCATACATTTTTGGCTTCAGAGCATTTGTTTTTAAGACAAGTTAAAATGTAACTGCCTCAAAGCATTTAGTTTGCCAGCAGGATGCCTGTCTCTAGCTGACAGGACTGGCTGCCTTGTGTTGTTTGGGTTTCTAACCAGGTTGTCTGACAGCAGGGTGCTTTTCAGTTTGATCAAGGACAATGGGCTCTAGATCAACGCTTATCATTTGTCAGCCTTTCCTTTCAGATTGGAAAAAATCTCATGGTCACATTGGCTGTTGGTTCAGCTGAGCTTGGAGAGAGGCAAAAATGATTCCCCCTGGGTTGTAAGTTGCAGGGGAGTCTTCCGGTTTCAGTGTGGTGTTGTGGTAAAGGTCTATGGGATGGGTCAGGAAACCCGTGATCCAGTCCTCCTTCACTATCCACTTGGAATATCTTGTAAATAAAATCATTTCACTGCGCTAGGCCTTGGTTCAATCATCTCCAAAGTGAAGGAATAGAAGAAATCATATTTAGGGCTTATTCCTGCTCCAAAATCTTGAATTACATGGAGACAGATAGGAATCTTCCATGTGAGGACCTATCAGATGAAACGTGAGTGAACTGAAGTCTCCTAAGAAATTCCCATTACTGCTTTATTGCTGGTTAATGATCACTATGCAAAATGAGTTAAGGATGAACCAATGACAGTTAAAGTGAATTCCAGCTCTTGTGGGGGAATCTGAGAGATCCTGAGCATCCTGGCCACAAAGGGGTTAAGCCCCTTCAGATGAAGCAGAGAGGGGCAGTGAAGTCTGAGTCTGCACAGTCAGTAAGCAGAGTAAATAAGCCCCAGTGCTAAAGAAGACATATTTGCTGATTTCTCTGTTTTATACCAGAGATGAATTGCTTTGGATCCCCAGATGTTAATTGTAGCCAGAAAAAGGCCAGAACACTGTGATTGCATGATAGAGTCAGAAAAACACATGATTTGGAATTGAACAGACCTGGAGTCAAATCCAGTTGTGGTCTAACCATCCATCTTTTCTGAATCCAAATTCTGACATTAGTAAACTTGGGGATAATTATATCTTGCATGGGTTTTATGAGGATTAGAGATAATATATGGAAAATGTTTGGCACAAGGCAAACATTTGCTAAATGATACCCAATTTTATCATTGAGACATGAGGAAAGGGACAAGAATTTTAGCCCAAAGAGCAATGCAGAAACACTGCAGTTCTGGCAAACTCAGGACATCTGGGGATACTTTCAAATCTAAATGTGATTTTCTGAAGCAGTCCTCAACACAACCATATAAGGAGAGTGATGTTCTTAGGACCCATGGTGACAGCTATGGAAAGATGCACAGTCACATGTCTCTGAGCGTCCTTTTGGGGACTACAGAATATAGTGACCCTGGGACTTCTATAGAAGAAACTTAGTGGTGGCAATTTAGTTGAAAATGAGGACCTAGGAACCTGCCTTGAAATTAAGTTTGAACATAAATTTATGAATGATTGAAACCTGTCAGTTGTGCTTTTCAAGGAATGGAAGACTTAAAGAGTGGGAGGGATGGGGAGACAAAGTCCCATCCTCATCACTTTTTGTGAAGTTCCCACTGCTGTCATAGAAAATAAAGTATGAAAGCAAAATTTTGACTCATAAGAGTTTTAATGCTTGTTGGGACATAGAAATTTCAGCCAGTTCTCTCCCCTTATAGGTAAAGGCAACAGTTAGCAGGAAAAACAAAAAAACTGTTGTCCAAATGTTAATCAGGATAAAGGAATAAATGTCTATAAAACCTGATGTTTGGTTTCAGTCTCCCAGTACATATGCATATATGTACAATCACACACACACACAGACACACACATACATACTCACTAGAAATAGGACTAAAAACCAGAAGGCAACAGGGTTTCCATTGATTCTGCATTCAAATACTATTAATTTGATAAATACGATGACAAAGAATCTCTCCTTGACCAAACTCTAGTCAACCTCCCCTGAGCTCTTTTTTCAACTAGTTCCTGTACTTGGGTAGGTCCTCAAGAGCCCAGCTGTAGCACGAATCCTGTCATGTTGGTTTAGTCAAAATCTTCCATGCTCAATCTGATCACTCTTGATAATCTGACCAAATGTTTCATCCTTCTCCATGCTGCAGGTGATGTCTGATCACTTTGACCTGCCTTTAGCAAGAATCTTTAGATCAGTTTGGTAAGGAATTACATTGTCCTCTTCAGTAATTTTCCATCTCCAGATTCTCCACCTCCTCCCACATACCCCAACCCCCTGCCTAATTCTGCTCCTTGGCTTTAAATTCCACTTTTCCTTGTTATAGTCAGAGTTGAGCCCAATCCCCTCTACTGCAAACCCCCGTTGCAGTGGTCCATGAATAAAGTCTGCCTTACTCTTTTAACAAGACTCAGAATAGTTTTCCCCCTCTAACAATGAACACCAAAAAAAGAAATAAACTAAACTTCAAGGCAAAAGGGGGCAGAGAGTGGAAAGTAGCCTCTCTAAATACAGGTAAGTATAGTGACCAAAAAATCATGTTAAATGTAATAGGTTAAAGTAATCAAATATTTGCTAATTGTATTTATAGAGGTTCAGAGACAGAAGTTACAATTTTAACTTTCAGTGAACTCCAGTCCAATATGCAACCTTAGTGTATACTTTTATAGGGTTCTTATGCCTTTTATAATGCTACTGCTAAGAAGGGAGGGAGCATTGGATGTGGGTACATTGTTCTACCCACTTAATAGATAAGTGACCTTGAGCACCTGGGATGGTGCTTTGAGGCTTGGCAGCTTCATCTTTAACAGGAAGGTAATAATCTCTACCTCACTAGATTGCAGGGAAGATCAATTGAGTTAATGTAAGCAAAGGAGCTCTATAAACTTTAAGAGGTCCGTACAGATGCTAATTGTAGCTATTTCTTCTCTCTTAAGAATGCAGTTGGCCTTCTTGATGAAGCTTTTCAGACAAAGGCAAAATTGACCCTGAGCTTTCAAACAAACGCCCTTTTAAATAAAGTCTCTAAATTACTGGAATTTTAAGGAAAAAAAAAAAAAGAATGGAAAACTTCCAAATTACCCAATTTTGAATATTCTGTCTATCCTCCTTCCTTCTAGTCTCATTGGCATCCCATGCTGTTTCCAGAGTTTAGCCCCGTTCTCACCTCTTCCTGGTGGGAATTTGCTTTTTCCTCTCTTTCTCCCCCTCTCCCAATCCAAAACCTCCAAGAGAACTGGCTAGCCAGGACAGCCTGAGCAGGGACTTCCCAAAACACAACAATTATGAAACTCCACCAAGAAAAGGTTTGAGCTGATATTTAAGACAAAGTTTTCAACAATTATGTTGTAGAATTGACTGTAATAGAACACACTTCTTTGACATACATCTTGTTTGGTGATAACAGAATGTCATTTCAAAAAGCACATCAGGGGGCACTTGGGTGGTTCAATCAGTTAAGCTTCTTGCTTTGGACTCAGGTCATGATCCCAGGGTCCTGGGATTGGCCCCGCCTCCTCGGGAATCTCTGTTGAGCAGGGAGCCTGCTTCTCCCTCTCCCTCTGCCCCACCTCCTGCTTGTGCTCTCCCTCTTTAAATACATAATAAAATCTTAAAATAAATAAATAAATAAAAGCATACCAGTATCTTAAAATTGGAGACACGCAGGAAAATGGCTGAAGGTACCAGGTAAGAACCTGAGCAGTGGGGCAGGACTAGGGATGCTGGGCCCCCCACCGCTGACCTGCAGCTACTACTTCCCTTCATACAATTAGGCTAACGTAGAATGTGGGCTCTATTACAGCCAGAGCAGTGGATTCGGGGGGTTTATGTGAAATTCCTTGATTTTTAAATATTACCAGTTGATGAACAAGTAAAAGAGGTAAAGACCTAACACTGCTGGGACCACAGAAAAGACACTGGTAAGACATCGTGGACTTATGTTTCTGTCAGAACTAGAGATAAAGAATAAAAATTCATCAGTCCAGATCCAGCCTCACCATCAGGTCTTAAAAGAATTCGCAGTACATGCCTTACTGAAGGTGTGGGAAGAAGAACAGCTTTGGGCTTTCGGGGTCACTTGATATTAGTTTATGTGCACATTTACATTGTTAAACAACAAAAATTCACCTGAGTAAATTTTAAAGATCTAATTGGCTTTATTAATCGATTCATGAATTAGGCAGCAATCCACTGAGCTGAAAAAAAAAAAAAAAGGTTTTTAGAATCAGAGATGGGGTGAAAAAAAGGGAAAAGATTAGCAAAGAATGCATTGTTTTTGGCAAGGTGGCCCTCCTAAGGGGAATGAAAAGGGTCTGTCAGTAAATTTCCTAGTGCCCACCAGGAAATTCCAGGCTGGCTTTTTAAAGGTTACAATCCTGTGAGGGTTGAAACTGCAGTTAGTTGTCAAGTTTGGGTTTGCTGATGTGGGGCCTTGACATAAGTGACTCCATTTGGGCTGGGGTTTTCTTTGTAACAATGTTGATTCATTTATTCCACAAATATAATATGTGTTGGGTCACTGTAGATTTCTGAAAAGATTGCCGGGCACAATGTAGAGAGGAGTGAGATAACACCTGGGTTTTAAGTAACATATAATTTAAATAGAAAGACAAAGCACACAGAGTGAAAACAAATTATATTATGAGACTTATAATGATATAAGTCTATGTAGTACAGTAATTAGTAGCACAGGCTATGGAGTCAAACGGACATGGTACCAGATCCTGGCTCTTCCTAGTTGTTTGTGATCTTGGCAAATGACTTATCCTTCGTCTTTTCAACTGTGGATTAGGAACAGTAATGGAATCCACCCCATAAGAATGCGGTGAGCATTAAATGAGATAATACATGGAAGGTCCTTAGTTCACAACTTAGTGTCCAGCACTCAGTTGATAAAATATGTCCAAGCAGTAATAAAATTGGTAACAATAATAACAATATTGGAAGTGAGCCAACAACGCAGATGTCACAATGCAGCAAGTGATGATCGTGTGAGCAGCACTAGTATGAGTTGGACTTCTGGTACTTAAGGGGGGCTGTATGGATAAGAAGCACTGGCATATTCTGGAACCGTGTTAGAAATGCAGGAGTTCAGGCCCCACTCCAGAAGCATCAGAATCTGCATTTTATTGGGCACTTTCCTCAGGTGATCTGCATGCATATTAATGTTTGAGGATCATGTTAGAAGATACCAGAGGAAGAGGGAACAAGTATACTGGAGAAAAACAGAAGTCTCCAGGATGAGACAAAATGGATGAGATCATAAGTTTTCAAACTTTTTGGTCTCAGAACCCCTTCATGGTCTTAAAAACTATTGAGAAACCAAAGATCTTTATTTAATATTTTGCTTATCTGTTTAGTGTCTAACAATAAAAGACAGCTGGATTCTCACACGTGCTTCAACATTCAATCTATTATATTATGTTTTTTCATTTAAAGTATAGGAAGAAAATTTGGCTTCATCTAAGTATGTAACTTGGAAAGGTAGGAGTATTTTAATATTCTTTTCACCTAATTGTGAATATTCTCTTTTGCTCCTTCCCCTATAAAATCCTCTAAGTGGTCGTTTCTTAAATTTGTGAAATATCTAATGAGGCATTATTTGGAAGACTTGGATAACTCAGTGAATGAATATTTTCTGGGTGACCAATGCATACTGCACAACCAGAACATAGGTGAATGATCCATTCAAAGCAGACTAAGAGATTTTTAGATCAGTATGAATATAGGCTGGCGGTTTCTAGCCTGTATGGATTAATGGATTTTAGTGTGCCGGTCCCAGAACTTCATTGCCCAAGGGGTTTTCCTCTAGCAGAAGACATTTTCATGTACTTCCTATTTCTTTACATAGAAAAATAAAAAGAAAGAAATGTACTTAAGTGTCAAAATTAGTCAAATTAATAATGTTTACCATTTCACTAAGGGCATTCCTTAAGTGAAACAAGGTGAGACAATGGTAATGGTATGGTTCAGGACCACTGTCCTGATTAAGGTTAGGTACCTGTCATTGCTTTTGCACCATCATGAAAATTTTAACACAGTGCAAAATGTAAATAAGATCTCAGCATTATTATAAAAATAGTTTTGACCTCCCCGATGGCCTTGAAAGGATCATGGGAACCATAAGAGTCTTTGGACCCTATTTTGAGAACCATTGTATTAGAAGACTGGAAGACAAGGGTTAGGTGAGAGGTTAGGGGACATGGAGGGGCATACTAGAAAATGGAATTACGCCAGTGGATGCCTGGAAATAGGCTGAGCAAAGTGGGTTCTACCAGGCTACGTGAAGCAGAGCTCATCCAACTCAGAAACTGCTGCCTGATCTGCTTTATTTTGCCCCTAAATACAGAGGTATATACAGAAAAGACACTGTAGTTTTAGTTTGCTTTAGTGAACCAGCCCCTGTGAAGCAGTCTCTACTTCAACTGTTCTGCATTTTGCTAAGTGAACTTGAAAATCTGGACAACTGTTTAAAATTCATAATTCAAAGACAAACATGGATAAATCTCTTCTGACATTATGTTTAACTGAAGAAATTTCACCTTTTTTTAAAGAGGAAGATATAATGTATTATTTTTGTGATTTTTTGAAGATTTATTTATTTATTGAGAGAGAGAAAAAGAGAGAGAGCGTGTATGTGAGTAGGGGGGTAGGAACAGAGAGAGAGGGACAGAGAGAATCTCAAGCAGACTCCATGTTGATCATGGAGCCCCACTTAGGGCTTGATCTCACGACCCTGAGACTGTGATCTGAGCTGAAATCAAAAGTTGGATGTTTAACCAACTGAGCCAACTGGGTGCCCCCTTTTTGTTATTTTTAAAGCAGACTGCCACCTCAATTTTATAATTCTATATGAATTACACTCTCCTCCAAAACCCAAGGGATTAGGGATATGATTAGTAATTTTTATTTTATATAAAAATGTTTATAGTTTGGAAAATGTATGGTGTTAGATCCAAGATTGAAAGTCACCTTGATTTCTAAATGTATAATTATCATCCTGTATTCAAAGGTTTGTACTGTTGACCATGGGGGGCACAAATACTAGTGCCTTGGTTCTTCTGTCCCAAAATTTTACCCAAAGATCAGAAGATACTCTAAAAACCAAAAAATGAAAGCTAGCTTTTTAAAGAGTCTACCTGAGGGCTAGGAGTTAGCCATTGACCTTGATGAGTACCTATGAGACCTGCCGTATGTAGACTAGCAATCAGGATAAAGATACAGGAGGCTGAGTAGCTGAGGGTCCCTGGGCTCTCTCACTCTAAGGTTGTGGCCATCTTTCACTGTCAAGTAGCCTCCAATCTGAGCTCTCTAGGAACCAGGTGTAGTACATCTTGATCTCCCTTGCTCCTCCACCAGCCAAACTCTGCAACTCAAACTCACATCAGTACCTGAATTATCTGTGTTATTAGTCCTGAGCCGTCTGGCTTGATAGCTACTCCAGAAAGTGTGTTACTTGGAGAAATGTACAGTGAGGCATCTTCTCATCCAGATGAGGCTTTCATAGCTTACGCCTGGGGCCGCTCTCATTTTCTCTGAAATAGACTTTAAGAGATGCTTGGCTGCTTAAAATCATTAGTGAAAATAACTCACAGGAGGACTTTAGAGCTAACATAGCTGAACGTGCCATTAGAGCCCTATTCAAAACGCTGCTCCATGTGCTTTTTATTTCCCAACCTGACTTAGGTGTTTTACCCCTCATTTTCAGTGGGATGTAAAAAAATTGATCTTTCCTCACATTATAAAATCAATGTTTACCTATTTTAAATATTTTGTAAAATTACCCAAAAAGGAAGAAAAATTAAATGACCTCCTTTTCTCCTAACAGAAATTACTTGAAATTTGGAAACGTGACATAAATATGGGTGGCACATGCTTTCAACGTCAGATGAGGGCAACGGCCCACCCAAGAGTTCTCTAGAACCAATAAAAGTATAATGTGAAGCACTATATAATTTCAATCTTTTTTCTTTTTTTTTTAAAGATTTTATTTATTTATTTGACAGAGAGAGATCACAAGTAGGCAGAGAGGTAGGCAGAGAGAGAGAGAGGGAAGCAGGCCCCCTGCTGAGCAGAGAGCCTAATGAGGGACTCGATCCCAGGACCCTAAGATCATGACCTGAGCCGAAGGTAGCCCACTGAGCTACCCAGGCACCCTATAATTTCAATTTCTAATAGCCATATGAAAAAAAGTAAAAACACACAGGTAAAATTTATTTTTATAATATAATTTATTTAACCCAATAGATCAAAAATATTATCAATTTTTTATGTAATCCATATAAGAAATTATTAATGAGATGTTTTATATTACTTTATTGTACTCTTTGAAACCTGGCATGTGTTTTATACTTGCAACACATCTCAGTTTGGGCTGGCTTATTTCCAGTGTTCGAAAGCCATGTGCGACTACTAGCCACCATATTGAACAACAATAGATCAAGGAAAAGTTACTTTGTTTGACTCACTGTTTACTTTTGGTTAAGGTTCCCAGTCTTAGTGAAATCACAGGCCAACTTGTAGATTTTTTGTACAGTAGAGATCCAAATAATTTCTGTCCCGTAGGAAAGATAACATCACCAGCCATATTGTGTTGTAGAATATTAACCAGTTTTGTCTTGAGCCAGGCAATTATATCCTACATTCTTTTGTTAAATTTCCAAAAATGTCTTAAACATTCTTCTTGAACATTCTTTGAACCAGTCTTAATATCTTACTGGTTCCCTCGTTATTTCATGAATTGAACATAGTGTTGTTTGTGTGGTTCATTTTATATGTTTATGAGTCATGAATTTTACCTTGTTGAAAATCCTACTTTAGTAATTCCACTACCCAGAGCCAGTATTAACGTGTTGTTGTCTTTTATTCTGTCTGTAGATCTATCTATATAACATATATTTCATGTAGAAATCTCCATCATCTCACTTTCTGCCTATATAAGTACTAAAAACACTGCATTAAGTAAGCATATATCCATTTTGCTTGTCTGAGACCCAAGAATTTCATATATATGTTCAAGATTTTTGATATACCCATTACCAAATTATCCTTCTGAAATGCTTTATCGCAAACATTCTTATTACCAGATTCTAAAAGTGCCTGATTCTTTACTGTCTAGAAAGCTCTTTGCAAGAATTGCTAATATCTGTTCTCCCTTTCTTGTCCCAGTTTTAGTGAGAAATAATTGACCTATGTGGTTGTGTAGCTCTCCCTTTTTTAATCTAGAATTAATTTATCTGATTAGACTGATTATAATTTTCAGAACAGCAAGTAAAATGTTCATAATAATAATAGTACTGGTAAAAAGAAGCCTTCTTGGTTTTATGTCTGACTTAGGAATAATACCATTAACATTCTTGTCATAGTGGTGAGATACATGCTATTGTTTTGTGATTTTTTTTTTTTAATCATCTTAAGGATATACTTCTCTACTCTTGTTTTAATATACTATTTTTAAAAATTGGAATAAAATTTGAACTATATCAAATACATACTTTTCCTTTGATGTATGAATATTATAAGTTATGTTCATAGGTATTCTAATATTTAATTAGCCATATGTTCTTATATTAAATCTTACTTGATAAAGTATATTATTCTTCTGATACATTGATTTCCTGATGTTCATATACTAGAATATGCTGAGAAATTTAATAAGCTATTATTTTTAATATGTTTGGCATCTATATTCATAAGTGATATAAGTAACATAAGTGTCCTATTTTTAAAACAATTTAATCAGATTTTAATATCAGAATCATACTAACTGAAATGAAATTTAAAATCTTTCTTTTGAAAAAATCTTTCTTTGGAATCTTTAGGCACCGATTAAAAAATTTTTTTTAAGTTTATTTATTTGAGTGTGGGGTGGGGAGAGAGAGCAGAGCAGCGGGAAGGCGCAGAGGGAGAGGGAGAAGCAGACTCCCTACTGAGCAGGGAGCCACACATGGGCTTGATCCCAGGACCTCAAGATCATGACCTACGCCGAAGGCAAATGCTTAACTGACTGAGCCATCCAGGTGCCCATTTAGGAACCATCTAAATGGTAATAAGTAAAGAGTAGAGATTGTCTATTTCCTGAACATTTGAAATAACTGCCTTGTAAAGCCCGCTGATATCTTCCCTAGAGGTTATTCTTTCATAAACTTCAAAAATTTCTTTCACATTTTTGGTCTATTTCGATTTTCTTCCTGTACGTGAGTCATATAAAAGCCTAAATATAGTTAAATTTTATCAAGATTTCTAATTTGAGTACAATATCATGTGTGTATATCTATATCTATATACAAATATATGTACAAAATATATTATTTATGTAAACATAACTATGTACGTATATATAAAACTGTTTATGTATATACGTGTGTGTATATAAACATATTATATATATAAATATATTTTATAATAGTTCTGTATCTCTATCTTCTTTCTTATTTTTCAAATTAAATTAGCCAGAGATTTGTTATTTTTATGTGATAGAACATCTACTTTTCATCAAAATGGATTAGTTTTTAGATTTTCTCTGATTTCACCTTTTCGATTCTCTCTCCTTCTGAGGGCATTAGGAAGCTACTGCAGAGTTTTTAGCAGGAGAGCAGCCAGCGGAGGCTTGTGCTTTGAAAGATCATTCTGTCCTCTGTGGGGCCATGGGCGGGAAGAACAGCCCAGGCAGCTGGACTCTCAGCCCCACTGTGACCTCCTGAGCCCAGCAGTGGGGCAGGAGAGACTCGGGGTTAGGATGTGGGCCAGACCAGCAGGAGAACTGACTCAGCTGTTCTATAAAGCTGTTCCTGATGGTAAGTTGAGGGGTGGGAAGCCCCAGGATTAGAGGATCTGTGCCTAATGATTTAGTCCAAGCTCAATATCCTAGATGTACACAGCATAACAGACACTTTTCTGAATAAGATGAGGCAGACATAATGGCTTGGTGAGGGAAGAAGTTAGCCGAGATCTAGGATTAAGAGACCAACCCCTCCACCCCACCATAAGGGCGCTGGGGTATAAGTAACAGGACTGTCACAGAAGGTCATACAGTCTGTGCAAGGACAACCCCAATGAGCCTGATTCACACAAAGTTCTGCGGCAGTTCTGTGGATACCCCTGGTCTGAAAATCTGTATAGGACATCCGTCCCAGTAGGGGGAACAGCAGGCAGAAACCTGTACATATCAACTGAGTCAGCTTGGTGAGGCTATGCGGAAAGTTGCAGATCAAAAGGTATCCGGCTGTCCCGGGTTCGCCCCAGGAACAGGGTCCCACCAAACTGAGACTAATTCCAGACCTCAGCTGCAATCATCATGTCTATTGTACTCGCAGGCCTGCGATAGGCCAGGAAGTGGGTTCAGCCCTTAAACCTGAGTGAAAGGGGCCCCGACTGGTAGCAGTGAGAGGGAGGAGAGGAGGCCACTTTCCTCAAGACAGTGTTCTTTTCCACCTCAACAAGCCTCACGCCTTCTTTTCCTTCTTCCTGTCTCTTTCCTTTCGTCACATCGCCTCTCCCACTCATCCTTCTCTTTTGTCCGTGTCTTCGTCTGAATTCTGATGGCCCACGCTCTGTGGTTGTCTCTTGGTGCTAATGGAGTCATCTAGCTCAGGTTCCCGCCCCCCTGGGAAGGAACGCCAAGCTGATGGGCCTCTGCGCTCAAGAACAGGGCTGCCCAGAGACTCGTTTCAAGACATTTGTCTGCCACAGAACAATGGCATCTGCCGCTGAGAAGAAATTAAAGTTACCGCTAAGTAGAGCAGCACAGTGCATAATGGTCTTGAACCCGGGAGGGGGTTTGACGGTGACGGCTGGGAAGCTAGGACTGATAAGGTCGTCACCCATATTGCCTGCAATCCCAAAGCAGCTGGCTGGGCAGCTGCCATAGAGTCTGGCAGGCTCCACGCTGCTGGACGCCAAACAGCACACCCAGGTGTTGGGGGAAATCCAAAAAGGCAGGAAACAGCTTGACCAGGACCAGCTCTCCCTGCATATCAAAGTGGGGCTGCTAAAAGAAAAATCTGGGAAGGGACACTATTGAGGACAGGGGAATAGTTTAACCAAACTGGCTGCAGTGAGATCAAAAACAGGATGTGAATAGGATGTGACAACCCTTCCCATTAAAACAGGACCCTTGTCAAGTGAAATAACCCTCATGAATTGGCTAAAAACCCCACAGCAGGGCGACTGACCTCTTTGGTCACTTGGCAGTCACAGAAGCTAAAAACGAGTTCTAATTAAATTTTAAAATAAGACAAAAACCATTGTGAGTAACAAACATTATTATTTCTCTGAAGCAAAGGCTTCTATTTCTCCCTTCGATGACCTTGGAATAATGAGTTACTGAGTTTCCTCTGCAGAGGATCCGCTGTGAAACTCCAGACTTTTCCGTCGCGGCCTGTTCCCTCCAGGCCTCCAGTCAGGGTGGAAAGGCTCTGAGGCTCATGGGCTCGGGCACCAAACCACGCTTTAGGAGGAAGTGCAAAATCCAAGTCTGAATGTCAGTTTCCCCACCTATTAGCTCTGTGACTTTGGTCTAATTATTTACTCACCGTGAGATCATTTTGTTTGTTTTAGAAGATAAGAACAATGGCCTATATCTCATGAGGCTTATGGGAGGGCTAATTGAAAAAAATCTAGGTAAATGCACTCTGCCCACCGCCCGGACAACTTCAGGGAGTCAGCAAACAGTAATTGATTTCATCTTTTCTATCAAAAATCTCCATGTCCCCAGAAACTAACACAGCACTTGGAATACAGTATAGATTTAACACATGGGTGTGTAGCTTAGCAGACTGAATGACATGAGCCATGTTCTTTAACAAATCATGACAATTTCTGAATGTGCTGTGATTATTTCGTCTGCTAGGAGAACAAGAATGCACAATTGAAGTTTGCTTATTCACTCAAAAATATATCTTAGTTTTGTCTGCTTTGCATTACACACTGTGTCAGGTTTTGGAGATGCGGTGGTGAGAAAGATAAACATGGTCTTTACCTGTGTCACTCAGGAAGCTTTTGTTTCCATGTAACAGAATGCCCAGCACCAAGTGACTTAAATAATAAAAAGGGATTATTGTGTTACATAACTGGAAAAGCTGAAGGAAAATCCAGCTTCAGGGGTGGTTTGATTCAACAACCCACTGAGGTCACTGGGGGCTCTGTTTCTTTCTGTCTCTGCCTTCTGCAGCATCTGCCATACGATAAGGCTGGTTGCTGTCAAGGCGGTAAGATGGCCGCCAAGATTCCACGCTTTCTCTCCCATATATAGAGGTTTCCATGTTCTGGAGGCTCCCTGTCAATCTCTTTTTGTGTCTCACTGGTGTTAATTGAGTCATACACATCCCTGAATATTCAATAGATGAGATTGGATCATGCTGATCGGTTGAAGCCTGAGCCACAGGCCCTACTCAGGAGCTTGGGCATTAGTCATCCAAAGACAAAGCCCATGAGCTGAGAGCAAGTACCAGAGACATCCAGTAAGTTAGGGCGGGCACAGAGGGAAGAGGACTGCTACCGGCGGTTAACAACCCCTGGAGTAAATGCTAGTGTTGCCACAGAGCTTCCAGTCCGGCTTGGCAACTTGGAAAAATTGATGTTTCAAGAACAAAATTTAAAATTTCTGTGCAGCTTTCCTGAGGAGAAATGCGAATCAAGAATGAATAATGTCACTTCGCATGTAATTATAGGGTCATTTAGCAAATTAAATAGCTAATATATGGTGTTAGGCACTGTGAGATGTACAGAAAAATGCACAATTAAAGTGACAATGATTAAGAAGCCAACCATACAATAGACAAAATATTTTATTCACTTTTGAAATGGCAAATAGCCATGTGGTACGGGCCCAGTGAATGGAGCCAACTTTCATTTGTGTAGGCGTTATGGGTTTCAAATTTTGATGTGCCTAAGGCAGATTTTTAACCCAGCAATTTGCTTCCGTGATCTGAGATGGAGCCCAGGAGCCTTATTTTTATTTATTTACTTATTTACTTATTGATTTATTTATTTTTAACCAGAACTTCAATGATTGCAGTACGAAGAGGACCATACTGCAGACACCATGGACTACTGTGGGCAGGCAGAGCTCCATGAAGCAAACTGTAGAAGGCATAGAATAGTTTTGTGCGGTGAAGGTCAATAGAGTTCTCAGGGATCTGTGAAGAGGATGTAGGTCTTGGTTTCTTTGTTATTCATTGCAAAATGCCCAGCACTTCGAACAGTGCCCTCTCCCGACGGGACACTTGCAATGGTAGGGAATGAATGAGTTTACCAGGGGTATTTTTCGTGTTGGAATGGAGTGAAGAGATAGCAGAAGTAGGAAGATGAGTTCATTGTCATGGTCTTTGCACAACGTAATATGGCTTTCACCTAGAGTACACAAAAAGGAAGGAAAAAGTTGCTATTCAAAAGCCCTTCACCAAATGCTATGGTTACTCTGCAGATAACTTACACTACATATAAAAGTTGGCAGAATGTTTTAATTTATTTAAAGAAAGTGTGAATGGATGAGATAAAGAAAACCAGGCTCTCCATTGGAAATGTTACCATATTTCACTCTGTGTCGATGTAAGAGAGGAAAGAGAATTAGACGGGAAGACAGGAGACCCGTATCAGCTTTGCTTCTGAGCAGCTTGAGGAAAGACCTAGAGGAAATCCCTTCCCTTCTTAGGACCAATTTCCTCATTGATAGAATGAAGGGGTTGAACCAGATAATCTGCGACATCCTTTATCGCTATGATGGAATATCACCGCATGCACCTTGATGAGAACTATATTGTAAATTTAATTTACTCTTTAAACTGTTAAAATAACTATGGCTAAAAACCAAAATGCATATTGTACTCCGTGTGGGACTAATGGTGTGCTTTCTAATTATCTGCCCAAGCAATGTAACCATAGTTAAATTTATGATGAGAATAGCACATCCATTGGGCTGATCAGGTTGTAGTAAATTAAAACTTACAGCTGCCCTTTATATTAATTTAAAGGCAACCCTCTGCCACCAGCTAGAGGAGTCTTATCAGCATATGAATGAGGTACATTAACACAACAAAAGTTGTATTACATAATGTCAAAGTCCAGAGCTAGACATCTAACCTTGTAAACACTGCACTTGTATCTAAGGAGAAATTCATGTTTATGATCCCTGACACTGGCCCAACTTCTCTCTCTGTATGTTAATTCAGAGGGACAGAGAAAGACCAGGGAAACTTTCCTTCTCTTTCAGCAGAGCTGTAGGCACTGGGTGGGGGCATGGGTGTTAAGGCCAACTTAATCTTTAAATATCTAGACCAACTCATTGGTCATTTGAAGGTTATGGTTTCCTTACAGAAAGACCATCTCTCTAAAAAATAAGTGAATAAATTATTTTGTTACAGGTAAATTCCTAAGTGTATTTTAAATATGACTCAATATCTAGAAACTTTAGTCCCAAATTTTTAGAGATGGTATTACCTAACTAACAATAAACTAACTTTTTGAGCCCCCACAAGCTCATAGAACCTGTATTAATAATGTTACTAAAATTCCTTCTAATCCTTCTAATTAACCTGCAAGATAGGTATCACCTCCTATCTATAGCTAAAGCTCAAGGAGTTTAAGTCACTTGCCCAAAGTCAAACACAAGTAAGGATTCAAAACATCATTTGACTTCAAGACACAGAATCATTTTACTAAAAGCTTGTACTTGAAAAAAAGAGAGAGAGAGAGAGAGAGAGAAATTCACAGCACGCTTTGACATTCCTGAGAGAGAGAGAGAGAGAGAGAGAAATTCACAGCACGCTTTGACATTCCTGACCATTTCCTGAATCATTCCTAATTGCAAATGAAATTAGTGGCTTTCACTTCTTCCAAGTCTACTGCATATTTTCTTTGTTTTCACTGTGAGTAAGCTATGGTTAGTGATGTACATCCTTGGACTGTAAACAAAGGTGTCAGAGGCTGGAAAATTTCAAGACAAAGAGTTCTAGCGTTTTCAAGGACTTTTTTATAATTAAAAATTTTTGTATATTGAATGCTTTTATAATGCTTAAAAAAATCTAAGACTTACTAATTCAATGTAGTACTTTTAAATTATGTCTAATATCTATGCCATAAAACCACTCTATATAAAAACTCTCTATAGCAGACTGCTCATTGGAAATAGAGTGTACTTTGTCTAAGTGACTTGGATTAAAATAGTGGTTTGATAACTTAGCTATAGACCTGCATACAAGTGAAAAAACAAAGCAATCAAACAAGAGAAAGGTAAATTGTACCAACCTGTAATACCTTCTCCACAATCCTCAAATCCAAAGAATCCTGGAAAAAAATGAGCGTAGGTTAATTTAAGTTAAAAAAAAATGAACAAATAAAAATATTCATATATTTTAGAGAAAACCACATTTAATGGATTTGAGGATAAGTACTGCCTCTAGGTCCCTTTGGGACAGTTATGAACTATAGAGTACATACACAGGGTGTCCTTCTAAAAGCTACATTCACTAGGGATAACCTGTGCAACCATTAAGATGTTGCAGAAAAGATGGTTTGTGACTTCCAAGAATAGGTTGTAAGAAACATTACTGTTCTGTGCTCTGCTTTCCTCTTTCTTATATTACTCACTCAGTGGAAAGCCAGTTGTCTGGTCATGAGACATGCAAGCCACCCTGCGGAGGTTCAAGTGGTGAGGAAGAGGTCTCCTGCTAACTGCCATGCGAGGGAGCCATCTTGAAAGTGTATCCTTGGGGCACCTGGGTGGCTGAGTGGGTTAAGCCTCTGCCTTCGGCTCAGGTCATGATCTCAGGGTCCTGGGATCGAGCCCCACATTGGGCTCTCTGCTCAGCAGGGAGCCTGCTTCCTCCTCTCTCTCTCTGCCTGCCTCTCTGCCTACTTGTGATCTCTGCCTGTCAAATAAATTAAAAAAAAAATAAAAATCTTAAAAAAAAAAAAAAAAAGAAAGTGTATCCTTCAATCCTAGTCAAACACTTAGATAATTGTCGCCCCAGCTGACATCTTGACTGCAACTTCATGAAAGACCTGGAGCCAGAAACACCTTGCTGAACTGTTTCCAACTTTTTGACCTGCAGAAATTGTGTGGGATAATAAACTTTTTTTTTTTTTTTGGATAATAAAGTTTTATTGTGACTTGAACCATTAAGTTTTGAATCAATAACAAGAACACCTGTTCTTATCCAATTGCAGCAAATCACTTGATTCCAAGATTAAAAAGAAGAAATGAACTAATCAGGTTAAAGAATAAAATACTTGGAATATGCTGTTTAGGAAGAAACTTTCCAATTTCTTTTGCATGAGATAGAATAGCTACTAGTAGACCAGCCAGGAAGAGCAAATTCATTTGCTCCACTGCGTCCTTACTGACGTAAGCAGGATATCTTTCTATACAATTAGCTCTTGACTTCACTTGACATTTTTTTGCTGCAGATTTCTCATTTTCTACAAGTGAGGGATAAAGTTAAGGATAATTAGATTATTCGGTTCAAATCAGGAAACACATCATAATTGAAAGGTAGAAAATCTGTTTGTTTTAATTTAAGCAAACCTTCACCATTCAGATGAAGCCAAGCCTTCTGTTTTTCTGGAGAGCTAGAGAAAGTACTTATTTCACAAAAGAAACCAAAAAAGTAAAGGAGAATATACCTTCTTAATTAAACTTTAGCTACAGGTAATTTACTATAATCTGTCTAATTTTCTATGCTATTAGTAAGTTCTGTTTTAATATAATATGACAGCTTTTTCTCATTTCTAAGCAGCAGGCAAAAATGTGAAGGTAAAAATATAATGTTACATTCTTTAAAGAAAATCCAATATTCATTGTAGCACAATGCAATACAAAAGAGGCATGTAACTAAAAGTATCATACCAAAAAGTAAAAGTATCATACCAAAAAAGTATCATACCAAAATTGGTCATTCCTTGAGCAAATAAAACTCATAATAATGTTGTCTCAAATCCTTTTGGAACAGGGAAGAACATCTGCACTTATATAATTGTATGTAATTTTATATATTTTTATATAATATATATTCTTTAAAAGTTTATTAGTTAGCCAATGCTATGTAACAAATTGCCCTAAAACTTAACAATTTACAACAACAAACATTTTTATTCTCATAATTTTTGTGGATCAGAAATTTAGGGTGGTTCTGGCTCAGACTCTCTCATGAAGTTGTTAACAAGATGTCAGCTAGAGCTGTAGTTCTCTGAAGACTTGACTAGCACTTGAGGACTTGTTTTCTTCTTCTTCTTTGGTGGTGGTTGTTTTGTTTTGTTTTATTTTGTTTTGTTTTGTTTTAAAGTAAGCTCTAGGCCCAACATTGGGCTTCAACTCACAACCCCGAGATCAAGAGTCACATGCTCTACTGACTGAGCCAGCCAGGCACTCCTGAGGACTGATCTGCAAGATGGTTCACTCATATGACGGTTGGCAGGAGGGCTTGCTTCCTTGATCACAGATCTCTCCATGGGAGTGCTTGAGTGCCTTCATGTCATGGTCGCTGGCTTTCTTTGGAGCAAGTGATCCGAGCCAGACTGCAAGCAGGGGACTGAAATTTCTTCTCTGACCTCTTCTCATAAAGTCACACATGAGTGAGGTAAAGCTAAGTGTGTTGGGTAGACCAGAGGCTTCCTCATGGGTCGTTTCCTGATGAAATGGTATGCCCAGGATGGAGACACCTGCTGGAACAGGGAAGAGGATACAAAACTCTTCCCTGTTTTCTGCAAAGCTTCTTCCTTATCAACCAATCTTAAAGCTTAATCTGCCACATTTAAAGATTCATTTCTTTCAACTAAGGAGAATTATCGTTAAAACGGACTAACCCCTTGTGTTGATATACTTATTTAGGTCTTATTCTGTCCAGTAGCTAGTTGAAAGGAAAGGCACAAAGCAAGCTTCTTGGATGAGGAAGTGGACGCACCTGATGACAAAACATAGGTCTCGGCGGGTTGTTGAGGAAAACATTACAGCACTTTGGGCTCCTAGGACAAAGGGAATGCAAAAGGAAGGTGGAACAGAGAGTGCTAAAGTGGAAAAAATTTTTCCACCTCTGAAGCTGCTTCAATGATAAAAAAAGAGGGATGTGGAACTCTGTGGACCCCTGGAACCTGGATGGCTACTCTGGTCCGGAGTCGTCAGAGTGATCACCTTGTCCCTTGCTATATCTGTTACCCTGAAACACTTGTTAAGGTTGGAGTGCAGATTCCTGACTCGGGGACTATCAGGTTATACCTTTAAAGGCTGACGTTTCTAGGGAGCCAAACCCACTCAGTAGCTGTGCTACCAGTCTATACTTAAAGCGCTCTTACCAGAGCTTACACACCACCACATCACTCCCTGCTTTTCCTTGCCTCTGGCCTCTATTGTTTCCACCTGAACATTATATTTTTTCCTAGACTACAATCATCAGCCCTGTTCACTGACTCAGCAGTGAATGTGTATGTTTGTTCCAGTCGTGATGGGAGACCAAAGAGAGAAAAGAAATGGCTGGCAAAGGGAAACAAAGGTTTTCTAAAGAGGTACATTTCTAGATGTAACAGACGTGCCCAAAAATTAGTGCCTTTTTTAAATGACCTTTCTCCTAAATTTTGAAAGAGAAATCTAGATTGGACTGTTCCAGAAAATTCTTGTTTGTTTTTGAGAAATATTATTCAACCCCTCACTCTGTCTGCCCAGATTCTTGGACATGGGGTATGATGAGACCAGTGCCTGTAACATGGTGGCAGGCTAAGGAAAAGGGAAGCCAGCAGAAACAGACAGTAACAAGATTCTAGGATAGGTAGCACTAAGCCTGTCTTTTATTAATAGTCATCATGTGCTGTTGTTAAGTCTTTAGGTAAAACTGTGTTAGATGCTGAGGGCTTTCTGGCACTACTCTTCCTCTCAGGCCAGTGTAGCCATACCAGCATTGGCAAAAGAGCATGGTGGTCTCAGAGGCACAGATCAGCATGACAATTGCCATGGGAAATCTTTCCTACCCGCTCTCTCCAAGTATTAAGACTTAGGCAGTAAATCTTGAAAGGAGAAAGCTAAATACTTTGCTGGGAAAGGCTATGAAAGCGAGCAGCTATCTGGGGTTGGCACCAGGCTTTGAGTAACTGTCTGAAAACATCCTTGTGATTTTGGTTTCCAAAAAGTCTGGATGGACTAGAAATGGCTACAAAGAAAAACCAATCTGTGACTGACCAATGAGAGAAAGAAACTGGGTCTGAGATCCATAAATCTAAAGAGTTGTCAGGAAAATCCCAATCAATTTTTAAGCCTGGAGGTTGCATCTTCTCCGTTGGTTAAAAAGTCAATTCATAGTGCCCCTTTCATTTCATTATTCATGCAACACAAATTAAATGGCTTAGCTGTTTCAATAGAGATTAATTACATTAGGCATAAAGCACATTTCCAGTTCAGGCCATGGTTTCTACTTCATTTAATTCATTATCTCATGTGCAATCCAGTGGCATCCTGAAGATAACAGCTAGTTTCAATCACATATGTCTTTTTCAGCATTTCCTTCTCTTTCTTTCAGGTTTCTCTAGGAAAATTTGTAGCTAGGATAAAAGGGAAAAATGTATACTTGGACAAAAGGAATTTTATTCTAAAGGGCTTTTTTCCTTCTTTTATACAATTGTTTATGTTTGCTTTTGGTTTTGCTGTCATCTGACTTTGGTGACAGAAAGGCATCACCTGGTCTTCTACAGAAAGATGCTATTTTGGCTCTGTGCTGGGGGACGGGAGGGACGCACCTGGAGCTGGAACTGGGTGTGTGCGTGAGGGGAGCCTGGTTAGGGCTGCCAAGGCTGGTGTCGATGGAGACCACTGCTGTGATTATGAATGAGAGGAAGAAGTTTAGGCCCCATGTAGATCTATTTACTTTGATATACTCCTCACGGGGTATTTTTCACTCAACAAAAAATGTTGGTAACACACATCTATATGCACGAATTCCACAGAGTTCTTTCAAAAGAAGGCTCTTTGAAGGTTACCAAAAATGCTGGAAATTCTTTCTTTGCAGCTATGACCACAGGTTTGTAGCACAGAGGAAGAGCCTTCCTTTAGAGGAAGTCTAAAGTTGGAATACAAGCTTACTTACAAGCACCCAAATTTCTTATGAAAACAGAATTAAAATTTCAGACACATGGAATGTTCTTACTGTAAAACGACTTGGAAGTTGCCTCCATTTTTAAGCCATACTGAGAAAATAAAGAAAGAAGAAAAGATGAAGAAAGGAGGAGAGAGAGAGAAAGAGAGAGAGAGTGGGAGAGCGGGAGGAATGAACTCAGAGAGAGCCTGTTTTGTGACTTAAGCCTTAAAAGACTTGTCAAGAATGGAATACAGGGTATGGCATGCAGCATTCTGCAAACAAAGAAATGACCACTATAGGGAAGCCAAGATCATGAAAATTTTATCTGTACTCAGCTTGGTCAACAAACAAAAAAGAAAGAAAAGAAAAAAGATTATTTACCTTTTTTGTCTCAAAAAATAGTCTGAGTCTTGTAGTCGAATACAAAAAAAAATCTTCATGTACTTTCATATCTTCGGCTCAACAGCAGTTTATTCAAGATAAATATATTTGAAAATGAGAGTACAAAGTTGATACCACTTGGAAAATTTTGATGAATTTTCTAGAATATCTTTTTTTTTTTTGCTATGGAGGGGGAGGGAGCTTGCATTTCCTCACTGATCAACTGCTTTTGCACCTGTCCCTAAATTTTATTTGATATATTCCTAAGGAAGCCTGTAAGAACTCCTCTCATGCTGCTTTGTTTGCAAATCCAAATTAGATAACTTAGATGCCTGATCTTGGGGCTTCTGTTCCTTTTTGTAACTTCTGCCAAAACATCACAAGAGAAAGGGAATGATAATAAGAAACCATCTAAAGACAATCAAACAACCATTAATCCCCTACTCTTTCCACACACGATAAACATTAGCTGTAGCTCAATTAAACTCTACAGTTCACAGATGTTCACCATAATGACTGCCCCGCAATGGCATTCTTCTCATTAAGGTGTTTTGGAACTGTGCATACGCCAGCTCCTCCCCACCGGGGGACTGGGGAATGGGGAAACACGCAGGTAACCAGATACGCCTGGCATATGAAGCAGAAGACAGCTGCCTGCTCTTTCCAGAAAGGGTGCATCAGCAGGATTTATCATCGTTGTTTTTGCCGACACATCACCCCTATCCCCCTTTGAGTCATTAACAGTGAAAATACAGAACTTGACAGAGGCAGAGACCCAAAATGTGTCCCTGGAGCCTGGAACCATCTGGAAGAAACACGCGTTTTCCCCCGCGCCTGGGTGCTGCTTGCACAGAAACCAGCTTGGCTTTCACACAGAATGTGCTTTTTTCCCTTGTTCCTTCAGATGCCCCAGACACTTCAAACTATGTTTCCTTTGGGGAAATTAGTTGCATAACAGGGATATGGAAGGTACTGAGAGGAATTTTAAATAGTTCATTAGATATAACGTGTCAGTAGCAAGTGGTATCCGTTTCCTTGAAAAGCAAAGAAATAATAAACTCAGCAAGGAGGGTGCTGTAATCTCAGAGACGGGTGTTCCACTTTCCCACCAATCAGACCGCGTGCCCGCAGGGAACTCAGCCATACGCCCCACCTCCTGCGCTTCGGCGCTATGGCGCGCCCATCCAGGGCTCCACGTGCGCCGCATGCGCGGAGGCTGCATGCTCTCTGGCCCTGGCTGCGGTTACAACCTCAGAATGGGATTGGGGTTTTGTTTTGTTTTGTTTTTGCTTTCGTTTTCTTTCCTTTGCAGACTTCCAGGCGAGTAAATATCTCTGTGTCTTAAGACTTTGGCAAAGATTACACAAGAATCTTTAAACAAGTAACAAAGCCACTGCAATCCCAGGGACCTCGGCTCTAGAAATCCCAGGACTTCCTGGCTGAGCCCGATCCTTGTTGAGAAGGGTGTCTTTCTTGGAGTGAAATGTTGTGGCTGCAAAGAGACACATTTGCAGGAGGAACTTTGCCTCTGTTATTGCCAATCCACCTGAGACCTGGTCTCTGGTGAGGTCAGTCCTAACGGTCTTCTGAGACCCACAGGCAAGGCTCTCCTGAAGGAATGATAAGCCATGAATGCCTCCAGCCTTGTCACATTTTATCAGAGACTATTATTAAGTGCAGGGAGATGAAGACCTTCAGGATTCTATAAACTCAGATTTGAAAATCCGGTACTGGAACGAATATCTAGGAAGGATAAAATACGAGTGCTGAATTCCTTTGTTTAAAATAGAGATTGTTTGTCTTCAATAGAGGAAATCAATTTAATTACTAATTTTTAAAAGTTTTAGAATTTAAGAAATTTTAATGGTAGAAAAAATCTACATGTGGTCCATTCAATAGCTTTGCTAAACGCTTATCTAGGTAGTATTATTTTAATAATCACCCTAACTGCCTTGCAAATAACTGAGATGTTAAAAAAATAAATAAATAAGCACTGTTTTAACTCTATGTGGAGCATTTCCCACCATGACTGGTATTAGGCAAAGCTTGTGTTTTAGCACATTTCCCTCAGCCTCTGTACCCCAAGTGTCTGCACAAGCCTCCACCCCCCGCCCCCAGGATTACACACACCGTCACACACGTTTAAGGCAAAGTCCTTTCTGGTGTGGTTGCTTCCGGGGTCAGCCTTCTGCTGCCTTCTGGCCTTCTCTTTCTTTACATCAGAATGCGTCTCTCGGTGGAGCCTTGTGCTGGAATTTCTATGGATTCCAAGAGTATGATGACGGTCACTCTGTGTGTTTTGCATACTCTATATTTAAACTGTTAGCTAACTGTGGATGGAAAGGCCTAACCACTTGGAACAGTGGGAGAAAACCACAAAAAGAGAACCTGCTGGCCCAGCAGTGTGTGCAGACTGAGAAGGAACCCTTCACTCACTACCTATGTAACCTTGGGTCTCAGGGACTCCCTCAGGGGGTCTGAGAGATCCAAACCATTCAAGAGTAAAACAAACATTTAAACTGAAAGATAGATGGTTGAATTTTAATGTAACCATAGGGAAAAAAAAGTACATCGTAATTATTTCAGTTTATGTATCCAGCAGGGACTTTCTTTTTAAGAAATTACCACTTGTCAAGTTTTGGGCATAGTATCAAAGAAGAATATTCACAATTAACTGAAAAGATGGCTAATATACTCCTCTTTTCCGATCTATATGTCAGCATGAAGCTGAATTTTCTTCATATTCTTCAACCAAAGCAACGTAACACCACAGATTGAATGCAGAAGCAGATATGGGCACCAGCTGTCTTCTGTTAACACAGGCATTAAAAAGCCTGGAAAAAAGGGAAAACAGTGACATTTTCTCACTACTTTTTTTAAGCACAGTGACTTTTGAAAAGATATGTTATTTATGTTAACATGTAATAAATTTATCATTGTTGTTAAATGAAATAGTAAAACATGTATTTTTAATTTCTCAGTTTTAATTTCCAATATGGTAAATATCGATAGTTACAGCCTATACTTAAAAAAAAAAAAAGAAACACTTTTGGGGGGTTCTCAAAAATTTTAAAGCACCTAAAGAGGTCCAAAACTCAAAGCGTTAAGACCTATATTTCGAGATTGCCTGTAGCCATTACATCTGACACCCAAAGGATTGGTTCTGAGACAGTCCCCCTTATTTGCTATCCCAAGGGCTATCTCTGGCCTTGCCTATTATTTTCCAGCTTTGCCTTGAGAAGAGCTCACTTCTGTTTGCAGGCTCCACTGCAGTTAATTCCGTATCAGTGATCTTCAATCTAGGCTCTACAACTTCCTAAAATTACATGAAAAGAAATCTGTAATTGTGTGGTTGCGTATTTTCTAAGGAGAATTTCCCTGGCTTTCCTATGCTTCACAGGGCTTACTGACCTTACCGACCTTCAAGGTCGGCAAGCATGACTCCAAGCAGAGAGCAAACCCCTGCCCCTGCCGCTGTCTCGGCTCCAGCAACAGCCTGAACATACACCCCAGGCGCTCCTGGGAGCTTGCTTTTGAACTGCTGGTCATCTAGTTTCTGTCAAAATTCATCTGACATATAGTTACATGGATATAGAGGGTGGGGGAAGGAAAATATGAAATTTTACAAATACTATGAATGGAGCAAAATAAGGCTATTTCGACAAGAATAAAGATTGAAATGGAATATGCAAAAAAAGAAAAAGTAGCTTTGACAAGTCTGGAGAATTATGCTTTACTCAGCTTCAAAATTTATTTTAAAAAACTTGTTGCTTTCATTATTAGAAAGTGACATGACATGGTGATAGCTGGGCAAGACATAGTGATTCTCCTTCTGAGCTTCTGGAAGCTCAGAAACTTTGATGCTCACATGTAGTAACTCTATTATATACACTATGTGTTTTCTCCTCCCCATCTGTAAGTTTTCATTATTTTATGATTGTTGTAGTTTATACTCTTCCATAGTAAGGCATGTTTGGATTCTTTTTGAAAATAAACTTTTCAGACAAATCTGATGAATGAATCCTTCTTAGGGCCTTGATTCCTATGAGGAAGACAAGAGTGCCTGGCCACTAAGAGCCCACATTGCCACCGCCTGCCTGGCTCATAGGGCACATCTTCAGCCGGGTGTCCCAGTGGGAAGAGAGAGATTGGGAGGACAGTGGAAAGGAGAGTCTAGTATGAACCTGTTTGTTTTACCTGTATTCCCCTAGGGACCATATTCTCTTATAAAAATTGGAATGATATCAATTCTCCAGGTTTTTGGAATGCTGGGAAGTGCCTTGAAAAAAATGCACTTGTGCTCATCTGGCAGGAAGGCCACCTATCCAGGGCAAAGCCGAGTCTGGACTGATTTCATACGATTCAGTTAGGTTGAGGAATCCTTGAACTCAATTTGGTACTTGAGCTTTTGCCCTAACAGAGACAAAAACCGTGGGAAAGGGTCTCTGAGGGATCCTGGCCCCACAATGGGGGCTCCTCTCTGGCTGAGTTCAAAACATTGGTAGTCTCCATTGCTGTTTTCAATACAGTTCTCTTTCTTTGTTTTGGAAAATAAAACAATAGTTTTAAATATTTACATTCAAAATGAAAACATTTTGACAACAATTGCAGCTGCTAAATGATTTATGAAGTTTGTGTGAAATCAAACAGAGAAAAGATAGAAGACAAATATGTTGCTGCTAAGAAAGAAGGTCTTCCTGACTTTGATTTAGTAGACGATGAGGTTTCCTGGAGTGGAATTATATAGTAATACTTCTTAAGGGAATTTGGTTTAAAATATGATACAGTTAATTGCCATTCGATCATTAGCATTTTGGCTATCATTAACCTTCAGCTGAAAAATTACCTACTTAAGAGAATTTTCAATTTAAACTGTTGGAATGGTATACTCTGTTTTTGGGTCAAAAGCCAAATCCATAGATGAAAACACAACTCTGGGACTGCGAGAAGAAGTAGCTCAATGTGGCTTAAGGTTTCCCCAAACAGGTGATTCTCCAATAATTAAATGTTCTAATCAACAACAAAGGACTTCTTTTGTAAATTTTAACATTTTTGATCAAAGCATGTAGATAACTGAGTAGCTTCTGTTCAATATTGAGACTTCACCCTGTAGAGCTAAACCTGTGAACTTATAAACTGGATATTACAAATTTAAACCTCCCTGGGAATTTCACTCCTCACCAGGGAACAGCCTGTCAGAACAGAAATGGTGCACATACCACATATTTGGAAGACTTGAGTTTGAATCTCTTCTCTGACTCTTATTAACTGAGTGGCATGGAGCAAGTTAATTAATTTCTGAGTCTGTTTCCTCACATATAAAATAGAAAAAAAGGAATATCTGCCCCATGGTAATGCTCTAAGTATTTAATAAGATAATTCAAGTAAAGAACCTGGGAGCCTAATAGAAGCTGAATAAATAGGAGATTTAATTGCTGTGAGGGTTTTGAGAGAGCTTTGAAATGATTGACCTCAACTCATATTTATCTAGAGTCCACTAGGCACAGGGACTTACACAGAGCGAAGTGGTGACTCTAGTTACTGAGATACACCTCTTCCTATGAGAGGATGAGTGTCTATCTCTGGGACACAGACGTATGTATAGATCTGCAAGTCCAGGGGGAAAGAAATCTGGTAGTGGAATAAGGTTAGATAAGAAACAGCCCCCCCCCCCCACCCCAAAGAGAAGGGAAGGGCAAAGATGGCAGAGGAAGAAACCTGTGTGCCCAGTCTAGTACAGCAGGCACCCTGGGCACTCAAGCAGAGGAGTGGGACTGGACCCCCACAGTGCCTTACTAGCTGGAAAAGGAGGAACAGGGATGTGGACAAACCTGGTAGAGACCCCAGATGAGCCACAACCCAGTGTGCCCTTCATTCCCAAAGGTATGTGTAAAGTTTCATAGACGAGATAAACATGACACCAGGCAAGGTGGGCACAAGGCAAGATTTATTAGAGGCACTCTCCAGTGAAGTTTCAGGGCTCAGGAGAAGAGGAGCCAGGAAAGTTGCACTGGGAGGAGGTGGGCACCCTCGGGCAAGGTTTCCTGACTCCGGAAAGGGGAGTGGGGGAAGTCGCACTGGGAGGGAGGTGGCGGGGGTCTTTTATTGGGCCAAGGCAGGGCATGGGCTCACATCCATATATGGTAGGGTATTTGGTGATCAGAGGGTATGGGGTGGGGGGTCCTGATACTTCTGTTTCCTGCATAGGTATTGGGTTACCTATGGAGACTGACCTGGGCATACATCCTTTTGGAGGGAGAGTCAAGGGTTAAGGAAAGGGGAGGGGGAAGAGGCTGGAAGATGGCGGGCTCCGGGGGTCATTTCTATTATTCCTCCTGCACTCCCAGAGCCCTCTGACCCAACAGTATGGAATTACCAGAAGGGCCAGGAGCTATGCCAGAGCAGTAAGGAGAATCTGTGGCATGCTGTGTGGGTGGAGAATGGGAACAGGCAGGAACAGACAGCCTGCTTGCCCGGAGCAGCAAATGTAAATAGAGCTCCAATATGGCGGTTATAGAGAGGTAACAGTGAAGGCAGAAAGAAAGAAAAGTTTTAGAGAATGACCAGAAAAGGGGCCCTGCTGCTGAGTTCCTCATCTCAGCCTGCTTGGCCCCAGTGAGAATTAAGAACACTGCCCCTTCTCCGGTAACATGTCCCAGGGGCCATGGAGAATGTATGTGCATGGAATTACTGAGTGCCTTTCTTCAGTTGGTGGCCCAGAAAGTGCTTTTGATGAGGAGATGATGAGTAACAATGTGAGATGATGTATGACAAGGGTTACGTAGGCTTGTCAGTAGAATCAGGGTGAAGGAAAAATCACTTAGGGCTGCCGAGATCTAAGATAAACTTTATTTCAAACTGAGTCCCAAAGATGGGTGGGATTTAAACTTAAAAACAATTAAAACTGAAAATTAGCATGAAGAAAAACATGAGGGCTGTAACGTACTTGCCTTATGCAGAAGTCAGCAACACTGCAATATAGTAGCACCAGGGAAACAGACTGGAAAGGTAGGTGGCCAGACATGGAGAGCTTTGGAACACAAGCTGGGCACTTGATCCAAGGCCAGAGAAATATGCAAAAATTGATTTTAACTGTCTATCAAACTCTATTATATGCAAGAAAATTTCCTAAATATATTTTTTAAACACTTTTTTTTTTTTTTCGGTGAAGGGAGGGACATAGAGAGAGAGGGGGAGAGAGAATCCCAAGCAGACCCCACACCCAGTGCAGAGCCTGACATGGGGCTCGATCTCATGACCCTGAGATCATGACCTAAGCTGAAATCAAGGGTCAGACCCTTAACCTGCTGAGTCACCCAGGCATCACTAAAATATATTATTTTTAAAAAGTGTTTATTCATTGTCTTTGCTGACAGTGATATTTTCAAAATCAACAAATACTGATTATTAAAATAAATGAGAAAATAATAGTTATTAAAATCTGTTTCTAGATGATTACTATTGCCGGTTCCTCCTCAAACGCCTGGCAGTAGGCAAAGAAAGATACTGTTAACATGTAGTATCTGCTGTGGTAACCTTGGCATAATAAAATGAACACAGACTTTGATGGCAGTTTAATTAGATTTACCATGGGAAGATGTCACATAGGAGATGTGATGCTTCTATATTTAGAAATCTATGATGACATGAATAAATTAAAAAATGCACAAAAAAATAAAACATTAGAAAGACCACAGCAGTTATTTCTCTCCTTTTTTTTTTTTTTTTTCATGTAGTTTAAATACATATGGTGTTGTTCTCCTGTCGTGCAAGTGTCTAAGTGCCTTTAACGTTTTGGGGAGTTGACTGCATATGGAGAGGAGGGTAATATGCCATGTTTTAAATTTTGTGAGTAGGCAGCTTATCTCCAAGAAAGATTTTTTAATTGATTCTACTTTTAGTTGAATGAGAAGGAAAGGCAATTTTATCTCTACTATGAAAAAAATGTAGAGGGTCCACCAGAAATTCAAGATGTAGCAGATGGTCTCTATGACCAAGAAAACTGATAATACATTATAGTTACTATTTTTCCCAACACTACAGAAATTGAAAACTCAAGAGACCTAAGCATGTTTTGTTTTGTGTTTTTTTTTTTTCAACCTGTTACCATAGAAAGAGGCTAAAACTTTCTTTAACAGAGACAAAGCAGAGCATGTGGAAGGAATATTTTCTGAGTCATTTTTATACTTTTCACATGAAAATATGGCCAGACATTTGCCAATCCTGTCTCACCTGCAGTGGGAGCCAAGCATCAACTTCCAGCCCCAAGGTGCTTTCTACAGGCCTGAGTCATGCAAGCTCCCAAACCCAGCATGTGGCAAAACTCTGACTGGAAGATCGTAGAAAGTTGTTAGCTCCTCCTGGGCACTTTGGAAGAGGACCCATGGATTCTGAAGTGATGGTTTGAGTATTCCACTGGCAATCTTCCAAAAAAGTTAGGCAGAGCTGAGAACTACCCATGCAAAGGTAGAGGGTTTTAAAATCTCTTTAAAGAGCTTGGAAAGTACAAAGAGTTCTCAACACATCAATGAACTGAGAAAATCAAATTTAGTAGCAGTTCAATAAACTCAATGATCCTATTGTCAGGCCCTAAAGGGCAGGTGACCCTTGAACCATGGTGGGGGAGGGGGGGTCGGGAATAAGGGCATCAAACTCTGTGCAGTCAAAAATCTGAATAATTTTTGACTCCCCCCAAACTTAACTATTAGCTTACTATTGAACAGAAGCCTTACCAATGCATAAACAGTTGATTAATAGGTATTTTGTATGTTCTTTGTATTACATACAGTATTCTTACAATAAAGTAAGGTAGAGGAAAGACTGTTACTAAGAAAGTATAAGAAAGAGAAACTACATTTACAGTACTGTATTGTAAAAAAATCTGCATATACGTGGACCCACACTGTTGAAAGCCTGGTTGTTCAAGGGTCAACAGTAGATTCTGATGTTATGCTTCCTTAAGAGAGTTCTGTGGATCACCTGATTGGGATGGGGGATGGAGGAGGTTGTTAATAACACAAATGCCTGGGACCCAGGTCTACTGAATAAAAATTGCTTGAGAATGGGGACAGGTTTTGATAATCTGCATTTTCATCACCCTCGCTGTCCCCAGGCCATTCTCAACTATGCAAAACTAGAGATGCTCTCCAAGAGAAATCTGAAAATTTAATAAAAGGAAAAGAATAGCAAAGTCTCCTCTTCTCAGGATTTCACAATGAGGAAATGAGGAATGCACACTTTGATAATTGTTGTTTTTACTAAGATCATTCTCTAAATTGATCAGAAATGGTGACAGAATCAGCCAGGGCTTGGACTGATGACTCATCAACATTTTTAAGAACTTGCAATGCAGCAGGAACTGCTCTGAATTCTTTCCATGCAGTATCTCATTTCATCCTTAGGGCAACCTTACCTGTAAGTAGATGCTTTTATCACCTTCAATTTACAAAGAGAAAATTAGATGAGATTTACAGATAAAATTAGATTAGAATTCATATCCTTTCCAGTGCAAGGAGTGGTCAAGGAGAAGACAAATCAGAGAGGAGGAAAAAGACTGTTGGATCTTATCCAATGCAACATGTCTCCTAATTTTCTTCTGAGTAGAGATGAACAATACAAACTAAAAAAAAAAAAAAAAAAAAAAAAAAAAGAAAGAAAAAAGAAAAAGAGAAAAAAAGAAAAAGAAATCAAAGTGCCTTTTAAGTCCTAGAAACCAAAGATAACAACTTCTTCTAGACCTAATAAAGATCTAACATTCTTTGTCTGTTTTTCATTAATTTTTATGTATTTAGGAATGTGAGTTACTGTAAGGTGGTCAAACTGCCTTTAGTTACTTGTTTCTATGTATAGAATGAAACATCGGAGCATTCCCATAAAACACACGACACTACTCTCCATGGATTTATTAAAAAGACCCCCAGAGAAGAGGGTTATAAAATCTGATCAAGTCAGCAGTTCCAGCTGTGTAATTGATATCCATTATTTTCTATTGACTGCTGTGCAGAACTTCAATTTCTGTAGCATAAACAGAATTCCCATTTCTTTTGCAAGGAGACTGCCATAGGGTATAGCTAAAAATAAGGTTCATCAGCAAAAGTGTTTCATAAATTCCCAGAAACTTTGGGGAAAGCTCCAGAGAAAATGGTTTCCTAGAGATGTACTTCTCTGTAAATCATTTTTATATTTCAATTCATTCATTGGTCCTACATGATTTCTTTCTACATATAGCATATAACATAGGGCACAAGCCTCTTGAAGAATCAGGGAACAGCCAAGGAGAAACAGGAATGTTGAGAAATGTCCAAGCTCCCATTCTTCCACCTTCCGGCCTTACCAGATTCCAAAAAGTGAGCTACTGTACCCCGCCAAAAAGGAAGGAGTACAGATATCCCCTGCTTTGAAATTACTATTGTTTCCACGACATCAAAACATAGCTTCATGTTTTATCCTGGGGCTGAAGGGGGGCAGCATATGCCTCTCCAAAATGTAGCTCTTTGGCTGAAGGATGACTTTGAGGAACAGCAGACATAGGAGAAGCTCTGAAGGCAAGACAAGTTATTCTTTTGTAAGAGAAATTTATATTTGTGAGAGGAATCTCTGTGTGTAAGGGTGTCTCCTCTCTGTTCTCAGGAAGAGAAGAATGACTTAATCTCCAGAGAATTTTATCAGTGGAGAAAGGGACAATTTAAATCTACATAACTACCCTTACCATTGTTTACTGTGCTTTTCCTGATTACCTCCCATAACTGGTCCTCCACCCCTCCCCCATGCTTTTCTTTCTTTTGCCTTTAGTCAAAGATGGTATTTAAGGTGGTGGCTTGGGTTACCAGTAAGAGTCACTCATTTTCTCTGGGTACCCTCTCATGCACACAGCGTATAAATGTTAATAAACTTCTGTTTGTTTTTCTCTTATTAATCTGACTTTTATTACCTGCAATAAAATTAATCTCTCTTTTATTACCTTTGTCTCAGCCAAGAACTCAGAAAGGTAGAGGAAAAATTATTTTTTCTACCCTACCGTGGAGAAAGGGTTAAATATTTTCCTGATTAGATTTGTAGTACTGGAGAAACACCTAATAAGATCTACACTTTTTCCTTTTAATTCGTTTCAAAAGACAGTTGTGGTAGTACAAACAAAAGGGTTCAAGCTCTATACAGGTCATAAAAGGTTTTATGAATTCCTAGGAGTTACCAAGATTAGTTAGCCCCAGCTATGACCCCTTTGGTCCTTTGATTTGCATTTCTTATGGTTTGATATTAAGAGTTTTATTAGGCAGAAAGGAAGATATTTGAGCCCTTTATTCAAATTCTTCATGCTCTTATTTTTCTTCTAAAGCCACTTGTCAATTATAATTTTAGTTTCCTTGGTAGAGAGTGAAATTATTTCTGTAATCTCTTAAGGGTGGGGAAAGTACAAGTCAGCATGGAGTAAAATCTAGGTAAAGATATTTTTCAAACCTTTTGACTGTAAGCACTGATCTTGCTCACAATGACTTTAGCAGAAACTATTCTACAGTGATTGGATTCCTTAGCTAAATATCTTCAACAACATCGCCCTTTGGAAGTGTGGCTAGGTTAGTTGTTGCCATGCTCCCAAGCATGTTACTGTGTTTTTGTTTCTTTCTTTCTTTTAAAAATGTTGGAGGTGTTTGGGGTACCTGGGTGGCTCATTTGGTTAAGCTTCCGACTCATGGTTTCAGCTCAGGTCTTGATCTCAGGGTCCTAAGATCGAGTCCTGTGTTGGCGCTGCTTGTCCCTCTCCCTCCCCCTCTTTCCTTTCCCCTCTACCCCCTTCACCCTCAAATAAATAAATAAAATCTGGAAGGAAGGAAGGAAGGAAGGAAGGAAAGAAAGATGTTGTGAATTGTTTGAAGAGAGGGTTTTGGATTCCAGTCATGGAATTCACAACCCCCTGGGTAAAATGTAAAATCGGAAGTGACAACATTTGTGGATGTTTTTGACCCATTCTCACATTTCACACTTCTTTTCTCTTAGGCTTCTTGCTATTCAATCAATGTCTTTCTCCAGAGAACTGGGATCCTACCTACTTGTTCTAGTGTGGTGCTAGATATAGTATCCTCTGCGCCCCTATTCATCCTTATACTCCCTACCCCACACACTCTACCCCATTCCTCCACCCTATTTCCTCCCATTGCCTCTTCTCCCACCCAGATCTCCTGCCTCACATCTTACCTACCCCACATTTCCCACCAAATACACTGCCCCCCCCACATCTTTCCACCGAACCATCACCAGTATATAGGGTTAAAAGATAAACTGAGACATATGAAAATTTTGAAGAGCTTATTTGAAAACGAATTGATTTGAATTGGGCAACATCCAATCCAGCAGACAGAAGCTCCAAAAAGCTATACAAAATGAAAAACTTAGAGGCAGAAGGGAGAAGGAACAAATGAGTTATACTGGACAGGAAGTGGGTTGGTTACTGCAAGGTTACTTTCCTTTAGGGGATGGCAGGGGTCCACCAGGTAGATAACCTAATCAGGTGATTCCTGATTAACTGATTTAAGATTCCATTTCTGAGAGAGGCAAAACTAATTGCTAACGTCTGGGTTTGGTGACATGGGGCTTAGAATAAGCTATTTTGGGGCACCTGGGTGGCTCAGTTGGTTCAGCATCTGGTCTCGGCTCAGGTCATGATCTCAGGGTCCTGGAATTAAGCCCAGCATTGGGCTCCCTGCTCAGCGGGGAGTCTGCTTCTCCCTCTCCCTCGAATACCCCACCATGCTCTCTCTCTTGCTCACTCTGTCAAGTAAATAAATCAAATTGTAAAAAAAACAAAAAACAAAACAAAACAAAAAAAAACATTTTAGGCCTGTTGTCATTTTTTTAAACAACACTTTAATAAGGCTATTAATACAGTACCTTAATCTAGTTCACTGTAGGCATTCTATAAATGTTAATTTAACCAAGATCTCCAAGGATCTTGGGATCCTAAGTGAGGATACCCAGAGAAGGCAATCATGAATACAAAAGGAATTTACCCACAGGAGGATAAAAGGCGTAGCGTAGGGAATATAGTCAGCGATGTTGTAATCATGCATGGTGACAGACAGTCATTGCACTCATGGTGAGCATAATATAAGGTATAGACTTGTCAAATCACTACACTGTACACCTAGAACCAATACAGTGTTGTGTGTCAACTCTACTTCAATGAAAAGAAAGAAAGAAAGTAAGAAAAGAATGAGAAAGAAGGAAAGAAAAAGAAAAAGAGAGAAAGAGAAAGAAAGAAAGAAAGAAAGAAAGAAAGAAAGAAAGAAAGAAAGAAAGAGAGGGAGGGAAGGAGGAGGGAGGGAGGGAGGGAGAGAATGGAAAGAAGGAAGGAAGGAAGGGAGAAAGAAAGAAAGGAAGAAAAAGAAAAGGGAAGGAAAGGGAGGAAGGAAGGAAGGAAGGGAAGAAAAAAGAAAGAGAAAAAGAGAAAGCTAACAGAAGATTGTATTTCTGTCACAGAGGAACCTAGATTTTGGTGGGGGTGGGGAGAAGGGTGTGTTCAAGTCACAGATTTATGACTTAAAGAAAGAAGACTTTTGTATTTCTTTTATTTGAGTGTGAAAAATTATGTGCACTGAAGGGGAGCAGAATATACCCCCCCAAATATGCCCCTTTGGCATGTTGATTATTTTGAATTAATGTTACTTGAGAAACAGCCAGTGCAAGAAGGGCACTGTGACCTCGTTTGTCCCTCTGAGAGCAGGAAATAAATCTCCCACAGTGAAAGGTACCTTTCCTGTAGCCAGGAGGCACCACCAGAGATAAGGAATTTGAGGACAAGAAGTCGGTATAAACAGAACCTGTTACTTCTTCACGAATTTGCCACCCAGGCCCAAACCCTGGTTTGCCAGTGCTTCACAGATTTGCTGTTTCCTTGTCTAAAAGGTCTAAAACCTGCCTGCTCTAGTCACTTCTTTGAGTCTCATATTTTCATGGGCTCCCAAACGTAAGAAATTAAGTTTGGTTTTCTCCCGTTAATCTGTCTTATGTCAATTTAATTACCAGACCAGCCAAAGAACCTAGAAGGGAAGAAGGGGGACATTCTCCTCCCCTGTAGCACTTTTAATTTTTATTTTGCTTTATTATGTTGACAATTCAGGAATCTTCAGGGTCTTACGAAGTGTCACCTGCAGTACACCTGTGTACCTAGTGGGGAGCCAGTCTCTCCCGTGAGCTGCTCCTTGCCAGGGTGGGAATAAGAGCGTAAGCGCATTTTTATACAGGTTGCTTATTTTCTATTTACCGCACACTTTGCAGAGTCGTCCTGAGGAAATATTTTATATCTATTTCCATATAATTTCCTTTCCTTCCAGGCTTCCAGCATTCAGCACAAGAGCCACTTTTAAGGTCTGATAAGAGGTATAAATGGCCCTCTTGGCTCTAAGTAAAAGCAAGCAGTGTAATTACCCACTTCACTTACTCACACGCTGTTACAGGATTTCAAAGGCTCTTCTGAAGCGGGTAAGGAGAAGACTGGTCAGGAGGATGTTTTTCTCTGCCCAGACGCTAGCTGCAGTCAGGAGAATCCTGAGGCTCAGCCAACTGCCATTTGCTTATGCAATTC